>NC_049201.1:68970469-69609549 GCF_013347855.1 Anguilla anguilla
AAATGATTGAACTACTTATTAACTTTTCTTCATCTCTCTCCCTTTCAGTGGACAAGCTGAGTGAGTTGCTTCTGGGCTCGTCTCTTGAAGTACCCCTGTCCTGCAGTTCCAATGGTGACCAGAACCACACAGTGGAGCCAGTGAGCAGTGAGTGTCCCTCTCTGTCTGTTTGTTGGGAATCCTGTCTTTGAGGACCAGTGAAATGGTCTCTGCCTCCATTCCTGGCTGTATGCCTGACCGTCATAAATCACTGAAATACTGTGCTAATTTAGCAAAAGTTTTCTTCATTCCTGCTACTTGTTTTCCATTGCATCTCTTTCCTTCCTGAACAGATGGAGATGAAATATCAGTCAATGGAACTCATGACCAGAACAGCCCAGTGTCTAAGGTGAGGGAGGGGGAGGGGGTGGAGAAGAAACAAATACCTTCCACTGTTCTTAACCTTAAACCTCAGCTCAAAACAATGAGTCATGTGTGCATGCTGGGAACTTGAGTTCATTTTTTTAAAGAGTAGACCGTGTAGTCATTGTATTAGTTTGGGTGTTGGATCTTGTACATTAACAGTGCAAAGCTGTCTTATATTTAAAGTTGTATTTGCCTTTAATCCTCTCCAGGACAAAAATGGGAACCAGTTGCAAGACAGGCCCCCAAATGAGGTACATTGTATTCACTTATTAGTTTTAAAGGTTTCATAAATCCCTGAGAGAGGTGTGAAATTGTGTTGTCAGAACCTTTTCATGTGAATCCTGGCTACCATAAAAAACTGGCAAGGAATTCTCCAGTTAGCATAATGGACTTTTGCCTGGAAAATCTGGATTGTGAAAACTTTACACAACCGCTTGTTACGGTTTCAGTTTTTCATTTGAGAATGTAGTATATTGTTTCCTCACATGTTGACGGGTTTCTTTCAGGAGGTGTGTCAAAGGCTGGTAAATCTTAGTGCCCATCTCCACGCACTACAGGTGAGCCACAGCGCCAATATCTCCATGTTTATTCCGTCATTTCATTTCTCCTCCTGTGTCTCCCTCTCTCTTAAACCTGTGCCCTACCTGACCCTAATCTCTCTCTCTCTCCGCACCTCTCTGTTCAGGCCACTGTCATAAAGCAGGACTCCATCGTGGAGCTGAGTCTTTGGGAGGGCCCGTGCTCCACGCCCACCACGCCCGTCCCGCTGTCCTCCGCCCCGGCCAAGCTGTGCCGCTCCATGTCGCGCGACGCGGGGCTGGACGCCAGCGCGGGGGTGGCGCCGCTGGGGGAGCTGGCCCTGCTCCAGCGGCAGCACAGCCTCCTGCAGGAGGAGCTGGTCAGGCTGAGGGTGGTGGAGGGCAGGCTGAAGGACAGCGAGAAGGCCCGCGTGCAGCTGGAGAAGCAGGTGAAGGACTTGAAGGCCGCCCCGGTGGACGGTGCAGGTTTGGAGCAGGTAAGCGTCAAACTTCCAACCAATGAAGGTGTGTCTACGTTGATCTGGATTCTTCTGTAACGGTAGAGAAGCTGAAGGTTGTCTCAAGGTTATGTTGCCTCCAGGTGTAGGTCTGCCTAGATTAGTAGTAGCCTCTCTCTCGCTCACTCTGATGTGACATGCAATGTGGTTCATTGCTGGTGGGGAAGAAGTAGCAGTGTTTGTTTTGACATGGATTGTGGAATCAGGGTGTGTTCATTTGTACAGAAAAGGCACACGTCTTCCAGAGCTAACCTTACATCAAAGGAAACTCTTTGTCTTTCTTTACATTGTGTGACTATGAGGAGTTTAATGACACTGGGTAAAAGGTGTGGACAATTGGAATGCTGAAAGCTACTTTTGTTGGTTCAACAAAATGTTGTAATTAATGAAACGTTGTAGCTCTTATGATAATGGACATAGTTCCCTAAATAGGGAGCTGCATTGGTAGAGCCTGAGGGGGGGGTTGGGGCCGGTATTCTGCATGTGGGGTGCTGCTGAGTCAAGTGGATACTTAGCTGTTAAATCCACAGAGCAGGGGAGTGTGCATCATCACATGGCCAATGAAACTATACTTACAACAGTGTTCATTATAAACACGATAAGCTTTGATTTCTGTAACTGAGCAGTTCCAAGTCCAACTTAATTATTACTGCAAAGGCAGTCCAGTTTAACTGTAGTCAGCTGGAATGAACTTTAATTCCAGTACAGCAGCAGCAATCTGTTTAAAAAAGCACTCTTCTGTTGTGTAAGTAAAGTGAAGTAGATCTGCAGTCCCATGATCTGCAGTACCATTATTTAGCATTTGTGTTTCCTAACTTCCTCAAAGAGGTGAAGTACCAGTACTTAATCTCTGATGGTGTGGGAATATATCGAGTATACCTGCAGAGTTTTTTTTTAACTATTTGGAAAATTTGAATTTTGAATAGCTCCAGGCTGACTTGGTATGTGCCAGGTACACTTGAAGGCCAATTCAACCATCTCATCCAGCCAATCTCCATGAGTGGGTGTAGGCTCTGGCAAGTCAGGGAGCAGAAAGCTTGGCATTACCACCAGCAACAAAAAATCATTTTGAGGCAATTTATGTAATATACATCAGTTCAGTGCAATTTCGGCAAATGGCAGATAGATATGAGTGTAATAGATATGATTTATATGCGTTTGAATAGCACATGGAATTTTTGTCTTGATATACTAATGTGTTAAAATGTCATTCATTTTTAGCACTTAGTATTTCCTCCTCAGGGGAAATGGTTTATTACTTTTGTCTATGTTGAAACAATTATACAACACTATTCCTGCGTACTGTCCCCGCACATCCATACGTAGAATGTTTGTAGATGGATAGCACATACGTGCTCTTTATGAACATGGTATGTGACTGAATAGTAAGTTGTTGGACATGAGAGCAGCACAACAATTTTCCTTTCTCAGTTATAATGCAGTAGACCTAAAAGTTTTACACACAAAAGCAAAAGTTTATTTCAGCCACCTATTTTGCCACCTATCCAGCACAGGAGTCTAATTAGGACATGCAGAGACAATGTGCAATCAAGATGGATGTTTTAAACGCCCTCCACTTATAATTTAAACTATTTTAGAATTGTGCCTCCGGTGTTCACAGCCCTATTCTGTGTAGTCAGCTGTCATACCCACCTGCCATTAATGCTACCTGATCATAAGTATTTATGAGGCTTGAATATAGATTCAAGGGCATTCATTTGGAAACTGGCGTGCATGCGCCTTATTGGCCGGTGTGCAGATCAAAGCAAAGCGATTGGCAGTCGAAGCTGATGCACAGTTTCTCCAGCCTTTCTGTGTACAGGAGGCAGTGTATGCGTCACTGAACACTGAACTGCTGAACGGTGCCTGACCCCTCCCCTTCGACCTCATCTCCGCAGGCTCATCTCCAAAACAGCAGGGGCGAGGGCGAACCCAACCCCGTGGCCCCGTTGGCCAGCGAGGAGACCGTCGACCAGCTGGACGGCCTGCAGGAGAGCAGCGACGTGGACGATAACTCCGACGACGATGACGACGACGATGTGAGAATCTCACCGCGGTCCGACAGCCCCCGAGGTTAGTGCATCGCATCGGCGCAGGGGCGGGGCGGGGCCGCAGGTTGTCCCATGTCTATTATTACCCAAACGGAGACGCACTCACGGACTGCTGCCATGGTAACGCTGTGTCTGTGCCTCCGCTCATTACGCAGAATTAGCTCAAATGCCTCCGTCTTAATATAACCACCCCGGCGTGGAGAAACCGCCAAAGCCGACACTGCTATATATACCATAGCAATATGCAGCTGACGGTTCTGAAGCTGATATTAATCAGCTGCATGCAGCATTCTTAGAAACATGCCCACTTCAAAGTATTCTAACTTTCTCTTTTTTTACTTTTACAGTTCAGATACTTTAGTTTAGCAGGTTTATCGATGTCAGCCGATTAGAGGGCGAGAGAAAAAAATTGCGGCCGTGGTCAAAAATTTCTAACGAAACTCGGAAGAGGAAAATTCCTCCTTTGGGACAGCCCTCAATTCTGCGCAAAGCCCATTTATTTTATTTCAGGAGAGGGAGAGACCCTGACCTTTTGTTCAGACTTCTAGGTTTCACCGCGTGCCCACACACTTTTATGTAACGTGAATTGATTTTGTAACTAGTCGCGCGCACACAGAAAAACGCTCGTTTTCTCCCCCTGCCCTTTCACCCTGCGTATTGCTCCAGCTCTCTCGCTGTGTATTGTGTAGGTGTGTCAGAATGAGAAATCCTGTCTCTCCAGCTACATTGCTGTGTTTGCAGTGTGGGTGGATAGCGCCGCACTGCCAATATTTAACCCCCTACATTTTTGTCCTATTTATTCCTCCCTCTCTCCATCGCTGCCGAAGCCTTCACAATTTGCTTTCGCTCCAAAGCTGTCCAAGTCAAACTCGGAGGAAGCTTTTATTGACATTACATGGCTATTTATGTTGGACCAGAGCTCTTAGCAAGGGGGGATTGACAGTTAGCGGGAATGACAGATTAGGAGAAATAACGTGACACGCATTTTCCTTCTATCCACAATTCCCTCCAGACCTGCAGGACATTCCCGAGGAGAGCGAGTGTGGAGCAGACTTGCGGGAAACGGAAGCAGACTGTGAGACGCACAGCTAACGACAGCCTCACCCGGCCTAGAACCTACAACCTGGAACCGGGAACCTGGAACCTAGAACCGGGAACCATGGTCTCATCTCAGAGGGAATTGCAATCCTGAACTCACCTTTCATTTTGTATATAGAAGTCCATCTAGAAAGCAATTATCATATTATGTTAAGGTATAAACCTGCAATGGAGATGTGCTACAGTTCATAACACATGGTATACTATCATTTTAGTTTAAATTATGTCTCTAGAATCCTCCTTTGAATCTTGTTTCTTTTCAGTTGCTCCTCTTGCTCCTTCCTCCTTTCATTCCATCCCTTTTGTTATCAAGAAGATAGATGCCAAATGCCAAAAGGAGATGAGAGGAAGGAGCATAGCAGTAGCCACGCCAACGATAGGATTCTAAGGTAGATTTGAGGAGCTGTTTGTGTACTAAAATATAGAGTATGATTAATAATAGGCTAACCTATTTTAGCTGTCATTTCATCCAGTATCCTTGCATTTTCTGTGGTCTGGACAGCTCATTGACTGAAGCTCAATGTTCACACGAGGCAGAACTTGGGAGGAAGATGCAGAGGGCTGGGGGAGGGAGGAGGGGGGCATAGTGATATGTACTGTATATAAATATGTTAGAATGCTGTGCGGGTAAAGATCTGCTCTCACCCACCTCCCCTGTTTCAACACGTACACTTGAATTCTCTTGTACTTTGGAAGGAAAAAAAAAACCAAAATTTTTTTTACTTACATTTTATGAAGGGGGTGGGGAGAATTAAGAATGGATTTTTACTGAGGCGGGGGGGGGGAGGGGGGGTCTTGCAATTAACTGTTCAGAATTGCGTGGGACATTCTTTAAAAATGTAACCAAAGCCAATTTATAATAATTATCATTTCAAAATGCAGGAGCTAATTTTTTTATCAGAAAGGAATCATACGAGCACTAACTATTTAACTGGATTTTTTCACTGGTGCATACATTAGATTTGAATATTGATAAATATTGGTAACTGAATAATCCAGCACACTAAACCACCAGAGGTTTGCCTTTATCACCCAGAGTTTCCTGTCATCTACCTCCCCAACTAGTTTTCAGTTTGGAATTAAAAAGCGTTTTCATTTTATGAATTCATTCCAGGGATTGGTTAATTAACTGGAAGCTTCAATTTCTATGTATTCACAAAGCAATCAACTGGAACTCAAAGCCAGTGTGTTTTTTAATGGCTTCCCTCAGTTCTGAACAGCTGTAGAGTAGACAGGGAACGTAGTAGATAAACTGGATTTATAGTGTTTCCTTGTTTGAATTGCAAAAGAAATTCAGTAGTGTTTTTTCTATATCATATTATATATATTATATATATAAAGTATGTATTTCTGTGTATAGATATCCGATCTGTGCTGAAAAAAAGAGTGTTGACTTTTTAAACTTATGTTGTAATTTTATTTTAATTTTAAGTTTTGTTTTTGTTTGACTATGTATTTGGTTGGTTTGTGTTATATTCATAAATCTGGCAGAAATTAATGGTATTGTGTTTGTATTTTTTTCTGTTTGATATAGAAAAAGTTTCACAACACTGAAATAAAATGTCATTCTTGAGTTTAGTAACCTGCTTTGCACACAAAACATGCACACTGTCACTCATTTAAGGTGTTCTCTTCTATTTGCACATAACAAGAAGTAATATATTAATGTTGGAAATGTTTATTATTTCCATTTTCGCTTCCCTATCCACGTGGCCTATTGGTAAATGAGTAAATATAGTATTGTATAGAGGTGGAAGAGAAGTAAATTCACTCTCTTGTGCACCAGTGAGGTATTTTTCCAGGAGAGAGAGACACACCCGAAAGCGCCGATTTATGAGCAGGTTGTTTGCCTGCCCTGCAGTCCCAGTCCGCTATCCAAACGGGATACTCTCCTCGTCGTGGTTCAGGTGCCTGACTGCACATCCGCTTTAGAAGTTGCTAGTGTGGTTCAGCGGCTCACGGGTTTACAGAGAGACGGATATCAAATAGGACTGCCTCAACGGAACAGTAAATAACAGTCGGTAAAGTATTTTGGCGGAGGGGGACCAGACGCTTAGGACAACATAAGTAGCAAGACAACGCACAGCCCGGTGCAAAACTGATGTAAGTAATGGCTGATTGCTCTTTTGTAGTATTGTTTTAAAGAAAATGACCGTAGACGTTCCGGAGTATTCTCTGGCCTAAAATTACAACAGTTGCTGTTAGTTGAAAATGCAACCGTTTTTTCTTACAACTGCTGCAAAATGTTAGTCCTCGATAATTAGGCCTTAATCGATAATCGGATCGAACTTACTTCGAGTGTTTGGTTGAACTATTTGTATTAAGTATCGGTGACATCACAGTTGATTGATCACAGGTTAAATGAGGTTTTCCGTTATTAGTGCATTTTTGTGCGTACTTACATTCTGACGTAGCCTATTTAATACATTTTAAAGGAAGGTATTGGTTTAAATGCAATTCACGAGAAAACTTGCAAATGATAGGACATGGAAAATATCGACGTTTCTTTTTAATTCAAATGAATATTTTGGTAATTATATTGGGCTGGTGTGAAGTAAGATTACCTTGAAACAGTTAAATAGTTCAAAGTGTCAAAAAGATTGACTTTGGAGGTATGCAATTATTCTAAAATCAAAACTGATTGAGAGTCCAATATCCGTAGCACTGAGTCACAGCCACACCTACACAATTCACAGGGGGTTGGCTACCTGTTCTGTCCAGCAGCACACATACAGGTGTGCTCACCCTTGGTCTTGCATGTCTTGCATCTGCCACTCCTGTTCATTGTGTTGAGCTCACTTTCACCTGGAATTCCCGGAATGCAAGGGGCGTTAGACACTCCCTGTTAATGGGGCACTGCTGCCAGGGTCGACTCCCTCAACCCTCCCAGAGAGAGAGAGGGAGAGCTGAGAAATGATTCAGCGTTACGGGGAATTTATCCAGACTAAAGGAGTAGGTGGCACCATGTGCAGTTTGTTGCATATCTTACATTTATTGGTTTAGCAAATTGTCTTTTCCAGAACAAACCTCCAAAGCAGTGCGAGCAATTAGGCTGGATGAACCTCAGTGCAGGTGTAAAGCATTCAGAACTCTGAACGCTGCACAGTGCTGCAAACATGTTATCATACACAAGTGACATAGTGACAGAGATATCACTATTCTCTTACTGCAAGTAACGAGTCAAATGTAAGATAACTGAAATGTCGATTGCAAAGTGCTCTATTAGTCAAGAACTACTTGAATACTTGTTCAGCAAATCCTGGATATTGCTTTGATTGGTGAGTCTGAATTGAGGATGCTTAGATGTAGCTCAGGGAGTTCTTGGTGTGTGTTGAAGGGTGGTCTGTGCCCCTGATGTTCTGACTACTGGCCCATACAGTGGGGGCAACATGCTCCACCACTGGGGGGCAACAAACAATCAGCTATGTGTCACAATTCATAGCTCCAGATGAAGTTAACCGAGGTGCGTGTTAAAATTTGCTCCTGTGCCATGGTGAAAAAAATTGTAGCTAACTGTTTTTGTAAATAAATCAATTGTATTTGCAATTTCATTTTATTCTTCAGAAAATGTAAATGTTTCGTATTTCTTAAAGTTTTGTATCGGAACATTGGTGTGTCTCAGTGGTTCAGGAACAGCATTAAATCAGGCTTGAAGACTGGGGAAGCAGCTTTTAATTAGGTGCATACTACTTAGGGTGCAATGATGTATTTTGGCATGCATATACTAACACTGTTTTTCTAAATAAAGGTGAAAAAACTGGCAAATAGCCCTGAAATGAGTTTGAAATTATGAAATTGCACAGAATCGTTTTCCCTGTATGCCTTGCTCTTCCTTTAAAATCTTGCATGGAGGCCATAATCTTTTGAAAGCAAATCTGAATGGTATTCATGCTGCTGTTCTGACGGTTACTGTACTTTGGTCACTTGCGGTTTATTTCAGTGGCGGCAAGTGGTACTCTGGGTCTCATTCGGATGAACAACGCTTGATACTTGACCTGTTGTCAAGCACGTCATGTGACGAGTGTGATGAATTCTAAGCACTGCAGTTTTACTGTTTTAGAGTTTTCTGTACTCTATACATATTCATGTGCAAATCTGAACCACCTCCACTGTTTTTCTCTGTCTCTAGGACCCATAAGACATGGAGGTTCTGTTGAAGTCGGTTGAGACTGTGCCAGTCACCGAGCCTGTAAGCCGGCCAGCGTTTAGTTTCTCGGATTCCAGATTCAGTTTTTTCTATCTGCCTCTCACTCTTTATTCTCCCCCTCTCTCATTTCCCTCTGTTTTTTCTAAACGTATCCCTCTTCTACCCTCTAGTTCACCTTTTCCACAGCTCACCAGTGCTACTGGAACCCTGCCTGTAAGTTTCTGGAAGAAGTGCTAATGGCAGCTTCCCCCCTTCCCCCCTTCTCCCCTTCGCCCCTTCGCCCATCTGTTTCAGGAGATGTGGTGGGGAACGTTGGGCACTATGCGGCCCTTCCCAAATTTCAAACCTGAGAAGGATGTTCGGGAGATCCAGGTGGCCCTGGAGAAGAAAGGTACTGTGGCATCTTCAGTTTCAGGCCCAGAAATATCATGCTGTCCACTATGTACTGATACTGGATTACTGTCTGTTGTATCATACAGTATCATGGTATAGTGGTGTGTTGGATACCAAGACTGGATTGTTCTATGCATACCATTTATTCCAGCATCTGTTGAATGTGCATATTTTATTTCCCCATTACGGGCTCAATGCTTGTTGTTGTTGTGTTGTTTTTTGTCTTTTAAGTACCTGTTATTTTGGAGATGAGGTCACTCGATTGTTGTCTGTTGCTGTGAGCTTGGCAGCTGTGGTGTTATTCATTGGATGGGATTTGTTTGCTTGATAGATGTTAATACTCTGGTGAGGATCTTGACCAACCGCACCAATGCACAGAGACAAGACATCTCCCAGGCCTTCCGTACCCTCAAACAGCAGGTACCACTGTGCTCAGTCAGGGCTTTCGTACGCAGAGCAGTTCAGTTCATCTGCATGCTGCTCTCTGTTGTCCTGTGCTTGCTGCTGCTATATGACTGGGGACTGCAGATGTAAACGGGCTTATAGCAAACTCTGCTGCAATGCATCAAGGCTCATTTTCTGAATTTAATGTTAAATGAAAATAATGAAAATAAAAATATACTACTCATAGTATGCAACACAAACTGTTCAACATTTATTTATACAGGGCTAACATGTCATCTGTATTTTATAAGTATAATAATAATAATAATAATAATAATAATTATTATTATTATTATTATTCTTCTTCTTCTTTTTACAGTAGTGGTAACCAACCCTGTTCCTAGAGGTCTACCGTCCTGTAGGTTTTCATTCCCATCCTAACAAAGTACACCTCATTCAACATCTGGAGATCTTGCTCAGCTGCAAATTAGTCAAGTCAGGTGTGTCATATTAAGGTTGAAAACCTACAGGTTGGTAGACCTCCAGGAACAGAGTTGGTTACCACTGCTGTAAAAAGAATATTGGAGGTTTGGTTACCTCTGTTTTCACAGGTTATATAAAATAATGCATTTTGTCCTATTCAAATCTGCGTGTACTGTATCTTCTATACAAAGGGGGATGACTAAGTAACTGTTTGAGCCAAATACAAATATATCACAGGCTGGAATGCTCCTACTCCTATGAGCCTTGAGCAAGAAGCAAGACAAAAGGAGAAGAAGAGAGCAAGTTTTATTTTCTTATCAAATGAGGTGGTTGTCCTTGATGCTAAGAGTCCCTCTTAGAGTGTATAAAGGGTTGCTGTAAATAAGGCTTTTTAGCACACCGTTGACTCTGTCAGCATGCCTGCTATTTCTGCAGAAATGAAGACCTTCATAATTGGATCTAGTGTCAAATGTTTTTCTGACTGGATTGCCTCTTTATTACAAGACAAGGGTGGATCCCATCTCATCCCATCACTACACATACTCTTACTCAACAGGTGTATTCTAGACAGTAGTGCTGTATACAGAAAAGCACTGATCTTCCACTAAGTATTTCCTATTTCCAATAAAGCAGATACGTCTGTCTCTCCTCCTGTCCCAGGACCTGAGTCAAGCTCTGAAGAAACTGCTGTCTGGGGCACTGGTGGACCTTCTGCTGGGCCTCTTGATGACCCCCGCACAATTTGACGCTCATCGCCTCCGGCAAGCCATGCACGTAAGAGGGCAGACACAGACCGGTGGACAGAGGGGTGAACATGATCAGACTAGAGGGTGTAGACTGTGTACAAGCTAAAGAGGGGCAGACAGCCAGAAGGAAACAGAGGTAGACGCCTGAAATTGGGTTTCCAGGTTGATTTACAGATCCCAAGTTGACCAATGTTATCTGCCTGTCATAGCAATGACGTTATATGGCCAAAAAAGCCCATGTCCTGAAGGATGCTCCCTTTGGAGTAAGTGAGAAACTTCTAACTGGCTTCTTACTGCAATTATGTTTCTAAGAAAACATAAATATGGCTGTAGCAGTCCAGAAACAAGTCCTCTTGCTGTTTTAATTCAAAATGTCTGTTGATATTAAGTTGACATTATTTTCGAAAAATTCCAAAATGTTATATGGCCTTTCAATTCAACAAGTCTGCGTGAACTTAGTGGCAGTTGGTAATGCGGATGCTAATGTGTAATGACAGGTTGCAGACAGGTAGGCTGTGTAATGGTACGTGGTTCAGACTGTGCATGTGTAATACATCTCAGTGCCTGCTTAGCTGTGTTTCTACAAATGTGTTTGTGTGCCTGTGTGAGCGCAGGGTTTGGGAACAGACGAGGAGACTCTGCTGGAGGTCCTGTGCACCAGATCAGCACAGCAGCTCAAAGATATCACTATAGCCTACAAGCAAGGTGAGAGAGTTATTTAGGGATTTAAATATTCCTAACTGCCATAGCAGTACAGTATCTGTACATCAGTAACACCAGCCAAATTGCACATTGAATACACACACACACAGACACACGCACACAGACACACGCACACACACACACACACACACACGGTGGACTGATGGTGCTCTTTGCCTGCAGAGTTTAAACGGTATCTGGAGAATGACCTGATCAGTGAGAGCAGCAAGGTCTTTACCAACCTGATCCTCTCCATACTCAAGGTACGGCCCCGACCCTTCAGAAACAGGAAGTGCAAGACCTGCCGCTGCTGCATGATCCCTGCATGTCAGACACTGCCTCCCTCTTCCCTGCACTCTGCTATTACCCTCCCCTTGATCTTTGGGCCAGACAACCTCATCCATTTACGACCCTGTAGGGGTTACAGTGCCAAATACAGATGGCAAATAAGCAACCGCCATAGCCCATGGAATGCCATGGCAACTTACACACGTCCATTTGCTCGTCATCTTGAGAATTTTATTTTTTTAGAAGGCTTTTACAGTGGCAGTGCAGATAAAATGGTTGCTGTAGATTCTGATCTTTCCTACCAACAGAAGGAGCAGGAGAACATGCAGGGGGTTATCGAATACCAGCTCATTGATCGAGACGTCAGGGTGAGTCTCCACACAGCAGGGCTGTCTTGTTAAGACGAACTGTTATGCTGTTGTTATTTTAACTGGTCCTTTCCCAGCATTTGATGGTGACACACATAGGAGTTAAAAAAAGCTTGATGTTTGAAATTGTTGGATCACTCTCATCCATTGGAAACGGAAAGTATGCCATCTGCTGGAGTTGTGACTTGTGGGGGAAGGTCTGTCAATCCCAAATGATTAATTATAGCTGAATGTATCATTTCGTTCTCTCATTATTCCATGCAGTCCAACCTGACCTTTCAACAGTTGCTGGTAATAATAGTTGTAATAATAGTAATTGTAATAATCATATCTCTGCTTCCCATAAGCTGGCAAGTAAACCAACTTCATCTCATCTTTATTTGTGTTCTTCTCTGGCTCTAGTGTGAGTGAAACAGTAAAACAGGTCACTGATGAGTGTGTGTATGTGTGTGTGTGTGTGTGTGTGTGTGTGTGTGTGTGTGTGCGTGTGCACAGACTCTGACTGAAGCCCTCAGTGGTAAGAAGGCGGACCCTATCCCCTGGATCAGGGTACTCACGACAAGGGATTATGACCATCTTGACAGAGGTACAGTGTGTCTCCCTGCCAACCCTGCTGTCCAATGGGCGTAACATGTGGAGCATCTGGCTTTCTCTTTCTCTCTCTCTCTCTCTCTCTCTCTCACTCTTTTCTCTTTATTTATTTTCTTTCTTGTTTAGTCTTGTTCAGGTGGGAGTGTATTCAGGGTGAGACTGTGGACAAAGCACTGCAGAAGCACTTTTCTGGGGACCTCAGACTGGGGTTGCGAGTATTGGGTAAGGTAATCATTTTGTAATTGCTGCATGCATGCTTTGGCAAGCATATATACAGGCAGGCATGTGTGTGTGTGTGTACATTTGCATGTGTACAGGGCATGTGTGTATGTTTACTTTAATGCAGGGGCCTGTGTGTGTACATTTGCTGGTGCACGTTTGTATGTATGTTTGTGTGTGTGCAGGTGCATGTGTGTGTACATATACGTGCTTGCAAGTGCATGTGCCTGTACATTTACGTGCATGCAGGTGCATGTGTGTGTGTACATTTACATGTGTGCAGGTGCATGTGTGTGTACTGTTGCGTGCTTGCAGCTGCTTGATTGTGGGTGTAGACATGTTGTATTGAGGTCATTATTCCACTGTGTGTGCATGTCCTCAGTTCGTACTATCCAGAACACCCCTCTATACCTGGCCCAGCGGCTGCAGGCCTGCATGAAGGTGAGCATCTGAGTGTGCGTCATGCCTGTGTGGGCATCTGGCTGTTGCCCCGTCCCACCAGCTCAGTTTGTGTGGGCTGCCCCCTGTTGGTGCCATTGGCCTATCTGCTTATAGTCAGACATTAATTTCTCCCTGCCTGTTTCGTTCTGTGAATATCTCTGGATGTATCCTAAACATATCTCCCCTCATGCCCATATATGTGCATGTGTGTGTGTGTGTTTGTGTGTGTGTGTGTGTGCGTGTGTTTGTGTGTGCGTGTGTGTGTGTGTGTGTTACAGAAAAACAATGTGCTGTTTGGTATCCTGGTCTCTCGCAGTGAGGAGGATCTTCTCAGCGTGAGAGTGGAATATCGCAGATTGACCAATACCTCCCTCTACTCAGCTCTACAGGTCACACCAACACCAGCTCTCATACCTTACTTTACACTGCTCTACAGTTCAGACACACATCTGCTGTAAAATACAAACACATTTTTTTCTTGTGGACTTCAAACACATCTATATTCCAAATAAAGATATTGACAAGAATCAACAAAATATTCTGAGCCAATGATTTATGCTAATACTGCGGGCGCATTAATGTACTGTATGCACGGTCGTATGCAAATGAATGATTGATGAATGATGATACCAAAAACTAGTGCTACTCAGAGGAGCTAGCTGTTCTCTGTTTTACTGTGAGGTGTTAATGTAAGTCCTCTCTCATCTCACTCTATCCACAGAAAGAATTTAAGGGGGATCTTCAGCTGGCCCTATTAGCCTTGTGCCGGGCCGAAGACGTGTAGCCAAACAGAGGGGCAGAGAGAAAAAGAACAAACAGTCGTCAAATATATACTCTCTATATGATTACCTACATACTGAAGCACACCACAGCTTTTATTCACACACAGAACCCGCCTACATCCTGTAATCACAGACATGGTCTGTTTTTGATCTGCCAGCGTTAATGTTCATCGCCACCCTAGCTATCCAGGTAGGATTTGATGTACAGATGAAATGGCTGGTTTTGTGCACGGCACAATTCAGTCATAGCATTAAGTGGCCGAGTTTCATTGTTCATCTTAATGGAAAAGCCAGAACTTACTCTCTGAATATTTAGCTTCTCTCTAGCCCCGACTCCTGTGCGCCACTAGTTTTAAAAGATCTTCTGAACTCCAGCAGCTGAATGGCTTAAAGATTTTCACATTAATTCGATTTCCATTATAGCCAAAGAGCGCGAATGCGCATGTCGGAAAACTTCCGGACTGCGTGCAGACATGGCTCCCTCCCGCCTCAGAGCAAGTGCGAGGGATTTCGGGAGGGCAACTGTGCGGGATTCTTCACGTTTAGGCTCCGCCTCTCTCTGATCTCACAAATCCCAAGACAATGTCAGCCAAGAGACAATTATTAATATCCCCGTGCATAGCTGCCATTTCTCCCGACCCATCAATCTTCAGCTGCAGACTGGGAGTAGAGTTTCCCTCCTGTTTGGGGGGGGCGGCAGGCAGGGGGGTTGAGTTATATAAAGGTTCACATATCCAGATGAGGCCATCCTCTCTGGCCATTGTATGAGTCAGGTAGAAATGTATGTAGAGACTGTCTTTGTTCATAGGGGGCAATGAGCATTTTTTACTATTGTCTCCAATTTCCAGAGAGTTTCCTGAGATGTTTACATTGATTTGTGTTTCTCACATAATGGACTGTGATTTAGTTTGATTATTGTATATTATTGTGTCTAAATCAAACACAATAAAGCAATTGTTTTTGATGCATTTCTGTCATTTGTTTTTTTAACTTCACGAATTTGAATAACTGTACACCAATATCATAATTAGGGCTCATAATTGTGATCAACATTGTTATGAATCTCACTGTAGTTTGTCTATAATAACACCAAATTCTCAATCTGTCAGTGAATTCAGACAGTGTTGCTTTGCTACATCACACTTTTTTATTTGGACATCACATTTATTTCAATGTACGTTGTCACAACTGTGTGTGTTTGTGTGTGTGAATGTAAATTAGAATAAAGGAAGACCAAGGGAGGTACGAATGGAGGAAGCAGAATCGAGAAGCAAAAGGAAGGATAAAAGTGAGTGCCAAAAATGACTGATGTCAAAAGAGGGCGGGACAAAATATGAGGGAGGAGCTAATACAAATGTGGAGTGGTTGGGAATACAGAGGTGGGAGGGGCTAGCTAATCCTACAACTTGGATATAAAAAAAGAAAAACCCCAACTCAGTGGTGGTCTGGGCTTGGACACTCTTTCTCTCTGCCCTTGGCCCCATAAAGCTTCTCTCTCTCTCTTTCCTTTTGTGCTCTTTCTCTGTCCTACAGTGTTAGTGGTCCATTACTTTTCTGCCCCATCTTCCTTGGCTCAGAAGCTCAGTGAAACCCAGCAAAAATGGAGGCCGTTAAGAAGAAGATGCTGATGCTGAAGCTGGATAAGGAGAACGCCTTAGACCAGGCCGAACAGGCAGAAACCGACAAGAAGGCGGCGGAAGAGAGGAGCAAGCAGGTGGGCCAGCACAGAGATGTTTCTCTGCCAAAAATATAATGTAAATCACGAAGGCAAGGAGGCAGGTCAACTTGTGTGATTTCTCCGGCCTAGTAGAGATTTGAATTTAGTATGGTACAGTGAATTAAATAAGGCAAAAAAATAATAAAATTAATAACCTGTCATGAGAAAAAATTGCTTGTGGACAGGCATTGTTAAAGGAATAAGGACTGTACGTTATGTGTCATTGACTTAACTGGAATATTCTGTACCCTTTCAATGGGAAACTAAATGCAATTTGATGCAGCAACTTTCAATTAATAGTGCTAATTAAGCTAAATAAATTATTAACATTGTTTTACTTGAATGGTAGGAAAGCTTAAGTTTATTAATGAAGCAGAACATTTCAGTTCCAGGGACAAAGCATGCCTTGAGCATAGTGTAGCACAGAATGTAACAAAATCTCCTGCTACTCCTTAAAAGGCAATATGAAGGGGTTCCCAACTTTAGATGTTGTTCTGAGCCAGGGTATAGACAACCCTGGTCTGGGACATCTTGGGGATTTGTTCCATCTGAGCTTGATCACCAGAGTTTGATGGATGATTAAAAGTCTGAGCCTGAATATTCTGAATGGTGCAATGCCGAGTACGTCCAGCGCATTGGTCTCCTGCATTCATTAAACCTGATTAACTACAACTCATTCAAAGGAGTCCAGTTGTATAGTTACATGTTTAGATGGAGCAGGAACCAGGACCATCTCTGGCACTTGAGGACCAGGGTCGCCTACCTCTCATCTACATACTGACCTTATGTGTACACAGAAGAAATGCTACATTTGTTCCATGTCACTTAATAATTGCAAGGTCCGGCACTGACACTGTATTTATTCTGTATTTATGCTGTAACGGCCCTGAGCACTCTTTAGGAATTACAGCTACAACTATAACGGGAGTGAGGGGCCAGGTCTCCCTAGAGGCAGCAATCCACAGTTGGTGATCTAACGGGGTAAAAACAGTATGAGAGAGAGAGAGAGAGAGAGAGAGAGAGGAATGATTTTACTCAGCAGGAGTGAAAGATGAGAGCTCAGAGGGAGTATTTATACCCACTCTGTGGTGGCATGGCAACATAGCATACCTCTCCATTGTTATATGTACTTGGGTACAGACATGCATCGCTTTTTGATGATTATCAGGTTCTCTGCGCAGCCCAAGCCCACTCCTACTTTTGGCTTTGCCACTCTGATTCTACAGTCCAGAAATCATGTTAATCTAAGCCGCAATCAGCTATAGTATAGTCCACAGTTTTGGCTTCTGGATTTCTTTTCATAATGTTCCTTTCTCCCCCGTACCTCTTTACCTATCTCTGTGTATTTCTCTATACTCATCTTTCTCTCTCTTCCTATCTGGCTCTCTAACCCCACAGTCTCTCTCCTTCTCTCCCACTCTCACCCACTCTACCTATCAGCTCATTACGAGTCACTCACCTCCAGTACTTCCTGTCCTCTGACTGTCTCTTCTCCTCTTCCACTGTCTGCATATAATGTTCTTCTCCCTCTTTCTGTCCCCCTCTTCTCCCTCAGCATGAGGAAGAGCTGCTGGCCATGCAGAAGAAGCTCAAGGGAACAGAGGATGAGCTGGACAAGTACACTGAGGCCCTCAAGGATGCCCAGGAGAAGCTGGATCTGGCGGAGAAGAAGGCTGCAGACGTGAGTGCCAGGACAGCTGCGCAGGGCCGTCAAGCATGCGCATGCAACAACACTGCATCCAGCCTGCTGAGCTCACTCACAACAACAGCAAGCCAGTCAACAGCCGGCTGCTGCACATTCTGTAGCTGCAACACAATTTAGCAGAGCCCAGAACAATACACATAAAAACCAAAGGGCAACTCTGCATGCTACATCAATCAATGTTTTCTACAGACATGCTTTTAAACCTTTGAAGGGTACATATTTGGATTTTCTCCAAAATTATAAGTCAGTGTTCTAGAACTCTGCTTTTAATTACCAGTATTTATTGTTACATCAACATTGGAATGTTCAGTTATGAACATTCTAATCACGTTTTTTGTGATCTCACACCTCAAAGAGTAAAAAATTCAGTATAAATACAGAAAAAGATCACTGTAAGATACAAACTAAATTTTGCGTGTTATTTTTCTAGACTTATCCACGCCAAAAATTTGACTCTTTCAGAGTCCAACCCCTACCCAGATAATATTCAGACACATCTGGACGGACAGACAAACACAAACACAAATGCTTGCATGCATCCAGGCACATGCATAGGTAGACATATATGTACAATTCTGTAGCTCTGCCTCCTGTTCCCTTCATTCGCTGATATTCTCTACCTCACAGCTGTTGCACTCTGATCCCTCTCATTTGACAATGATGTCATCCTATAAAGTTATAACTGTGCTGTCCAACTATCCATTGCTGGCATAAACGTTTTAATACCCCAAACCTCAAACCAGCAGGATGAAGGAGGAGCCAGGCCTAAGCACTGACTTGCCCCCAACTCAGCTGTACAGTCTATCAATGTTAGATAGTCAGTTAACATATTGATCATGTACTGTAAATATCCTTTATATTTGTGTCATAGGTGTTTCAGTCTGTAAGCTTCTCACGGCTGAAAATCAAATATTTAGTTATGTAGCTAACTTCACGGTGTCTATCAAAAATCTGTCAAACAAATTACAATCAGCAAGAAAAGATGGCCAAACATTTTGGCCAAAACAGCAGTACTACCATATTGCTGAATTGTGGATTTTGACCCTTTCCCCAGCTCTCTCCCAATGTCCTCCATGGCTGTGATTAAACAGCCTTGGCTGGACAGCGCGCTCCGTATATAGAAAGCGCACCTGTTGCAATAATAGTTTGCCTTGTTATGGCAAAGTCATGCAGGGACAAGTCATGCCAAAATACCAGAGGGGATTAAAACAGACTACCCGAGGACCCACAGAAGGTGATGGGGCGTGGAGGGGAAGCAGTATGCGCAGATAGCTTTGCAAATGGTGCTGCACTGATCCAGGTCTGTAAGATGACACAGTATTGCAGAGCATGCTAAATACTCCCCTTTACCCATGAACAACATCAATGATGACCACGCAGTAAAGCATGACAAATATATTGTACATTGCAAAATATAGTAAATAGATAATTAGCTATTTCTTCATATTTCAGGTTGAGAAAGGCAAAATCAATAGCAAATGCAGAAAATAAGTAGCAGACCAGGTTCCCAAGGCTTTAGGAGTCATATTGTAAGGTTAATTATATACATGACCGAGCTAAAGTTTTACGCCTATTATCGCATATGCATGGCCAAAAAACATGCACATTCCCTTTTTTTATTACAAAGTGGACATGCCTCCTGCATAATTGACTATATGAATGGCAAGGACAGTATGAATGGCTTCCCACCTACAGGATGGATAAAGCCAAGCAAGCTTCCCGCTGCCACTTGTCTTTTTTCTGCTGCAGAATGACGCTAATATCTTCCCTAATCTTGCATAAATTCACAGAGCACAGACCCAGGACACCAATATGCTGATAATTAGGAAAGGCAAAGTGCTCTCAAGTCTTTAATCTCTGTGTCTTTCAGATGTTATCCAACACCTAGAATGACTCACAGGGCCTTCCACAAGAGGCTTCCAGTGCAACTGGATCCTAGTCCTTAGTTTATACTGCTTGTTCTCTTAAAGAACAGGGTCAAACAGATTTAGACAGTGAGCTGCCCCAATTGGCCAGTTGGCTCCTTGTCTGTAAAGTAAGGGATTAGTTATGTTTGAGGTGATGATATTGCTATTATTACTACTGTCATCATTGCCAGGGATTTCCTCACTTCTTCTACAACCCAAGTGAATTTTGATGATACCAAATTCCACTACGCATATAATCCTGTCAGTTAAGCTATCCATTTTCACAGGCAGGAAAAATAATACAATGTTAATGAATCCTGAGTCACGACAACCAGATTCAGGCATCCTGGGAATGGAAGGCTTCTGTCCTGAGCCAAACGGACAGTGAAATGCCTTTCCTGCAGGCACTTACTTTCTAAACCAAATCTTCTTATTTTAAATGTTTGTGAATCCCAATTCCAGAAATTATTTCATAGATAAAAGTAACATATATAATTCAATAAAAACATCTGTAACCTTCTTGATTTTCAGCATGTTTACGTTTTCATTAATGGAGCAAAATTCTACAATTCCCACAACTAGTGTGTTCTCTCCCTCTGCGTGTTTGTATGTGTGTGTATATGTGTGTGGTGGGGGGGGGGTCTGTGTGCAAGTCATTTTATATACAGCTAATTAGATAGCTAGCTCTAGTCAGTGCTGGATGGTGGATATACGTATTCACTGAAATTTATTGAGAAGATACTATTTTTCATTATTTGACCTTTATTTAACGGTGCAGCTCAACTGAGGCCTCAGTTCTCTTGCACTATCAACCTGGAAAATTAAATGAGTCAGGAACGGAAGGGATTTCTTGTCCAGTCTCGTTGAGGGGTAATGATTACATTTCAAGATACTGGGAACTCGTTTGGGAACTTGACCAGGAAACAAGATGGAACAGCCCTATTCCTTCAGTAAATTCAGTCAGATCTTTAATGACCACCATGAGTCAGGCCCTTTGTTTCATATCTGATCAAAAAGGACAGAATCCTCTATAGCAAAATACCCCCAACTCTGTATTTGAAGGAAGACCTCCCCCTACTGGCCAATCAAAATCACTCCCAGCAGCTGCAAAATGGTTTTCAAAACTTTTCTAATTCAAGTACTAACCACACCCAACCTCACAGATCTTCAGCTTTGCAGTACAAGTTACATGACATGGTATGGTGTGGCAGCTGTATTGCAATGCTGCTAGACCTCAAGCAATGTGACTTAAGTCACTGTGATATGCCAGTCTGAAGTCATTCTTTCTATTTAGGCAGATAGACATGTCCTTAACAATGCTCCTTCGAAAAGGGAAAAACTCAGATATTAATGAGATCACTAGAGGCAGTGAACGAAAAATGGAAACAACAATGTAAATTCACATGACAGGGTGCTGAGCCATCACTATTCTGCAAGAGGAATTTGAATGATAGCAATTGTTGAAAAGAAATCCAATTAAATTACAGTTGGGTGATGGAAGTACAAAACGCTGTCTCAAACGTTGTTCCGAAATATCCCAAAACATTACACTGAGATCTGGCTACTGGAAGGCCTTGGCATATGAGTAATGTCAGTGTAATTTTCCTCAAACCATTGGCTGCCTACTCATGCTCTGTGAACAGAGGTATTGTTGTCTCTGTGCAGGAATTAAGTGCATTAACACAGGGTGAAGATGATCACGCAGTACCATTATGTAATGGCTGACATCTAGCTTGCCTTCTAAGGGCATGATTGCACCCAAACCATACCAGGAAATTGCACCCAACTCCATTTACAAAGCCACCGGAAGCCTGGAGTGCTGTGTTTCCATTTTTCTGTTAACTACTCGTATTTTATTCAGTCAAACTAGCTCAAAGTAGCCTGGCTATTTCTGAATAATACATGTACATTGTTGTTTCTAAATAACTGATATTGAAAAGGCTCCCGTACATGATTGGCCTATTGATCCCAAAGTGTTGTATGCTTTCTGTACGTGGCCATGGGTATATTATGACAATATATGTACATGCACAACAAGCAAAGTCTGTGCCAAGCTCATTTAGTCTGGCCCTTTTAATAGGAATACGTGCAACCATTATTATATGTTCTTTATGTCTTGGCTTAAATGCTAGTGGGTTCTTGAATATTCTGTTGCCATTTTTTAGTTGTATGTTCATTGGAACCACTTTGGCAAATTATATTCCTCAAGAGCACAACAGCATCCCCTGTCAGAAAGGCACAAAATAACTACAGGCCTGGAATCATTCCATCATTTGCTGCCAAAAATGAACCCTAACTACATGATACTGGAGATGAAGACAGGAAGGAATGCAGGAGACGGCCTGGGAAAAACATAGCGTCCTTTGAAGTGAGGTCAACCGGCCAATTTGGCCCAGTGACACCTATGCTTAAGTAATGCTCAGAGCAGTGATGGGGGTGATGGATGTCAGATGAGACCTTAAAACGATGTCCTGACTACGGGTCATTAAAGTTCCCGCATTGCAAAGGAGGGTGTTCCTAGTGCCCTGACCAAATTTGCGGTCTTCAGTCTGGCCCCACAATTATTTCCCAGTTTAGTCTGCTAAATAAATCTTGCCTCACCACTCTAGAAGATGTGTCGGGCAGAGTGAACTCTGCATTAGCCAAGCAGGTGCTGCTCACTGGTGGTGACTAAGAGGTGTGATCCTTGTAGTGCACATGTAACTTCTTCATTCGGGCCAACTTCTCTGCTCTTATCTGAGAGACACCAGTACCAGTCCAGGCTTAGGTATACCTTGGGAGAAATTTAAACTACATTTTCAGAGATTCAAACCCTCTGGTCATTTTGAGGTATAGCCGAATCAATTTTTTACAATTACAATTTCCAGTTTAGTCATTTGATAAATCTTTGAGCTAGTTGGCTCAAAGCTCAAGTCATGAGTCCCTCAACAGGGTTTGGGTGGCTGAATACAAAATTATCTGACCCTTTCAAACAATTAGATTTGTCATTTAAGAATTGATTTATATCACTGCAGTCAACTGTCCAATGGAAAATCCGTTTGCTGGAACAGCAAGATCACATAGTTTGACTATCTGGACATCTGCTGGTCAAATATTGACATTACATGCGATACCTATTCAAGTCGACAACAATACAATCAACCATTAACCCACAGCTACTGGATTCCAAGTCCTGCGGGCCACAGTGTTTGCAGTTATTCGCACCAGTCATGCAGTACACCACCTGATTTCACCAATGAACTTCCTGAACCAAGCAGGTAAAATAATTCGTGAACTGAGGTGGTGAACTACATGGTTGGAGTTAATACCTGCAGACACTGTAGCCTACAGGAAATGGAGATGAGTAGCACTACATTGGTCCATTTCACAGACTTTATGGTGAACACTTGATGAGTGGCAACATAAAATGAGCTTTAATTTTATGGATAGCCATGCACCATAACAATGAAATTGGTTAATTGAGAATTACTGTTGCATATCAACCTTCTATAGGTATCATACGATAGGAGCACAGCTGCCAAACTCCAGGCCTGGAGGGCTGCACTGTCTGCTGGTTTTCGGGGTGTCCTCAGCACCAGTGGTCATAGATTGACGAAAGAATTAATCAGGTTGAAAGGAACCCGCAAAAACCTGCAGACACTGTAACAGATGGTCATTGTGTGTGCCTTTGAGTACAGTGTTCCTGTGCAGTCTGTGTGGATTATTGATTTAGTGTCCTGCAGTGTTATGATAGTTCATAGTATGCTCTGCCATAAATTAAGCAAAAATGGTTGAATTACCGCTTAATGAAAGATCATTTGCACCTGTCTAATGACGCACACGTAGTATGGCGGGAGGAAGTATGTCACTTCCTGCCCAAAACCGGGCGGAGTAAACCGGAAGTTAGCTGAAAGGAGGAAGAAAAGAGAGAGGTGATTGAGCGGTTAAGGGGAGGATTGTAAAATCGCTTCCAATATTTTTTTCCCCAAACGGTTAGCTAAATTTCGAAAATACGTACATTCAGACATTATTTGATACGTATTTCTCAAGTCAATTGCATTTTATTCCGTTAATAAAAATATATATTTTAGTTAGCCTCAACTTCGGTAGCTAACGGGTTAGGCAGTGAGCTAAGATAGCATAGACATTTAGTTATTAGCTATCAAAAAAGTAACCAGAGTTTACACCTCAGTAATTGGGCGGATTGGGGGTTACCCTCAAGAAAGCGAAAGACAACGCATAGATTCCTGGTTTAAGTTAAAGCGAAAGCTAGTTAACTAACGTTAGTTTGCTGGCTTCCCTAAGTGATCTGAAGAGACGAGAGAGGCTCAGATTTTCTAGTTTTGACTCGTTGGCGGGGCGTTGCTGCCTTGTCGGTAAAGCCTACCCTTGAATTGGAAAATTAGATCGCTAGCTAGCTAACTCCGAAAGTGGACAGCAGTTCTGTTATTCCAACACCGATCTTAAATTCCAGCAGTAAAGCTCGATAACATTCCGTTTTGGGTTTGTATATTGCAAGTAATAATTTTCAGCAAAACACCCACAATTAATAGAAAATGGCCGGGGTGAACAGCGTCGAAGCGGTGAAGCGAAAGATTAAAGTTCTGCAGCAACAGGCAGATGAAGCTGAGGAGAGAGCCGAGAATTTGCAGAGACAGGTCGAAGAAGAGAAACGGAAAAGGGAACAGGTAAAAAATAAAATGTATCTTGCTAACCTCACATGTGAGCAACTGTTGAGAGACTGATGTCACTAACGTGACTTTCTGCAAATAGTCTACATTAATATCGATGGCTGGCTACCCCAGTCATCTGCTTACTGGGTTCTGTTTTAAACGAGAAATATTAGTGTGTTAACGTGAATTAAAGTATAATTGCCAGTTTACTCCCAATTTCACGTCATGACTAATTCATTGTCTCGACGTGACACGAGTAGTTGCAAATTTAGATAGTGAGCTTGCTTCTGATTGTAAATCGGATGTTTCTGAGTTTGTTGGCTGGTTAATGACTTAACTTATTTCTTAGTGGTAAATTCATAACCGCTCGCTATCGATAGTTATCTGGCTTGCTGATATTGATGACTAAAGTTACATTTTGTGAGCTAGGTGGTTAGGTGAGCTACTGGTTAGGTATAGCTAGCTAGTGCGCTTTGGAATGTGCCCAGATTTTAGCTAGCTACCTGACTAACGTTAACAGCTTGTGAGCGGCAGCGGACTTAGCTCTGCAATAACGTTTACGCGGTTAATGATTGTCCATATTTAACTTCTTGCGTTTACTTCTTATAGTTGGCTTTCTATATATTGGCCGTGAACGTGAAAAGATTAGCTCGCTCAGTCAGTGGCATTTTCGCTAATGGTATTGTGCAGCATCAACTTGGTATAACGTTAGCGAGCTAGTTGTGAATGAACGGGCTGATAGATACATCGTAATGCAAAAGATAAACCCATTGACTATGTGAGTTACTTATCCCAATTGTAACAAATTGCTAGCTGTACAGGTAGCGAGCTGCATTATTTGAACTAATTTAGTGTAACTTGGCTCATTGGCCTATGTTGGCTAATGCTAATTATGTCATCATAAAATGGCCTAGTTGCTAGCTAACCGCACACTGTGTTAGGCCCATTTGAAGACACTCACTTTTGTATACTCCCAATTCCTTTTCGGAATTCCTAAGGTTTGCTCAACTGTTAGTCGGCAACAATTCGACAAATTCCTTCTCTCAGGGCAGTAACCTGTGCAGAATGCATTGTTACACAACGCAGCGTGCGTCGCTAGGAATGTCTGCCCCAATGTTGGCCCAAAACTATTCGTGGATGTAGGGTTGAGGTATTCGACTTACCTGTGCGCACAGGTGCATGCATCCGCACATACATGTGATTAGCAATAAAACTCCATATGAACTTGTTGATATTTTCATAGGCCTTCTCATTTTTAATAACTGTACTTAGTGATTAGCCTTTATTACTTTACGAGAACCGGAACACTGACATGGACCTATTGCTAAGATCTTTGTCGAGCGGACGCACTAAGTAGTAGATTGTAAAATAGATTTGAACGGCAGTGGCGCTAGCAATTGCACATATAATTGCCTTACAGTGATTAAGTGCATCGTGTGTTTCCACCATATCTAAGGGTGGGTGTTTTACAGGGGCGGGGTATAAAGGAGTTGTAGGTAACTGGGAACTGTCTGGAAAGAGCATCGATAGTAGGTTTAGAAGAAGAAAGTTATGGTGGTAGTTTGGTGTTGGTGGTGTGCTGTTTTTGACAGTGGGTATGTTTGTAGGGAAATAAACTACGCTAAATACGATTTTCTCGCGTAGTACCAAATGCTTAACAACAAATGTAGAGGCCATGTAATTGAATAGATAATGATGTGAGCTGCACTGTGCCCTTTTAAAACGTTTTATTTATTTTTTATATAAAGTGTGCCAACTGCTGGCTGTAGTTTTTGAAAATGGGGCGCTGCCGTTGAGAGACGTTGAGAGAGGCCTGCAGCTCCTGCACAGTCATGCTGTGGTGACACAGGAAATGTCTTAACTGATTGTGGGGACTATTTTGAGTCTTTTTCTGATGCCAGTGAGGAAATGACTGTGAAGATTTTATTCTTGGCATCTCGGTTTAAAATGACTGAGCCAATGGGACCACTCTCTTTCCCCAACCCCCTGCTACTGTTCATCCTCCAGTTTTGTTTCGGGGAGAAAATATAGAGAGCAAAAGATGGTGTCTGAGTCGGTATTTCCCGTTTCTGTTCAGTGACTCGTTGGTGTCTGCTCTTGTGAAAGTATTCGTTAAATGAATGCTTTTTTTTTGGGTAGGGGTTATTGAAACTGCATTTCAATTCTCAGGGTGTGGCGCTTATACACCCACCTGTTCTTACAGTAATGTTACTATTTAACTATATTTATCAGTTTTGCTCTGTTGATCTTTTAATTGTCCAGTGGTTACTAAATAAACACTTATTTGCCAAATGCCATTATATGTAACCCTGTCTGCAGAAGGTACATTGGGGGCTACAAATGTACTCCTTCAAAGGTGTGATGAGTACTGTATACATGGGGGTGAGAGTATGAGATGCAGGGGTGGACAGATTTGCATATTGCTATGGCGATCGCCTGCAAATGAGTGCTGTAGAACTGCGTTGGCGAGAGGACAGTTCATGTCGACCATCATGCGTACACAGACGCTCTCGCACACCAGTGCCATGGCAACCAGGATCAATCCTGCATCCTGAAGTATGTGTTTGAGAGAGTCTGCCTTGACAGTTTGGTTTATTTGCACTGTTATTAATATGTGTTGGCTATGCACATGGCTGCATTCAGGCAGTTTTTACAATGCAGTACCAGTGATCGTTCCGTTATGAGAATGCAGAGTTGGCTTAAATGTTGATTGTGTGATTCCGCACTTGTCAGTCTATAGCCTGCCTTTTCACTGCAGTATTTGTTCGTCCCTCGTCTTTCTCTTGCCAAAGCTTGCATTTTTTGTCCTCCTCTGACACACATTCTCTCCTCTCCGGAGGCGTGTGGAGGAGATGGAATGAGGCAGCTCCATCCAGCGTACTAAAACATTCATACAGTCCCCCCGCTCTGTAATGAGCCCACTGCATTTCCTTCCTCCTGTCGAGTACTGCAGGGAACCCGGCTTTACTGACTCAGTCAGGAACAGCCGCATCGGTGGCCTTGAATTAGGGCCAGTCCGGGTCTGGGAGTGCGCTGGCCTGCCCTGCAGCGCACCTTCACGTCGTTAGCGTGAGCGCGTGTACGGGGCCGAATGTGATGTATGCGTTTTGACTGGCGGTGGAAGGCCCCGCCCCCACTCTCTCCCACGCGCTGTCCTCCAGCTCAGTGGAGTGCTTTTGCAGCGTGCTGTCCTCCAGTGCTCTTACCCCCCCGTCTCCCCCTGTGCCTCCCCCGCAGGCCGAGGCAGAGGTGGCCTCCCTGAACAGGCGTATCCAGCTGGTGGAGGAGGAGCTGGACCGGGCCCAGGAGAGGCTGGCCACGGCGCTGCAGAAGCTGGAGGAGGCGGAGAAGGCCGCGGACGAGAGCGAGAGGTGAGCGCGGTGCGCCCTGCTGACCGGCTGGCTGATGGGCGTGGCCCCCCAAGCGACCTCACGCTGGGTCCTCCTCTCTGGTCAGGCAGAGCCTCCTCTCCACAATAGGGGAGCGGCTGCACCTCCAGGCTGTCTTTGTGTCTCCTCAGAATCCACTCTAGAATCCTCTCAGAGTTGAATAATGATTCGCATTTAAAGATCTAAGAAATCAAGACTTAATATGTACTGTTTGGTGTTCGTTAGGAACCTGGCAGAGTTCCTGTCCAAAGGTATTTGAGTATGTTGCAAGATTTCATTAGAACTCATGAAATTGTGTTGTACTGGCGAGGTGTGTAGCACAGTCCATAGGGCCACCAGCTCACAGGCATTGGTTGGGGGTTCAATCCTCCATCATTGAATGTTCTGTGCTGTGACCCCAACTCTGTCTGTTACCTTCTCTGCTTTCCTCCTGTCTGAATAAAGTAAAAATGCAAAAGTAGGGCAGACTACCTGCTCCCTGTTAAAAATAAAAGAATTGTGCTGTCCACTGAACCAGAATTTTGTGCTGTCTGGAACAGAGGCAAACTCATAGCCAGGGTCACATTTAACAGTCTGGCTTTCAGTTTATCCAGAACTTACTCTGAGCCAAATGTATGGCCCTGCAGTGATTGATTATATTGTTATTGGGTGGTGGAGGCAGACGGTGAGGCTTGTTTGACCGCCCATTTCCCTCTTAACGCACGCACACAGAGGCATGAAGGTGATTGAGAACAGGGCCCTGAAGGATGAGGAGAAAATGGAGATGCAGGAGATCCAGCTTAAGGAGGCCAAGCACATCGCTGAGGAGGCCGACCGCAAGTACGAGGAGGTGAGCTCTCCGTGCCGGCCCGGGAAAGGCTGTTCTCCTCCCCCCTGCCCCGCTACCGCTAGCAACACCTCTCTGTATCCCTGGTGCAGGTGGCCCGGAAGCTGGTGATCATCGAGGGAGACCTGGAGCGCACGGAGGAGAGGGCAGAGCTGGCGGAGGCGTGAGTCGCATTCCGGTCGACGCCCACACACCGCGCTCGCGCGTCTCCCGGGAGCGTTCTCGCCGACTGCAGAAGCACACACTCGTACGCCTACGCCGTTGAGCAAATGCACGCTCTCCGCTGTGCTCAGTGCCTGCTGTATGTGCTGAGCTACAGCCAGAGGGGGACCTGAACACACGGGAGATCGACACGCACGCACGCAAGTGCGCTCACTGCTTCGGTGCTTCGTGCGAGTGGGAAGTCTTGGAACAGCGCCTCACGCATAGATACACCCTCACAGGCACATGCGAGCGGAGTCCTATTCCACAGTCACACCGCTAACTGCTTCTGACACACCGAATCATTTTCTCAGAGTGATGCAGTGATGCGTAGGCATGCTCACCCATCCTCATTATTAGTAATGCTCTTGAGACCCCGCGACTGCACGTCAGGGTTTACCCACTACAGGTACCACAGAGCTTGTTTTCAGGCCTAGAGCACTTATGCTCCAGTGTTCTGACCTGTCCACATGGTGCTGTGGGGTCAGGTTTATGTGAAGACAGGCATTGGGCTGCTTTCCCTGTTTGCATGCAACTCCTGCATTCCTGATGCATGAAAACTAGTGCAAGCCCACTTCTATGGTAGTGTGTCCTTTAGCCTAAGCTGTCATCAGTTAATTGCAGATCTGCTTAATCAGCGTTGAAATTGCTTAATTGTCTGGTGTCAAAGAGATTACTGTGCGTTGGTTTAATTTGAGCCGCTTACTGTTGATTGCTTGTGGTTGCATTCAGGGCCAACGCTATTTTACAGGCTTGTCTTTACCTGCTTTAAAGAGAGAGCATTGTGTTTCAGTCAACCTGTTTTAGAGGAAATGACGAAACCAACGTAAGGCTTTAGTACAAAATAAAATGCAACTGAAAAATCTTGCTAGGAAGGAAGATGGCATAAAAGTGGGAATGCCATAATGCCATGTCATAACATTATGAAACTGTCCTCCCCTTCTATCTGTTCCATGTCTTTGCATGTTTTTTAATTTAATTTAATTACATTTTTTCCTGGATTCACCCAAACCTCATACATGGCCCTCTCCCCATTCCTCTCTGCATGCGCTTCTGTGTCATGTGCCCCTCCCCCAACTAACAGCAAAGCCCGGATGTTGGAGGAACAGCTGAGGGGTTACGACCAATCCCTGAAGAGTCTGCAGGCCTCAGAGGACAAGGTACCCCCCCTCCCCCCTCCTCCACCCCCAAGTCCGTGTTCCTTCTCACGGGCGACTCTGCTCAGGACGAGGCTCCGCTCGGACTCTCCGTGGTGCTTTAGCCCCGTTCTCACTGCTCTAGTGCCTGCAGCGACGTGTAGGACGAGAGCAAGGCCCTACTGAGCCATACTAAGAGAGTAAGGCACCCCTGAGATGTAAAGTGCGGTAAAGGGAGCATGAAGCGCGTCTGTCGCATGAGCACGGATAAGAAGCTTACTCCTCTACACCTGGCAGGGGTTAGAACCGTGTTCAGTTGAAGGAGGGAACGCCCAGGGATATTTCATTACAAACCACTTCCTCTATTTTGACAGATTGTGTGTGTGTGTGCGCGCGTCTGTGTGCGTGTCTGTGTGTGCGTGCGTGTGTGTGTGTGTGCGTGTGCGTCTGTGTGTGTGTGTGTGTGTGTGTGTGTGTGTGTGTGTGTGTGTGCGCTTATGTCCGCTGAACCCGTGCAGACCGCTGCTTGCACAAGGATACCAGGAGTCCGGTGAATCTTGCCCCCTCCAGCCCCCTTTGAGGATTTAGGAGTTTGACTCTGAAAACCCAGAGCCCCTCTGTAGGCTTGGCTGCTTCACTTTCATAGTAATCTGCTGCTTGTTCCCCTCGCTCTCCACACTCTCTCCCTCCCTCTCTCTCCCCTCCTCTCTTCCTTTAAAACACTTTAAAACTTCATACCTCCTGCATGAGTTAACCGGCATTTCTGCCTTCTCTCAGAAATGCACAATTTAACACTTACCACGTAGCTTATGTGTGAAAGCAGAGTCTGCGACCACGTTCTTATCCCCAGTCTCCGGTTCTTCCCAGCATCTCGTTCTCATTTTCATCCATGATTTTAATTTCAAACTCCTGATTTCCTGCTCCCAGACGTGCCCGTGTGCTTCCCGTCCTTCATATTTATTCTATGTTCCCAAGTTCTGCACCCGTAGTCCGCTCCGATCAGCACTTCATTTGGATCATGCTCATCTCTTACACTAAAATACAAATTATGTTGATTTTAAATGCAATACAGATTCCAGTAATGTTGCATTTGCTTGATATTTGTTTTGAGGAGGCTGACAGTAGTAGCCTTTGAGTTCCATATATTTTCTTTTTCTTTAGTGATTGACAGGGGTTAAATTCATGCCTTTCTCTCCTGTTTTTTCTCGTTGTAAATCTCTCCCGTCTCTTTTGTCTCCGACCCCCCTCCAACCCCCTTCTCCCCCACCCTTCTCTTGGTCACCATTCAATTTTGCTCTCCCCTTGTCTTTCTTCCTCTCTTCTTCCCCATTTTATCATTTCTTCTGACATTCCCCCTTTCTCCTATTTTCACTCCTCCCCCTCTCCCATCACTCCCTCTCCCCAACATCGCACCCCCTTTCCTCGCAAAAAAAACAAAACCAAACTAAAACGTAAACTGCAGCAAATGTGCCGAATTGGAGGACGAGCTGAAAAATGTCACCAATAACTTAAAATCCCTGGAGGCTCGAGCTGAAAAGGTAGGAAGGAGCGAGGTGTGCGTGTGCATGCATGTGCGCCCGGGCGCTACGTCTCAGACCATCAGTTCCAGGCCTAGAGATAAATCTTTGCCTTGATAGATTTCGCAAACTTCCGTTTGGTGCTCCGTCCTATTACAAATCCTCTGAGTCCAGCTAGCATTTGTAAAGAGACTTGAGCCCTGTTTTCTATCACCAGGCCTGCATTACAGGCTGTGTTCATTAATAGTGAATCAGATTAGCAGGGTGTGTCTTGTCCTTGTCAGTTCCCCTAAGCACCCTGCTAAGCACACTCATTGGCTGTTATCAGATACATTGTGCCACATAAGATTGGGTGCTGAGGATGACTGGAGATCAGCCCATAGTTCCTTTCAGTACCAAGTGAAGGATTTCTGTCCCTCCAGTATGACAATTATTCAAATATAATAGTTTTAGCTTGCTCTCACTTTGTTGAAAGTGGACTCATCAGAACACTGCACATGTTCAGTGCATGCATTTCTTTCATGTGGATTATTATTATTTTGTTTAGCTTTACTTCAGTATTTTTTCCCTTGATCTTATACTGTGAAATATGTACTTTTCTCATCTGTTATTTTGTTAATTTTGATAATCCATCTTTCACAACTGTTAAATGTGACTATTGTATTTGCTATTGAGTGCATTGCGTTAAGCGTAGAATGCAGTTATTTGTGGGATAGTTTATTTTATTTGTTTTAAATGTGGCCTTTTTACATACCCCAAAAAATGGTAATTGTCAAAACCACATTGCGAGATTATTTATGACTGCTGAGCTGGATGATGTAGTGTGGCTGTCTGGTCTCCTTTGGGATTCTGTGGTGATGATGACACAATTGGCTGATCATTCCTTCAGAGCCGTTTGGACTGTATGCTTAGTTGAGACTTGCTGCTGACGCAGTAAGACGGGCTCAGTAAAATGTATATTGACAAATAAGCCCTATTTATAATTAATGCAGGAAATGAAAGAACAAGAAGGTTGGGAACATGGTGGATCAGCCCATATAGACTTGATTCACTGTAGACAAGAGTGCATCTAACTCTGACAGGCCTCCTAATGAACAATTAAAAAAAAAATAAAAATAAAAAAATTAAATTAATAGGACTGTTAAATACGAGTACTATTTTTCAGTATTCAGACTGAAAATGGTCTTTCACTATGTTTTTCTGTTATGGATAGCTGGCTAGCCATGCTTCAAATTTGTCATAGAAGAACCTTAGCTAAACTGTCTTCATTCAGTTGAGCGCCTACCTGATGACGCTTCCTAAATTGAATGAATATGGTACGTGCCAGCACCACACTGCTTAGCTAGCTCAGTGTTGGTGTAACTGATGTATTTGATGTAAATGACAGATAGTCTGCTGCTCATCTAGAACTGCTGACAGGGTGCTGGATGAGGCTCATCATTTGTTTATTCTATTTTTTTCCCCTAAATTTGAATTCACTTTTGAGTGAAGCTGCTGAAGGGCCCGTATATTCTTGAATGTTCTTACAGGCTGCCACGTGTTCATTTGCACATGTAAAAAGTTAGAAGTGAAATTTCATTTTGATACAGCACTTTTTATAATGGGACATAATGAGTTTTGGCATATTTTTCATTTCACATGCGTACGATTTCAACTTTCCACTGCAGTCAAATTAGAAACTAAATATTTTAAAAGTAGTAATGCATCTCCATATCCAAGCACAATACTAAGTATTGTGATGTGGTTTTTTGCGATACACTTATCGCATTGTGGCCCAAGTTCCGCAGTAATATCGTACCGTGAGGTCCCTGCTGGCTCCCACCCCTACCGGTCACAGCTTTGAGAGCCTCTTTTCCCGCTAACATGGCCATGCTGACCAGAGCCATTTGCTGCAACCTTGCTGGGCATTGCTGACAGAGCCTGGTTGGTTTTACCGTTATTGTGCGCGATCAATAATTCGTCAATCAAATATTAATGGAACAGACTGGGCCTACGCTGTCTTGGACTCTTCTGCAGTAGAAGAGAGGTTTTCAGGCTCCCCATGCCTTCTGTTGAAAAATTAGACTTGGCATAACCATTGGTTGCTATGCCTATTTGTAGAACCTCTGTGGTATTGGTCCTTTTCTGCTGGTGAACCATGCCAGCAGCTCGTCTGTGACGTAGAGTGGACGTGGTTCTCGTCTAATAGAAATAACGAGAGTCTTTGTCATATTCACTGTAAAAAAAAATTTTTTTAAACATTACAAAAGGGATATGATGGTAATTGACTGGAGAATCTCTGGTCTAGATCTATCCACAGCCTTTTAAAAAAACTGGTAAATCCTGAAGAATCAGCCAGAAGAAGTATGTAGGTCAGCGTCACACATCGCTAAGGAGACCAAAAGAGCTGTCCTGTCATTAGTCATCGCTGATGTGATTCTACAGACTTTAGAAGCTCAGCGTTGAATTGGCATGGCAACCGGCAGTCCAACCTGTTGGTCTACCAGTGCATAGTTGGGCTGTTTTCACCGCCGCACGTCGGGACAGCGTGGCGGCGAGACCCCAGGGGGGATTGTAGGCTTGTGCAGCACGGGGGCCGCCACACACAGCTGGCCTCGCGTGGCCACACCCCTCGCTCGCACAGCTGCAGGAATGTTGGCCCACGCCCCCGAGTGACGGCACTGGGTTCAACAACAGCGCCACTCATCCGCGAAGAGAGAGGGCCTGTACAGCCGTGTCTGCTGCCTCCCTCGCCCCCTCCTGTGTGATCGCAGAGCTCTGAACCACACCAACGGGCTCTTCTGGAACTTTCTCTGGAGTGTCAGAGTGTGTAATCCAGGAACATATGTCACCTTATGTAGGTGTCTGACATTTGGCTCTGTTGGGGTAAACACATTTCTGGCCTTAACAAGTATGCTTGTTGATCTGTTAACTGGTGTGAAGATTAATGTCTACAATTGGCTGTTTTAGTTGGCCGCTCAATGTTTGTTTACACATCATGTGTGTTTGTTGCTGAATGGCAGTGCTTGGTCACAGGAAGAAAGCCATTTCTTAGCCATTTCCACAGCAGTCACATTCTGAGCTTTTGGTGTTGCAGTGTGTTTAACCTTCACTGCTGCTCTGATCCGGAACATTATGAAAAATACGAGGTAAAATTACCGTTTATGCTGTGGGGCTATGGATACATTAAATGGCAGGTTGAGGTTTAAAAAGCAAATTGGAAATGCGGAACAGGGTCTATTTGTGAGTTGAATGTAGGTGTTTGTACCAGAATATACTGCCTTCCAGTTGCTCGGTCTCTTCTCCTTTTGTTTTTATTCAAATGGGAAAAGGTGGTTCTGAGCGGAACTAGGGCATCCCTCTCAAAGGTCTGGTTTTCTGTTCCTCATCTCCACATTCAGGTTTTGTTCCAGTTTTCCACCCAGTATGTCTTGGAGCTATGAGCACATGAATATTCAAATGTTGGATCTGTAAAGCCTGGAGAGAGTAGTCAGTCTTCCATAGTCAGGGACTGATATGCACTGGGCTAGACTGCAGCTGCTGTTAAATCTGACCTGGGTGCTCTATGAACACCCATCTGACGAGCTCTGTTGGGGCCACAAAAAAGTTGGTCCTTTTGGTGTTTGAATTGTACAGTCCTTGCTTTACATTCTGTGTATGTTCTCTGTCACACTTGTCTGTGCTGCAGAATTCAGACCTGACCATGGTCTGGTCTGACTGATGGTCATGAACCAAGGGGTTCTCTGATTGCCCTCCTTTCTGTCTCTACAGTACTCTCAGAAGGAAGACAAGTATGAAGAAGAGATCAAAATCCTGACCGACAAACTCAAAGAGGTGGGCCTCCATTCCTCATTTGGGCCTGCTGACGTCGTCGGTCGGTGCTGTGGGTGCTAATGTGTGACTGCTGTTCCTCTAGGCGGAGACCCGTGCTGAGTTTGCCGAGAGGTCAGTGGCAAAGCTGGAGAAGACCATCGACGACCTGGAAGGTAGGGCCATTTTTCCACCCTCTTTACCCTTAATTCTTCCCCTGCCTTTTTTCCACCATCTCTCTGGGGTTTTTTATTTTTTATTTTTGCATCTTCTCCCCACCTTTCTCTCGTTCTCCCTCCCTCACCTCTCTCTCTCGTTCTGCCTCCTGCGTGCCCACAGATGAGCTGTATGCCCAGAAACTGAAGTACAAGGCCATTAGTGAAGAACTGGACCATGCCCTCAATGACATGACCTCCATGTAATTTCATTCTCTTGATTAGACGTGTTGCCTGCGTTTGCTGTGAGCTGGCGAGGGAGTGGTCTGTGTGACATGATTGCACTAACTTGCACACACCTTCAAGCCTTGATTTTGTTGTTGTCCACACAGAGAGAATGATGTCATTTTGTACACATCCAGATTAAATTTGCTGGGTAACACAATGTGTGTATGCCTATACGTACCCCTTTCATGTACATAAATGTTGAGTTGCATAGTCAAGGGTAGTATTTATTCTGATAACAAAGCCCAGATCTCCATGTGCCTGTCTGCCATTGGACTGTACTGAAGTCTATAATTACACACACACGCACACCAGGATATCGATGAGCAAATTGCAACGGAAGACAGATCTCTCCTGGAGACCTCGAGCTTCCTCTTTATCTCTGCACTAACTTCTCCAAAGTAACTGCCACTAGCTGTAGCCATGGTAACGGCACAACAGAGATAAACACAGATCCTCACATATAGATAGGACCAGTTAGCTGGTTGAGGAACAGAGAAACCGTATGTAGATGCAGACTGGGGAACATGTCCACCCGTTAACAACCACACGGCTGCACAGTTTTGAGTAAGAGCACATGAATACTGTTATTTTTAGGTGGGGTGTGAGTTGTAAGTACAGATATCAGTGCCCACACATTTTAGCCAGGCACCAGGTGGTCTTTAACATTTAATGGCTCAGCACAGCATTTTTACATCTATCGGAAAGGTTTGATAAACCACTTCATAAATATAATGCACTTAAGCAAAATCCTGCACGACAGAGGGCTTATGTTTTGCTGTGGAGTCATTGGTGCATGGACTGAGGTCTGCTGTGGGTTTACTCCCTTTAATCCCTAATAATAATAATAACCTCTGTTATTATTATTTGATGAGCTGAGCAGCCATGTTAAAAGCCTATTGCTCCACCTTCTCTATTGCAGATAACGGTGGGACTCTTGTGTATCGTGAGGCCCTTGTGTGCTCTGACTGCTTGTGGGCTTGCAAATTCTGGTCCACACCAACGTCCATCTCGGTTGTTTTGCCTCTCTTAAGCTGCTCTCTTTTTCCTTACTGTCTCCAGTTCATTACTTTCCCTCCTTGTGCCTGTCCTTTTCGCCTCTTCTCTTCCCCCTTGTCTGTTCTATCTCTTGTTCATGTGCTCCTTTTTCCACTCTGTCCCTCCCTCCCTCCTGTGTGTGGCTCAGTAGCAGCTGACTGGCTGTGTTACTGGGTTACTGCCTTGTCTTTGTTCCACACGTCTGCGCTGTTCTCTGTTGCACTGCTCTCGGTTCACTCTGTGCCTGTGACACTCTGTACAGTTCAATGAAGGAATGAAAAAACAAAAATCAAAGACTTTTGCCATCACTGTGTTCACTGTCTGGATGATACTTTGCACTTGAGCATGAATCATGTCACCTGCATCACCTTAGATGATTGGCTTTGCTATTTGCAGGCAAAACGTACGTGTTTCAAGAACCGTGACACTGGGCACAAAATACTATGCAGATAGTCTGTACAATGTTGCCACTTATCATCATTAAAAATCATGTACAATGCCTACACGAATACAGCTGCTGAGCAAAATGCAGTCACTCTCCCACTCTCCACACCCAAGAGGTACAAGTAAATGTGTGGTCACAGTTAGGTCTCACAGAATAAAAAAAAAAAAAAAAAAAAAACATTTTTTGCCCATTTTTGAAGTTGGAGCCATGCATTCACATTTCCATAATCCATGTACCCAAAATCACCTCAACAATTTTGATGAATGATGCTGTCTAGATGTACATTAAACCATACTCACATCAGTTGATCAGAACCACACATGCTCTGTCTTGACTCAGCTGACTGATGTGCGTGTGCAGTATCAAAGAAGACTCCCTGATACATGAAGACCTCCAGAAAGACTGGTGCTGTCATTCCATTTGCCACAGTATTTAACACACCTGCTTCCTTTAATCTGGCTTTTCCCCTTGCACAGATACAAATTCACTAGTGTACTTTGAAATTCTGTGTTCCATCTGGTTTTGGACACACACTACAAGTCCAAGCGACTTGAGTTTTCCCCAGACCTTACCAAGTCCTAAAAGAGTTCAAGTGAATGACTGCTGGTTACATTTCTTCACATGAAATTCAATCCAGATCAGACATGCATTTGCCTTGCTTCTGAAGAATATTCATTACCATTTGACGTATAAACACCAAGGTTCATCCATGCAGAGACAGGACTTTGAGTGGTAGAGCAGTGACTTGCTTGCGAGTAGTGTTGGGTGCCACCATGTGGTGACATCGTTCTAGTGGTGATATCTGGTGTGCCTCTCCTGCAGCAGGTAGCAGAACATTTAAATTTTGGGTCTTTGTTAGCACTAGCTTGCACCCCTACGCTTATTCAAATTGAATAATGCAGTATGAATTTGTTAAGTGTTTCATTTTTAAAATGCGGTGTTCAAATGTTTTGTGCGTGTTCTGAAAAAAGATCCTGAAGCCACATTTCAGATGTGTTGAATTTAGTTCATTTGCTTAATATATGGCTTGGGCCGTTAAACCTGGCATAGCCAAAATACCAAAGTACAGCTATTTAGTGTACTATTCAAAATACAACTATAGCATGACACAGAGAGGGTTCATAAAGTCTGTTGGATTTAATGCTTCAAGTTGGATTGGTTTGCAGACATTTAAACCCTGAGACGTTGTAATTCCTGAAACCCAGTTCGGTATTTTTGCGGCCTGTAGCGAATGGCTTTAATGGATTTCCAATTTATAGCATGTTTCAGCCACAGAAAGCTGTTTTCTTCTGTCAGCATAACTCAGTTTATGGTACCCAACCAGTTCTCCCAATTCACCCGCGCCTTTCAGACCAGCGTGAAAGCAAGTGAAGACAGCTCAGATCCTTTTTACATCAAGCCTAGCTGAAAAGGACATTACTCACAGCCTTAAAATGGCTCCTGAATGACTTGCAGTATGAAACATTTTATTTATTATCTGTGAAATGCCTGGTATTTTGACTTGACTTGCAGTTTGTCATACCATTTATTTCATTTAGAAATCATTAACATTTTCTGCAGCTTGTGGTATTCATCTAGATTTGCACTGATTAATCACCTCAAACTTAGTTGTGGTTTAGCCAGGTATTTTCAGTGATTTGAGGTCCCAAGCTTATTGCACTTATTCCGTCCTACTGTAGACAATGCTGTCAGTGGTTTATTCCCATAATATGAGCAATTTATTTTCAGCTGCTGAAATTTCGGATGTGCTTCTGGTGTTTTCAGGTACAACTTAAAACCACATAATTGGTCTTCCCAGTGGTGATCATGGAATGAGTTACCATCTGGTCCCATTAATACATCCTTGGCCTTGTACTTTCAATTGAAGCTGGTTGTTGTATTCAGCTCTGTTTAGGGTGGAATCACCTGTTGCTTGTACTGCACAGCCCATAATGTACAATTTTACTTGCCTGTGATGCACACAACCTCACCAGCAGGTGGAAGCGGTTACCATAAATGACCAGGACACCCATCATATATAGTTGTATTTTGAAATGCTAGGAAACTTGTTTCCATTTGTTGTGTTTCCATTGAGTTGCTATATGGATTGTCTCGTAAAGGTACTGGGCAGCAGTGTTTGGATTAACTCCATGGTCATTATTGAATGCGAATCTTCGCGTTTGGGACTGTAGCTGGTTGCCCAGGAGGGCAGTGCATAATTGGGTGTAGCATCCAAGGGACGAGGGTACCGTCAGTGGTACAGTGCTAGTTTCATTACACACCGGTTTCCCGGTAGGGTTGGGTTTTCATGAAGTGTACTGTACTCATCTCTGATACGCTAACAGCACACCTCAGCTAGTCGGCTGCAGAGTTATTGGGATGGGAAACTAGCTGGCAGTAGACACTTCAGAAATGGCTATCCTACAAATACCATTAGACATTACAGATTTGGAGAAAAAAAATTAATGTTTGGAAATGACAAATAAAAACACAGCAAAGTGCAGAGCTGCTAGCTACATTGACATACATTTCCCAGTAGTGAAATTGCATCCTCCTAAAATACAAAATGAAATTTTGATGAATTCATGTACCCTTGTAATTCTTGAAGGGTGCTAGCTAACATAAGGCAAGTATTTTATGAATTATTGCATATTTTATATAGGCAAATTGCATAATACATTTTGGCATAATCCAAGTCAAAACTAGACACACCAGTGATTTGTTGGAATAGAAGTTCTTACAAGTGGGAGTAATTGCATCACAGATGTTGGTTGCAGAAAACCACTGGAGTTGCAAATGTGACTCGTATCAATGATTTTGGTCATCATGGTTTTATGTAATTCTAAAAAGATGGAATTTGTCCAAAATAAGTGAACCTGAATTAACTTAACGCCCATGATTTATTCTTGTATGCCTGTAGGAGGGGCATGACAGAAGTTTTTGTAAACTCATGCATGTAATTTCCAAGCAACTATTATACACTACATTTCCAGAAGTATTTGGACACCTGAACATCACACCCATATGTACTTGTTGAACATCTCATTCCAAAACTATGGGGATTAATATGGAGTTGATCCCCCCTTTGCTCCTGTAACAGCCTCCGCTCTTCTGGGAAGGCTTTCCAGTAGATTTTGGAACATGGCTGTCGGGATTCGCATCCATTCAGGCACAACAGCATTTGTGAGGTTGGGCACTGATGTTGGACGTAAGGCCTGGCTTGCGGTCGGCGTTCCTATTCATCCCAAAGGTGTTTTATGGGGTAGAGGTCAGGGCTCTGCAGGCCAGTCAAGTTGTACCCCACCAAACTCAGCAAACCATTTCTTTATGTGGCGACATGGCTCAGGAGCTAAGCGGTTGTCTGGCAGTCGAAGGGTTGCCGGTTCGATCCCCGTCCTGGGTATGTCGAGGTGTCCCTGAGCAAGACACCTGACCCCTAACTGCTCTGGTGAATGAGAGGCATCAATTGTAAAGCGCTTTGGATAAAAGCGCTATATAAATGCAGTCCATTTACCATTTATGGACCTTGGTTTGTGCATGGGGGGCATTGTCTTGCTGAAATGGGTAATGGCCTTCCCATTACATTACATTACATTACAGGCATTTGGCGGACGCTCTTATCCAGAGCGACGTACAACAAAGTGTATAACCATAACCAGGAACAAGTATGACGAAACCCTAGAGAGAAGTACCGGTCCAAGTGCAGGGAACAACCGCATAGTTCAACTTGGACCCTGATGGTTAAACTGATTAACACTAACAACGAGAACGGCAACAACGCAATCTATGGAAAAAATACAAGTAGTCGTTAAGACAGTTAATGCACCTAAGTCACCTACGAAACAGCTGCCTAGTTACAACCCTAAGTTTAGTCATTTACAGGGGGGAAGGGAGGGATGGGGAGAGGTGCAGCCTGAAGAGGTGAGTCTTCAGTCGTCGTTTGAAATGGGTCAGTGTCTCAGCTGTTCTGACCTCCACAGGGAGGTCATTCCACCATCGTGGGGCCAGAACAGACAGGAGACGTGTTCTGGAAGTGCAGGTGCGAAGAGGGGGAGGTGCTAGGCGTCCTGAGGTAGCAGAACGGAGGGATCTGGCTGGCATGTAGGGTTTGAATATCTTGTGGAGGTATGCTGGGGCTGATCCCTTGACTGCCTGGTATGCTAGGACCAATGTTTTGAATTTGATGCGAGCTATAACAGGCAGCCAGTGGAGGGTAGTGAGCAGGGGAGTTACGTGGGAGTGTCTGGGGAGGTTGAAGACCAGACGAGCCGCAGCATTCTGAATGAGTTGCAGGGGTCTGGTGGCAGATGCCGGTAGTCCAGCCAGAAGTGAGTTGCAGTAGTCCAGGCGGGATAGAACCATTGCTTGGACCAGGAGCTGGGTTGAGTAGGTGGTGAGAAAGGGGCGGATTCTGCGGATGTTGTACAGGAAAAATCTGCATGCCCGGGTTACTGCTGCAATGTTCTTGGAGAGGGACAGCCTGTTGTCCATCACCACTCCGAGATTCTTGGCGCAGGGTGATGATGTCACTACGGTGTCCCCTAGGGAAATGGAAAAGTCGAGGAGGGGAGAGGATAGAGCAGGAATAAAGATTAGCTCCGTCTTTCCCGGGTTGAGCTTCAGGTGGTGATTGTCCATCCAGCTCTGAATGTCCCTCAGGCAAGCGGAGATGCGGGCAGGGACCTGTGTGTCCGATGGGGAGAAGGAGAGAAAGAGTTGCGTGTCGTCGGCATAGGAGTGATAGGACAAGCCATGGGCAGATATTACAGGGCCAAGGGATCTGGGATATTACAGGGCCAAGGGACCTTCCCCAAACTGTTGCCACGAAGTTGGAAGCACACAGTTGTATAGACTGTCATTGTGTGGTGTAGCATTAAGAAAACACTGCTCCAGAGTTCAATGGCGGTGTGCTTTACACCACTTCAACCGATGCTTGGCATTGCATGTGGTGATCTTAACACTTGTGTATGGCTGCTCGGCCATGGAAACCCATTTCATGAAGCTCTTGACGAACATTTCTTGTGCTGATGTTTCTAGAGGTAGTTTGGAACTTTGTAGCGAGTGTTGCGACCGAGGACAGATTATTTTTGCATGCTAAATGCTTCAGCACTTGGCGGTCCTGTTCTCTGAGCTTGTGATTGGTTTACGGCTTCATGGCTGAGCTGTTGTTACCACTGTACATTTTCACTTCACAATAACAGCACTTGCAGTTGACAGAGGCAGCTCTAGCAGGGCAGAAATTTTGTGATGGGACTTGTTGGAAAGGTGGCATCCTCTGACAGTGCCACATTGAAAGTCACTGAGCTGTTCAGTATGACCCATTCTACTACCAATGTTTTTCAATTGAGATTGCATGACTTTATGCTTGATTGTTTTATTTATTTGTATGCACCTGTTAGCAATGGGTGTGGCTGAAATAGCCAAAACCACTAATTAGAAGGGATGTCCACATACTTTTGGAAATATAGTGGATCTTTTATATAACTATTTGATTTATTTCTGATACTTTGACTTGACATTACTCGAAGGAAGCCTTTTTATGTTCCACCTTTGGACCAGATGAACAGTTTCACATGTATCCGACCTTGCCCGGTGACACGTCCTCCATGTCTGCCTCCACGTCTCACCTGTGTGTCTCCCTTTTCCAGAGAGGCTGGCTACCGCCAAGGAAGAGAATATCAAGATCCATGCCACCCTGGACCAGACCCTGGAGGACCTCAACAGCTTCTGAACCCCCTGGAGCTGGGGACTGTCCCTCTGCTCCCTCTCTCCCTCGTCTATTCACTACCCATTCGCACCCCATATCCCCCACCTTGTCCTGTCTGTTGGGTGAGTGTGTTTGGGTAGGAAGGGGTAAGGGGATAGTATTTCTTTTGGGTGAAGGGAGCATTGAAAACAGTCCAAACCTTGACCGGCATTCTGTGCCTGTGTCCTCACAATCTGATTACATTCATCTGCACCCCTGGTCCTCCCAGCTTCTTGTGTATACTCATCCCACCATGAACCAAATCAACAGGTTCTTCAGTAGACATCCCACATTTGAAGGCTGTTGATGGACCCATCCCAACAACTGTGCACTAAAATCACCACCGGACTTTGATTTGTCCATTTTGATTGCTCCATGTTGACTTCTCTGGCTGATGAGTATGTTCTTAAGTATTGAGGCTCTTTGAGTCCGCTTTTCAAGTCCTCCTTCATTCATGTGAATGGGAGGATGGGAATTGGTCGGGTAGATCATTTTTATTGGGAAAAGCTCTTAATAGCCAAATGTTCTGTACATCTCCACCAAAATATGGGCCTGGTAACATACTGGATTACGACATTTAACCCATTGCTGTTCCTGACCTACACTACCCCTGCACCCCCAAATGCTTCTCATTCCTGTCCCTACGCTACTTCTATGAGCCATTATACCCTGGACCTCCTTTTTTTTATAAGTACCATTTCGGCCATGTGTACATGCATTACTGTGCCAACCGATTGGGACCATGACCATGTTACCTTAGTTGTGTATGTTGCATTATAGAGGTACAGGGGGACCACTTGTTCTTATAAGGGAGCTATTTCTAAAGTTTACTTGCATGAAGTTTCTTTTTTTTTTTTTCTTTATTTTGATCCATGTTCCAAAAAGGGCCAATATCTCAAAATACTGTACTAACATGGAACGGTTTTATTTTCACCTGCCCTCCGCCGCCTACAAATTTCATAAGGGAAAATGGAGGAGGGGGGTGTCGAGACGAAGCGTAGCCCAGTGATCAATTTATCAAAACATTTTAGGGATTAAATAGGGACATTCTTAGCCTTTTTCCTCCTTCTACCAGCTGATATTTTAGGATGAGAGCAGGGAAAAGGAGGGGGAGGGCTGTATGAAATTTCAAAGATTAAAGAAAATTCTAAAAAATGTAAAATAAAAAAAATAAAAAAACTGCCAAATTAGAGAGGCCAACTGAAAGAAGTGCAAGTACAGTAAAAGGGTATTGTGTACACCTGTCAGTGTAACTGTTCTAAGAGTGAAATGAAACCTTAAAGTTGACAAACATTTTTAAACTGGAATCTCACCAGAGCTAAAGATGTAAACTTTTTTTGTTACAGTCAATGTTTCATTGTAGTAATCATGATTATATTAAAAAAATGGACAAATGATTTTTAAATAAAGGACCAAGATTCTTATTGACTTCCAAACTGAGCTCATGTTGTCTTTTTGCAACCACTATTTTTTTCCCCCCTCTGCTGTGTTTTCATTTATTTGTAAATGGAGATACGCATTGAGACTTTTAATGCTTTAATTGCATTACAAGGTTCCGTTGGAAAATGCATAATTGTGACAACCATACTCTGTGGACCCTAAAGGCATGGTTTATCAAAAATGTCTTGCAGTATTGTCCCCCTATGGACCTTCCGTTGACAGCAAAGCTACATGCAACAGAGAAATGGTGTGGGAAAAGCACAATTGTATACTTGGTGCTCTGTACAAGGCCAGTACCACTCTGGGTCGATAAGTTCAGCGAACAATACCAATGTGCTGTAACTAATGGTGAGACTACCGGTTTCAGTTATTTCAGCTTGGTATAGCATTGAGCATGTCACTAACGTATACCAGTTACATTTCAGTATTGCAATACTGTTTCCTTTTACCATTATGTTTTTGCTGCATTACCTGAAATATCTTCAAACTTAAATTGTGATACAAGCATTTTAAGAAGACATGGTGAAAGTTCTCTTCTGTATAAATGCTTACCACCATGGCAACATTCATCCAATGCAGCCTGGTTATACCTGGTTACGCACTGGTATTTTGCATGGGAAAATTAACAGTATTGTGCACAAAAATATGGTCAACTGCTTCTAATTTCTGTAGTTTAAAATGCTTTTCAGTTCATTGCATAGGTTAGCTGTTCTCAGCTGGCTTCTGATCCTGCTTTCTGCTCTGCCAATGAGAGGAGCACTTGTAGTTGTTCCTCCAGTGGCACAGCATCTTCATCATTATGGATGATCCAATCATAATTTACTCCATGGTCCAGCCCACATTCTGATTCTGCATCATCAATTCCTGCAGAAAGAGGTAGGCAAGTGGCATTCATAAAATCTTCCAGGGACCGGTAAAAACATTAGACCAGAGGTGTGCAACAAAACCTGTATTGTTTTCTGGTTTGCATGCCGACTTCTGGCCTGAATTACTTAATCAGCCCTAACGTTTAAGCCATCTGACATTATAGCTACATTTCCTGAGAAGCATGTAAATGGAAGCCGAAGGTGTAGAAGTGCACCCTCATATTTTAACATCCTTCCGGTCAGCCATTCTGTAGGGCGGGGGTGCACAACAATTTCAGGATTTTGTGCCAACTTCTCTCAATTATTTAAATATCTTGATCTGACATTTATATAAGCACGCCCTACAGCTGCAGACTAAAAGTGTATCCTAAAGACTATTGAGATCAAGTACAGGAGTGAACCAGTATAGTTTATAGAGCTGCCAGGATATGGTAATTGGTTGAAACAATTTTTTTTTTTTTTTTTTTAAAGCACACAGACCAGCCCACCAGGATTAGAGTTGTGCAGCCCTGCTATTGGGGTTTTTCCTCTTTGGCTGACAGTGATTCATTTGTCCTGATTTTTCTGCTGTGTGTTTGTGCATGTAAGCATGTCTTTAAGCACAGATACTCAAAAAGGCCAGCATTACTGCTGGTTCTCATTCTTTTCCTTTAAACAGGACTGATTTAAACCTGGTTAAATCACGAGTTAAATCTCTGGCCAGTCAGTGGCATTAATTGATCAATTAACAAGCATCAGGTAGAAAGAAACCCTGCAGTACTACAGGCCTCAAGGGCCAGATTTGAGTATCCCTGTCTTAAAGTACTGAACGACTGGATTGGTGTAAGACAGGGATCTCGTACAGAAATCCTGGAGGGCCGCTGTGTCTGCTTGTTTTTTGTGTGTACCTGCACTTAAGTGCTTTTGTTCAGTCACTGATTGACTAAAGAGAAATGCTTTGTTTCAAAGGCCTGAAGTGACTGCTGATAGAAGGGAAATCAGCAGGGACTGGAGTTTGAGACCCCTGGTGTAAGAGAAAGAAAAATTGGTCCGACATGAGGAAGGCAGGCTGAAATGAGTTCATAAAAATGGGCAATTAGTGGGAATGGATGGACTAAAGCAATGTGCTGATTTATTTACCATTTAACAAGCATTTCACTGTAGCCTACTTACCAGGCGTGAATTCCCAGCCCCTCTGGCGCCTAGTGTTTTCCGAAGCTTCTACCCGAATACAGCGCGTCTGACCTGGATACTCCGTCCTGAACCACTGTAGGTCCGACAGGCGTCTGGCGTCACTCACAATCTGGATCAACGTATCGCAAAACAAAGTAGTGAATGTAGTGGCAAGTCCAGGGGTCAGAAAGTAAAAGTCCTGTCGTGCCGCTGATTTCACTAATTAATTCTACCTCCTGGCTGGAATATTTTGCTAACTAGCAAATCCATGCGATAGGAACAAAATACTGGGGATGGCATTCACTTTCTTAACCTGAATTTTCCACCTGCTTGACACACTACGTCATATACATTTAAGAGCAGGGGTGGGCAATTCTGGTCCTGGAAGGCCGTGCGTGTATGCAGGTTTTTGTTTCCACAAATTAACCTGGCTAAATCAGCTAACTGGGCACACCAACACTGGTTCACTCGCAGATTATCACAGTAAAGTGTTTCACATAGGGACATAAGAACCGTCTTTGGCTGACATTCATGCAATTCATCGAGAAATGTAGCAAAAATGATACAGATACGGCCCTCTTTGCCCACCTCGGTTTAAGGGTGAGAATATCTTTCTGTTGACTCACCCACACAGGTTGTGTGACGCCCATCTGCGCAAGGCGACAGAAAAACCCTGGGTCCTGTTCTCTCCGCCTCTCGCCCCATGCGATCATGTCAGCACGGTACTGCTCCTTGTACTGCCCTGACCCCAGCAGTTCTTCGAAGTCCAGTCCCCGTTCCTGTGTCGATTACAGTCGCTGTAAGGCTGTCACTACAGGCTGGGCAACCTCTATTAATTCACAACGTGACAAACGTGTGATAAAGTAAGTTAAGGTTCAAGACCTCTTATATTGGTAAGATGAGAAAAGATAAGATAAGGGAGATAAGGGTAAGAAACTTAGACACGGGGGAGCTGGTGTGATGAAGATGAGGGATGCTAGCCAACTAGACGGGGTCGGGGAGAAAGCACGTGTTCACTTTTGTTTTCAATAGCATTTATGAATAATGTACTATAATAACAGGGTCGTAAAAGTATAGTCCAAATCAATGATCTGCAACAGTAGCTTTCTATCTTCGCTTCTGTTAACGAATCGGTTGAAATATAGGCTAGCTCTGAATCACAAAATGAATGGGAGGCTGCATGCCAACTCACCCGTGCATACTGTTCTTTGAGTGGCGCAGACAGTCGCAGGATGCAACATATTTCATTGCCAAGTCTGATGATAGATTCAGAAAGAATAGTATCTATCAGAAACTGTAATATTATTGACAATGCAATGCTATGATGACAGCTAGTCCAGTAACACGGTAGCTAGCTTGCTAACTTCGCTGTAAATCTCTTACCTCTGGTGAATGAAGTCTGTAACGTAATCTTTGCCGGATTTACGCTTGCCGCTGAAAAGAAGTATGAGCTTCGGTCTGGCCACCACCATCGTTGCCATTAGCAAATTTCAAACTTTGTTAACACGAACTCGGTAGCTATACAATTCGGCATATTGCAGTAGTGCCACAGTGAATGACAAACACAGCGCACTGACTCTGTAATTACCGTAAATCATAGACAGTGTAGACAGTTTGGTGTTTATTTAAATGTTTCCGACAAATTACGTTACACGTGTGACAGTGAATAATGTAGCATTATTTACGTTATCATTAATCATTATGTACGACCAATGTATTGTAATATGGGACCATGTGAGTAAAGTGCTAGCGATAGTAGCAATTTATAAAAACACAGTGTACAAGCTTTTACGGTAACATCGGAAGACAGTCGTGCCATAGACTATCGTATTCTAATCGAAAAATTGGGGTAAGCATGTCGAAAGTAGAATGAAATATGTTGTAAATAAGTAAGACGGAAATCAATAAATGAAATCCGTCAAAATGATAAAATACTAAAATTAAAAGTTAAGGTTCCATGCATTTCCATTTTTAATTAATTTACATATTGACAATGACGTACTGCTATACGTCCCCCATCTTCATAATGATCCCGTCCCTCGTGTGGACATGTATTTAGCACGCCTTCAGCCCATGGAGCGCAGATAGGAAATGGAGACGGTAGGAGGCAATGGTCTACATAAGAAATGACATATCACATATTTTTACAATCTGCTTTTCATTTGAAACGTAACGATCGCTAATAGAGTTTCAGAATACCATCGGGGAAGTTTTATTTTGCCTTCAAATGTCTGATATTTCCCATTAAATTGTAATGGAAGCTCCAATGTTTTGCCCTCAGAATGCGCAGTACAGGCTTACTTCCGGGACGTCACAAGCTTTGGTTAGCTGAAGGCGTTCTAGCCTTTCTAGTTAAATTTGAATGTCTATGCTTGTGCTCCACCATACAATTAAGTTTTGATTTCTATTTTCTTTGTTGTTCCAAACGAAACATTTGTGTGGGGAAAATTGTACTTGAACATCATGGACCATTATATTAATGCTTTCTTATGAAACTATGCAAGTTTAACGTGAAGTTTCCCCACATCATAAAGACATTGAAGTAAAAAATGTAGGCCACCAACTTTCTGAAATGCATAATTTGGAACTATTATTATAATTAGCTTTTATAATCAAATTAAATAACATGAAGTCTAAAACATTTGTAATTTCACTTGTCATTACTTGTCAATTTTGTGAGGTTTATTTTTCCAAATAAATTTGAATAATAATTTATCTAACATACTACCTGAATGTTTTGGTAATTACAGTGAAGAGAAAATATGTTATGCTCTTGATAGCCTCAGCCTTAGTTCATAACTGTATGTGGTGGCGAAAAGATCAGGATCTAGTCATAGGTTTTATCTATGGAAGAGCGTCAGCTAGGTGGATTTTCAGAACTGCAAAAATGATGTAGATTAATTCTATTTTGATTGGACCTGAAGAAATGCAGGATTACTACAAACGTGACAAATATTTCATAATGCATTATTAGAAGAATCAGTATATTTGGGGAAATCCAAGACAATATACCTGTAAGCAATTAAATCATTTTACTTTTTTATTAAAACATAATGAAACACCAAGAAAGACATATTTCTGGTTACATTTGTTATTATATGTAAACTAATAAGCACCAGACATTTCTCATTGTAAAGGTTTAATTTTCAGAGTTCTATGACTTTTTCAGTTTTGACAATAAGGGTGATTGGCATCCATGGCATCCTTTTCACCTGTATACATTTTCAGGTGGCTATTTAAGTTCATTTTCTACTAAAACACTTTGGATAATGTGTACAGCTGTTGTAAGCTGTTTCACTTGTGTGAATCCTCTGATGGTTGTAATGATTAATATTGCATATATCCTCTGGAAATAACATTTTAATTTAGCAAAGCACAGTTTAATATTCTCATAGACTAACTATGTTTATCATTAATGAACAATTATGGGATGAAAGTCATAGCAGTAAATTTTGATACTGTAAATTTTAAAAAGTATAATAAGCCCAAAAAATTAAGTATAATCTGCTCTGAGAAACATGACGCAACATTAGCAAAGACAAGGATAATCACAGATAAGTATTTCTGTAATGGGAGGAATGTTACATTATAATCACAACTGGTTGTGACTTGTGTCACTCATTGTTCCGATCTTCTGCATGCCCTGCCATCTCTGCAGAATGTGTCCAGGCTCTGTAGGAATATGTCTGATATTTAGTTGACTTGTTGCACAGGAGAACAACCGAATATCAAACATATCACACAGCTCCTGGGCAAGATGGAGCCTGGCCTTTTATCCTTCTGCCTAAAAGGTAAATTTGAGGGATTTTATTTTATTGGGGGGGTTTCTACAATACAGGTGGGAGAGGAAAGGAGGAAGAGGCGGGGGGAGTGGAGAAGAAGTACACAGAAGAAAAAACGGAAATGGAAATACTATATAAAGCAGTAACAAATCAGATATTTAAACTAAGGAAGGGTTGGCACAGAAATATCCTGGAAGCGAAAGGCAAGGTTAAGATAGGATGTTACGCACTTGTGTTGCAATAAATCAAGTCTGGCGAGAAACCACACCCAAACAGGTTCACTGTTAGTGATTAGTCATATATTCATACTGGCACAACCACAAAACAGACGCAGGTAAGCACACCATGATTCTGGTCACCGCATTCAACTGCAGACAGTTTAGAACATTCACAGAGACACAAACAAATGCTGGCATTTGTACTCACACTCAAGATGTCCATTGGTGGCCAGGTAGTCCCCAGAAATAGAGAATAGGTCAATGTAATCATTTAGCATGCAATTAAATATAGTACAAGAATCCTTGTTCTGATCATGCATTGTATACTTGAAGTCCCTTTTTGTCACAGATTACAGTTAGTGTTGTTTGTTATCTCCCAGTCTATTTATCCTGGCAAATATAATGTGCATTTCGTTGTGAAGGTATTTTCATATTTTACAAGTTATGGTGTTTTGCGTGTGTCAGTATAGTGGTAAGTACAATATGTGTCCTATACTGGAATTTGAATGAATGTGTGGAAAATGTGCTGACCATGCATGGTCTACTCTTACATGTAAATGAATGGCTTTATTAGTGCACTAATCTATTAGCGTGGTGTTATTTGTATCAATGTAGCAGCAAGGGTATTAGTGTTGCAATTTGAGTCTCTGTATAGAAGTGTAAGTGTGGAAATATGATGGTTTGTGCTCCAGAACATAGCAGGTGTGTATTAGTAAGCTGCATGTGTCAGTGTTAAGATCTGTTATTTCAGTATAGCAATGTTTTCCTGATAGCGGTGCATATTAACGCTATAAATGTGTCCCTACAGAGTGTGTGTGTGTGTGTGTGTGTGTGTGCGTGCCACTGAAGTTGTATGTCAGTGTAGTGGTGTGAGTGTCAGTATGTGTGTATATACCTGTGTACGACAGTGTTTTTATACCCCAAGTTGGTATGGGGACGCCCCTCAGCAGATGGATTCTTTCGTTGTCTAATTAATGATGTATTGATCAGTGAGGTCTGCTGCTCTTCCCCCTGCATTATGGGATCAATAGGGCTGATTTCCATTCAGCCATGAACTCTCACACTCAAATTCACCGATTCAGCAGCCTAAAACTATGCAGATATGAATATTACGTATGTGTGTAACTTAATTTACGTATACATTCTTTGGGTCTGTGAAAAAATGACTGCTTTCGACCACTACATTCACCAAAAAACAGCAACACAGCCTTGAAAAGGAAATATTAGGCGTACTTCCCTGTTAGGAATAAAGAGAATTATGTGAGCCATCTACTTTAACTTATGAATTCAGGACATATAAAAGTCAGACTAAAATAGAAAGGCAGTACTCCAATTAGGAAACGCAGAGCTCTGCTCGTTACAGTATTTAATGCTGCTTATTGTAATATTTAATTGTGCTCCATGGTGCGTAAAATCATCAAGAAGGCTGTATTCTGAGTATCCTATCCTGAAACTCTCAGTTCAGCAGCCCCCCATGGCCAACTCTATTTACCCTTACCCTACAGTGACCATCACATGGATTAATGAAACCTTATGCTCAGTTCCCCACTATTTCAATGATGAACAGTCTGTCTTTCACATGCGAGTGACCGTGAAGGTCACGGTTTCATATCAATCATGCAATGATGTGCTACTCCTCTAGACATAACAGTTTAAATAAGTCACTTAACAGTATTACCTATCATTATGTGACATGTAACAAGCCATCATAAATAAAAACAGTTTCAGGTACACCAGATTTTAGCTGCCTGATGAGTTTTGCCTAAACACATTGTTGTTATAAAGATTTCACACCATATCTGATGTGAGAAAATAGAAGAAAACCTGAAGAATTTTCCCAACTTGAAGTAGTCTGATCACCTGTGCCTGTAACAATGCTAAAAGTAATCTACTAAATTAAATTCATTGCAATTCAAAGAGCTTAAAATAGAAAATAAATAAATATGAAAATAAATACAGAAATTAATTAATCAAGAAATAAATACTGAAATAAATGCAGAATAGATTTTTATCTATTTATTAGATATTTTGTGTTCATTTTTAAGTTTCACTGTTCACGTCAAGAGGGTGGTTTTATTTAAATTTTTCAACATACATATAGTGTTTTAGTCAAAATGAAACAGCATGAAAAGGTATGCATGAAAAGTCACATTTGATATAAAAAGCTGGCGTGTGATTGGTTGCCTGCTGGGCTAGGTTCAGTTCTCAGACTGTCCAGATAGAATGGAGTGAAGCCTGCATATGCAGTATGCAGGTATGGAGTATGCAGGTATGCAGCCTGTTGTCTCTTGCCTGCTTTGGCAGTATTTCTTTTCATTTAACATAAACCCCCAGCTAATTTGCATTTTCCAGTTGTTGTAAATAAGCACATTATTCTTTTTATCTCTTCAACCAACAAAAACAATGTGCATACAGCACATGACCCTATCACACTGATCTGTGTATTTGGTTTTGACATAAGATTTTACAGTTGCTTCCGCTTCCCTCATGCCACCTACACTTCCCTCTCTGTTTGTTATACAACCGCACCCCCTATCACCCCTATCAGAAACAATGACCTTCTATGATCAGTTGGGCTGGAATGGTGGTGACCTAATTCCTTTCCTAATTGTAAGCCTGGGGCAGTGTTGCTAACTGCAGAAAGAGAGAGAGGGAGAGAGGTAAACACAGAGGGAGAGAGGTGCTTTGTAGTGTAGACGCACTCAATGTCATATTATTCACATTCTCTTAGTTACAGTACAAAAATGTTGATAGTGTTTTTGTACCAGAAATGTCTGTTTCGAGAAGGAGAACCCTGCTTCCCTGAATTAACAGTTGGTTTGGAGCTGTCTTGTTCTAGTCTGACCATTGTACAGCTTGCAACACAAATTCTTGGTGAATTTATACCAGAATATATTTACCCTTTCGCATCTTTCATAAATACTGACTGTCCACCAACACTGGCTTTGAAATTATGCTTTCTGCATCACCAAGTAAAGTTAACAGCAATCAGCATATTGTTTGGCCTTAAGATGTTCATCATGTCTTGAATTTCTTTTAAAACCTCCTTATTGGCTCCTACATCTGGCTACCGGGTTGGTTGCCAGAGCAATAGAACAGTCATTACGAGGTGACCCCGTGATGACAATGGGGATTGACAGGGAGAGGATACAGTGCTCCCAAATGGTCAATGAAAGTGAACAGAGACATGCGTAAATGTACAGAAGTGGCATAGGCATACCCTAAGGCAGGGGGTGTGGTTAGTGGGGTGGGTTGTCAGAGAGACACACACAGTCCAGGCAAGGTTAATGACAGGACATGGGGTACGGGGTAACGGCATTCAATATCAATCCATGAGTATGTGTAAAACAAAAAATTGGTTACATCATGGACAACTCCTCCCCCTTTCCCCCACTCAAATATAACAAACCATAAAGGAGGGTGGACCACTGTACAAGGAAATTATATGGCTTCCCCAAAAAAAGAATGCCTTATTTTTCTCAGTCCCAAGAGGTCTAATATTTATGTGCACACTCTGGCGATTGAGCTTGGAGCACAACACATGTCATCATTTTACTGTTGAAATATAAATGTATATAGTTAAAGCTAACAGCGTTAAGTTTGCTACAGATATGCATTATGTATTATCAGTTATGCAGGCTGTTTATAGACTGTATAACATTTAGGTGTTATACTTTTTTATGTGTGTGACATTATTTCTTTCAGTGATTTTCTTTTTTCATTGTTCACAAAACTTTCAGTACAGAGGTGGAGAAAAAAATTGCTATGGTGAAAAAGAATGCAGAGGAGAGAAAGGGAAACAAATGTCCTGCTGAAGGTTTTCATCCCCTTGTTTGCTTCTCTTTGTCTTTTCCCTCTGTCTGTGTCCATCCCTGTTTGCCTTGAAAGGGGAGAGAAACGCACCTGTGTCAGCTGAGCATGAATAGCAAGCACACATTCAAATATCTGCCATCATAACAAAACATGCAGGTCTTTGATCATAATTTGACTATTGCCTCCATATGTAAACACTACTGGGTAATGCAGAAGGAAGGGATAAGAAATAGATCAACTGAGAAGAGGGAGAGCTGACTGTGCTTTTGAGAGTTTGACTTTTATCATAACTGGTCCTTACAAAGCAGAACAACTAAATAAACCAATTGAAGTAAACAATACAAAATATCCTGTATGGTATAAAATGAAAACAATGTCTACAAAGTAAATTAGTTCATACAAAACCAAACGCACACTGACACACCATGTTTGTTCAAGTTAAGACCCATTGCCACAGTACATGACAAACCTGAATTACAGACAAAAAGTGTAAAAAAAAGTATGTGAGCATCATGTGATGATATAACAAGACCAGGTCAAAACCTAGTATATGGCTGGACCTATCACACGTGATCCGGCCAACCAATGGTGTAACTTCATAACTCGGCCGACCAATGGTGTAACTTCATCACTCACACAGTCACTCAGTCACTCAGTCACAGACATTCGCGTTTGTAGGGCTGGCCCCGCTGTTGTGGTCCAGCCAAAAAGGAGGAAGAAGCAAGTCTGCTATGAATACAATGGTCTGCAGGGGGCACCGGTGAGTCTGCATATTAGTGAAAAGTGAAAAGACACACTTCTGGTTATATTTAACTCATGATCCTCAGGTCAGGTTCATCCTTTTTTTAGTGTCACTAAAACTTTTGTAACTCTTGCTCTAGCTAATATCTAGCTAACCATGCATGTTTTGCATGCGTGTATGTGTTGGGGAGGTGTGCATGTGTATGAGACAGAGCTATCCAGGGTGAGGTCAGAGTTAAAATGTATTGGTCTGCCAATATGTGAGCTGTATTGAGGTAAACTGGATCTGAGCCTGTCCTGTGTCAACCCTGATTAAGAGAAAAGACTCTATACTAAATTCAGAGGTCTAACCCCTCAGTCCTTCCTATTTCTGCAGCGGAGCTGATATGGCCTGCAAGTTATCAGTGACAATGTTCAGTGGTTGTGAAATAAGGACTTTTGTAGGGCCTCAGTCCAAGAGGGAACATAGCTGTTGTACTATTGTACTGAACATTAATTCCCTTAGGAAATATCCAGCTGTGCACTAGCATTATGTGTTATATAGAGGCAATGTTACTCAGCCTGGATACTGTGTTTACAAAAAAACATTGTTGTCCTTCATCATGTATGTTTTATAAAACTAATAATTGGTTCTAGAAATCAATATATTTTGCTAACAGCAAAGATTCATTATACAATATAATACGTAATACTATATAAACTAATTTATTTAAATTAAATGAATATGATTTATCTATAAATATGTGTTGGAGAAAAGCTTTTTGCTTATTTTTGCCTTCTCCCTAGCCTGGGTGTACTTGAAGCCAGTTCGAAAGAGCCTGCGTGTGATTTAAAAGCTATGCTCCTGAGGGCTGTTAAGCCAGTTTCAGAAATACCTTTCTGCCTGGAGGTGCCGCACACACGTTTCACACGCATACAAATAACACGTGGCATAAATTTGCCTAATGTACGGGGCCATAGCCCACATATTTTGAACATAGGTGTTAAATGTGAGTGTGTGTGTGTGTGTGTGTGTGTGTGTGTGTGTGTGGGTGGGTGCACGCACGTGCTGAGGACACTATGTACTACATTACTTTTAACCATTTAGCAGATACGCTCATTCCAGCAGTGCAGTCAGGACAGCAGTTTGCTGCTAATATGTTTTGAGAGGAATCTTCATGTATTTTTATGTTTTTTTCTCATAGTTTTTTTTTTTAACAGTTTTTTTCACTATTTATATGTGGGGGGGGGGGGGGGGGAGTTACCATATTTCCATTTTCTGAAATGCTTTGCTGATATCTCTTTCGTGCTAATAAAGTCAGTTTGAATGGAGTGAGGGAACAATAGCCACGGAGAAAGATTGAGGTTACAACAGAGATGGGTGATAAATGCTTGAATGCTGACAGACCAGTCTACTAATCAGCTGTGGAACCAGTGGAACATGTTAACAGAGCAGGACATACTAAATTTTCTAGTTTTATTTTTCAGACCATTTCATTAGAAAGGTGGGATCACTGTTCATTTCTCAGAAAAGCTTTTCAAGTCCTTTGTAAAAATGTATTATGTTACAGCGGTTGTTATCCTTTTTTTGTATACAGTTTTTTTTGTTTTTTTTTTACTTTGAAACTGAAAGAAATAGGCCAACTAGTTTCATTGGTCTAGAATTCATTATTTTTCCCATTAAGGGAACTTTTTCCATTCTCTGTTGTATATATAGATCATAGGGTGTAACAATATTATTGAGTTCTACAAAAAGGTAGCAAGCTGAGAATACATCTTTGTTGTTATTAGTGTGCTTGCTTTCAAGCAAAACAATTTTAGTACACCTATCTCCTATAGTTTTAAGACTATACATATCATATATCAAAATATGCAGCTTTTTTAGGTTTATGTTATGACATTTTGTTATTGACACTGTTTATAGATATACCAGTTGCAAGATATACCAGTTTTTTTGGGAAGAAAAATATCATTCAAATGAATGGCAGAATGTTGACCCTTGTGGTGTCATATTGTCCTCTAGACCTCTAGCAGCTGTGTTCTGGCCCCTGCAGCTGATGATGTCCCAATGCACTCTAGCAGCTTTATAGTACTTTCATTCCACCTCCATGCATTATGCAAACAGAACCTCAAATCAACTCTCTGATTGGCTGTTATGAGTACCTAGCAATCAACTGCCTAATAATACTCTAGCAACCAGCTCGTAAGACCAGAGCAACGATCTAGAAACACTTTAGCAACTACCTAGTAACTGCATAGCAACCACCTAGTAAGGCCCTAGTAACCACCTAGTAAGACCCTAGCAATCACCTAGTAAAATCCTAGCAACCACCTAGGAACACCTTGGCAACCACTTTATCTTTTATCCAATTAATAAAACTCAACAAAAATCACTAGCAGATAAAATTGTAATGCATTCTAATATCAAGAGCTAATGGCAAATGTGCATTTCCTATTCCATCACATTCTGTAATAGAGCTTCCATTCAGCTTTATATTTCCAACTGCTCCAACCACTCCTTCCACCCTTCCTCCTCTTGCTCCTCTTTCAACTTCTTTTATACTATTAAAACTCACTCAGTGTCATATTACAAGTTTAACTGTTCATGCATTTTCAAACATTTCATGCAATTAAAGGTATAAAACTTGGTGAAAATACAGGTGAAATTTTCAACTGTATTCAAGTAATTGGCTTTGGTCAAGTAATTGGATGCTTGTGCATTTTCAACTTCTTCATGGTTTTTAATAGAACCTCCATTCAACTTTATACTTTATGCTTCCCACTCCTTCATATTACCTACACAGCAACATGAACATGAAAAATGTACACAAATGTACCTACCTGGGCGTTTTGTTTTTTGATTGGGTGGTTATTTCTATTTTGGCTTTGGGGCCACTGCTTTTGGGGCCTCTGCTTTTGGGGCCTCTGCTTTTGGGGCTTCTGCTTTTGGGGCCTCTGCTTTTGGGGCTTCTGCTTTTGGGGCCACTGCTTTTGGGGCTTCTGCTTTTGGGGCCTCTGCTTTTGGGGCTTCTGCTTTTGGGGCTTCTTGTTTGGCGGGTTCTGGAATTGGGTTTCCACACAGTTTCCTGAAATGAATAACAATTAATTTTTGTCACCATTTCTGATTTCTAAGAACTCTAATTTCAAGTGTAGCACAACATTCTTTACATTCTTTTTTACACACTTTGAGGAACCTTGTGTGATAACCAGTGTTGTGTAAACGCCATTTATCCACCTTTTTAAAATGAGGCAGAGGGTTTACTCACCTATTTTCCGTTTGAGCGTTGCTTAACAACTTACATTCGTAGTAAACTCAATGCAAAAGATGTGGCTTTTAGAAAAACTAGGGAGGAAACTATGCTTACCATTAGCTAAGGATGACTCCGCTGTTGTCATCACTGGGTAATGGTAAGCCTGATTAGTTCTGTAGCAGTTTATTTTGTTTCATACAAATGTGTACCATTCTTGGTTTGCATTAGTTTCAGAGGCTGTTCAAACTAATTTTACTGATTATTTGTTGTAATGCTAATGATAATTTCACTTTTTTACGATAAAAATTGTGTTACTGACAGAAACATAGAAAATCATAAAGAAATAAAATATTAATTGTTTAATCATTCTATTGTCAGTCATTGAACAGTTATGAACAGAATTTAAGTGAATTGATACTAACTTTTTTTTGATACTAATGCTTTAATGGGAAACAAATTTTACATTAATTTATATTTATAAGTGTCTGTATTGATCTGAAGAGGGGATTTATGCCAGTCCTGAGGACAATAGTGATTAAATTGACCATTTTTAGTCTGTTGTCTTGGTCAAATTAGCATTTCTTTTTTTTTCTTGATCTGAATGTGTTTCAGATTTGGGAATGTCAGCAATGTTGCCAGACATCTGAATTAATTGCCCTTTAAAAAAAAACCTATTCAAAACTACATCTTCAATTGACTCCCACAATTCGCATGCCTCCTTTTAAAATCCCACACCTGTCATTGACTCCCATACATTTTCACTGTGAACTTCCTCCATGAATTCTTTAAATTCCCCTACATTTTGGGGTTAACTCCCACTCTGGCAACCCTGAACATCACTTGGAATATTCAAAGCTAGAAACAATCCCAAGCTGATGGGCCAAGGGAGTGGATCCTCATGATTGTGTATAGTCCAGAGCCCCAGATTAAGACTGTATACTACTTACATGCCCTCTGCTGAATCCTTCTTCACAAAGTCACAAACTTTGCTCTTCTGCTCCAGTTGCTTTTCGAGGTCAGCAATCTCCTTGGACCAGCTGGCCTTTTCCTTCACAAGTTTATCTAGATGAGGCATTAATTAAACACATTAGACCATTTGCTTTGTTTGTTAGATGCCCTTATCCAGGGCAACTTGCTAAACCTGCTAAACCTAACTACTAACCACCTAATTGCATGCAGTGATCTTCTTTGGGCATAATAAATGCAATAAATACAGTACCAAAATAAAACAAAAATGAATTAAAAAAATTAGAAGTTGTGTTAAACAAGTACTAATCATTTCAAATTCCTATATGTGTTAGTATTTTTCTAAATAAAATGAATATATTCATGCAAAGAAAACAGTTTTTTGGCTGGCATACTATTTCAAATTGCTGATGGTCACATAATAGCATGACCACTTGTGGTCAAGAAAAGAACTACATTTTTACAGATGAAAAGAACTACATTTTTACAGATGCAAATGGGTCCAAGAAACAACAACAGAAGAAAGGGTACCGATAAAAGTTTTGAGTACTAATCTTCTTCAAGCATGGTGTTTTTATAATATATATATCTATATATATATATATATATATATATATATATAGGACTGTATATACACAATGTATATACACACACACACACACACATAAAAGCTAGAGCTAAAAAAAGTGTTTTACCAGATTTCATGTCCTTCTCTGTAGCAACAGTTTCATCTTTAATTTTTTTCTACAAACAACAACAGAGAGAGAGAGAGAGATGAATTTCATGTTAAAGTGAGTGTTTAGTGACCTCCTGCAGGCAGAACCAGAATATAAATACAATAAAAGAATGTTTGGATTTTCATTCGTTCCAGTTTCTCTGCAATCCACACCACCACATTTAGGCAAAAAAGAACAAGAATAAGGGAGAAACAATAGACAAGAAGCACAAAGGTCTTGTTATGCCCATAAACAAACATGTATGTCACCACTTCCTCATTACTGAAAGCAGTATTAACAGTCTTGATCCTTTACTTGACTGCCATGCAAGGAATGGGTGTCCATAGAGCCCGACAGTTCTCATTTTACTGCATCCTACACCTGGCTACCTTCCGTTTCCATGCCACCTTTATGTGCTTCCTCTCTCTAGCTTCTCAGCACTTATATTAGTAAATTTGTATGGTCTTCAGAGTGTTGTTAGCCCGGCCTATATCACTGCACATAATTGTCATTATTTTCTTTTGGATGCACTTATGCTCCTTGCATTGTAAGTTACTGGGTACAAAGCATGTGCTAAATGAATAATGGTATGTTCACTGCAACTGTCAACTCCTCTTTTATGTCCTTGGTTCTATATACATTTTTTTCTACTTCCACACTTTTATTTACCACTGGGGTGCGCAACTCCAGGCCTGGATTGTTGGTCTGTGTGCTGGTTTTTGTTTCAAACAGTTAACTTAGTTTTCTGACAGCTCTATAAACTGTGCTGGGTCACTACTCTACTTGAACACAGTAAAATCTGATACATTTGCAGTCTGCGGCTGTAGCTGGTGCTTATACAAAACAAATGTCAGATCAAGATATGATTTAACTATTTAAATATCTAACAGCAGATGCTGGCACAAAATCCTGAAATGGATCAGCCCTTGTAGTACACCCCTGACTTACCTTACTCTTGCCCCCTCAACCCTCCTCCACCCCTCATATCTGTACCCCTCTCCCCTCCTCACCAAATCATTCTGGCAAGCTTGCAGTTCAGCATTTTTCTCCTTGGCTTCAGTCTGACCAGTGTTTAGAGCCAAGTTCAATGCTTCCAGCTCCTTGGTGCCCTCATCCAGGCTCTTCTGCAGCTTCTCCGCCTCACTTTGGTACTCTCCCAGCACATCATGTGTCACTCGAACCTTTATGTCCATGAAGGTGGCTTTCTTAACGATATTCTCCTCCTCATTCCTCTTCAAGTACATGAACACTGCCAAAGTTATGCTGATCGTCACAGAAATTACTATTATCACAGCAGACACCTTCATGATGATATGAACCACAAAGTTCAGATGGGCCCCCGAAGCGTTCGCAAGTGCCCCCCCTCTATTCCTCCCCTCTCCTGTCTACCTGTCGTCCACTTCCTTCTTCCTGGATGACGAGGATCGTTGTCTAAATTTGTATTTTCTCCTCTGCCGTTCTACCGCGTTCTGTTTCCGTTAAACGTATTCTGGCTCTTATATCCACGAGTTTTCGTCTCGGACGTTTTCTCTCAGATGCAGATAGATTCTTAGTTCTTTCCTTCTCCTGGTCTGCCGAAGAATGAATGGTTCATTGAAAGTGGTTTCTCGACCAACCTGTTGCAGCCTCCGCCCTCCAAACCCAGTCAAGCAACAAAGCACACTAATACCTGCGAATGTGTAATGAGTGGATTCCCTCAGATATCACCGCCATTAAATATCAAATACTTATTTAACATATTTAGTCACAAGAGTTCGCAGAACAAGATATTTAGCTTTGCTTTAATACTGAAAAACGTTTTAAGTTTGATTAGACACGTTAATAGATTTCCGTGCATTTACCTAAAAATATTTATTTGTTTAAGTAGTAAGCTACTGTATAATTTTCTATTGTATTGTATTTTTCGTATTTCTTTAATTTTGCGGGGAGATGATATTAGTATTATATGAAAACAGGGGGCAATGACTACACAAAGCAGAAATGTTGCCGACCTTTTTTAAAAGCATAAACGGGTATTTATGGCAGGGGATTGTTGCGTTCAAATGTAGTTAAACAGAAGCTAATAAATAGCCTTCAGTTGGTTATTTGCAAGCATTGTCCTAAAATTGTAAATACATATACATTGATGAATTTTTTAAAAGTGCGTTTGCCTTGTAGTCTGGTGCCTTTTGTCTATTTTTCAAAAGTAGCCATAATAGATACAGTAATTTCGTGTGGAAGTGTTTCTTCTCTACTCCCACGTTTCATACTGTAACCTATTCGACAGTGGACATAGATATGAATAAGCGTTCCTGATTTTTACATTGTTTTCTGATGGAAGATTCCCGAAACCGGGTTGTGGTTGGGGTTACAGAGAAACTAAAGAGAATGAGAATTGTAACCATTTTTTAAATGCAATTGCAATCTGGTTCATCCTGCCAAACTACTTCTGCCAGCACGAGCTCACTATACACTCTGGAAATAATTAAGCTGCTGGCTGTAGTGTCAGTTCACCTTGGTTTCCACTTGAAATCCCCCCTGGCAATACTGTATGCGCTTCAAAGTGAATGAATAAATAATTTTTTTGTTGGTAAAATAATAACAAGTTCTGATTAAATCTATGATTTTTTATTTTCTGTGGTTATGGGGGGAACCAGGAAAAGAGAGCATCTCTCCATACGCATTCTCTCTCCTTCTCTCTCTCTCTCTCTCTCTCTCTCTCTCTCTCTCAATCACACACACACCTCTCAACCTGTAAAACAGGAAAAGTTGCTAGATCTGAGGCAATGAATTGAAAGAAGGACAGAGAGCCTGAGTGCAGGGAAGAGAAAGGGAGACATGATTGTTTGTTGAGAGAGGGAGAAAAAGAGAAAACTATCCTCGCGCCACACACACGCGCCATCCTAATTCACATGTGGCACGATGCGGGCTGTCTCTGCGCTGGTGCTCCTCTGTGTCGGTGTCTTGGTGGTGTCGTCGATCCAGTCCATTCGGCAGGAGCTGTCTATACAGGCACTCAGGGACCACATAGAGAAAGCAGGCAGCCAGGTGCGTAAATACGAGGACGCGATCGTCCAGGCAAAGCTGAAGATCCAGGAAGTCAACGGCCACCTCTCTCCTATCAACTCCAAGAAAGCCGAGCTGGCAAAGAAGAATCAGGATATGGGCAAAGCTGGGGCCTTGGTTCTGAAGGATATCCAGGAATGCCAGACTCAGAAGGTACAGCGTTTTTACACACAATTATCCTCATTTCCCTCCCAGCATTCCGGCATCTCAGTATTCAGTCTGTAGTATTTTCGAGGATATAAAGAGGTATGTTTAATCAAAAGTCAATGGAAACAACCATAGTAAAACAAAATAGTAATTGAGGTTGTGTGGTGTTTGTTTCTCTGAGTCATGGAGTAAGATACATTTGTCACCATTAATTGATGAGTGTTGAATGACAAAAAATGAATAATACAATATAATAATGGTAAGACATTGAGTTGCATCTCAAACATATTGAACTTGGACTGTTTCACAGGGCTTATAGTGACTACTTTATTAATGATTGCTTCAAATTCTTTTTCATAAAACCTTAGCTCACTGCTACCAAAAATATGACATCCAGTTTCCTAGATTGATGAGAATTATGTGGCACAGACCTGTCTAACATGTGTTTTATGTTATTCTGTATAGTCTGTCATAAGACAGGATAAACAAAGTTTCTGAAGCCTTGAAACAGCTCATTGCAGCTTCCTATTATTTAACAGTTTCACCTTGCACACTGACTTAATTTTGTCTTGCCAAATGTATGATTGCTATAATCACAATCAAGGTCTCTTTTTCACCCCACCACTCTTTCTGTCAATCCTCGATTCTTTTCTTAATTCTCCCCTGAAGACGGAGGCTGAGAGTTTGATGCATGATGCTTTTGAAAATCTCGAGAACTCAAAAGGTAAGGTGTCCTAACCAGGGCTTAAAGTACCCAAGCAAGGCAATTAAGCATAACCACTCTGCCCTTCTGCTGTTCCTTTGGACCAATCCAGCCCCATGGATACACCTGTAACTTCATTCCACTTTCATTCATAAAACATCCTCAGGACCACTTGACTGGTAAATCCAGCTGAGGCACTTGATCTTCTTGTAATGATGCACCCTGATCCACAAAATAAGACCCCAAAAAACAAGCCAGGAGACCCCCAGGGTGACGAATAATTGTCATTACAGCCTGGGGGGGGGGGGGGGGGGGGGGTATCAACAGGACACATCCACACATCATTGCTTAATAACTACTCAGCAGGTGCTGTTCAGCCCTCTGTCACAGTAACTGTGGGACCTCTGCTGGTGCATCTTCCCAAACTGATGGACTACCATTTTCCTAAGACTATTTACACATTTACCTTTCCAAAAGTGAACCCAGTCTGTTCAAAAAAGCATCTACCTTTTCTGGGAAAAGTTAAAGGGCATGTATGATATTCAAGACCACAAATGGACCAGCAAAAAAAGGGTTTAAAGTTCTTTTTCTCCCTCCCTGTTGCTCTTGCTCTCTCTGCAGTTCAACGACTGCAAGCAGAGGAGGAAGTAAAAAAATTAAAACAACAAATTCTGGACAGGGACACCAAGTTGTGTGAATTTGTGGACATAAAACAGGAACAAGGAAGGTAAGGATTATCATTATTATTATTATTATTATTATTATTATTAATTGTATTTGTATAGCACCTTTCAAGCATAGAGTACAAAGAGCTTTCCAGAACAGATTAAAGAATAAGGTACAAATTAAAATGCAAGGTAAAGCACAGTAAAAGTAAGACACAGTAAAAAAAAAAAAAAAAAAAAAAAGATAAAACAGTAGCAATAAACCCCAGCAAGTAAACAGGAAAAAGCACAGCAAATAGCAACCAGTCATGACAGGAGGCAATTTTGTAAAAATCAGTTTTTAGGCTAGGTTCAAAAACAGAGGCTGTACCAGTAAACTAATATTATATGGAAGGCTGTTCCAGAGCCTAGGGGGTCATTGCAGCAAAGGTTTTATTACCTCTTGACTTTAACCTGGACTCTGGAACAGCCAAATATCCAAGGCTGGCAGAACCAAGAAGCCTCTGAGAACTATAGGAAGTTAAATATTCACTAATATACTCAAACCATGTAAAGCTCTGTATGTCAAGGAAACTTTAAAGTTGATTCTAAAAGCAACAGGCAACATTGAGGTGGTGTGGCAAAAACATTTTCTCCTGATGAATAGATGTCTTTATTTTCAGCCCTGTATTCTCTCATGTTGCGTTGTCTTTGCTTTTCAGAAAGCTGTGTGGAGTTGCTGAGTCCCCAAAATAGAAGTTACAGGATTACATTTGATGCCCTCTCTGTCCCCCCTTACACACACATACATGCTCACACACACACACACAAACCTACTGTAACCTGCCTATATTTTGAAATAAAACGTTTTTAACTGACACTAATTCTGAACAGTCATATGTATGTTCTTTCTCAACTGATTTGGGTTTTTGCACTCATATATGGCATGGGAGAGAACTTGCATAGGAACAAGTAGACACAATATTGATAGTCAAAACAGAAAAGCAGAAATGAAGCAGAGAGAAGAAAAGGAAAGTACTGAAACGGAGGGAGGGGGGATGGTATATGTCTTTGTGTTTTAAAAGGTCTTTAATGTCCTAGGTCAGCTCTAGTAAATGGTATTTTAATACAATCCAGTTTTTGCGGTAAGTGCTTCACATTTCTGATGTGTGCATGCTAAGGTGCTAGTCTTCTCCTGAACAGGTGTTCGGTATTTTGGAACAGCAGATGAGAACATGCCCAGTGTGTAATGTTTAGCAGCGTTGTGGCACAGTGCGTACCCATGTGTTGTTTTCAGGGCTCTGCCATCATTAGCTTTGGCATGGAAAAATAAAATTAATCGCTTGCATTCATACAGCTGAGCCAGTTTGGCCCACACAATAGAGGATCTGGGCTATCTCACAGCCAAACCTGTCTGTCTGCATTCTGTGCATTGACATTCAATTGCCTCATTCCCATTTCAATCCGTGATACATACTCAAAGCTCTACCTGAATCACTGCTACTGCAATTCCAGTTTGATTTAAAATACATTTTACTGGTACAGCATGGGTAAAACATGAGGAAATAAAACATTTTCTGTTCCTTTGGCTTTCAAATTCCGGTACATTATTGTGTTATATAGATAACCAATTACCAATTGCCAGCATCATAAAAACTGTGTCTCCATTTTTAAAACTGATACATGAATAGAAAGCTTGGTTGTGGCCTTCTTTATATAATCTCGCGACTGCCTCAAGGTCCACTTGTTTGGTGTTATTCATTTAGGACCAAGAATATCTGAGTGTTATGAATTTGCACCTTCATTGTTGTGTTTATACCCAGACATACTGGCTTCTTTTTGAAAGTTTGTGTCAAAGTGTACTCTGGAATGACATTTCTGCAGACTAAGGCAGATTTTATCATGTATTGGGGAGAATGCACGTGCCGCTCTCAGCCATGTAAGCGCAGTGGTGGTAGTGGACTGGATTCATATGCTATTTAAGTCACATGCTTTGTTTTCACGCGTGAAAATTATAGTTCACATTTGAAAAAGTCAATCACATGTGAAAATGTGGAATTCCCATGTGAAGGTACAAATTTCACATGTGATTTTGTATCATGCTTTGTTTTCGAATGTGTGAATTGTAGTTCACGTAAAAAAAGCCAATCACATGTGGACATATGTTATTCCCTTGTGACCCATATTTTTTTCATATGTGGAAAAGCCAATCACATGTCCAGTTCACAAGACATTTTCTTTTCACATGTGAATATTTTAATTCAGACGTGAAAATGTAAAATTCACATGTGAAATTAACATTTTATTAGAAGTTTTATTAGAAGTATGTGTGCATGAGATTCTAGGGTTTATATTCTTTGTTGGTAAAAGGCTTTTCCAATCAGGCCCAGTTCCATGGAATATTGCTTCTGCTCCTGTTCCAGAAGATACTGCAGTGCCACTCTGCGCACCTACAGGGGGAGACATTATTCATTAATTTCAGTACAAGTGGAGACTGTACTGTGACGTGGTTTACTATACCACTACTAAAATAACATTTCATACAAGCCAGTATCCAAGCCTTGGATTTATGTGATCCCAAAATAACAATATCATATAGATTCCAAATTAATTACGATACATTACATTAATTATGTATTGTAATTAATACATTAATTCACAATCCCGCTAATTCCAATCCAATCCATACTTACCTCACTTATGACCGATTCAGTAGGCTCAATATTAAGCAAATTTTCATGAAGAAGTTGATGAGCACCACAACATCCAACTCTCTTCATATTTTTCAAGGTCTTTCTCCCAGTTTTGGCCCATGCTCCTTCTCACAAACAAACACAATCACTCCACACATTCACCCACCATGGTCAGTGCTTTGTTCCCTAGCGTAGTCTCTCCCTCCAGTGTTAGTTGCATCCCTCTATCCCTTTGGGACTGAGCTGAATCTGCCTGGGCCTGGCACTCTGATTGCATCTTCTGAACAACTTCCCTTAGACTGTAAACAGGGTAAGGAGTCAGTACTGTGTTCAGGATTTGTGGTTTGCTGATAGTTTGACAAGCAAGGTAGTCCCCATATAATCAAGGACTGAAACATTACATTACATTGCAGGCTCTCACCCAGAGAGTATTATTCATACAACTATGCCTTTGTTTGAGGTCGTAGTCTCACAACACTACAGATTTAAAGGTTTAAAAAAAAAAAAAAAAAAAAAAAAAAAGCATCACACCTGTTGAGTTCTGTTACTGGCGCTGTCATCTCTGCGATTTTCTACAACAATGAAGAAAAAAAGAAAACTTCACGGGCCAGATATAAAGCCAGGAATGATTGAGATTAAAATATTTACACTGGCTAGATGAGCGAACTAGCCAGCTTTTACATTTGCGCTAGAGCTACGTTTACAAACTATCGACACCAAAGACACCTAACAAGGTAAATAAATATTAAACTTTATTAGTTTAGCTAGTTAAGTTCTCATTTGCACCGTGCATGACAAAAGCCGTCCTGTATCATCGGAAAGAGCACAAACGGCAATTGACAAGTCTCTTTACGTTAACTAGGGAGGTTTGTCAAACCGTTTTCATTCTAGCTAAGTTAGCGTAGTTGGCTAGCTATATGCAACGATCAGCAGTAGTTTTTTTACCAAGGCTAGCCACAGTGTGATGGGAATTAAAATATTAACGTTAGCTAACTAGTAACTTAGTCTACAGCAAGCAAATGTCACACTTGTAAAATATACAACGCTCATCAGTAGTACAGTTCAGGACTACAGCTAGCGAATGCGAACGTCTTATTATCATCTAGACTATTTAACGAGCTATCTAACGCTATATTATCTGTCCCAGTGGGTGACCGATTATTACCTTCGTCTGGGCCTTCTCTCTTCCTTGGACATGAAACATTATGTTAATGTTTACCTTAGTGATAGCTATATGCACCAAAAACACGACCTTTAGGATCTGAGTTGAACGTTTACATTCAACAGCTTTCTTTTCTTTTTTTTTAAAGCAAACGATATGCAACTACTACCTATCAACAATCTTGTTTTTTAAAAAATATAATACGAGCCATCATTAGCCAGCTAACGGCGTGTTCTCATGCTTCTCCGTTGACATGGCAACAGAGTAACAACAAGACAACGTGACACTCGCATTAGTTTTTCGAATGAGTGTTTCCCAGGTTCTGTGGACATTGGTTGACATATTCATTATGCGGATTGGGCTCAGTAAATACATGAAGGTATCCAGATTGTTTAAAGATCCGCGAGAGTACACAGCATTGGGAAAAGGCCATGCTATGTGGGAACTCCCAGCTGAAAAGTCCGGCTAAACCAGCCAAACTGGTCAGTCACCCTCCAATACACTACAGTTCATGTAAAACAGAGGGCTACTGCTATCATTCCTGTATTTTCAAGGGGAATGATGGTGGTAGCAGGGAGTGAGTCTATTGTCAGCTAATACATACATGGCTGTACTACCACTGAATACCGTATACCGAATAATGTTGTTTTTTTGCAACATGGTCAAAATGACCTAAAAGTAAAAGTTGCATTGCTTTGCTTCATTTATTAAATAAATGTATTATCCGCATGTACATCACAAATTTGGCATCGCAATAAAAAATATTTTTATGGTAATTTACTTGAAGTGGTGGAAAATCCCGATGTTATGTGCGACAAAGGGGATCCGCATGAGGAACCTACGTTGTGTGTACTCCAGACACGCAGTTGCACGTTTTACTCCAAATATCCTGTTATAATATAGTACAGGGCCAAAGGAACTGGGAAATGTTCTAAACTGATATTTGGCAAAATGGTATATCTGATATATATATATATATATATATATATATATATATATATATATATATATATATATATATCAGCTTGCTAATAGACATGCATATTTAACTAGACCACTGAACTCAATGAACTAGACAGCCTGAGCACGTCCTCGGCTAAATCCCGGAAGTACAGCTGTACTGCGCACGCTGAGGGCAAAACAGCGGAGCGCCCATTAAAATGAACCTCCCATTGAAAGTGTGGAACTATCATCCACGTTTTGAAAATATGAAGAAAATTTTTATACATCAAAATTTCTAAGATAATTCGTGAATCGGAACTACTTTTACGTTCAAACCACGATGCTGTAATCTAATTCTTCAGCGCAGCTACGACAAGGAGGACACCTCAGAAACCAGAAACTTGGCGCCTGCGCAATATTGTACGAGAGGCCGAACAGGAAATAATACGGATCGGCTTCGCATCTCTCGCCAGTATAGTTCATTGCATTTCGCCCATTGAAAAAAGCGACGTCCCGTCGCCCATGTGTATTCTGTGTTTTCTATAACACGACATGAAGTTACGCGTTTTCGTCCCTTCCTACAAATGAATTGTTCGTACCCCAGGAAATGACCCCCCCCCCCCCCTCCACTATACATGTCAAGTCCTTCACGGGGTCATTTGGTTTACCGGCCGGCAATGCTGACGAATGTTTTGTGAGATAACGCTCGCTTTATAATGGTTATTATTAAGTGGTATTCATTCATATTTAGCATACAGAGCGAGACTACTTTCAGCTAAGTGGTTTTGGTTAAATGGGTATGCCACAAGCTAGTCTGTTGGCTCTTGCGAATACTAAAGTTAGTGAAATTCCGGGGAAGCTATATTAGCTACCTGGTTAGGCAGCTAATCGAAAAACTGGTTTGAGCTACTCAACTACACTTTAATCGGACGCATCAGTGTTTGTCTAACGTTTGTATTAGTCATGCTTCGACATCGTTTATACATTACAAGGGCACTCTGTCAGTTCATGGCCTGTAAATTATCGACTGGCCTCTTCAGAAACATCTTGAAAACTAAGCATCCCACCGGCGACATGTGGTACACTCGGTCATGCCTCCAGAGTATTCTGGCAGTTACGGTAAGGGAATTATTGTGTTATAATGCTAACACGTTGCACTGTTGCTTTTGTACTGAAACCACAATTGTAACGTAACAACAACTGAGTGTATGTGTATTTAGGTAAGCAATGTTCGGTCGTTTTATCGTGACTGTGTGTGAGAACTGTCTAAGTAATAGAGTGTCCCTCTAACTGTCTTATTGCCGTGAATGACCAACAGATGGCGCCACGGCCTTTCTCCTCCTCACAGCCGCGTGACTACAGTTTACCAAACACTTCCTGGAGCTCAGAAATGCTGAGATTATATGAACATTACAACATCATGTGTGAAGTGGAAACAGAGCGAGGTGACAAGATCAAGGGACAATGGACGAGATTGCCCAGCTATAACCGTTTTCTGAAGTATGCCCCTGGTATGAAACTGATCAATGTAACCATTTTTGTAACATTTTGTATAAGTTGCTAAATTGCCAGGGTTGACCATTACACTTGTGTTTATACAAGAATCTGTGAGGGAGAGCATGTGTATGCGTGCCTACATGTGTGTATCTTTTGTTTTGTCTCAGTCGCTTTCCGTTTCTACAGGGGGGCAGTATCTCAGCAAGCTCCTGCTGGCCAAGGCCCGGCTCTTCACCCGGAATATTGAGGAGCAGGGGGCAGGGTTTGAGTATGTTGTCTTTGAAAACAAGCAGGAGAAGACGTGCGTCTGTGTGTTCCAGGCAGGACATCTGCTGGAGGGTCCCCCGGGGTGAGTGCAAGTGTAAATCACGCACACTTCACTTCTAAAACCTTCTTTTGCAGGGTTTCTTAACTCTGGTCTGTTCACTCTCACTTCCATGCATGGACATTATGTTTCATTAACTCAGTAATCACTAATGGTACCTTAATGACCTTTTTGTGTTGTTTTTTTAAAAACATTTTTTTTCTTTTTTAAACGCCCAGTTAAAAAGTCTTGATTGGCTAGGGAGGTGCATTCTGTCAGCCACCACCCCATCTCACTCTGTCCATCCACTGAGCTTCAGTCATTGCTGTTCATGCATCGATGGGAGTATTGCTGATCAAGGATTCTGACTTCTCCCTCCCACAGTGACACTACAGCACGTTATAAATCACCCTGCAGAGCTGTGGGCCACATTCAGCCTCAGCCTTAGCCTTGAAGCTCTGGCACCACCTCATGTCAAAATGATGAATTTTGACCGGAGACAGGAGATATGATCATCATAACAGATCTATCGTTATCAAAATCAGTAAAAAGAAATTTAAAGAAGTTTTATTTTTTTTCTTGAAAAGTTAACTAGGTTTGTGAAACATTCCGTTAAGAAGCACAGCATAACTGGTGCATTTACTCGCAGGCATGTCCACGGAGGGGCAATAGCTACCATAATAGACTCTGTGACGGGTACCCATGCCACGTGCCATTCTGGACCTGCCATGACTGCCAACCTCACCATCAATTACCGCAGGTATCTGCAACCTAACGACTCTTCTTTATGAAGCTATCCCTTTGTTAAGTGCGCAACCTTTATATTCACCAGTAGTCCTTCTCGATTACTGCTATTTAAAAAATGAATAAAGCATTAAAATGCATTAATGATCGTAACTGAGCGAGTTGTCAACATGATGAATAATATGTGTGGAAATGTCAATGTGGAAGTAACAAGAGGCACTAAGAAATATGTGTGTATGATGTATGCCCAGTTGAACAATCAAAGCTGTGTGACTTGAATGGTGTGTTCATTCCTCTGTCTGTCTCAGTATCTGTCTGCACCCCCCCCCCCCCCCCACACCCCATCCGTCATTGTTTCTGCATGTGTTGGTCTGCAGTAGTTTTTGGTATTTACTCTTATATGCGTAGTGATTTTTACACACTGTCACTAAGATGGTGCTATATTTCAGAAGAAAAAAAAAACAGGAAATGGAGGAAAATTGGGAACAACCAACTGTCCTCAAAAACAGCAACAACAAAAAAAAAAACAGCCAATGAGGTTAAAAGAAAAAATCCCTAGTGGGATGAAGAAAAAAAATACTCCGACTGTGGCAAGAGAAGCTTCCTGTTGGGAAGAAATAGGAAGAACCCGGCTGTAGAGGGGGAGCACATTCTCCACTGGCTGACTCAGTATCAGTAGTTGAAGGGATAGTTCACTTCCTGGGGTTTTTGGATATACTTTCAGTTTTAGTTCATGTTTTCAGTTGGCCCAGACAGGCCAATGAAGGATATTTTAGATACTTCAAGAAGTTAATAACTTGCCAGCTTCACAGTGGTAGGCATAGAGCATTCGGGGGTTTGTGGTCAAAAAGCAAAAAGGTATGCTTCAAGTAGTTTAACTCTAAGCAGCTTTTAAAGAGGTTGTATGTATGCATTTATTCTTCAAAAATTATATTTAAATAGCAAAATTACAGTTATAATTTTTGGTGAAACTGTTTTCTGTGCTGCATGCAACCTGAGATCACCATGCTCAAGGAAAGAAGTTAAATTGATGTTTGTGTTATGAGAATAAATACTATAAAAATAGAGCTGTTCCTGTGTACACTCTCTGGAGACGTAACATTGCTGCACAAGCTGCTTTGGAATGACTTGAATATTTAGTTGCTTTAAACTACAAACCCCGGATTATCCTGTACCTATCATTGTAAACCCAGCAGGCCATCTGAAACCTCTCTAAATATCTTGCATATCCTTCAATGCATACGAAAACTATATGGACCAATCAATAGCATACACTAAAACTGAAATAATATGAACTGTCCCTTTGAAGATGGGCGAAATCAAAATGGGAGATATGCGGAATATATTGGAGAAGATAATCATTGTAAAAGCAGATTATTCCACGAGACAGGAACTCCATAGGAGAAGGTTCTCACTTCTATTGTCATTTATGTTGTTCTTAGAACTTTCAAATTGCCAGAACGGTATGATCTAACTGTTTCCATCTTTCATTTTAGCCCTATCCCCTTGGGAAGTGTGGTGCTGGTTCACTCTTCTCTGGATAAAATAGAGGGGCGGAAGATATTCATCTCCTGTCAGGTGACCAGCTCAGATGGCTCCAAGCTGCACACAGAGGCCACAGGTACAGAATGGCAGCATGTGGTTCCCACATGCTTAATGGCTGATATTACACACCTGACACATTTTCAGGGACTGCATGTTCTTCTTAGGCTGCATTCTTTCCACACAGCCCTCTGTCTTTCTCTGTCACTGCTGCAGAACTATAGAGCCTATTGTGTTTTACAATAGAATTGTGTGCACATGCTAATTGCTAATTATCTGACCGACTTATTTCCCCTTACCTTAGGATTGGCGCGCGCTGATGTGTTCCACCCTCTGACTGTCTCCTTTCTTTTTCTTCTCCTTCAGCCTTATTCATTCGGTTATTTGAGACAACCTACTGAGACACAACATGCCTGGTTTGTGGACAGCGATGGCCATAGTCAGGATAGAGTAATAGCATTTGTGCTGGTCAAAAACCTGTGGTCAGTGCAGGTGAATTTGAATGCACAATCTTTTTATTAATGAACAAGCAACAGGTTTACCTCTGCCAGTCGCACGATGCACCTGGTGTCTCCATATTCGCACTGAGTAATCCCTGATTCTTAATGGATTGACTCCAACGTCTCTGTTACAGACTCCTATCGTGTTTTCAGTTCTTGCTTGTTTCACATTTACTAGACATCAAAGGTGCATTCTGTAGCTTCTGGTGCATATTCATTGCCAATGTTTTAAAGTATTTTATAGTTTGTTGTAACTACTGTATCTACATACGTAATTTATTACTATTAAGTTATGGATATTATTGGTTTGGTGGGGACTTTTTAAAGATTTTTTTAAACTAACAAAAATGTGAATCGTGGTGAAGGATAATAATGACTGATATATAGGACCGTTTTTAATAGTTTGGGCATTTTTCTACACTATATATATATGAAAAGTGCTTGGTTGTTTTCTGAATTTTCTTAGTTTTCTTGTGATTGCATGGTGAAGGAAAAACAGTAAAACTCTAGAAATAAACAGTGGTGTACTGCAATATGTATTGCCCATTTATTGCCTTGTTTCAAGTTTTGCTAAATTGTTTATGGTCATTGGCTGCTGCTAGTAAATCGCATTGATCTGAACACCAAGTCAAAGGCTTTGTTGTGAATTAATGCTGTCCCAAATGTACTTAGAAAGATTTATACATTTTAGCCTTGAGGGCAAAATGCATTTGGAATTTATTTAAAGGTCTGATATAGACACTGAATTTACACCAGCAAAAAACGCTAGCACACACTCTGTGTTTTTCTTTGCTAGTGTAAATTTATTGTGTACATCACACTTTTAAATAATTTCCAAATGCATTTTGACCGCAAGATACACATTTTAAGAGATGGTGCCATCAAATAGCTTTCACATATCTGCTAAGTTTGATAGAAACCAGTGCTGGATATAGGGCTGTAAAGTCCGCAGGAGATTATTCCAGAGCCAACGGGATGGTCGGATTCTGTGTGTTAGGTAATGGGATTTTTAATGAAGTCACAAAATTGGTGTGAATGAACAAAGTAAAAAGACTGCACTACACTAAGACATGGCCTGTTTAGTGTATGTATGAAAAACATACTACCCAGGTTCTGTCTGCTTTTATCGTGCATGCATTAAAGTCAAAAAGACATTCATGTGAAAAGTTAATTTCTGTACTAGACATTTAACAGTGTTTGATTCCTTATGTCATTTATGGATCATCAAGTTAGTGTGTGTGTGTGTGTGCATGTGAGAAATCATGCATACACACACAAAGAAAGTTAGACCTTGCAGGTGAATAACATTTTCTGGTATGGGGCTTTCCAGGACCCGAGACTGCCAAGTTTGACAAACCTAGGCAGTTTCAAAAACCTATGGAATTAAGTCAGAGGCACACAAAGGCAGAGAAGAGGTGAGAGGCAAGGAAATTGTAATGAGATGATAAAAGGATCTCATGTCCGCCCACTCTCTCACGCTCCTCTCTTAACTTCTAAGTTTATGAATGGAGATGTTCCGGTAATGCTTGTGCGACAACTGGCCGAATGTTACTGTAACAACTGAGACGTTGTCCACATCTGATGGTGCACAGCTCATTCAAGAACGCTTTTGAACAGAAGCCCCACCAGATCAAACGCTTGATTACTCACTCAGGACTACCACATGGTGTTCTAGACCAATAACAAAGTTGTTATGAAAGGATGAAATAATGAGTCATTAAAAACTTTGTCCCCGGTGAAGCAGTATATCTGCAAAAGATAATTATGCAGATATTTACGTTCTCATAGTTGGTTTCCCCTGACTTGTACTGTATGTAAAATAGTCTCATTGATTGAAATTAACCCTGTCTGTTTGATCAGAACTGTATACCATGCTGATACAAATGATACTGTCTCTCCATTTTTATTATTGGAAAGTAATGAACATTAACAATGGATGATAACGACATTCCCTTGCAACACTAGTACTTATTTAATATGAACGTAAAGAGGTCAAATTTCAGTTTTTTTTTTTTTAACCCCCCACGTTCCCCTCCACGAGAACCCACACGGTTGAATTGACAGACGTTGGTCCATGCCCTGAGTCTGGGCTGGCTGGTGTGGTTTTCAGTGTCGTCGTGTCTCATGCTGTCTGAGCCTCTGTGGTAACCTGCTGTGAATATCCATACTAATGGAGGCCCCTCATACATAGCTGTGAGGTGAAGGTATTTAGGACACCAGCGGGGGCCTACAGATAGCTGATGCTGAGGGTATAGCTCAAGATAAGGGTTTGGTTTGGGTGATAGCGGTCAGGAAAAGAGCAGGGGGCGTGCGGATGCGTTTCGGGGCCTGCTTTTTACATTAAAGCTGCGTGTGGAGATTAGTATACCAGAGGGTGTTCACGTGCATCCTTATGGTTCATTGTGAGGTGTGCTTGGATCATACTGAGAATCCCGATCCACAGAAATTACATTTTACTTGTTATGCATGTAATTCAACATAAAATTTTCTTTGTTGAAAATTTTACAAAAAAGCATACAATATAGCTTGTCAGCTGTGCAGCCTTTTTTGGCTCTTCATCAAGGCTTCAATAATTTTGGAGAGCACTGTTCATGCTTCTCGACAGGCTGTAAAACAAAAATGGGGAAAGCTTGCATTGGGTGGGCCTAAAGGGTCTAATAACTATTACTGTACCTCTTTACATTGAGGTGGTGCAGTATGCTTTTTTAATTTTGCAGGTATGCAGTACATTTGTCTGCCAAGTAAAAAATTTTAACATAGTAAAATATTTATCAGTAATGCCAGTGCATTTTTATATTAGACAAATTGCGTTCCAATGTTTAAATGCCAAATAATGTAATTAAAAAACATTTTTTTAATGAACAAGACTTCAAGTTAATTAAAGGCACAAGGAAAATGACTATAGCTAAGTAACTCCTGTAAATTTATCCCAAGCATTTGAACAGAAAGGAAGCAACTTTCCAGTATCACTGCTTGGCAAACTATACCTGAGTCAAAGCTATGTCTTTATGTCAAAATATTTATATGAAATAGTATGTCTTCTCATATTTTGAAATCTAATGTTATACACATGAAAACTGCTCACCCAAAATGTGCTTCAGGAAAACTTTAGATATCTACCAAAAGCTGTTTATTGAGTAGAATGCACCGATATTTGAAGATATTTTAATAGTTTTTGGTGTCTGGGCACAAACACAAATGCACATAGATACAGATATCAATATAGAGATGTGCAGCCATGCCTAGGGACACTGAGACATGGAAAAGGTATGCAGATTACCTTATGTTTTTGTTGCGCTCCATTTTATGCACTTTAGAAAACGTGAAAATCAGTTACTGTTTCAAGTCCAGAGGAAACCACACGTACGCACACAGCCCCAACAAAAAAACAACAAAAATTAACTCTTAACAGTCTGGCTTACGCAAGGTTGTGAAATAGGGTAGAAGGGTCTGCGCCATAATGCTAGCAGACAGTGGGTGGAATGTGCTGGATTGATGAAAACGGTTACCGGAAACATTGAATTTTGTGTCCCTCCACTTGGGGTTGATTGGTTAAGGATGCTTGATCAAAAATGGTGGATGCAGGTCTTCGTTTTGATAACAGCTCCTTTCCACTTTCTTAATTTTTTATTCAATCTTATTTAGAAGTGCAACCTTACTACTTGTAGTTTAAGTCCCTGCAGAACCACTCCACTCCTCTGAATCCGCAAGGCTGTATTGGCTGATTACAGAGTCATTGTCCTCATTAAATAGCAGATTAAGCGATGATCTTCTTTACTGTAACTGTTAAATTGACAGCTGGTCAACTTAAGGGATTTGGTATGAAATCAATACAAAGCTGCTTTTATGCATGTTTTTAATGCAAACAACCACGGGGTGTTATTTATGTAACTTATTTTAGTTGTAAAATTAATACATAGGCCTGTTTATTTAAAACTTATTTTACTTGTAAAATTAATACATAGGCCCGTTTATTTAAAACAGGACATTCAAAAATATAATGATATTGAAATGAAAAATGTAACTTGCACCTATGTCAACATCTGCGCATCTGTCCATAATTTAATGGCCTAGGCGAACCTTCGGATTAACAAAACTGTCCTATATTTGATGCTGCCACCCGACACTAAGGGCTTTTTTAAGTTAAGGCAATAATTTCCATTGCTGTCAAATGGTTTACTGTGGAGAACCAGTCCTACGTTATGCTTCTGTGTTTTATTACATGCTTTGGTTTGGAGGTACATCAACTGTTTGAAAACTAAAGAAAAAGTATGCCATTACAATACAGTTTTACAACTTTATTTACTGGTAGAAACGACACAATACATTAGCCTATATTTAAGAATGGGGTGATCTTATTTTGGTCATTTAGTAATTAATGAATTTTGACACCGGTCTCCGTTTAGTTTTTCTCTCTTCTGGTTTGATTGATTAAATAAACTGGCCAGCAAATAATGCGACCGTAAATCACCTGTAAAGAAAAAACAGAACCATCTCATTAAAAATGTTTTTTTTTAATCCAAGCAATCATGAAAAATAATGCTAGCCTTCAATGGCATGGGTCAATACGGAGAAAATGGGTATTTCGAACCACTCTGGCGTTAAGAGCCAAAGTCTGACAACCTGTGTTTCACCCCGGTTCTAAGAAATCCACACGAAAAGTAGCTCCGTTTCCCTGTGTGCTCGAGTGCATCTGCATTGGATTACATCTGTCTAGGAAGTACTAGTGAGCCCTCAAAACAGAACGCTGCAAGCCGTGCACTGAAATAGTTAGAAAGTAATTTAGAAGTGAACGCAACAGCACAAGGCAAATATATTGCGAGAAACTAACGTGCAGCTTCCGTGTTCAAAATTCGGTTTTACACCGAAAGTAAATTTGTGCTTTGCTGTTGATTACATAACAGTGAGCTTGAGCCGACTGGGATATTAACCCCGGGTTGTCCAGCTTCAACTCGGAATGAACTCGGAGTGTGCTAATAGTGATTGTCAGTTCTTACAAAAATGTAGGAGCACGAATCCCATCATTTTTGTAGGTCCAATCAGTCACAACTAGCCAGTCATTACAGCTCATGTTATCATATGTCTTGGTTTATTAAACTGCTACTCTAGGCAAATGTACCTACCTAGCGCAAAAAACGCAAAACAATTTTTTGAAATATGTTTTCATTAGTTTCTATGAAATACTTTTTTTCGGCTATCATCAGCCGAATGTACATCATTATAGTAGCAGGCTTATTGGTAGCTAGTGTGCATGGAAAACTACAGCCAGCACGCGTAATCTCTAACCTCATCACGAAGAACAGTATATAACCCAAAATTTCAGTATTGCGTAATTGCCCATTTTTGACCTGACACAAAGAGGATTTTCGACAAAAATGTTAACAAAATAGTGGGTGAGCTGCAACCATTCTAAAGCGGTTTGTTTATTGACGGTAAAGTTCATTGCTCTGTCGTCCTGCACTATTCTGCGATCAGCTACTTCTCCCTCCCTTAGAATTGATCCTGGAGTCCAACTTTAGCCGAAGGAAAGGGGGAGACGAAGAGGGTGCCGGAGATCTAAAGAGCGTGACAGAAATAATAATAAAACAACAACCGCAACCAGACAACACTAAAAACCGAGATAAATATTTATAAGATTAAGTGTGAAATGGCAGTAGACTTATTAAAACGTTTGCGACGGCCGGGGCGCTAGAGCAGTAGTTCTGGATTGTACAGATAAGTATTGCTTTCAAGCAAATACTTATCAGAAGTTAACATTGGCCCGCGTTTATAACTATTTAAATGTAGGAAGTACACCTGTATTATTTCTCTAAAGCGAGTGAGATATTCTCAGGGCGGTAGGCTTCAGTGGATAGTGTGGCAAGCGAAAAGTAATGGAAAATGACGACCCGCAGTCACCGGACCCAACTAACAGCGACGCACCATGCAAGAAAGGTGAGAATTTTTATTGTATCACTACTTTTCACACCGAGCGCTGTAAATGCTACTATTGCCATCAGCAGCAATAATAACAACGATAGTCAAGTAATAACAATAACGTTGTTATTATTGTTGTTGATAATAATAATAACCATTTGTGCTCTGTAGAAAAGCATTTAGTTGAAGTGTTTCTTTCAGGTATAATGACGTTAATCTACAGAGCAGTAGATGTTTCCCGGACACTGCTATAATACTGTAAATTTGGTATGATGCAATATTCATGCAAAATAGAGGGGTGGTGTACTAATGTATCTTACTAGTTGTGTGTGTGTGTATGTGTGTGTGTAAGAGAGGGAGTGTGTGTGTGCGTGTGAATTTCTGAACGATCAGTTTTTCAGAATTTCGGGCATGCACTGGCAGACATGCAAAGAGAAAATTGAAAGAAACAGTGACTAGTAGGCCATGATTTTTTTTTTTTTTTTTTAAACGTGCTTGCAAGGCACCAATAATGAAACGGATGCACCAAGGCCAGTGACATCACAGTAATGGACAGAGTATACAAACTTGTGACACGGTCATCTTGTGTGCCCTGTGTCTGTTCTCCACTCAGAGGTATATTGCAGCCGGCCTTTTATATGTAGGTTCCCAATAGCACCCATTATATAATCATTTCATGCTGATTTAAAATTAATGCTGCTTTTTTTTTTTTTTAATACAATAACTTGAGTGATTAGCCATTTTCACTGGAGCCTTTACAGCAGGTGAACATGTGAGAAACTGAAAGGAGTGCGCCAGGAAGATTTCAAATGCAGTGTTGCAGAATATTCTGTTCCTTGTCTTTTGCTAAAGGTCAGCAAATTATTATGCAATCAAGCTAAAACTCCACCACAACACTTACACCAGCAACACTGTTGGATACTGTAGATATAGTCAGACTCCAGAAGCCAGTAACGCCAAGGCTACCTTCCTTGGATTGATGCCAGACTGATATCAGATCAATATATTTCAATTCTAGTGTACACTTAAATTATTTAGTGAAGAAGACTTTGCAATACACAGTTTTTGCCAAGTGGAGAACAACAGTCACAAACTCTTTCTGTTGCAAAAACAGATAATTTGAATTTAAATTTGAATTAAAATAGTTATGCTCTTAACTGGCAAGTTTTTTTCTGTGTGGTTGCGTATACTTGTCATGGAAGCAGACTACGTGGATAGTATTTAAAATACAGTTGCAGATTGAGGATGTGACTGAAGATGGCTTTCAGTTTAGTCCAATTTGAAATCATGGTCTTGTGCTTGTGTAGCTTTAAAGATATCCAGTAATTGTTTCATATGCGTAGGTAAAGTACACATCCTTTATACCTGAGCCATCAAAATGGTCTTATTACTGCAAAAGGTAGGCCTCATTATTTTTCATCACATTTGCATTATCTAAAAAGTTAGCTGTTAAAAGTAAATTTAGTCTTTCATTATTATATTATTTAATATTCTGCAGATTTTATGTATTTTGTTGGCATTTTTGGGTTACACATGACAAGTCTGTTTGTTAATCAGCTCTGACTTGTCACTGTGACCCAACAGGGGCCTCTGTGAAATGTTCTAGTGACCTGGTCCACATGCGATCGTTAAGTGTTGCGGTACGGGTAAAAAGTCTTACTGTAAATGGACTTACGTTTACATGTGCTGTAAACTAACTAAATGTGCTGTCAGTAGATATACATGGACTGCAGCAGGAGTAATGCAGGTCTTCGTGAGCCCCCCTGTGCCTCAGGCAGAGGCTTATCTACCCCCTTGCTCTCCTAATTCCCTTATATCTTAAACTCTTTTTCTGCTTATCTACCCTTCTCCCCTTCTCTCTCTCTATAATTTCCCCCTACTCTCTTTCTTGGTTCAGTTTGTTCATTCGTCACTGTCTTATTTCTGTGGCCTCCCAGTTCTCATTCTTGTTCACTTTTCTCTGTGACATCACATAATTGATTTGCTTAGTGGGTGCTCTTACATAAGTTTTTACATATCATTCAGTTATATAGCTGCATTTTCACTGAAGCAATTCATATGAATTTTCTTATAGGGGACAGCAGCAGTGGGCATTGTTAGATTTATAGAAGCTCATTCCCCTAATTACAGAGTTCCCCTGCTTGTTCTTTTTCTTCAGCTTTTTTATTTAGAATGTTCATGAAAACTGGTTCATTTTTTTCTTCCTTTTCCTGTTCTGCATTTCATCTTTCTAACAGTCTTTCAGCCTCATCCACCTTAATATGAGCCCTTCTTTGTGACTCATTTTTCTCTCTTTAATGCTTCATCTCACAATTTCCCAGGCTCCTCTATCACTCCTCATTATCCATTGACCATGTTTCTGTTTGTGTGTGTGTGTGTGTGTTCGTGCATGCATGTGCCTGTTCTGTTTGTGTGTGTGTGTGTGTGTGTGTGTGTGTGTTTGTGTGTGCACATGTCTGTTCTGTCTGTGTGTGTGTGTATGTTCTCCCAGTCACACCGCCGTAGGTTATGAGTGGACTTAATCTGGTCTAAGCTCTGGATTTGCAGTTTGTGTGTCTGTTTCTGGTCCAGCTCTATTTCTAGGGGGCTGATTGTCTAATTTCAGACTCCAGTCCTCAGCTTCACTTTGCACTGCCTCTCTGTGCAGAGGACACTAATGAGTCTGCCAAGCAGTCCAGAGTACCTGTAGGGCAGTCCAGTGTTTGGGGAAGAGGTGTGGGAGTGTGTGGTTCTGACTGAGGAGAAGAGCGGCCAGGAATTGAGACAGGGGATGGAAGCAAGACAAGGAGGAGGAGGAGAAGGAGGGGCAGTTCATTTCATAATTAGAATGATTGTTTGAGTTGGGGACAGCCCATACTGAATTGCTTTGATCAAACAAGAAAAGACAACAGTAGAATTTGCAAGTGTGTGGTGGTGAGCTTCCACCCATGGTTGAGCGACGCAGATTGTCGATTGTGTGTGACTGTGTGTCTGAAACAGAGGGAGAGGCGGACAGCTTCTGCCTTCGTGATTGGAGCGTTGGCCTGTTACTTTGAGACCCGAACAGAGTCGACGGCGGATGGGTGTGTGAACGGAGTGATGTCAGCACAGGGCTGTAGGCTGGACGGTGTCCACAGAAAACAACAGTGTGTTTTTGGCCCAACCCAGCAAGAGAGGGTTTTGGCTCAGCACGTACAGATAGACTAATCTGACACACCAAGAAGAGCTGGCAGTGCTGCTGAGCATGCTGCTTACATCACCGCCCTCTCGTCCACTCACAGGGCACACACACTAATCTGGAAGCACACACCGAAGTCCATTGCTTCACCCACCCTCACTTGATTGCTCTTTGCTGATACCATAGTGTTGGAAAGCCCTTTTAGGAAAGCATTTTGAGCATTATGTATGAAAAGCAGTCTATAAATAGTGTTATTATTATTGCCGGTGGTGTCTCTCCTCTCCATCCCTGTAGTCTCTAATTGACTATGTGATCTTAGGGTTGTAGCTAGGTAAGCTGTTTATCTTAGTTGACTTAGTTATTGCACTTGTGCCTATTCAACTATTGCTTGTTTTATTTGCATAGACTGCTTTGTTGCTGTTTTTGTTGTGTTAATCAGATTAACCTACAGGGTCCAAGTTAAACTACGTGGTCGTTCCCTGCACTTGGAACTGTTCTTCACTCTAGGGTTTTCAACACACTTGTTCCTGGTTTTGGTTATACACTTTGTTGTACATCGCTCTGGATAAGAGCGTCTGCCAAATGCCTGTAATGTAATGTAATGTAATGGATTGTAGGGTCATACAGGCTCTGTCTTGTCATTCATTGACTGCCTACCCGTCATGTGCTATTTTGCTCACATAAATTGCTCTCACACTCTTTCACACTTTTTCTTTCGTTTGCTTTTCTTCTGTGATCTCCGTATTTGCCTTTCACACGCTTCAGTGGTACAGTCCCTTCCTCTCTGTTACTCACTCTCCCTGTCTCTCTCTCTCACACACACACACACACACATATACAGACACACACACACAGTTTTATTCCTTTTGTAATGGTGTGACAGTTCTCTCTGACATTGCCACACAGTAGGCACCATAATCATCCCTCCACTTGTTGGAAGCAGCCAAATTTAAATACCCCATTCAAGCTTTCTAATACTGTAGCTGAGACCCCCTTGTTTTACCAGCTGAATAAAGGTCAGTAAATAGACCATACATCAGATTAAAAGGCATAAAAGACATGTGCAAATATAACCATTGTGAGACACTTAATGGGAACATTAAAGGACACTTTGAGCAACTGATTGCTAAAGAGAGTTATTCATTAATGAGGAGAGGCGTGTACATGGCATGCAATGATTCCTGACAGGCATTCTCATTGGGCTGCCTGTGCTGCTGCAGGGGACCTTGCAGCGAGTGCTGTTATGTAACAATCACTCAGCATAGCTGAGGACAGATGCCACCTCATTGGCTGACTGTGACATCATTGCAGGGGTGTGTGTATGTCAATGTGCTTTTGTGTGACTGTGCAGAGTCCATACTAATTTATTTTGTGTCAGTGTGTATGCATTTTTTTTTTGTGTGTGTGACAGTTTTCATGAATTTGTGACATTTTTCACATTGTGACTAGTCAGACATGAGTGTTTGAGCTTGTTTGTCAGTGTGTGCGTCGCTCTGTTGGTATGGTTGTGTCTGTCAGTCCACAAGTGTCACTCTGTGAGTATGTGGGAGAAGTTGATAATGTCGGTTCCTGTGTCAGTGGGCTGAGAATCTCTGTCTCTCTGTGCGTCTGTGTCCGTGTCTTATGCCTGTGCGTGTTTTAGTATGTGTGTCAGTGTGGTTATGTCGCATCTACGTTGTTGCACTAATAGATATACAGGAAAAAGCAATGGTGATGAGAGAGGGGAAAATAGAAGCACCTGCTTTGTGGTCTGGGCACAGGTTTACCAAGCTCATCTTTGGCATAGGTACACAGAGAGAGGAGGCATGATATAAAATAGAGAGAAAGAGGCAGAGAGATGAAGGGTCGGGTAACACCAGTTTAGTCATCTGGAAACGTTTCCGTGTGTCCATATACATCGCTGATCATCGCTGTGAATGTGAATATGACTCACCATTCACCAATGGAAACCTGTGACTGAGGTGTTTGCGCCTGTCTTTTTAAATGTATTCATTTTTATAAATTTAGCACCCAACGTGGGGCTGTACATATCCAGTTCCCACCCTAGCTTTGGTACGTTCAGCTATCTGCAACAGCGGCTGCGTTCATGCGCGAACCCCACTGCCGATTTCGGAGAGTGCAGACATCCTCTGTACTTAGTGTAGACAGCTGCTTCTTTACACACCACATGCTACAGATAAGCTCACGCAGAGCGGAGTTCGGAGGAAGACCATGCAGCCCATGGACATCCGATTGACCAGCAGGGGTCGCTAGATAAGGAGGAAATGCGGACCCTAGCCGACTGAGCCCTCCCATAACTGCCAATTGTGTATCGCCCTATGGAGCTACGAGCCACAGTTGGCACTGGCACAGTCTGGATTCGATCGGAGACTGCAGGACTCATCCATGCACCACAGCGTGGTGCCTTAACCAAACGAGCAGCCCAGCAGCCCCCGTGGCTTCCTTTTTTACATTAGTTTTCCTATTCTGAAGATCACTGCAAAGAGAAAAATACTCTGGCATAATTTGGACTTTTGTGGGGAAGAGGGTTGAGCCACAGTGTGTGGATAGCCTTTTCCTATGGACATTCATTAAAGTATCACGCACCTGTGATGCACACAAAGACGGAACATTTGCAAAGATCCCTATTTAAATGTAGATTTCCGTCCACTATCTATTGGCCTCATTTTATATGTGCTCATGAACCGTGCAAAGTCTCAACTAAAAAAATCGGTAGTTTCCTAAAGCACAGCCATGTAGTGGAAACACTGCTGTAGACAATAAAAATGAGTTAAACACTAAATTTAAATTCGACAATGTGTTACTGTAGGCCAAAATATAGGACTGGTTGTTTGCAGTGGAGCAGGAAAGAAAGATAAATAAACTTTATCTTATCTAATAAGCGAGAAGTCTCGCTTCTTTACTGTGGGAAACTAAACTGAAAATTCCTCCCACCGCTCTTGACCTGTGTGTGCACTCAAGGTGACAGACGAAGGTGAAGAGGACAAGATAATGGAAAGAAAAGTGTTAGGCAACGCGTGTATGTGTTTGTGTGCGTGTGTACGTGCACGCTTGCGCGTGTCTGTCTCAGCGCTCTCCATCGCCATGACGAATCTCCCATTCTTGGGGCTCAGTGATGTGTCTTGTGGGACAGACTCACATGGGTGAAGGGCAGGGGTTACCAATTTAATTTAGTGTCCCTTATAGTACCTACTGGCGGGTTGTTAGATTTAGATTATACTTCATGTGCAGATTTTTCCGAAATTTGTCTTGTGCCATATTTCCGTTTACATAGAGGGGGACAGACACACGTTCATACAGTAAAACTAGCCAACAGTTGTAGTGCATTTGTCATATGACTCCTGAGTTTAACAGGCAGCAGGCTAAGCATTGGAAATTGGCTCCTGTAGTATTCTGTCTTGGTTTGTTAATCAATGGGCAAAAGCACTGCCAATGTTGGTACTTTATGAGCAGTCTATTTTGTTGGCTGTATTTTACATTAATTAGCAAATCTTTTACATAATAAAATAGCACATTGGCAGCAGCAGGTTTTGGTGTCGGGGGGATAAATGCAGTGATGTCACCATGACCTGGTGTTAGTCTGACAGACTAGATCAGAGAGGGCCTGAGCTGTGGAGACTGCATAAAGAGAGCAGCTCTCTTCCCATTAGGTTAATAAAAAAACCTCTACATTTAATGAGAATTTTATCAATTTATTATTTATTATTTTATCAATTTTTACATTTCGCTTAAATGTAGTTCTGTTTTTATTAGATATATGTGATAGGATGATAACGAGATATGGAGCTCATCAGCGATTGCTGTTTAGTTAAACCATTAAAGTGAAAAAAAGTCCTCCATGCCCCCCTCTCTTCCTCCTCCCTCTCTGCCCACTTACCCTCCATCTCTGAAGGGGCCTGTTGTCAGCTGTCTATGTGATGTGAAAAATATAGTGTTCCCTTAAGAGTGTTTTAAGCTTTTTGTGTGCCTTGTCAGTGTGTCTGTGTATGTGTGTGTCGGTGTGTGTGTAGCTAGGCGCGCCTGTTTCCATACGCGTCTGTGTGACACCGCTCCACTGCGTTCTGCCAAACAAGCAAAACCGATTTTATGAAAAAACAAAAAAAAACCCACATAGGCCTTCAAAGGTAAAGACAAAGAGGAGAGTGATTTCTGCTTCACCCCACTGATGCTTATCTCCTTGATCTTTTCTTTCTAGACACGCAAATGGCACTAAAAATAAATATCGGAAACAACCCCCCCACCCAAACATGATCCAGTTTTAACTTTCTCAAACATGTGGTCAGGCAGGGGTCTTATTGCGCCAACAGAAACACCCCCGCCCATTCATTCTTGTGTGTAAAGCAGCAGTTTCCCGACACGTTTCATTGGAATGATTTAATGATTCTGTTGAAGATTCTGTGATGGAAACTTGTTTCTTCATCATTTTTTCAAATAATGATAGGTCCATTTTATTGTGTGAATATCTGCTTGTGTATGTGTGACATACACAGTATCATAACTATATTTTGTCTGTATCGATAGATAGATGGATGGATGGATGGATGGATGGATAGATAGATAGATAGATAGATAGATAGCAGTAATGCATAATTGTATATGAATATGTGTAAAACATTATGGTAATGCATATGAATTCCTTCACAGTCGGCATCACAGTCAGATTCCCTGTGGCGCAGGGCTGAAGATTCTTAAGCCGTTTCCTTTACAGGCAGAAAAAAACAAACAATGTGATGTAATAATGCCGCGCAGTTGGATGTGCAAGGTTTGGCATGCTGACATGGACATGCAGTGTACTCAGTCCACAGCTTCCCCTCCACTGCACTTATAAGACACACACACACATGCACATACACACACACAAACACACACACACACATGTACACAATGGACCACATGCAGGGTCACTGTGCAGACCACCCCACAGTAGGGGGGAAGGAGCCTGCACTGGCACTACAGCCAAGATCAGCCAGCACTGCTAAATATTCACTAATCCGCAGAATTAGAGTAAGAACAGCACACACGGACTGTATGGATTTCACACATTCCAAATCTGTGACCGCTGAGATGCATAAACTGAGCACTCCTGTCATACAGACACAGTATGGAAGCCTTTGTGCAAGGGATTGGCCTGCGGGTGGTACAGTAGCCAGGGGAGAGAAGAGGCTGGAATTTAGAGGTGGAGGTGTAGAGGGGCGAAAGAATCCTCGACATAAAGCACTTCAGCTTCGATTGGAATTTTCAGATACTTGTTTTGAGCCAGAGGGGGGGAAAACTAATGTTGCCCGGCAGTGCAGCCTCAGTCCCGCGGTCCGAGAGTACTGCAGGCTGTGGAACTGTGAGTTCAATGCTCTTTTACTTCTCTTGTGTGGTAACAATGTGACTCTGGGCCTGTGTTCCTACAGCACGCCGATCGGCACTGTCGAGAGTGTGACGTAGAAGTGGATGGCACGGGAGTGTGTGAATGGACTCTAATGTGTACCGTTCTCTCTCACAGGAAATGCAGCGGCTAAGAAGACCCACTTGAGTAAGTACAGTCCTTTCATCGCTGTGCTTATTACAGTATTGTGATTTTGTTGCTTAGGACTCGGCCTTAGTTACGAAAAAGGAAAGAACACGCACACACCCAATGAGGTGCAGACAGCGGAACAAAGTCTAAAAACTAAAGGAAAAAGACGCACGCATACTCTCAGTATACCGCGATTCATTTTAGCCACCACCGTTTTGGCAGAGAGCCTTCAACAGGGTATACCTAAAATAATTAAATGAATAAATCATGGCGTATGAAGAGCGAGTGTCTGACTTTTTCCTTTACCTCTAAGACTTTTCTTTACCCATTCACCCTGGATATACTAATGTCTGTCTGTCTGTCTGTCTGAATGTAATACAGATGAATGCCTTTTTATGTTACATTTTGCCTTGTCTATGTGCATTTTGTATTGTCTATATACATCTGTGCTGTATTATTTTTAACTATTTGTGGCATAATGTATAGATCGTTTTATCTAGGTGGTTGTGGTTTCCATGTATTTTATATATTTAAAAATATAGTCAAGAAGAGGTAGTGCATATATTTTATAACATTCCTCATGGTGATCATGCATTTCAGATACACTTGCCTGAGAAAATTTTATGAGGAAATTGATGCTACATATTTTGATACAATATATAACATTTTGCTCATGTAATGTACTTTGTTGTCAGCGATTAGTCATAGTTCCCCTTAAGTGTGTGTGCACGCACGTGTGTGCATGCACGTGTGTGTGTGTGTGTGTGTGCATGCACGTGTGTGTGTGTGTGTGTGTGCATGCGTGAGTGTTTGTGCGTGTGCATATGTTTCTGTGTATGTGTTTGTGCATAACTGCTTTGAGTGTGGTTAAAACAGCACGCTTGTATGTGCTAACATATGCTAGCGGGTGAATGCTCACACCTGTGATGTTTTGGAAGTTTCTTTGTGCAAATTTTACTGACGCCATCAAACAAATAGTTATCTTGCAGCTGTTTCCTTGCATATTTTTTCACCTATTCAAGTTTTTCTTTGTGGATGAATGTGTAGATACCCATCAATCTTTCACCTGAGCTCATTCATATTTTGAGAAATGTATTTGGGTGTGCAAAATGTAATTCCATTATTTATATTCTGGAAACGATTACTACTTTAGTTATTACTTCATTACTTTACTGTTAAATGGCATGGCATTTCCTCCACTTTCCCACAATTGGCTATGAATGATGTCAATCAATGCTATGGGCGTGGTTTGCATCCCAGCTGTTTCCCGTGACTTGATGGGTGAGATGGTGTTATAGGGAAAGAGAGAAGGATGCAGTGTTTGCTGCATTACACTCAGGCGTTGGTGAAGGAACACAGACACAAAGTGGGGAAGACGGGGGCAGGCAGGTGCTAGATTGGTTGAGTGTGGTTTCTCTCAAGCTTGCTTATTCAGGTGCTAAAACAGAAGGGAAAAGGAAATAGATGTAGAGAAGGGGGCGAGTAGACGATCAAAAAACCACTGAGTAGTTTGTGTGTGTGTGCATGTGTGTTTTTGTGTGTGTGTGTATCTGAGCGTGTGTGTATGTGTGTGTGTGTGTGCGCGCGTGTGTGAGTGTGTGCGTGTGTGTACGCGCGCGCGCACACAGTCAGGGGCAGGCCCACCTACTCTTATTTTGAGGTCTAGAGAAAAGTAAGGTAGACACAGAAAGAGAGACAAGCGCCTGAACCTCTTGATAGAGGCTTCAGTCAGAACAAGTCACTGTTTTGGTGAAAGAGAGCAAAGTTTCAGTGTCAGAAAAAACAGAGAATATAGAGATCAAGGGTAAGAAGGAAAAGTCAAGAAGACCAGAAGAAATTGAAGTGAAGACATGAGAGGTAGGATTTTTGGGTTGCTGCAGTTATTACCATTCACTGTCATTTCAGAACATTAATATACCTTTGCTTAACGACTTTAATACCTTTTCTTGCTTAACGATTTTAATGCCAGTGTTCACTGTGCAGTCTGTTTGGTCTGCTGTAGGAAACTGAAGCTGTAGAAGGATGCTGTAGAATGTCAATGCATAGCTTCCGTTTTCCCAGATCAACTCATTAATGAAATTATCTGATCTTTTGTCTCACTTTCTGTTCAATATCCTTAGCACTGCCCCCTCAGACTCTTTGTTGGTAGGGCTGATAACGGTGTTTGCTGTCAAATAAAAACTAAAAGAAAATTATAATCTCAAAGATGAATTGTATTGATCTATCACCCTCCCACCTATTTTCCTGGCTGAATATGGTCCATCTGTAAAAATAGAATCTATTACATCCAGTCAAGTTACTGTGTCTGATAGGACTTGTATCTATCAGTAATTCGGTGTACACAAATTCTATACAAACACTAAAAATCAAAATTCAGAGAAGGGATATGAAAGTCACATAAATTCCAAAATGACAAGATATTTGTTTCTGATTTTGTTTTACTTGGATGTGGATTTTTTAAAAGCAGGTAAATTTAGAATAGGTAAATTTAGAATATTTGGTAGAATTGTATTTGTTGGCTATATTGTGAATAAATGTAACTTCTCTGAAACCCACAGGTTTGCTTCATTCTCATACTGAATTGCATTGATTTCTACATAATGTGTTGTTGCTTGAGTTGTTGATTGTCCACATTACTTGCTCTGGCATTTAATATTGAATACCACAGAGCTTAGACTAAAAAATAGGTATCATGAAATGGAACTGGTTTCCAGAGTTATATTACTGTTGTCCAACCACTTCTGTGCTATGAACCATGCGCAAATGAAACACAACATAGAAGGAACTAGATCAGGTCGTTCTTTTGTCTGTCTGCTGTCATCCTCTCTCAACAAGTATAGATTATCTTTTGTCCACTTTCTTTTATTTCTCTCTTTCTATCATTCTGTTCTATTTTTCTTTCTGTGTATTTAATGTCTTCAACTTTCTTATTACAAAATCAGTGTTGCAATTTTGATGACATCAATGTTATTTACGGGAATGGTATTCCAGTAATGATACGATGAGTTTAATAGTAGGCCTACTAATATGAGTATTAGTACTGCTGCTTCCACTAATAATAATAATAATAATAATACCAACAATAATAATATAAATGTAATATATTATCATAATATTTTTCTTTTACTTTTAATAAGGAGGTATTGTGACAAAAATAAATAAATAGCTAAATATTTTAAGCTACTTTCATAAGCTTCAATTCAAAGACCAATTATAACTTTTTCTATTTGCTAAATTTAAGGATCTTTCATAGTATTCAACTTAAACTCATTTAAATAATAGGATATTGCATATGCATTGTGTAATGTGCTACTATAGTTTGATTTATAATATTTCCTTTTCACTCTGATCTCTTTCTATGTGCATTTACACAGTCATTTATTCATTTTAACGTACTTCTTAATCAAGTCATATTAAACATTTAAATCATTGTTTGCGTGCTTGCATACATTGCTATGCAATCTGAAAGGATACGTGGCCTGTATTAACAGGATACTGTGCTATTACTTTGTGATAGGTTGTCACTAGTAAAATAAGAAGACTGTAATATAATTGAAATATGTGTGATTTGAGTTTAGATTGTTAAGTATTTTGAGTCACGCAGCTGGTGTGGATAATCAGCCACCACTTTTTCTGCTCTGAAGCACACGTCTCACCTTTGTGGTAAATGTCTCTATTTTGAGATGACTATATATTTTGTCTTTTTTCCTTTTTTCAACACTTTCAAAACCTGTATCAAAAACAGAAAAAAAAATTCCACCTGTGTCACCCCACATCACTCACTGGCAAAAACCACGGAGTCGAGCGATTTTTTAGGCATGTTCCTGTGCATATTTTTGCAAGCAGTTTAAGAGTAAGTTTAATTTTAGTTATTTAGTCACTTGTCCTCTTCATATTAGGTAACTGAATTATTACATTGTATTTAATAATTAGGGAATGATTGTTTCCAGGTCCATATTCAAGACTTAAATCTAGTACTAAGAGAAATTGTCACAGTCACAGCATTTGTTGGTGGAACAATTGCAAGCCATAAGTAAGACTTGAACCTAAGGGTGTCAGTGAACGCATCTCATAGCATTTGATACCAAGAACACCTTTTGCTGGAGAGATTTAATACCAAGCACACCATTTCGCTGGAGAGACATAATATGGTGATAATGTGCATTTTCGTGCCTAAAAGGAAGTGATTGATGGAGAGATTGATGTTGAGGCAGGTAGCGCAGCGATAGCTGGCTCACCCAGCCTTGTGAATGTGCGAGGCAGAGGGATCACAGGAAAAGCTTAAAGATGTATTTATAAACTTTACATTTATAAATACTGCAGTCTGAAGCCTCGCTGGAGATGAGCGGAGTAACCACAGCTCTCACCCTGCACCAGTTTGCCGCGCTCTCGGGCAACAGAGCACAGCTGCTTTTGGCTGTGGTCGTCTGTTCCCGACGCGGGCGATGCACTACCAATGCAGCTGGCTGCAGCTCCGGTCCTCATGGCACAAGGGGGGGGGGGGGGGGGGCACACACCTGTATTGGAACAACATCTATCTTAAACAGGGCGTGTGGCTGCGAAGGCCATTTAGGATCCCGGCGGTAATATTGCCCTTTTGCCGTCATGTCACCGGAGACACGGCAGCTCACCGTTTAAGTCATACTGTCGTGCTGTGGTTACAGCGGCAGTGGCAGCTCTGCGCAGTCACAGTGCTGAGAGCTCCTGCAGTTTACAGCGCTCGCGGACGAGCGTAAATGCCGACCGCGATCTTTAGACGCTTAAATTTAGCCGGCTTGATTTCATTAGGAAGATAATGGTGCGTTGGGCGTGGTGCCACAGATGTTTATGGAGCCGATATGAGTCCTGACGTTGAGCAGTGGACTCGGTTTAGGTCCGAACACACTGACATTTTCTCGGGTGTTGTCTTCATAATATCGGTTAAAAACCTTGAGTCCGGGCAGGCCCACTCAGACCTCCCCCTTTGCCGTTTGTCTCCAGATTCAGTGGGATTAAGCTAAAACAGCACTGCTTTCAAGTTAAATACACGTCTTTGGTTTGGTGCTGACATACATGAACCACTAACATTTTGAACGTAGGATTGCATAATTTCATATTATTGAAATGTTAACCCTACGCAAATAGAGTAGTTTTGTACAGAGCAATATGATTGGTGTTATTTACAAAAGGTGACAAAAGAATTTATTTTACCTGCTGGAGATCGAGAGATGCTGACTTTATGTCATATAATACAATCATAAATACTGTAATTGTGGCACTTAAACTGACTACTATTTTTGGGCTATGGATTACGGCTATTATGGAGTGTGTTTTACTATTAAGTACGCAAATGTTCATAGGTTGTTGTTAGATGTCAAAGATTTATTCACAAAAAATAATGTACATTAAAAAATGTCCCAGTAAATTCAACTTAACATGTCTCCCAAATTACTGCATTAATTCACCTAGTTGAACATCAGGAGCAGTGCACAGAAATGCATTCTGCTTTTTTTCATCATATATTTGTGGATTATTGTTTAGGTACTGTATATAATAGCAATGTATAAATCTAAGTTCACTATAGTATATTTACAAGACAAATTCAGATTTTAAAAAATGAATAGAACTGTAGACTTTAGGTAAATGTCGTTTTTGGGGGGCGATTTTTCTTTCAGTATGAGTGTCTCAGATCAAAGTGCTTGCCTTGTAGTCATGCATGCAGTCACTACCTTTAAGCTAAGCTTTCTTGTACTTCAAAGAGAAGATACTGAAATCATAGTTTTTATATTTGCAAAAAACCCGTTTAAATCAAAGAGAACATTCACATTTCTACCTTTTTAAGTTATTCCTACACCTCTACTTTCTCAGCCGCCTATTAACTCTTGATTACTTCACGCAAACACTTTCTGTAACTTGATGACAACCATGAGACTTTCTCTGTGAGAGTATGATTGTTATAATTTGACATTTTTTTCCTCCCTCCATCTTTCCTGTCTGTCTTGATACTGGTGCTGAACGGTCTTGATTGCTTGAAGTAAAAACGTGGACCCTATCTGATTAGATATACTAATTACTGATGGTAAACCATGCATTGGTTTAAAATATGTAGACAATTTATTTGTGTTTACTCTGGAAAAAAGTGTTGAAGGAACCTTTAAAGTTTTGATTTAATTAAACACAATATGACATAATTGTTCCTGCACATAATTGGTCATGAAATATGTACATTGTTAAAAATAAAAAAGTACTTAAAATCATTCTGCAGACTTATACAAACTAAGTTTTTTAACTGCAGGATATGTTACCATGGGGTTCCTAGTTTAATATTTTCTCCAAATCCAGAGTATTCATTTTCTGAAGAACTAACCTTTTTTGTATATGTAGTACATTCTTTCCAGTTTTTATTAATCATGCTAGAGCAAGATGGATTTTCTAAATGCTTTTTGTTTATCTGAATTGTTTTCAGATTTTATTATACCTTCTGTGTATTCTGACTGTCTGTTATAATGATTATTTTTGTTTATTTTCTTCATCACTTTGGCATTCCTGCTCAATTAGATATTGTTCTTGAATGATTAAATTTGTACCCAAATTTGTAAGTGCATAGGTGTGCCGATTGTATGTAACTGTTACTATAAGTGTGTGATTACTTGGTTTTGATAAGCTAATACTAAACCTTTCAAGGCCGTTGGGGAGAAATCTGTTTAGATTCCCTTTTGGTTATGAGATAGTGTTATGATGAGAACATTCTCCGAACAGTCTAAGAAATAATTTATTGTTCTAAGCAAGTTCTGTAGAGTCATATAAATGTTTTCCAGGGATGTTGCATACTTGTAATGCCATCTGAAGCAAAAACTGAAATGCAAGGTTCCTTGCTAATTTTTCTGATGAATTTGACATCAGTAGCCATCAGTGCCGCCTATGATTCAAATTTGAGTCCGACTGGAATTAAGATTGGAATTGTGTTCTAAGATATTACTACAGTGTTCCTTATGATTTAAAAATAACAAGGGACATCCAGCAAATGGGACAAATTTACATTTTGGAATTTAAAAAAATATTTCCAGGAGTTTCCTGGAAACCAAAGATTGTTAGCTAAATGTGCTTATGTCTGCGTGTCTTATGTCTTTTTTTTGTTGTTTTTATATGAGCGTTCTTCCCTGTTTGTCTATATCACTTCAGAAGTTGACATCTAGGACCTATATGACAGCATTGAAATTTGAAGTTTGAAATCTGTCAAGGCATAGTCTGTTTTAATTAAAATGGCCCTTGTGTCATAATTTACATCTAGTTTGTGTGTATATGTGTGTCTGTCTGTGTGTGTGTGTGTGTGAGAGAGAGAGAGAGAGAGAGAGAGAGAGAGAGATTAACACTTTGTGAGCATAAGCTTCATATAAAACACCAGAAGTTAGGTGTTGCTATTTGAACATTTTCATTTACCTGGTATAGGTACTGAACTTTTTTTAATTCTGTTGTCACATGTTGGCACGTCTGAGTTCCTTTCTGTAGTTACGGAGGGTTTCCGTCTGTGGAAGATTGAGGTTTTTCTGCAGTTTACCGTGCAATGTGCTGATGGGGGAATTTTGAAAACAAAAACTGCTGATTTCGTTTTTTTTAACCCCTATGACTTTCAACTTGTTCTGTATGTGTGTGTCTCATGAGCTTGTTTGTTTACTAAACCCTTTGAACAATTATTTCCAGAAACTTCATTTTACAAACAATTTTCCATTGTCTTCCTCTGTTCTGTACATTTCCATTTGTCCTTCTCTTTCACTGGATCCTCCACTGACAAAAATCTCTCGTTTGCCTGGTATTTGGTATTTACTGTAGGAGAGCAAGGTACTGTGAGAGAGTGAGGTACAGAGAGACAGAGCGAGATAGTGATTACCAATCTGTCTGCGGCTCAGAGTTGCATAATGGTAGCATTTATCACCGTCACTAAATCATTTTACATCTCTCTTGCGCATCCAGGTTCTCTCTCTTCTGCAAGGCTTTGCGTGTGTCTTCTGAATTTGACCCCATGTTCTCATTGAGCTTGCTTGGGTTGTTGTGACAGGCTTTGTAATTGAGTAAAGCTGATAAAAGGGTCGGTTTCCTAGGTAAATATTTGGAAATATTGAGCCAGGATAACTTGGGGACAAACCGGTAGTCTGCAAAGGGCACCATATAATGATTTTCAGATGAATTACATAAGTTAGTATAGTATGTTTGCTGTTTAATGCCTCATAGCACTGATAAGAGATGTGACTAAGGCAGAGTTTTGATTGAATGTGAAGGAAGCAAATCAGGGACACAACAGAAATGGTCTTAAGTCATTGGTGTTGATGTGTTTTTAGATAGGCATACGGTGTACGTGTTAAAAGAGGCCGTTACTGCTGATTCAGCTGTTCATACTGCTCCCACGGCCTCTGTGGGTTTACTCAAGACTTCTGTGAAGTGAACTGGCATCGTATGAGATTGCCGAACGAGATACATCCGAACTCAACTGTAAATATTTACAACTGAAACTGCCGATAACCGAGCCGTTCTCCTTGCATGGCCACAGCTCCCACAGTACACTGTTCATGTTGGCCAGGCGCATATCTTTACACTGTAGTTGTAAAGAACCAACAAAGACTTGACGTAATTTGAACGGAGATTAGATGACACTGCGAAAATGCAGCATACTGGGGAAAGCCAGGTACACAGACCCAGTTGGGCCTGTACAACGCTGACTTTCATATATATCTGTGATGGATTTTTTCAGCAGCGGTTTGCTTGTGTTTTAATAAAGTTGAAAAAAAGGGCCGCACTTCTGCACGATCTGATTTTATTTTTTATTTTTGTCAGAACGTCTCAGCACAGACGCGTTTCGGCACGAACGCGTCTGTCGGCGCGAAACGCGTCTGTGCCTAGACGTTCTGACAAAAATAAAAAATTAAATCAGATTACGCAAAGTGCGGCCCTTTTTTTCCCGACTCTATTGATTTACACTTTTTGGTCCAGCACTCTGAAAGTTTCAAACAAATTTTGGGAGTGAAGCCCGTTTTCTGTTTTTGCTTGTATTTTAATCAGTTTTCAGGAGCAAAACTAAACGAAGAGAGCAGGGAGGTGCACATATCAGCCTCATCTCTTATCAGATACTGAACTAACCAGCTTTCCACTGGTTACTTTTTTTTTTGTCAAAACTTAAGATATCTGCTTCTGTTCTCTATCATTGTGCGGTCTTGGTTGGAGAAAGAGCGATAGAGTGGGGTGGAGCGATAAAGAATGAGAGCTGGAGAGGTGATCGCACAGCTTCATTTTTGCCTGTATCAGCATGTGGTTTGAGAGGACACAGACACAGACAGCAAGGCAGAGGAAAATGAAGAGATATTTGTCCTCTATCAGTTTGTGGTTTCGGTTAGCGAGAGGAGGGAGAAAGAGAGAGGCGGAGTAGGTAGTTATTGGGTCTGTTCCAATCGATGCTGAGTTTCATTCAGAAGGCTGCTGAATTGAACTTCCTTTTCCACCTTTTCACTCTCGCCCTCCTCTTCTACCTACGTCTTCCTCCTCTTCCTCGCGTGCATTTTATTTTTCTGAGCAATCATCGTCCAGTTCCTCCCGTCTTTTTCTGCTCGTGGCCCTGTGCTCTTCCTCAGGACTGTTTTTGAAAGCGCCCAAAGGTCACGAGCGAGAGGATGTGTCGGTTGAGGCCTGGAGCTGAGGTGGCAGGGGATGTTTGGATATCTGGGCTGGTTTGATGTAGCAGCGGTTTGCGGAGAGACAGCAGTTTTCAGCAGTTTTGTGCCCTGCGAGTGCTCGTCCACAGTTTGTGCCCTTTTTGAATTCAAATAATCTGGCTGTAGAATGTGGCTGGTACTGCCGCAACTGATCTAATTTCAGTGAAAGAGAGAGAATATATTGTGTGTCTGTTTTTCTGTCTGTCTGTTAATGTATGTGTGTGTGTGTGTGTGTGAGTGAGTGAGTGAGTGAGTGTGTGTGTTTCTGAAATATACTATTTGCACATTAAATGTGGATACCTCTGTGCACTCAGTGGGTAACTATGCAAGTGTGTGAGTAAGTGTTATTCTCTGGCTTTGTGTGGGGTTTGTGGTGTCAGTGTGGGCCTCGGGTGTTAACCTTGAAAAAGCTTGAGTGTCACAAATTCTGTTGCAGGGCCATATCAGCAGATTTGGGATTCAACTTTAGCTTCAAAAATTTTGTTTAAACTCCATGTCAGTGAGAATCTCCTGCCCTCTCTATCAGCCTTGTTTTTTCACTACAGGGAATGTGTCATTGTAGCGGCATAGATGGTGATCATATAGGGCCGAGGGCAGTGGCATCTGAATTTTAGAGAAAAAGCTTTCTCAGTGAGCCTTTCTCAGTGAACAGGGGGGTACATCAGGTGGCTATAGCTTTCCCCCTGCATGGACTCAGTACCTTTTAACAAACATGCCAGTCAACATGTACTGAAATTGAGCTTGTCTTATGCAACACAGTTCTCATTTGTTCATTTGTCATTTGGTTTTTGCAGTTAATATCCCTCTCCTCAAATTAACCTCAGATGGATTTTGTAGAGTATTATGGTAATGCTTAAACCAAAGGAAGCCAAAGGAGAGATGTGAATACTTCTCTCTGTAGCCCTTTCTCTTTTATTTGATGTAGTAGGTGAGGTATTTCCAGGCCTTAGAAATTGCTGATTGAAGAAAACTAATGAAGGTCAAAGCGCTTTGATATTTGTATGTGACTGTGGGTGTATGTTTCTCTGTTTGCATTGGCCTGTGTGCATATATTGGTCTTGTGAATGTGTGAGTGGGTTTGTGATAGTGTGTGTATGTGTGTGTGTTTTGTGTGCGTGCACGTGTGTGTGTGTGTGTGTGTGTTTTGTGTGTGCACGTGTGTGTGTGTGTATATGTGTGTGTTTTGTGTGTGATTGTGTGTGTGTGTGTGTATGTGTGTGTTTTGTATGTGATTGTGTATGTGTGTGTGTGTGTGTGTCTCTGTTTTGTGTGTACGTGTGTGTGTGTGTGTGTGTGTATGTGTGTGTTTTGTGTGTGTGTGTGTGTGTGTGTGTCTGTTTTGTGTGTACGTGTGTGTGTGTGTGTCTGAGAGACAGAGAGACAGAGACAAGGGGGCTGGAAAGAGAGACATTCAGTGGTCTCAGCTCTCAGGTATTTCACTTCTGATTCTCACCCACAAACAACAGGAAACCATCCTGACCCACAACCTTTCACTGTTCACTCAAAGTCACTGTCAGGCACTCAGATTCACTCTCGCATTCACTCAAACCCACGTTTGTTCGCACAGAAACACATGCATCCCAGTTTCCCAGGTTTCCGAGTGCACAGAGACAAAATGTTGTGCTGTTCTACTTGAGATGCCTACTTGCTTGGTCATATATGCCTAATATGTGGCCATAGGTTTTCACTGTTCCCACAAGCTGGCACAACCACACCCTTGCTCTCTTGTAAAAGCAAACCTCTGCATTGTAATTGTTGAGACTGTCTGGTTATTTCACATTTTTTCAGCTGTACTGGTGTTACATCAAACACCATGCCTGTGTCACCCTTAGGCGTCCTTTGTGCTTGCAGGCCTATTTTCTCAAGTGCTTTCTGGGAGTTCCTTCCTTGTGCATAAAATTGGGGCATATAAATCGGCACAGTGACACACATGCTTTGGCACACTGACACACTAAAATAGCACAAACACAGAGAAGGACTCAAACAGTGTAACATTTCCGATACCTTTTTTTGATCAAGTCTGCATTTGTTTGTATACATGTTAGGGATCGTTTTTTTTCTTCATATTGCTGCATAACCACAGATTGAGTGAGTCTTGGGAGCAGGGTTTGACATTATGCGGGTACAATTTGGTAATGGCTTGCAACTCGTTCATTCTTACTAGCCACTTTGGCGGGTGATGTTTCGATAGCATCAATTATTGTAGTTTCCAAAAGGCATCTGAAATAGTTAAGTCAATTCGTGGTGATACTTCATGATACTACAACTCTCATATTTGTGGCAAAGATCTGCAGTGTACAGATTTTGAAATTTAAACGATCTTAGAAGTGCATGTTTTATTAAAGATAACTTTAGATTTTTTAGACAGATTTTTCTACTCACACACACACACACAGACTGTTTCCTCAGGTTGGATAGCTGTAATCGTTCTGTACAAATAAAATGTTATGTCCAAACAAATGCATGCAGATACAATTACCTAGGCTATATTTTTTACTTTTTTGGGGGGAGGGGGGGATTTTGGGCTGGTGAAAATGCTGAGTGGCTACTGACTTTGGGAAACCACTTGCCTCAGTGGCTGTTGAGGCAAAAAATTAATGTCACTCCCTGCCTGGGAAGATTATGCCATGGCACAAAAAACTATGCAGAAAAAGTAGTGAGTACTCAAGCTATCCTTGAGAATGGAAAACTGTTCTGTGAAAAATTATATAACAAGTAGCGGGAGTATGCTGTGACAGACAAAAAATAACCCTGCTGAAAATTCCAGCTGAACGCAGCTGGGATTCTAAGCTGGTTTAACATCGTTTAAACTGTGTTTTTGATGTTTCTAGCTGGTCATAGCTGGTCTGTGGCTGGTCATAGCTGGTCTACAGCTGATCAAAGCTGATCAAAGCTGATCAAAGCTGGCTTCAAGCTGGACCAAGCTGGTTAAGCTGGTAGAGCAAGCTGGTGGCCTGTTTGGAAAATTGGAATAATTATCCACGCCAGAATAATCAGCATTGACCTGTGCGATGCATTATACTCAGTCATCCCAAACAGGTCATTTGGAAAGACGGCCAGCCAGTCGTGGTCCAGGAGTGGTGGGAGTGTAAGGTAGTGAATGAACGAGACACACAGAAAAAGCCTTTGACCTGGCTAACAGCCACTTCGGTGTGTGCCCTTCTGGATAAATAAGGTACATTGAGAAACATATAAATCGAAAATATTCCAAAAATGACAAGATGACACAAAAAGGAAGGATCGGGAAGAAAGCAGCTGAGAAGTTCATGCAGCTTACCGCATCAATGGAGTATAAAGACCTGCCATTGTGTCGGCCTGCAGGCCTATGGCCACCAGGGGCCATATTTTTATTAATTTCCTTCAACGTCTGTCTTTACTTGGCTAGCGAGAGTTGAAATATCTTGTTTCTGGACAAACACATGGCCATGGATTAGCTTTTCCTCATAACCTTCCTGTTTTATTCAGTCATCGAGGTCAGTTTGGATTGCTGTGTGAAAGGTGATTGCAGTTTTATGCAGCTATGCCTTTATCATTTCTTCAATGGGAAACTAAAATGATATACAACATAATATCAAATACGTCAACATCATATTCGAGGTACACTTCATATGTGTGTTAATGTAGTGCAGACTCAAGGCCGTCAGTGTTCCCCTTTGCACAATATATATTTTTGTGATTGCACAAGTAATGCAAAGTAATGTCTTGGCGTACAAAACGAGCGGACTTGCAAAGCGAAACCGTTATGTTCGGTTCAATATGTGGTTTCCACTTCCCTCTTACCAATAACTCATTTAAAATTCTCTGCCACTTCCTGGCTATCCCTCGAAGATGTCTTCACACAAAACCTACGCGTACCGCTGACCGTGGGCACACCTCACATGATCACGAATCAGTGAGCACCTTTATGGGTGTGATCTAGGAATGCCTAGATGGTACAGTACCTCCACTGAATTATGAGTAGTTTGATTATGTCTTAACAGCTGATAAGTAATTGGCCTACAGGCTTCATAGCAGCTAAAACAGGTTTGTCAGACATAATAAACCTGTTTTAGATTATGTCGTACATATCAGACATATCTACGTTCTTGTAACCACTGGGGGATAATACTGTATTATTTTGTATTGTGTTCTATTTTGTAGGTTCCTGTTCATTTTTTGTAATGGTTTACAGATAGGTTGAGCGGGAGAAAGAACGAGAGAGAGAGAGAGAACAACAGAACGGCGGAGAGGACAACTGGGGGGAGAGAAGGGGGGGATGGGGATTCCTGGCAATTGAAGAAGAGATGAAAGACGGTATTACTGGCAGCCCTGTCTTTTGTGAGTGAGAAAAGGAGTGGGAAAGAGTGAGATAGAGAGCTTGAAAGAGGGATAGTCAGACCGAAAGAGTAGTCAGTAAACCACTTAAAAAGACCCTGAGGTTGACACCTACGAAGCCTCCGCCTCTCTCCAGCCTTAAATATTCCACCCTCTCCCTTTTCTGATATCTTTTGGCTTTTTCAATGTTATGTTTTATCTTGGCAACAGTCCTGTACACTATTCTGTTCTTTAAAAACACACTCTCTCTCGCTCTCTCTATATATATACATATATATATATGTGTGTGTGTGGATAAACAGAAAACAATTAAAATAGGAACTTACATCCTGAAATTGCTGAAGATAAGATAAAACTGCCAGTAAAAGTAGTTATAAAAGAACAGAATAAATATGATGATTACAGAAATTCATTCAGTTGAGTATTCAGTGTTATCACTCATCAAGATTTCATGTTGTTTCATGTTGACCTTAATTTTCTCCAGTGTGAAACTAAATCTAATCACTTCTCACTGTTAAAGAAGTAACTGCCCTGTGATCTCATCATCTTTGGCATAATGTTGTCTGGTGTGCACTGTTATATTAATTTGGAAATACTAAATCAAATTTCATGGATGGATGAACAGTTTGACTGATGATTTTGGATATTGGGATAAAAGCATTTATTAAAAGCATTTATTTTCTGATCAGATTGTAGGAAACTCCTCAGATACACCAAACAGTGGAAGTATCTGAGTGGTGAAGGAACGCGTGTAGTCTTACCCAGTGCTACTGGAATGGGATTCAGTAAATGGTATCTCGATTATCGGACTCCAAAATTCTACCCTTTCCACTGTGCTAACAGTTACTCATAGAAGGAGGAGACTGCTTTCCACCAGTAGTGTGGCTCTGTACAGATCGCTGTCTGTCTTGGTATATGCAGACATGCCTCTAGCTTGTGTAGCCTGCATAGATATAATTGTGTATCTTGCTCTAACACTAGTGTATCGGTGAGTGACTACGGTGTGCAGAGTTCTATGTATATCTTAGGACCTTAAAACTGCTTGGTGTTAAAAACAGTCAAACAGAAATGGCAGGTCAGTGCAGTGCGTTCAATAATGGAAATATGCAATGGTGCAAAAGTGCGTGCGTAGTTGAATGGCTATACGCATATGATGCGCAGGAGGCCGTGCTGACGAGTCTCCCCGAACCATTACATTTTTACCCTTATATGCCCAAAAAAAAGATCAAAGGAAAACCCCAAGCCATCAAATAAAGACACAATCATAACTAAACAGTACATCACTGAAATCTGCTTGCACTGTCTCTGTAAGCATACCATGATTACACTGTATTGTGGAGAAACTAAGGTTCACTTAATGCTGATCCAGTAAGATGTACCCCTGCAGACTCCCTTTCAACACAGTAAACACAGTCTGTTTTCTTTTGGGGGTCTGATAAGGGGCACACTTTCGTAATCCACCCTACAGATAAAATGACATAACAGGGACTTGAGTCCCTTGAAAACATTACTCATTTATCCTGGCTTGATCCTTGTTATTATTCATCAAATACTGATTTGTGCATGTGCAGAAATGGCATTGACGCACAAGTCACTTTTTCAGTGTCGCTACGGCGGTTATTAAAAAGTGGGTTTCCTTGCAAAAAATAAAATTCTGCTGAAAAAATTGTTTAGCGCATTTGTGTGTGTGGCAGTTGTCAGTTGCTTGGTTTGTGATAGGCCACTTGCATTTGACCACATGACCACATTCACAGACCAGGCTTCCAAGAAGTCAACAGGCTAGATTTACTGAAATATACATGGTAGAACACACACACACACACACACACACATGGAGCACCTGCACCCATAGGCCATTTCTTTTTTTTAAGGTGTTTGTGCTCTACATGTCTGTTTTACTAATGTTCTTTATGTCCTCATTATACTCATTACCATTCCCCAGCCTTCCCTCCTTGCTAACTCCCCTAACTGTCCCTTTCCTCCTACTCCCCACCCTGATCTCTCTCTCTCTCTCTCTCTCTCTCTCTCTCTCCATCTCCCGCTCTCTCAATTAGAGTGGGATTACTCTCTGTGGCCGCACAGGATTAATTTCATTACGCAACATTTGTGTATGCCTGTGTGCGCGCATATATACATGCACGTGTGGGTATTTCAGTAAATATTCCCTGTTCACTTTGTGGAAGCATGGACTGCGAATGTTGTTCTTTTCAATAGCCTACCTTTCCCTTTGTGCTGTTATGATGTCAGTTCATGTTTCTGTGTATTTATTGGAGAGACAAAGGAACACTTGGGAGATTGCAATAGAAGAGAATTGAAACGACTGCTGCTACAGAAAATACACTCACCGCTACCCCCTGCTGGGCAATATATTCAACAGCAGCTTTGCTTTCCATCTGGGGTTCTTTGTAATTGTGTGGGTGTTGTTTATGTTCGTCTGTGCAGCTCAGATTGAGGTGATTCCCTGCAAGATCTGTGGTGACAAGTCATCAGGAGTACATTATGGAGTCATCACCTGTGAGGGCTGCAAGGTGGGTCAACTACTCCTTACTACAGCCTTAACAGCCACCTCATTAATGTTCATAACATCACAACATTTATTATCTTGGCAAAAAGAAAATGCCCGTCCTCATCATGAATCTACTCATTATTTGTTAACACGTCTGAATATTTGCTGAAGAAATAAGGGAGTCTCTCTTGCTTGAGAGCCCTAAGAACACTGCCTCACTCAGGACTCCAGCTTATATCCTACTCTGCAAATTGAACACCCTAACCTAACGTGTCTTACTGGTAGCACAGTAGTGGTTTCTCCCACTGCTGCTTGCTGCCTTTCCTCATTTGTAAACCACTTCTCTCTCCATCCCTGCCTCCCTCTCTCTCCCTCTCGCTTTCTCCCCCTCTTTTGATTTCTGTTTTTCAGGGCTTCTTCCGGAGGAGTCAGCAGTCCAGCGTGTCGTACTCCTGCTCGCGCCAGAGCAACTGCCCCATCGACCGCACGAGCCGCAACCGCTGCCAGAGCTGCCGGCTGCAGAAGTGCGTGGCCCAGGGCATGAGTCGAGACGGTGAGGCTCGCGTCTCGGGGCTGAGCGTGCGGAAAGACACTCTCGAACGCTAACAGGGAGAGATGGTGTCATTGGGCACGAGGGACACAGGAGATGGGGCTGTAATTAGAGTGTGTGTGGGGAGGGGGAAGGAGGGGAGTGAGTGAGCAGGCGACTGTGACGTCACAATGTTCTCAGTATCAGTGGCTATCATTGCTTTCATGGTTGCTGTCATTACTGTTATACTTCAGCTATTTATTAATAGCAGCCCATTTAATTATTTTTTCTATCAATGTGGCATTTTGCTTGAGAAGACAGAAAGGTGATCAAGGAAAAGATTGCACGGCTGATCTTTTCCTTGATACTCCTAACTCTGCTGCAGCTGTGAAGTTTGGTCGCATGTCGAAGCGGCAGCGGGACTCTCTCTTTGCTGAGGTGGAGAGGCACCGGCAGCAGCAGCAGCAGCTCCAGGCCAGCCCTGACGAGGCCCCGCCCACTCTGCCGTACCACAGCAAGGAGCCCCGTGACCGCTCGCCGCACCTGGACCAGCCTGCCGCTCCAGCCTACCCCTTCCACATGGAACCAGAGCTTCCCTCCTGCCCTCCTGACATGCACGTCTACTTGGGCTGCTCCCAAGGAAAGTCCCCGGCTCTGGCCTCGGCCTACAGGCACTCGCTCATGTTACCGGTGCCCAGCTCACAGAGCCGGGGGGACTGCGGTGGCCAGGGAGAGGGGAGAGGTGTGTGCGCTGGTTCTTCTCTCCACACAATGCCCAAATTATCAGCATGTATAAATCTCTCATTCACCTCCCTCTCCACCCTCCCTCTATTGCCTCTCCATCCCTTTTTCCTCTGTCCCACTGCCTCTTCCTGCCCTCCCTGTCCACCCTCTCTCCCTTTGTCACCCCATCCACAGGACAGAGGTTTAAAGTGTTTGATTCTCAGCAGCGGTCCCCTGATCAGCCTGGGCTGGGAATGTCCAGAGGGGACATTGGGGTGAATTATGAGGACATCTTCTGCCCCTACCCCACGTCGTCGCTGCTGCACATAGGTGAGAGCACAAGCCAGAGGAGGCTGTGACCAGGATTCACGCAATAAATTAAACAGTTCTTTTTTTTCACACCGTGTGGCTAATTTATTTCATGATTGCTTTAGAAAATAAAAGAACTGAACATATTAAATCTTGAGTCAAAGTTAAGGACAAATGTTCACTGAACACTGACTCACCTTGTGGGCATGTCACTGTGATAATGTAATTCTATTTTTAGTTAGTGAGATGCAGCATCATTGATGGTAGTATGTATTACCTTAAAAAAAACAGCTCAATCATTCTTTTTCTCTGGTGAGTGGGAGTACCATTGGCTTCCTTCAGATGATGTGCAACTGTGTTGCCTGGTTGTGTCCCCTGTGGTGTGTGCTGATTGTGCCGTGTTGTTGTTTAGTACTGCTTATACGCAGACCCTGCGTTATCCCACACAGAGGGCACTTGGCGTTAGCATTCTCGTGACTGTAAGGCCGTGTCGATTTTCTGTCGGTTTCGTGTGGCTGTGCAGAGGAGGTGTGTGCCAGCATCGTGCGCTCTCACCGGGAGACCAGCCAGTACCGGGTGGAGGAGCTGCAGGCCCTGAGGTGGAAGGTCTTCAGCAGAGAGGAGATCCACGCCTACCAGAGCAAGGTACCGTACACCAGCACGCCAGACAGACCAGAGTGCAGCTCCGCCACCCCTCAGCGTGCAGCTCCCTGAGGTCATAGGTCACACGGCAGAGGAAGCAGGAAGTACATAGAACAGTCCTGTGATACAGCTTAAGCACAAAAGCAAATCACAAAGGCACCCGATGCAGTTATTGCCATTTATATTTCAGTTATTTCCCTCACGGTTCAGCTCCCGAGGGCAGTGGGCGTCATTGTCAGCAATAGCAGTAGGAACGGGGAAGAACATTCCAGCGCTGTTGTACGCGGAACAGATGATGGAATGATAAAGCACATTCTCAGTAGGGGCAGGTGTGAATTTTGTTGTGCAGATGTTGTTGCAGAGCCCAGCGGAACAGGGGCACGTAGCCTCCTGAGTGAAGCTCCTCCTCCTCCTCCTCCCCTCTCCCCCCTCTGCAGTCGGTGGATGAGATGTGGCAGCACTGCGCGCTCAGGCTGACGGACGCGGTGCAGTACGTGGTGGAGTTCGCCAAGCACATCCCAGGGTTCCGCCAGCTCTGTCAGAACGACCAAATCGTCCTGCTCAAGTCCGGTGAGGCCAGGATGGAGCACCAAGGATGGGGTGGGCGGGCGGTGAGGGTTGCTATGCCAACCCTGTCTTTATGACTAAAGCGAGGATTAGCGCTACGTGTGTTCACTCTTTCTGTTTCTGTCAGGCTCAATGGAGGTGGTTCTGGTGAGGATGAGCAGAATGTTTAATACAGAGAACAGTACAGTCTTCTTTGACGGGAAGTTTGCCGGCAAAGAGCTTTTCAAGTCCCTGGGTGAGAAATGAAAGCCTCACAGCTGGCTGGCATGAACATGACACACCCACACACAAACACGGCTGACTGACACACAAAAACACCAAACCAGTTACAGGGGAGATGTTGGATTAATTAAAAAGCTGACCATCCACTGATGAACGAATACACACACACCGTCTGACAGTTGAACACTTTTTCAATATTGACTGATACCCCCCTAAACTCTCTCTCCCAGCCTGCAATGACCTGATAACTTCAGTGTTTGACCTTGCACACAGCCTGTGTGCTCTGCGGCTGACTGAACAGCAGGTGGCGCTCTTCAGTGCCCTGGTGCTCATCAATGAAGGTAGGAACTACACCAACAATACAAGGAGGCTCCATCCACACCACTGCACTAGGCCAAAAAAGGGAGCAGAAAAACTGTCATGTTTTTTGCACAGAACTCTTGCAGCACTAGAACTCCTACAGTTGCTCAATTTCTTTTACTTAAGAAGCAGCCTATATCCTGCACATTGAAGCTTTGCAGTCGTTGTGTGCCACACACATCTAACAGACTTACAACCATTCAGTGTAAAGAATGGATTGTGAAGCTCCTGACGCTTGCTTATTGTATTAATGGAAATATGTAAATGCAAAACTACTGTATTGTGTGTGCGTGCGTGCGTGCGTGTGTGTGTGTGTGTGCATGTGCGTGTGTGTGTGTGTGTGTAGATCGCCCATGCCTGGAGGAGAGGGGTAGAGTTGAGAGAGCGAGGAAAGAGGTGGAGCTGGCTTTCAACCACACTCTGCGCAGAGATAACCAGGAGGCTCTACTGCACAAGGTGAGCTGTTTTTTTTTTTGTTTTTTTTAAATAAAAGGTTTACATTTCTCATTCATAAAAGTATTGACCCCACAGAGTCAATACTTTGTAGATGGGCCTTTGGCAATAATTACATTGCTGAATATTTTCGGGTGCTAGTGGTTTCTGCTACTCTGTCAGTGTTGTAGCTAGCTTCTTGGTCACTTCTCTGACAACTGTCCTTCTTGTCCAGTTGCTCAGTTTTGCCGCCGGATTTTGGTTTGGGTCGTTTTTATTATTGTTTTTACATTGCACTAATTGGTGCCCCAAGGAGGGTTATTTTTTAAATGGCTTTGCCAACTTTTTAAACAACTTTCTTCAACTATTTGCCTCTTAACAATTTCATCTCAAAGTCGCAAGTCATTTGTCCTCATGTAAGTGTGACTGCTCGGATCTGTTGTTTCAGTTGTGAGACATCACAGTCTGTGATATTTATTCTGAAATCATGTAATTGAACACAGGTGGATTCAAAATCAACATAGGTGTACCTTATTAATGTATTTACAGTGATCTCAAAAAAAATAACTCATATTAATACAAAGCAGATTATATCAAAATTAAAACTTATGTTTTATTTTTGATACAATTATCTAAATAATTTTATATCTAAAAACTTTATTTCATGTTGATATTATGAAGAAAATCCCATTTACTTATTATTTTTGTTTGTTGGCTGTGTTGCTGTAAAAAGATGTATCTGTGCTGTTAAAACCCTTATCAGTATGTGTCCCTTACTTTCAGAGGATGTCAAACTGTGAAAGTAAAATGAAAATAATTGTAGTGATGAAATTAAATAAAATGAGTATCGTGTTTGTCCTGATGGCACCTTTAAATGCTTAAATGTTTTTCTTGTTCCCCAGCTCTACCAGAAGGTGGCGATGTTGAAATCCCTGTGCAGTCTACACATTGAGAAACTACGCTGGTTCCGGCAGCTCTATCCTCTCACTGTGCACTCCCTCTTCCCTCCCCTATATAAAGAGCTGTTTGGCTCAGACTCAGACATGCCCCCTCTGGCCACACACTGAACTGCATCATGGATCCCCCCAGTCACATGTACTTCTACTGACAGTGTTACTCAGATTTTGACATTTTACTTGAAGACGCATTGATTTTTTTGTTGCTGTCAGTACACTTGCCATGTGGAAGGTTATTTGATATCTGATGTAAATCTGCTGTTGCTAAACATTGACATATATAAATGACAATTTACACACACATACACACAGACACGCACATGCACAAACACATACATATGCAAGCACATGCACATTAAGTGGTAAAAAGGTGATCCAATCAATGTGTCTACCTGCTGTGTAATTATATTTTTGTAATTCAGAAAAATGAAAATAGTTGCATTTATAATACATAGTAGGATGAGAACTGATATTGAAATTATTTTTATTGAAAGATAATTTTATAGGGTTAAATGTTTTGTGAAGTAATTATTCAGGTATTTGAAGGCTTTGATTGATTGCAGAAAAAATGTATTGAATTTGCAGAAAATGTTTTAAGCAATTTTGGGAATGATAATCTTGCTGATTATATTTGATAGTGATAAGATGTGTTTTACTGTGTATGAGGGTATGCTTCTGTGAATGTGAGTGTCTGGCTCCTTTCTTGAGCAAATAATCAGGTACTGAAGAAATACAGCTCATTGTAAAATTACGTTAAATACGAATATGGCGCTATCAGTAAGAGATGTGTTATTTGGAATTGAATAACATCAGATCATGCATTACATTATCTGAACATGCAATTATTGTGTTTTTAGACAGGGTCAATTATTTTACCCCTTTAGCATTGTCATGTATTAAGCTACTATATCCAGCTCTGGTGCTTGAGCACCAGAGTCACACGGGGTTTGGAGCTTCTCCATTGTCTGGAGATTGTTCATTTTTAAATCAACCACATTCTTGTTTTACTTTGCGAGTAATGGCTGTGTTAATAGTAGAACTATGGCTCCAGAGCAGGGCAGGAGGGTTGAGTTTATACCCCATCCTTAAAATCTGCACTTTGCGACAGTCACATTACTCCCAGTTACTCTCAAAATAGACCTGATAATACAGCACTGGTGTCCACTGCTGTTCCTGGAGATTCTGAGGGTTTAGAGATGCTTTGAACGATAGATCTGCTGGATGAATGTGGCTCAAGTTCGGCTAGAAACAAGCACCAGAGACAGTAATGGCCCTAGCCTTCGAGGGACCCTAAACAGGCCCCCCAACCCAAAATTATAAATGATATATATGTTAATTATATATCTGGCAATCATGGGCCCTAAGCAGCTGCCTACGTCGTGTATTGGCTCGAGTCGGCTCTGCCACAGATCCATAGTTTGTCAGTGGGCTCTGATTGGCTGTTTTGGGGAAGCTGCGGATACCCAGAAATGATTGCAGCAAAATTACAAAATTGAGGAACCAAATTATCCCTCATGAAAATGACATGTTCCTGTCAGCGTTCCACCATGATACTGTGGAAAGATTAGTGTGGCTTAGTCACATACTCATGTTGTTCAGTTTTAATTTTAACATGAAGGTTACTCGTGGGTCCGTTCTTGGAAATGCTCTTTATGTTTTAACCCCTCAATTTACCTCTATTTGTTAGCACTTAATTATGTATCTATAATTCTGCCAAGGAGAAGCTTGTAATAAACTGGTGAAATGGCAGTGTGTGTTCTGCTTTCAGGTAAATTTTTCAGGTGATCCCCTTACACCCACTGTTATTCAAGTGCCATGGGGGTGCTCAATCAGCCAATCTAATTTTAGTTATAGTGTGCATTTTCCAAAGAATTTTTCACAGTTTGTATACCCGTGTATACCCTCGCCTAAACCCCCACAAAGCAAGCCAGAGGCCACAATAGCAAGAAAAAACATCACCATCAATCTTCCATCCTGGAAACATTTAAAAATTAAATTGTAAATCAGTGGCATCGTGGTTAGAACTCAGTTTTTAGTTTTTCAGAACTCCAGCTGAGTGCCTCCCTGTTTTATACCCACATATAGTTCAGTCTTTTGTTATTAATTGGATGTTTGACTAAACAAACTGATTTACAGAAGGGAATTTTGTTTTTCTTTTCCAGAAGATTTGAACTTCTGAAACACAAGAAATGTATTAATTGACTGACCAGCTTGATGTGGCCTAATGCAATCTTATTGAAAATATTCATGTTTTTCTGTGTTCTAGATGTATAAAATGAGAATTGTACTGACCTTAAGCAAAGACATGCTTGTACTGACATGGTGTGGAATTATATTTATTGATATATTTACTACACAGCTGCTGTGCAATATCACAATTCCTCTGCCACACCATCTGTGGTTTCATAATTCCATTACATTTCATTTGGCAGACACTTTTATCCAAACCAATGTACTTGCCAATTTGTCACTGAAACAAATACAAACACAGGTCAGATAAGTACAATTCTCATAAAGAAGCAGCTATCCATAGCCATGAGCATAATGTCTAGTTCACACAGTAAAGCATTGGCTAAGTCAATAAAGTTATGGCTGAGTCTTAAGCTAGAAGTGAGGCATGATTAGCTAGTGGAGATATGATGAAAGAGTGCAACATGAAAGTGTAGAAGAGCTCGATACAAGTGTTACACTCGACTCCCTGCAGAGGAGTGTAGTGGTAGTTAGTCAAGGTAGAGTCTGAGTGGTTCCACCACTGGGGAGGTAGGATGGAGAAGCTCTGCATTCGAGACAAGTGAAAACCATTCCCATGGAGGACAGGAAGTGCAAGTCGCCCCGCTGGAGCAGAGCAGAGTGGTTGGGCTGGTGTGTGGTGCTGAATTATGTCCTGTATGTAGGAAGGGGCTGTCCTATTGGCTCCAGTGTAGGGCAGAGCAAGGACTTTGAACCTGACCCTGGCGGCGACCAGGCAGAGTGACCTCAGCAGGGGAGTGACGTGGAATAATTTTTGAATGTAGAGAATTCAGGCAGTCGCATTCTGGTTGTAGTGACTATATGGCATAAGCTCATAGGTTTGCGAGTTGCAGTGATCTAGACATGAGATTACCATGGTGTGGATGAGTAGCTGGGTGGAGAAAGTGGTCAGGTATGGCCGAATCCTCCTGAAATTGAACAGGAGGAACCTGTAGGCCTGTGATTGCAGTTATTTGGTCATTGTAGTCCAGCCGGTGATCCAGGGCCTCCCCCAGGCTCTTTGTGGGAGGGAGCCACTGTAGTACCATTGACAGTGATGGCAAGCTCTTGTAGTGCAAGGACCCATTTGGGATGAAGTTGAGTTGTTCGTTCTTTTCAAGGTTGAGCTTCAGGTGATGCCTAGCCATCCAGGTTGGGATGTCAGCCATGAATTTTTATTGAATACCATCGAGCAACCCCCTTTAAAGCCAAGCGCAAACATTAGTGGCTTCAATCCATTAAATGAACAGACTGGACTGATGGTAGTTCTCCTCTCTGCATTGCCCATTTGATCAGGTAACATTTTCTCCAACGCTCAACTAACGCAAAGCCAGAAATGAATGAAGTAGGCTAATAGTTAATGATAACAAAGCAGCAAAGTTAGCGATACAGGCTAATTCATAAAGGGAAACATAGTTGAACAATATCAGCAACCTCAGCACGTAGGCAGGAGCAGCTTGTAAAGGATCATAGCAAGTTTATAACATCATTCAGCTTATAAGGCATGCATATAATTATTAAATTGGCATATGGTACTATGGTATATAGGACATATGCATAGATATTCTAGAAATGGCATACATATTACGTGTTCCCACTTTTTTCCAGAATGAACAAGTACAAACTTAGTTAAGCCAAACTAACCCTGCTTTCAGATCATTTCTCCAAGTTGGGAATATGCCACAACTCCGTCAATTCATGTTGCATGTACAATCCCAATTTCCCTAACATTCTAATGGAAAATTAAATTCATTTAGATATTTCTTGCTCTTTATCACCACATATTAAAATAATGGTCATGAGTCAAAACCAAAATATAAAAGGTTTCATGAAGTGGGTTCAATTTATACCAATACTGAATGTTATATGCTATGGAGTAACTTTTAAATGTTTTATATTAACTTTGCCTCATATTTCTTGTTTCTCTGTAACATTTTCCTCTAAAACAAAGTGAGAACAATATTGGTGGCTTACACCTCTTATTTATTCACAAAGGGTGCATGTGCATGAAGAAACGTTTCTCTCCTGTGGTCAACTTTGCAAACCGAAAACGAAACCTGAGTACACTGAAAAGACAGCTGCAGATGGCAAATGCACTGAGGCCAAATCAGCTTCCCACTAGCATTATTCCGCTTGTAGGAATTTTGGAAGAGTTTAGGGGAAATCTAGCAACTTTCCCATTAACAGGGTCAAACGATGCCAGGTTTGAAGTTGTGAGATTAGTAGGCATTACATTTGTTTAAAAAAACAAAAAAACACTGAGACTCCAAGCTCCTCCTCTCCATTCTAATTACACTTTGGATCTTAGGCCCAAGTGGACTCAGCCCTAATTTTCTAGACAGTCATTTATGGTTTCCTGTGATGGTGAGTGACCTCATACCAATGCAACTGTCCCCTCATGTTGTTCCCTTTATATCCAGTCTCTTCGGTCTGTCATGTCCTCCAATGGGTTCTCATTTCCTCTTCTTGCCTCTGTCTGACGCACAGGTCTTACTGAGCAGGAATGAGGTCTCATGCTAGACGATCGTCTACTAAAGTTCAACCGGGCCCAAAACTGAAATGCTTTCATTCCCACCAAGTCCATAACATTGAAAGACCTCTCCCTCAGTCTTGATGTTAGAAGAGGGCACTATTCTGTTAAGGGTATATACTGTTAAACCTAGTTAATCAGATTTCCTTCTCCTTCCATATAACAGCAAAGAGTCAGGTGTGCAGGCTCTATACAACAGTCAGACAATGTGCCCCTCGCTTACCACCTGGTCTACGCAGCTCTCAGTCCAAGTCCTGGTACTATTGCAATTGCTTTCTTGTCAGTCTTCTGCTTGTGCCATGAAACCCTTGCAGTTAATAGACAAGGCAGCCACATGACTTGCCAGCAATCTTCATGTCACACTGCTTCCTCCTCATGTGACTTCATTCACTGCCAGTGGCTGCTCTCATCAAGTTTAAAATATTAAATTACTAGCCAAGGGGGCAGAGAACGGAACAGCTTCACCCACACCTCCAGTCAATTTTTAAACCCTATACCCGAGCCAGATCTCCACAATCTCAGAGCGACTGGCTGTGTCCTCCCCAGGCCAGAAGTCACTCCTACCAGACACAATGCCTGTCTGTACTGGCCCCCTGAGTGATGGAATGAACTCATGATCCAGACAGCAGAACCGTTGTCCATCAAGAGACCAAACTCTTCAGACTACATCCTCGCCAAACACTCCTAACTTCAGTATTAGTTCAGGTTAAGATATTTTTTATGATTTTAGCTTTGTCTTCTTATGACTTGTAATGGATGTAATCTTTATGAATGCAAGATAATATTTTGGTTCTTGCTTGGGATAGGTGATTTGTTAAATCGTGAATGTGAATGTTAATTGCATTGCTGCTTTTGTGATTCTACATGTAAACTCCTGGGTCAGTTTATGTTGTTGTCCAGGTTGACACTATTAGCCTACTCAAATAAATCGGATGAGCGCATTTACGCTCCTACAGTTATTTTAATATTTTAAGCAGCTAATCGGCAGTAGCCTAATCTTCATCTGGTTCCCAGCCGGGATGGGGCCCATACTTTAAGAAGTACAAATGTGTATCACTTAGAAGACTTGTCCGGCTATTCTAAATGGCTTTCAGTTCCCTGTCAGGAAATCACAATCACTCATGTAAAACTTTTCGTAGAAATTCTCAAAATAAAATGATTTAATGGGGGGAAACATCGGATACGTCACCACGCTAACTTCAGTAGAATTATTTTTCATTCAATTTGAGATTCTCGTGGGCGTTTTAAAGCCAGTTCTCGTAATTGTGTTGGCCAAGACAAACAGTGCTGACTCAGTGTTCCGTGCGATCGGTTCTGGCTACTGCTGAGAAACTCCAGCTTATTTATAAGCGTGGGCGGAACAGTCTGATCCTGACGGATTTTCATTCAGTCATGATCGTCTCTTGACCCTGACCTGCTTCACGGAAAAAAAACAAGATGTAGCCAAATTCATTGCTAAGAATTGTAGCAAACTAGCAATATTCCTTTTACGACCAATTTTTCCTTTAAATTGAACGTTAAATTGTGCCATGTTAAATTCTCTTCAACATCACCACATGACTATTTGCATTTGCAGAGTAGCGAATGAATGACATTTCATCTAGATATAGCCTATTATTTAGGCTGTCAACAATTTCGAGTTTCTCGGGTGTACTGATGTCGTTTCGGTATTAGATTATTTCCAAAATATTCCTTGACAGCGTGGCCACTCGATCGTCACCCGTCACATTTCCCATGATTCACACGTTTCTGCCTCGTGGGAACCCAGCCTTCCGTTTAGTGTAGCCTAAAATGTTTTGGAAATCCAGTTTCACATCATTACATTACATTACAGGCATTTAACAGACGTTCTTATCCAGAGCGACTTACACAACTTTTTGCACAATATCATTAGTGAACGCACTTTCAGTTTAAACTGGCAAGACAGAAAGTAGATTGGCTGCATCTGAGAGTTGCCTGTGACCATCAGAGAAGATGTCCTATATGAATATATGCTACACGTGGTTAGGAAAGAAATAGTTACATTCTTGTAAACAAAATTTGGTGACTCATAAAAACCTAGATAAGGCTATACACGCTGTTGACCTGTGAAGTGGTTGCAATATAGTTATATGGAACGGATGCACGCCAGAATTGTTGTCAGATAACAGAGTTATATCGGATGACTCATTTGAGAAAACTGCCATTTTTTCCGGTCTCTTCTCCGGGCTTTTTTTTTTCATAAAAGCTTCCAAATATTTTTTTTCACTAACCCATATCAGTCCCCACCCCCAGCCCCACCCCACCCTCAGAGTTTGCGCAACCACAGCACCTAGAAGCAGTAGGCTATTCGTTTACCTAGCTGTTTTACTGTCAATGCATTATACTTGTGGGAGTTAAAACTGGTTCGCGTCGTTTCCTGCACTTCTACGCTCAAATATAAACGGGCATCCACGGTTGGAACAACGGAAGACAGAAAAAAAGAAAGCACACAAGGAGAAGACGTCGTTTTGTCTCCCTATCAGCCTTACATATTTATCATAGACTACGAGTAGTCAATTAACGGCACGGACAAACAGACTGTGTCTTAACTATGGGATCTTTGGTCCTCAGAAGTTTGTTGGTAGTAGTCGCTGTTCTGGAATTTGGTTGCTCGGCATTGGAAGGTATTTATAATTGTGTATTTATAATACGTGATCCGGTTATTGTTCTTCGTTTATACACTACCTTTGTGTTCTTGTAGACATCTTTTATACAATGTCTTCTCTTCATGTTCTTTCCTCATTCTGTTCCCATGTTTATTTACCCTGCATGTCGGATTTGCTGTTGGTCGGTCACTACGTTCTGAATCCTGCGTAGTCATAGTCCTCCAGTGCATCGCCTTTCTTGTTAACAATAAGTTGAATTCGCAGTGATTTGCGCTACGTTCAGTCTATGGCATTGGATGAAGTCACATCATGCACTAACAACCGTTATGCCACAGGAGAAAATAACATGGGAATAAAAGCTAAAACAGTTTTTTGTTGTAGCACTGCTTTGTACACCCTTGAGATGCCACGCTTTTATCCACGGTTTGAATGTATCGTAACTACTGCGCAATTTATAATAGCTTACTGATGTTGTTATTGTCTGATCGTCTGTAAAAAAATAACCAGCTGAACCCGACATGACCCAGCGAGAGATGACATTTGTGAGGTAGCTGAACTGTTCTGTAGACTTTTAAATTAATGACGTTCATTTTGTTTCAGACACGTTTACGGTGCGTGCATGTGTGAGCCTGCTTGCATTCATACACGTCTGTACAATGTGCTTGTCTTGTTTACATATGTTCAGTACTGAAATTGACACTTATTTCCATTTCATTCAGGTACCAGTCAGCTTGACCCTGACATTACCCAGAGAGAGGTGACCTTTGACCTTGAAGATCTTTGGGAACACATAGGTTTGTCCACTGAATTAACTGTACATACAAGTGCTCTGTGTTTGTATATGTTCTGCCTCTTGCACAGCAATATATCATGTCATGTTTTGAAAGGCGTAGTATAGAAAACATTTCCTTAAACTAGTTTATTATGTTGATGGTTACTGCATCTCCCTCATACGTACCTGCACAAAGATAACGCTGCAGTATGTTCTATAATATGTTTCCAGAACTCCCAGAAGCTGACCCTGATGTGACCCAAAGAGAAGTGACCATTGACCTTCCCAAAATTTTGAGAGAAAGAGGTGGGGTCCTGGACAGGCATCAGATGGCTAAATCACAGTATCGATCTGCTCTTTTCCTAAGGCTTTTGCAACACAAACCATAAGTCATTCCCATAGAAAAATCGTATTTGTTAAGTTAAGTTGGGTGATTAGTTCCTCAGAATCGTCAGGTTGCTGACATGGCATCTGACTCTTTATGCCAAAAAGCATTCATGTTGTATTGTATGTTGATATGAAAAATAACTACACTGCCTCAACTGGATCATGAACAGTTTGCATTTAATCATACATGCTTGTGTACGTAATGTTATAACCCAGGGAGTGAGACTTTTCTCAGTGTTGTATGTGGTCGCATTCAGGATCCAGGAGGGGGGAACCAGATATGACACAAAGGATGGTGGATCCTGTTCTCGATGGTCATTTTGAGGAAATAGGTAGGCTTGTCTCTACACTTGACTTTTTGCACACAGATTGGTGTTCTTCTTTTGAATAAAACTGTTGATTTTTGTCCATGTCACCCCTTTTCAGATCGCCCAATGTTATTCCCTCGCTCCTTCGAACCCAAACTGCCATTTCCTCCTGCCCGCCCTTACTTGCACAACTTTCCTGCCATCTGTCACCATGGTGAGGGTCGCCATAAATACTCACGAAGCTCCTTCCCCCAGGATCGTTTCACACACCTGCAAAGACAGGGAGATGCCATCGGCAATGTTGAGTCCTTGTACAGTTTCTGTTGCGAGAAGAATGGGACACTGGGCTCAAAGCTTTCCCTCTGCTGTGCTCAACAGGCGGTGAGTCACCGTGTCCTTTTCTGCTTCATCTGTTGCACCTCAAGAGTGTTCGCAGTGCTATTATTCTAGGGTGGCACACGCCACACTTGTAAAGAACCGTAAGGTGAAATTCAAACTGCGACATTTGCAATTAAACAAAAAAAAAGTTTACCTTATGGAAAAATAGCACAGAAAAACACATATTTTTAATGTGGCCCAGGGTAGCATTACTGGCATTGGATATGTGATCTAAAATGCCATGTTAATTTTTCATTTTCTCCTGTATTACAAACGGGCAGGACTACCATTTTTTCGTAATCATAAAATGTATTATGATGTTTGCCTGTACTTACGGCATGAGAGGAATAATAGGGCTTTGCTTTCTGTTTTCCCGTTTAGACTAATCTAAACGCATGTAGACAAAGCAAGGTATTGTCCTGTCATGTTTTCCCCTTCAGCTCATTCTGCAGATATGGTGTTATTTTCTTGAAGGCTCTTACCCCACCTTTTTTTTCCGGGAAGTCTTGTTTAACACTCATATGCATACACATGCACATACTTTTTTTTGTTTGAAGTAATACAGTGGAACTTTCAATCTGTGATCTGTGCTTCACAATGAACAGTGAATGTATGTGAATATCAGAAGGTATGGGTGTTCTTCAAGTGTGTTTGTCACAGGAACCATCTTCATGTATTACCATTTAAAGACTGCTTTTTTTTTTTTTTTTTTTTTTTTTTTTTTTTTTTTTTACAGTGGGAGCATGCTCTCAACAATTTCTGTGATGAAGAATTCTCCATCAAGACCAACCATTACCATTGTTGCAGGAAGCGGAGTGTAGCCCGGTGGAGCTGTTTTGAGAAGGGCGCTCCCAACAAATCTTACCAGCCTACCAACAGATTTTACCAGCCTACCAGCAAGGGTTCAGTGGCCCCAAAGTCACCTTCAGAGTCAGAGTTTAACTGGAACCCCGACAACTGCCAGCGGTATGTACATATAAGAGGGCGGAGAAGGGATTGAGAAAGGAAAACGAGGGGCAGTTAAGGTGGGAGTAGAAAAGGGAGGATGAACATGGATTAGAGAAGCAGGATAAGAACAATTAGGTGAGTTTGAAGAAGAGTTGGGACACGAAGAAGATGAAGATGAAAGGAAAGGGAAAGGATGAGAGAGAGCAAGTGGAATTTGTATTTTTCTGTTCGGTGAGAAGGAAGCCGACTGCAAATTAAGGTTGAGTAGATGATGAAGGTTAAAGCGAGCTGATGTTGGGAGAACCTATTCTGACTCTGGCTGTACATTTCGGGCATTCCAAAGCCGGTCTTAGCTGTTTCAGAATGCATTCTTCACCACAGACGTTTTCTTTGTCTCCAGGACAGACTTGGAGCCCAGGGAGTTTCGTGAAGATCCAAAAGTTCCAGACATCCGCTTCCCACCTGGTAGGCCCACTTCTTCCAACATAAGAATGATCTGCGATCTCCGCAAGATCCGCCCCCGATACGACCTCAAATGTCTGCCAAGTGACAGATATGGCTGGCTTGCACGTCAGTCAAAGGCCATCAACAGGTTGGAGAAGGGCATAAAGCAGTGCTGTAAGGGGCAGGATGAGGTGCTGGCCTGTGCTGATGGAAAGGTAAGGGAAAGCCGTTTGAGCTCTGAAAGAGATATGTGGTATATTTCTTCACCACTTGTTTTTCTTGCCTTCTATCTGTTTAGTCATGTGAAGGTGTGCACAGCTATGCTAGCCCAAACATGATAGACAAATCTTACTTTATTGTTCTTATTTGCTGGGACATGCTGCTATTTGCACCAGATTTGGAAAACAGTTGCATTTGCGTATGAAAGGAATAGATTTTCTAAAAGGTTTGTAGACGACCAAATTTAAAGACTTCAGAAATATCTTCTGTTAAGTCATTCTGGTGAATGTATATAAACACTTACACCTCACTTGTACTTGAATATTAATATTTGATTATTGAATAGCTACGTGTGGTGATGTTACCAATGTGGTTAGGAAATCAACATGTAAAACGAGAAAGGGAGTGGTTCAGTGTTTTACTCACTAGTGGAGGCTGGGCACCATACCCAAGACTTTTTAAAACCAGAACCAGAACCATCTACTATGTTCCAGAGTTGGCAGTAGTAAGCTCAAATTGGCTTCATCACATTTAAGGAAAAGGTGTGTTTAAGTTGGCCAGGATTCCAGGTAACTGCTCTGTGAATTCCTGCCAATGACGCACCTGCAGTGCATCATCAGCTCCTCCTTCAATTCGCATTAACTCTCCTGTAGTGCTGCGTGGCCTGCTGTGTGGAATATAGGCCCTGGCTTATGGGCGAGCCTATCGGAGCAGTGCATGAATTTCAGCTGCACTGCTCTTCTGCATGGGTGTGGGTGGTATAGCATTTGGATTCTGAAATGCAAGTAAAAATTGGGCGAAGGGAATTGCTAATGAAGTGATATTCAGAAAAGAGTGTATTGGCTTACTGAAATTGCATTTCAGTGACACCTAGTGTTATGGCATGGTAAATCTTGTAAAATATATCCTCTTGTTGGCATACTTTCGATTTCAGATATGGTATCAATTATTACAGCTGGCTGAGAAGTGATGTGCCGTGCCACACATTCGTAATAGAAAAATGATTTAACCATCAAATGTCACAGAAATATACTGTGTTGACCAGAGTCGCAGCCCCATCATATTGAATGCACTGTCATCAGGTCTTGGTGCATTTCGTATTCACCTGAGCCTTGGATCTTCTGTTTCCTGTGGTCTCTCAGTGGCAGGCGGAGATGGACAGGTACTGTAAGGAGGAGCGGTCTGTCAAAAGCAATGTCTTCTCCTGCTGTGATATGCCCAAGGGACAAGACCGTTACAGCTGTATTTCGGAAAGCGCACCCGACTCAACATACACATATGAAATACGCCCAAGACCGATCGACTCTGTTTTCGTCAAACTCGACCTGGTCTGTGACACACACAAGCTGCTCGCAAAGAAGTAAGATTTTATTTTTCGAATTGCCTATAAAAGGTACATGAGAGGCAATCAGTCTTGCTAGTATGACATGAATGTTTTTGTGAGAATTTGAATAAAATTGAATAAGACTGAATACACTTTTATCATCTCATTCCAAGGTTGTTTTACTTCTTTACATGGTCTTCTTTGCATATATTTTATTGAGATTTAGTAAACGTTAAATTTGACTCTTTGAACAAAAAAAAAAACACAAAGGTATTTTTTTACAGAAGAAAATGCAAATGGCTCAATTAAGTGGTGGACTTGATGCTCTTATCTCTTCCCACAGATTTCCTGTGCCATTTCCCGTTAAAGGTTTAGTAAGTCAGTGCTGTCACCTACCTGCAGCTCAGAGAACAGCATGTGTGCAAGGAGAGGTGGGTATGATCTAATCCAGCGGTTCTCAAACTTGGTCCTGGGGACCCATGTTTAAGATGGTTTTTGTTACAACCGTTACAACCAATCTCTTGCTCAGTTCAGGTTGTTGAACACACAAGTTTACGTTCTTTAATCATTTTCCCCTTAAACTTATTAACAAAATGTAGGTTTGGCTTATTTGCTTTGTCTTTGAATTCTTAATTTTTTAATAAATGGTTTGTTTTAATGGCTAGGTGCCCACACTCTCACCAATTATATTATTAGCCTATGGACCTCAAATATGATCAGTTATTTTTTTTAAACCGTTTTATGTAATCATTTACAATACAGCGCAATCAATAAGCACAAGGTGAATACTTTTATTCTTCATGGTGTGCATATTTCTATTTCTGACAACATTCTATTTCTGAGGGTAAATAATCCCTCAAAATATAAAAAGCATTCTAATCAGTAAAAATGAACCTGCTTCATAAAATTTTGGGATTGCAGTTGTGGTTCAAATATAAACCAGCATAGGCAGGAGTTCCCAGGACCGAGTCTGAGAACCACTGGTCTAATCTGCATTCATTTAGCAGATGCTCTAATCCAGAGTGATTTATGATGTATGAGAACGTTCATCTATGTAATATGAACAATAGTGTCACACATTACTAACAATATTTCCAGACCAGCAGGTACAGATGCAACATCAACAAAGCACTAAGCAAAGTTATGTGGGCTAAGTAACCAAGAATAATGCAAAAATACAAATTCTGTACAAAGTACATACGTTGCATCCATCCAACTACTGGTGTATTCAACAATTTTGAACATCAGTTCATTCTAGCACACTGTTACAGTCAGTCCTGAGTGGACTTTACAGGGATAGACCATAGATTGTGTGGGATCACAATTAAGCCTGGTATCTTTCCAATGTCTTGTCTGTTTTGAAGGGCACATTATTGCTATTTAATAGCTAATCTGTAAAATAAGAAAACATGCTCTATACACTATAGTTAGAGAATTAAACTTTCTTAAAACAAAGGGAAGTATGGATAGAAAGACTCTGGATTATGTCTCTTTGTGAACTGAAGTTACGGCAAAGGAATAGCAGTACTTTATAGCAGTGTTTAAGAATCCTTTGCGTACCAGCAAAGATGCTGTTGTGACATAGATGTTTTATCATTTACTAGGGGTCTAAAGGTTAACCACCAGCTGTATAAATGAGTCCCCAAATATTTGACAGAAAGTCGTTTGAGACTATATAGTACATGTGAAAAACAATTGCTCCACCTTGCCTCTTTTCATATAGCTGGATGACCTGATGGAGAGAATGTGTACAGAAAAAGAACCCCTGCCTCCAACCGTTTCCCCCGACTGCTGCTTGCAGACTTCCCCTCCTGTAGCCAACTGTCTCTTCAAGTTACTGGAAGATGCCCTCATCAAAGCAAAACGTTATTCTCCAATCAAGAGGAAGTGCCCCCTGGTCTAGCTTCTGATTAATTTTCCTTGACTTTCACAGAAGTGCTTTTTTCTGCTGATGATCATCGATGTATTCAGATGAAATTTGGGTGAAATTGGAATAAAAATGTCTCTGCAGGTTCAAATAATCAATTATGCGCTTGTAAAATATTTTCTTTTGATATAATTAGAACATGGGCACATTGATATTTGTATTTCTGTCACTACTAATATGATACCTGTTACGCTGTATTCTGGACTCAAGGAGAAGTGCCCCCTGGTATAGCTTTAAATATATTGTATTTGATATTTGTATTTGTCACCACTAAAATGATACTTGTTATATTTGAATTTATTTGCCATGTTTGTAAGGTACATTTTCTCTGCACCATTTTCAGCACTGCTAGCTGGGATGACCAGTAGTTCAAATACGTGTATATGCATTTGTACATATGCATTTCATATGTAACAAGGGATGTTGTCCTTATTTTTTGTATGATTTACACCTCCAAAACAACCTATGCTTCCACTATTTTGAATGTAGTTTATAGATACATTTATTGGAAAGGTATTTAGTGTTTCAGAACAAAACACATAAGTGTATTTTTGCACATCTCTGACTCCCAGAACTTAATTTTCACTGTCTGCAATCTTGTACTCGAATAAACATTAAAATAAATGTAGATATTTTCAACATAAACTATTTTCTATTTTAACTTGAGAGATGGTTTTCAAACATATGGCAAAGGAGGGTGTCTTTCCCCATTATGTTATTATTGCTTATAAACATGAGTGTATGCATTATGCAGAATTATGAAAGTGCAGTCTGTGGTGCTGTCTATTTAAAAGTTTGCGTCTGGACTGCTGTGTGCTTCTGTGCTGATACAACTCATTCTGCTGACCCAAACTGTGAACTGAATTTGTGCTGAGAGTTTTCCCATCAATGCACAAGAATGGGGTGATGTCAGCAATACCAATTATTACTAAGGATTTCAGTTTAAGATCACAGCATGCTTTTAATTTTGGGCTGTCAGTCAGTACCTTGTTCAAAATGGGTGGACAAGTCAGGTGGCATACTTAAACATGTCAGGCCACATGTCATGCAGAAATGCACGTGTCCTACAATTGGTTTCTTAAGCTTGTCACACGGTTTGTTTTACATTATGGCTATGTTCAATACTTTTGCACACTATCATTTAATTTCGACTGATTAAAATTTATATTGTGGCTGTGGCCTTATTCAGAACACTAATCAATAATAATGTCATACATCAGTCAGGTGCGTAATTGTTAATCATGGTGGCTTGTCCATATGCAGTTGCAAGACAGACTTTTCAACATTTACAAGGCTGTGATTATGATCTGGTTGATGGGAAGCTAGACTACCACAATTAATGGTGACCCACTCTCACGATCACAGGAAGTAGGCTAGCTATCTGCAGGTTAGTACTCAGTACACGGAACACTCAATAAGGCCTTGCGTTCTGTTGAGTGATCTTACAAAACTGGAGCTATGGTGCTATCATATTATTAGGATAGAATGTTGTGGTGATTTCATATTATTAGGATAGAAAGTTATGCCCCCAGGTTATGGGGCATGACACCTATATGTAGTTTAGAAATGATTTGTTGATGTACATCTAGCGGTATATACTGTACATTACTGTGACTGAATGAGTGAGACTGAAACAGGCAGCGGTTGTGTGGTTGACTGCCTCATATTGCGCATGCGTATTGTGACAGTAAACCTGACGATATTCTCGTGTAGATTTAAAAACATGTAGCTACCTAGCTATAATGATGCTAGCTAGCCCACACAGGACGTGAATTGTGGAATACAGTGAATGTTTTTTTTAAATGTGTACTCATCTGGACTTGGGTGCAGACTACCAGCAACAGCTGACTGGGAAATCAAAGTGTATTCTTCCCGTGGGAAAATTACAAACCATAAACCGTCGTTACCAGTTGGTTTGATAAATTAGTCTATACTGTTATTTATCTATATCTCCTGAGCTTGTTGGAACATTTATGAGCTAGCCTAGCTATTTATCGAGCTAGAGCTATTCTTGGTTATGCGCGTGTTGACATTATTAATTTATTCAGCTGGCTAGCTAGATCTAAGATACATCGATCCAAAATATGAACTTTATTTGCCAACCAGACCGATATCTTGATGAAGTGATCATTTTCAAGAAAATGGATGTAAGGTAGCAGGCTGAGTAGCTGTGTTTGTAACTTAATGGTTTAGTAGCTAGTTGGTTCATACTGTGAAGTTTTCTTCACGTATTTTATTTAACATTCATTTGCGTCTGTTATATTCGCTATGGAATTGTGATGTTTATGTAGTGTTCCGCATGCAGTGTATAGTCTACAACTTGTGATAGGTTAGGCGGTTGTCGAACATTACTAGTCTAGCTAATTTAGCTGTTTGTGATAACGTGTAGTGCTTATCTTTGGCTTATCTTACTCGAAATTATTTGGCGATGGTACATATAGTGCCCATGTACTCGTTTGGAACGTTTTTCTCAAACCTTACGAAAGACACCACAGAGAAGGGGTTAATCTAACCGGTGGGAGTGGACGTGCAGTAGGGTGCAGCCTGAATAGAATCAAGGCAGTAAGGAAAATCCAACGCCAAACGAAACCAAAATGGCGTCTGCCGGTCCAGCTGATTCGGTATCGATGGCTCCAACAGGTATGTTTCTCGCTGGCCAGATTTTTTTAGTTTAACACATTTATGAATATCTAAAAACAAATATGACATATTGTGTGAAATTGTGGAGGTATACAGGGAGCAAGCTAGTGGCTATTGACGTACACGTTTGTGTTCGCTAGCTAGCTAACTAAACTTTAAAATTGTTGGCATAGACTAGTAGAAGTTATACATCCGCCATCATGTTAGTGTGGTAGCTTATGTTAGCTTGTTGTTTCACTGTTGTGTGTCATATTGTGTCAACTACCTCTGTATGTGGAGTAATTGTTTTGGAGTTAACTAGCTACATTACTTGTATGAGTAAGCTAGCTAGCTAACTAAATGGCCAGTTAAAGGCAGTTGTGCTTGCACGTAGTCTGGAGATGGAAGTACTGTAATTTTCCATTGGCAAACAAGGTAACTTCGCTAGGTAGCTAGTTACTGATATCAACCCGCGTCAACATTCTGTTGGTTAGGCAAAGTGTGCTTGTTTGCCAGTTGTACTTGAAATATACACGAGTCCCGTTTTTGGTGTACAGGATAGCAATTAGCTAATTGGTAGTTTCGTTTTTAAATAGTGCTATTCAGCTAGCTGCTGTAAATCAAGTTGAGCTGGTCGATGTTTCTGGCATTGTGCAACTTGCTGGTTTCATTCCAGGTTTCCCAATTAGCCAGCCCTAGCTAATGTTGGACAAGTTCGGTTATCATCTAGTTACACAGTAATTTATTTATGACTAATGGAGTTGTTGATCAGCTGTTGAAGTTATTACTTATCAGTGAAATCTCGATCAAATTGTGGTCGGGTATGTTTGTGCCACCATATCAAAAAGTAAACAAATTTTGCGCAACTAGCTTCCCCCACCTGTTTTGTAAGATCACTAACTATTTAACCGCCACTTGTGTTATGGTCAATTCTGACCCATTTCCAAGTTGAGAAATGCCATATAGTTTGTTTTATTAGAACCATACTTCATGATATCCTCAAGAATAATTATATAAACAATACAAATACAGTGTTGTCCATTTTATTACATTTTAAGTCTATATAATTTTGTTGCCTCTGTTGTTATGGGCCAGATTTGACCCGGCAAAGAATTTTAGTTGTTGATGTCATGCAGCATAAAAAAGTTATGGGTAGTTCTGTTGATGAAATTTGACCGAAACAGGATTCTACATGGACTCTACCCCTCCCCACCCTCACTCCATATTTTGAGGTTGGGGTGTAGTGGGGTTGGGGGGTCTGATCCCCATTTCATTCTGCAGCAGCATCTGCATATTTCACATGCAAATTAGATTCACAACCCATGAGGTTCTTGATCATATTTTTGATTATGACAGTGAACGAGAGGAGAAAGTGTCTGGGATGGAGGATGATGTTGAGTATCATCCTGACCGAGATTAAGGGAGCTCTGATGAGGAAGAGGGCCCCCATGACAAACATGGAAGGGAGCCTTATGCTTGCTAATAGCTGGAAAGAGCTAGGTGAAACTGCTTGTGGGATGCCGAATCGGGCCAGGCAGCTTTTTGTGCTACTATGTCGCTGCAGACCATGTCGTGTCATTTCGAGAGGTAGGCTATTTCATTTTACCATCATGAAACAAGACCTGCTCACCATGTCAAGTTTGTTCTTTGGGATAAATGGGTGGAGCACTTGCCGCATATTTACAATCCAGGGCTTGAATGTACTGAAGCCTAAAGGAATGCCTGGTCCCTTTCAGAGGTTGTTGTCCTTTCAGGTTATGTATTTCAATCTAACCAGGAAAATACGGCATCAAAATCTGAATAGAAATCTCCAGCAATTTACTCTGGAAAAGACTACAAAATACTAAATGAAGTGTAGATGTTATGTTTTTGAATGAACAGTAAGTTTGTTATGAGGTAGACCTATGCATAGTAGATACTCATTGTATTGTAAGTGCTTTGTAATGTCAGAACCTGCTGGGTTAAGTTTGATCCCCTAACACAAAACTGGGTGTGTGCCAATTCTAACACTATAAGAATGTTACTTGGGGTTCCTCAGTCGCATATCTCATTTATAGTGCAATTCCAGTGAGGACCCCTACAATCGGGGACAAAAGCTGAAACCTGGGGTCCAGTGGGGTGCACTTCTATTCGCCCATTGGCGGACTGGTTTTTGCCAGTCTTAAGGGCATCATAGTTACTGACTATGTTACATAGTTTTATGAGACGCACACACAAACATAGACATGCACACACAGACATGCATATATATATATTTTTATTTATTTATTGTTGCCTACATCTGACAAACACGTTTATGTCAGTGTTTCATGCAAATCAAACATTGCAATCATTGATGTAAAATTTATGTTATTACTGTGTCCCAGAGACACATGAACAGGACTGTTGAGGGAATATTTTTTTTAAAAAACTCCTACTTCAAGGGTCCCATAGCTGAAGGGTTATGAAAAAACCTCAGAACCTTTAAGAGATTGGTAGTAAATTATATTAATTATGAGCTTCCTGTCCATGTCTGCATTTCAAAGCATTTAATTTAAAGGGCACAATAAGCTCTCTTGCTCCTACCTTTTATAATTTGGCCCTGTTTCTACAGTACCTACCTATTTATGAAATGCACATGATGGAATAATTGAGTGTCTAGCCAATTCATTATGTGATAATCTCTTCTTAAATCCTTCCTCAGTCCTAAAACCTTGCACTTCCCTCAGGACTGTTTGGATCTCTTACTGGTGCCCAGTATCTTTTTTTTTTCCTTTTAGTCACTGGTGAAAAATAACATGTCTGGTTGTTTTTGAGGGTGCAGTGTGATTCTGCAGCCCCAAATTAGGTTGATAAACAACACAGAGGATCAGGTGATGCATGCAGTTCTCCAGCTCTATATTTAAACCCATAAATGGGACTGGAACAGGGCGCGATACTCTGGTGGGTGAAAATGGAGAGGGTGGTGCCTCTGCATTATAAGTTTGGTAATTTAAATGAAAAATTAGCCAAACAGGTTGTTCGAAGTGCCTGTTAAGTAACACTGCCCTGTCTGGTAAAACAATGAGCCGCAGGGTACTTGAATAGCTTGTGATGGAATGGTGAGGTTTCCATGCCTACTGTCTGACATCTCTTTTTCTGTTGAGAAAATATCAAATCCCTGATTTCATGTTTTCAGCTCAAAACTCCTAGAATGATGTGGTGAGTGACCATTTTGCATGAGTGCTGTATCCATGATGTCTAACTTGACATGTCCTGCCCCACAGACCTGAGGACTCAGTTCTGGAGGAGAATAGCTTCTCGCAGAGGTACCTGCATGGTAGTGCTGTGCTGTGGTGTGTACGTGCTAGTATGTGTGTACGTGCGCAGTATGTGTGTATGCACGCAGTATGCGTGTGCGCGCAGTGTGTGAGTTAAGAGTCCTGCTGTAGAATGATCTCGACACTGCTTTACACATATGAGTTTATTTTTTTAGCTGAGCGTGGCCCTCTGCTGCTTCAGTGTGTGCCCTATGCTTTCCAGGGGTGTTGATGCATTTGTGATAGCTAGAGATGTTTTGAACAGGAAGCAGGAAACATTTCTGTACTTTTAACAGACGCACCAATGTCAGCATCCAAATTCATTATTATCATCTTCAGAAACTTAAAGCTTTTGTCTTTATTTTTCTCCGTGGAAATTCATTTACTACTCATTGATTTAGTGAATGATTTGGATCGTATGTTCATACAGCTATGATGTCTCACAGTATATCCCATGTCTTAAGGTATTTATTCATTGGTTCTATGCTGACTAGATTGTCGCTCTGAGTCTTTATTATCTTGATTTACAAAAACAAAAAACACCAGCTTTTGTAGTATTTGTACCAGCATATGTCCTGAAATAATTGTTGCTAGTGGTTACACGCCTGTAGTCCCATTCAAGTGGGTGTGACAGGCCTACATGATTTGGGCCACCTGAGATGGTCTTTCTGACAGACACCTGAGATGTTAACTGTAATGTGTGCATGGGGTCATTGGTCCTTTATGAGTAGGTGCTTCATCGGTTTGTCTCCTCTTGTTTTCTATCATGGTTCGTCAGTCCTCTGCCAGCTAGTGGTCGCCATAGCTTCTTTGGCAAGCTCCTTCTCAAGCAATTATCCCATTTATACCACCACTTATAATCTAAGTTGATTAAATAATACAAGTTTAAATCCCTGCTGGTCACATAGAGACATTTTGGTGGCCCTATTTACGAGTATGTCAAGCATCTGCTTTGGCCACTGCCGCATGTACTGTACAGGCCTCCTTCATTTCTCACACGGTCCCGTAGGGTCTGCTCAGTTTGTGTTAAGGCTGAAGGACAGGAGCACTGGTAGACGCTCTGGCCATCTGATCCTCCCTGTCCCACAGCCAAGCTCGTCACTGCCTCTTTCCGGCAGGGGCCTGCCTTCTCCCCTCGCTCTAGCCTCTTAGTCACTGCTCTGTTTTGGACACCAGATTCGCAGACTGAATTCGATACCGCTCCATTTCCTGCCCATTGAATTCTTTGGCAGATGTTCTGAGTGGACAGGCTTTTCGGTGCCAGCACTGGGGTGGCGTTTTCGTCCCTGCTGTTGTAGTTGGGAGAAGGGCCTCAGCTGTAGCGTTGGAGTGTTTACAGTGAGCCCGTGTTTGGCTTTGGCTGCAACAGGGACTCAGTGTTGGTTGCAGTTTCTCTAACCTACACTGGGATAGGTATTTCCCCTTGTTTTCATACGTGATGCTCAGTATGGTCAAAACAAGTTTGACAGGACTGTGGACTGACTGTGGAATGTTTACTCTGAGGCGTGGAAGAAACAGGATTGTTTACTTGCCGCGCATTTCCAATACATACACAGGAGGATGTATTACAGGAGAGAACTGCTTTGTCATATAACATGAAACATTTTATTGTTGATAATGCATTTGGTAGTTGCAATTCTTATTAAATGGTAAATGGACTGCATTTATGTAGCGGTTTTATCCAAAGTGCTTTACAATTGATGCCTCTCATTCACCCATTCACCCATTCACACTCTCACTCACACACCAACGGTGAAAGGCTGCCATGCAAGGTACCAGTCAGCTTGTTGGGAGCAATTAGGGGTTAGGTGTCTTGCTCAGGGACACTTCGACATGCCCAGAGTGGGGGATCGAACCGGGAACCCTCCGACAGCCAGACAACCGCTCTTACCTCCTGAGCTATGTCGCCCTATTACTACTTACTGAGTTGTTTGTTAACGAAACAAGCTTGGTGCTCTGGCATGTGTGGTTGGAGTGAGGGACAGCTTACCTCTGCTGCTGCTGTGGTATGGGCCAAGCACTCTAGAACAGGGGTCCTCAATCTTATCCAGAAAGGGCCGGTGTGGGTGCAGGCTTTCATTCCAACCAAGCAGTTACACACCTGATTCCACTAATCAAGGTCCTTAGCAAAGACTCTAGTGGTTGATCAGCAGAATCAGGTGTGTAACTGCTTGGTTGGAATGAAAGCCTGCACCCACACCGGCCCTTTCTGGATAAGATTGAGGACCCCTGCTCTAGAATGTTGGGAGCAAGAACACAGCGTTCATTCACACTGGCGTTTTTCTGCATAGCGCAGCTTCATTTCTGTAACTTTAACTGTGATGAAGAGTGTTAGTTCGTGCTGAATTGCAAGCTGTGTTCTTTCCTGCCACAGAGGCTGATTCTGTTAGTCTTGTGAAATATCATTTTCCTGTCAGTCCATCCGCTGTGCATTTCATCAGCTGAACGTCAGCTGCTGTGCGTAAGACTGTTTAAATGACGAAGCAGGATTGAAATTTGCGATTAGTTCAGATGTTTGTTTTTTTATGTTTTGGATCAGCAAGAAAGGATGTTTCACTGTGACTGCTCCCACAGTTTTGAGTAAATGTTTGAAATATTTTTGTCAGAGTAGCATCTATTTCCAAATGCATATTAGCCTTTTTCATTCCAATAAAGCATTTAAGTTTTTCCAAAGCCATGACATTAAATACTGAAAGTTGAGATGTCATGTAATGACGTGCCACTGTGAAAATAATTTTAAGTAGGTGAAACCTCTCAGTTGAGAATTGGCACATCATTCACCTTTGGTGTTGAATGCACAGATGGGCTCTAGTATGCAAGCTAGTCTTTGTCAGCTGTTAAGTCAGCTGTTTGAAAAGCTTGGTGCAGAATTTTAAGATTATTGACAAGTTGGCTATCTGTCACAATCCCGTTGTGCAACCCTGTGGGCCATCGTTGTGTCAGAAGTGTCTGCTGGTTTTTTTGGTGAGTTTCAGCACCAGTGAATCGTTTAAGCTGTTGAATGGCTACACATCCTGTTCTCAAGGTCTCACGCTGAGCAGACAGTGCGTCACTCCAGGACTGGAGTTTGACATCGCTGCTGTGGGCTGAAGGCATTTTAAGTGCTAACTGCAAAATACTTGTGTGATGTTTAGTCTCTTCCTTCTGGAGTGTCCCATTTTAAAAATCACATTTCAAAGCAGCTTTTACATTGACATGAGGGCCAAAAGGTAGTTTGTATACCGAAAAGCAAAAATAAGAGAATTTCTTTTAAATGTGGCGGTCTTTAAAGGAGGCCCTTTAAACCACAGTTTCTCATGTCTGTCTGTCTGTCTCTTTCTCACCGAAGGGTCCAGTGGAGCTCGAAAGGTTGGCTCGCCAGAGGTAAGCAAAGATGGACCTTTTAATGCTGTAATATTATTTATTTGTCGGTGGAGTATTTTATTTGGTATCATTCAATCCCAAGATTAATGACCACTGCGGTTGTCAGATTTCAAGCCGACTGCTATTTCTGTGAGTCACTGAGCAGAGTTTTGCATTTTAGCAGCCGGCTGGCTCCGCTTTGGTTTAGTTGTACATGTGCATGGTAGAAATGCTTCAGTTTTAGCTGTATCAGTTTAACACGTAAAACATTTAGAGAATATTATTAGTCCTCCCGCTATTTAAAAGTAGCATTCGCGGTTTTCTGTATCCCCGTCCCCTCCGCCTCCCCGGACGACCCTGTATTGTTCCCTGTAGGCGGCCGGCTCCTCGGGCACCTCTCAGACCATGAAGAAGACCATCGGTCACCGGGGGGTTGACCCCACCGGAGAGACCACCTACAAGAAGGTCAGCATGTGTTCAGAGGTCAACGCGCTGTCAGAGTGTAGTGGCAAACCGTGACCCTTAAAATACCACAGGACTTAACACTGCAGCGAGAGACAGGATCTAATGAAGAGACAACAAGAGCCAAAGAAAAAGACCAACCGCACCGGGTGAAAAGAAGCCTTTGAGCAGCACAGAGCTTAGTCCAGATTATGCTCGCTAAGGACCTCACATTTCAAATCTCGGCAAGGAGCAAAAAAAAAAAAAAAAAAAAAAAATCAGAAATACCACTGTAAAAATTTTAATGTATAATGATCAGCCACATAGAATTACAGTTTTGGATGAAGTGAGAACAGTTGAAATGGCTGGCTGGCTGGTGATTCTAGTGCTCAGCTGATATTTGAAATCATCGCTGCAAGTATAGCAATGAGTTTACAATAGACTGGCCAATAATAGCAGCCAATTAGAGCCCTCTACTGTACTATCTTTGCCCACTCACCCTGTGCCCTTATTTATCCTCTGTTGCCCCTTCTCCCACAGACAACTTCTTCTGCCCTGAAAGGTGCCATCCAGCTTGGCATCACTCACACGGTGGGGTCTCTGAGCCAGAAAGCAGAGAGGGACGTTCTCATGCAGGACTTTGTGGTGGTGGAGAGCATATTCTTCCCAAGGTCTGCGGGAAATGAGAATGTATTCTCACGCGCATGCGTTTCCTCCTCCCATTCAGCAGGGGGGGCATGACTGTTGCCATTTGTTATTTTTTGGTTGCGTTGTGATTTTGGTTGTGATTACCTTTTGTTTGCATCTGAAGTTTATCTTTGACTACAGTTCCCAGCCAGCACCTGCTTATGTTTTTTTGTGTCTCTCACGCAGTGAGGGCAGTAACCTGACGCCAGCGCACCACTACAGCGATTTCAGGTTCAAGACCTACGCCCCCATCGCTTTCCGCTATTTCCGAGAACTCTTTGGAATCCGGCCAGATGACTACCTGGTCAGTCTCAGTGAAGCACTCACACTCTTCAGTTTCTTTTACTCTCACATCTTATCAGAAATGGGAAGTACATTTGATGAAAATAATAACCAGAATGACATCAGAATGAACCACTGATCTTTAGTGTCTTCGGAATCATCGGTGTACGAATAGCTGCATCGCTTGCATTTTTAAAAGAGGATGTTTATGAAATTTCTGTAATTGCCTCTGTCATTGTTTGCATTGCAGTATTCCCTGTGTAATGAGTCCTTAATTGAGCTGTCGAACTCTGGTGCGAGTGGCTCCATCTTCTACGTCTCCAGCGATGATGAGTTTATCATCAAGACAGTGCAGCACAAGGAGGCTGAGTTCCTGCAGAAACTGCTGCCTGGATACTTCATGGTGAATAAGGGGCTTGTGTCTCAGTGACACAGCATCTCACAATATCTCTGTGTTCATCATGTTAAGGTCTAGCAGGCTATAACAGGCTTAGCCATGACTATGTGCAGTGTAGTCTGTAAGTATTAAGCAGTTTCTGTTGTATTGTCTCTACTCAATCACATTGGATTTGAAATTAAGCAATGAATATGGGGACTGCTGTAAGTGCAGACTCTCAGGTTTAAGTACATTTGCATCCATATCCAGTGATCCATGTAGGAATTGCAGCCCTTTTAAGTACTTACGAACTGCACTGTAACTAGTTTGTATAATGTACATGCAATTTTTGAGAACATTTGTTATTTTGGTGGACATTTATGGTTCAGTCTGTTTTTGCAAAGGTAAAAAAAAGGTCTAACCTGCTGTTCCTCTCTAGAACCTGAACCAAAACAAGCGCACACTCCTTCCCAAATTTTACGGACTGTACTGCGTGCAAGCCGGAGGCAAGAACATCCGCATCGTGGTGATGAACAACCTGCTGCCCAGCGCGGTGCCGATGCACCTGAAGTACGACCTGAAGGGCTCCACCTACAAGCGGCGCGCGTCGCCCAAGGAGCGCGAGAAGAAAATCCCCACCTTCAAGGACCTGGACTTCATCCAGGACCTGCCCGAGGGCCTGCTGCTGGAGCCCGAGAACTACAACGCCCTGAGCAAGACCATCCAGAGGGACTGCCTGGTGCGTCTGACCCTCTCTGCGTCCCTCCCTCTCATTATGTCTGTCTCCCTGTGTGTGTCCCTCCCTCTCTGTATGTCTGTCTCCCTCTGTGTGTCCCTCCCTCTCTGTATGTATGTCTCTGTGTGTCCCTCCCTCTCTGTCTGTCTCCCTCTGTGTGTCCCTCCCTCTCTGTATGTCTGTCTCTGTGTGTCCCTCCCTCTCTGTATGTCTGTCTCTGTGTGTCCCTCCCTCTCAGTATGTCTGTCTCTGTGTGTCCCTCCCTCTCTGCCTGTCTGTCTGTCTCTGTGGGTAGGCATGTGTGTTTGTGCTTGTGCATGTGCGTGCCTGCACACCTGTGTGCGTGCGTGCATTTGTACGTGTGTGCGTGTGAGAAGAGGACCTCCTTAACAAATTAGACCGACCAAATATTTTGTCATCTAATAAGTCTTTATTTTCGCACCACTCATTTTCCCGTTTATATATGTATATATATAAATATATATCACAGTTAATGCTTATTTGTCCTTGCTGCGTCCCCAGCTGCTGCAGAGCTTCAAGATCATGGACTACAGCTTGCTGATGGGAATCCACAACCTGGACCAGGCGTGCCGCGAGCGTGCCAACGAGGGCGTGGGCACCGAGGCGGCCATGACGCCCGACCAGAGGAGGCCTCAGGCCCAGAAAGCCCTGTACAGCACCGCCATGGAGTCCATCCAGGGGGAGGCGCGGGGCAAGGGAGCGCTGGACTCCGAGCAGGACCAGGACTAGTGAGTCTGCTTTTTCGCCCCTCCCCTCCTCCGCTCACGCTGGGGTCGGTGAGTCATCACTAGCGGTGTTCCTGCTGCCTTTGCCGATGACCTGCGATGATTTGTTTTTGTTAACAGCTTGGGCGGGATTCCAGCACGCAATGGCAAGGGCGATAGAATGCTGGTGTACATCGGCATCATCGACATCCTGCAGTCATACAGGTGACCGCTCGGCTTCAGCGCTGTGGGATGGTTTGTGGGGGGGGGGGGGGGGGGGGGGGGGGGGGGGGGAATGCACATGTTAAACAGAAGAAAGTGGTTTGGAGACACTCGGTCTTTCCAACGGATTTTCTTAGCTGTTCTACTACTCAGTACAGGTGGCCCACAGGTTGTAGATCTGTGGAAGTGTACACCGAGTTAATTTGCTCTAGGACCATTTGCATCTCTTCATTGCAACCCCTTTGTGCTTCAAGGTTCGTAAAGAAGTTGGAGCACTCGTGGAAGGCCCTGGTTCACGATGGGGTAAGTGTGCTTTGTGCTTTACATTTTCGTCCAAACTGAATTTGCAGTCCTGGTGTTAATCCCATGTTACACACGGCCTTTTACTGTCCTTAGGACACGGTGTCAGTGCACAGGCCCGGATTCTATGCAGACCGCTTCCAGCAGTTCATGTGCAGCACGGTCTTTAAGAAGATCCCACGTGAGTGAACTCGGTGCTCGTTTGAAGAGTTTGAACCCTCCTGCGCACATCTCTCTCCCGCGTGTTCGTGCACCGTCTGTAACGCGTGGCTCACTCGCCCTTTCCTTCCCTCAGTGAAGTCCTCCCCCTCTAAGAAGAGCCGGGGCGGGGGTCAGGGCGGCCCTCGGAGGACCGGCACGGCCGTGGGGCCGCAGCCCCAAGCCGCCGGGATGCTGGCGGAGCCCCGGCTGGTCTACCACTCCCACTTCACCCAGGCCGAGGCGGAGGGGGAGAGCGGTGAGTGAGGAGGGGGGGGAGGGCGCTGACTGCAGAGAGGCTGAAAAGATAACGTATGCTGGGGGAAGAGGGAGGATGTGGGGGGGCTGAGAAGGCTTCTGCAGTGGGAAGGTAAGGAAGTGACAGGGTTAAAGGGCAGGTGAGGCCTTGAAAGGCGCCATCGGGCTTGTCTTGCATCAAGTTTATCCAGACCATCACAGTTAGCTGGATATTATTTAAGGGAGGATTTCATCTAAAAAAGAAAATGGGCCATGTTTTTATAGCCTTAAGAACAGTTGGTGCCATTTTTTTCCATGTGAAAATACCTAAAATGTTGATGGGAACCGAAGTGCTGTACATTGGCTCTAGATGCGTCTCGGAGAACAAAAACCAGTTGAAATCCTGAAGGCTTTCTGGGTGATTCATATATTACTCAGAGTATTTGAATATAATCTTCTTTGTGCAGACCAGTCATGTAGGGTTTGGAAAAAGTATGCTACCATCCCTGTTAGAATTCAGTGGCTGTCGAACTTAGTCACAGTATTTAACTACTTGCACTACACGTTTTGCCAAAGGGAATGTTTTTGGTGCACGGTAAATGTCTGACTGGTTCCACCGTGTGTTAGTCAGCAGTCGGTTATTACCGTTGGTTGGGCACTCCCACACAGATTCAGCCAGAGCAGGAAGAGCAGGACACACAGGCATTCATCACAGACAAGAATAATCGAGTGTCAATAAGAGTTTGAACATCATCTGATTTTGGAGCAATGAAGTTTAAAATTATGACTGTTTGCAGAACAAAATGCATTTTTTGCATGCAGCTTTTAATGTCAGTAACTACAAACATGTTTGAGCCCAGTGCTAAAATTACCTAGGTGGTCCTGCATAAGAAATTCATTGGCCTTTCAGCATTTCAGCACAACTGTGCCATTTTGTGTCCTTTTTTTCTTTCTGTACAGGTATGCAGTCGGGCCGTCCAGATCTTCTTCCAAGGACTCCTCCCCTGGAAGGTGTCACCAGCGACTCTGTGGAAACCACACTCTCCACCTCCTCCCTGGGAAGCACAGGCCCCGCCTCCACCTCTCCCCCCCTCAGGTTTGTCTCCATCGCTCCGTCTTCCACATCTCTCCTCTCCCTGCCTGCCTTTATCTGCCCATCCTCCTTGCCTGTCTCTCGCTCCATGAGTCTGTCCTCTCTTCTTCTCTTTCCCTATCACTCTGTAGGTGTATTGCCCCTCACGTCAAACGTCTTTCTACAGGGCAGTAGGAGTGGAGGTGCACAAGTCAGCCAGCACAGATCAAGAACACAGCACCCCCCACAGGTAGGAGACTGACTTGCACACAATCAAAATGTTTCACCACTGCTGTGTAGGTGTAGAACCCAAAGGATTAGTGTGTGTTGCTTTGAGTCAACCTCTGCTATGGTAATAATTTGTAATTTGCTATTTTTGCAGAATTGTAGATGGTAGCTGTTCCTTATAATAATCGGAGCATTTTGAAAAATGCCCAATCAAGCAAAATCTAGGGTTTGAGTTTATAACCCCCAGTAGAGGTTTTTCATTGACTGTAGTTGTAGTTGCACCCAAACTGTACTGACAAGGAGCTGATAAGTGCCTGCTCCTCCATCTGTCCCTCAGCGTTGAAGCTACCTCTGAAGAGCTCTCAAACAGCGATGATGCCGCTTCACTCAAGGGCAATGTTCCCGAGACCAACATGTGACCGAGTGCTTCGTTGTTAACCAGTAAGTTTGGGCTTAAAGCTTTTTTTTTTTTTTTTTTTTTTTTTTTGAACTTGGGTTTCAGTTCACAGTTGACTTCTTGGTGAAAGAAATATCTGATGTGCATTGCATTTGGAAAGGCAGCAGTGCCAAAAATCTTAAAGTTCATCTCGTCAAGGTTGCATTAGAACTGTTGACATGGGAAAAATAGTCGCGTAGATGGGAAAACTGTTTAGACTGATAGAATGAACGTGTCAACGTGTAAATTTGATTCATTAAAATTTGACGTGTTGACGCATTCATTTTCGATGTGATAAAATTTCATGTGTTGAGGTGATTGAGATGTATGGCTTACGTTAAGGGGTATAGCTTGATCTTATGAATGTAATAGAATGCGTCAGCTCTTTCTGGACACTTATGTTAAGGGCTACATCACAAACTCATGAATATAACAGAATGCATCAACACATGCCTTGATGCAATATGCTAATCTACACACAGTTCCTGCATTGCTATTGGCTGAGGTTCTTTTAAGCATGTTGAGGCAAGCAATAATGCCTTCATGACACCAGGTCAAAAATAACCATGATGAGATGTATTTTTGAAGACGTTTTTGGCTCGAGAGTTTGCTTTCCGCAGTTGCACAACCGGCTGACTCCAAGTCGACCACCACGTCTGAAAACAATGAGTCAACAGAAAATGTATTCAATGAATTTAAGTGAAAAGCCAAAGATGAGCTTGCTAGTTGACATACTTTGATATGTTATGTTCATTTCATTTATTGCCTGTAATTTTGTGGGAACACTATATGGAAATAAGTGTAATGTTGTAATGTCACTTAAAATACAAAGCACATGAAAATATTTTCATTTCATGAAATTCTTGGCAGGCATATATTGTATTAAGGCTCACTAACAGTCCTACCTCTTATCAGTCGGTAGGTCTTCCCTCTGCCTCTATTCTGTGTTTGTCTTCCTTGTTAATCCTGTGTGTGTTCCACTTTTATTATTCATTTTTATAGTTCTGCCACACCTTGTTCAAGTACTGAACTGAATATCTGAGTCAGGATTTTATTTCGGTTATTTCGTAGTAATATTCTGTCTTTGCTAAATAAAATGTTACACTGTTGCATGTTATATACGCTTTATCTTGCTGACTTGCCTCCTGTGTCTCTTACAGTAAACACAAAGAAAAAGAGAACTGGTCATGTAAAGGGAGAAATCTCAGAGAGTGAAGATTGAATGGAGGGTGAGAGAACTTGCAGGAAAAAGGCCCCTTCCTCTTTTTCTCAAGGGAGTTTATTTGGGGAAGCGCTCCTGAATGGACAGTGGGGGAACATGGAAGAATGGAGTGCGTGTGCTGAACAGGAGGAGGTTGGGCTATCTCCGGGCTAGTCTTGCCCAACACGGGTGTTGCTGCTAGTAAATCCAACTGCGACTACATTACAGGTGCTGTGTTACCGAACTGACTTCAGATGCCCGAGTCCCAGTGTCACAACGGCCCCGTGGCCTCAAACAGGGCCACGCGATGTTAAGAAAGTGAGTACAAGCTGCCCTGTCCCAGCCACAGGATGGATACGGACTCTGTATGAGAATTGAGTCTTTGGTTGACAGATGGGAAGTAGAGGTGATGGTTCTGGACCTCTCCCATTGCAGGGTGAAAGAAAGCTGTGTGGCAGGGGGAATACCCTGGTCCTCAGCAGTGTGCTTTACCGCTGGACTTTCTGTGGAGCGCTTACACTTAAAGGGGAATCACGTGTGTTCAAAAAATAAAGAAAGGTCTTTGATGGTTTAAAAAAAAAAGACTGAATTGACTGGCATAAGAAACAAATTGGCAATTATTTTTAAGAAAGTGAAATTCAACTACGAATAATGTCTTGCTCCCATGTTTCAATTATGTATAGTTGGTCATGTCTGTGTAAGGACTGCTGTTGTTCTTTTTTGTATTTGATTGTACTGTCCCTGTACTATTCCTGCTCTATAATGTCACACTGGTACAGTGTGGTAGGCTACAATACTGCCCACTGCTCACGGTGAACTGTGCTTAGGAAATGGGACAGTTTGGCTGGAATTAGTCATTCTCTACTCTTTACGACAGTAAGATTTCCTACATGTTCTCATGGCATCGCCTTCCATTGAAACAAGGTGTATTATTTTTCTGGGATGTTTAATTTTACATTGTCATTATGATTTGTTTTGCATTGTCTTATTGCTTCTCTTTTTTTTTTTTTTTTTTCCTCTCCCAATAATGCTTTTTTAAACGGACTGAATGAAATGAGGCCAGCGTAGTCTAGTGTGCGAGTGGCGCAGCTCTGCTTCCCTGTTTGTGTCTTTATTCTGCAGTTTGCCTCTTGCCTCACCCCATGTGGCAGTGGGGGGAACACAGAGGCTGAAATGAAGCGACAAACCAAAGCGTCACTGACCTTTTCATTTCCTGGACATTGATATACTGACCTGTGGTGCCTGGTGTGTAGAGCTTTGGTGGAACAGGAGCATCAGTGTGACTGAGACGGACCGGTGCAGTGCGTGCGTTTGTCTGTCTTCATTCGTGTAAACCGTGCCTTGCGTGCGTGTGTGTGCGTGCGCGCCCGCGCGCGTCTGTCCTTTCCGAGTAGCCAGTCGGCTCGAATGGCTCGCCTGCCCGTGCTCGTTCAGATCCCCGTCCGTCTGAGTGTTGGCTGTGTTGGAGCCCTGCTGGCTGCTCCTGCTCCCAATGCCGGTTCACAGGGACGGGGCAGCTGAGGAGCAGAGATTTTCATACGGTGCGGTTGGAGCGTACGCACCATTGCACCGCCCATGTAGGGGAACGTGAGGATCGTTATGCACGTGGACCCTAAAGTGCTTACGTTGGCATCACTGCCTTTTTCCCCCCACTTTTCTTTTTTGCAACCGCAGTGTCTTCTGTCGACAGTACATTCAGTCAGTATAGCTAGAGATCTTCAAATGGACCAACTAATCTCCGCTCTATTGGGGGGGGGGAAATGTTTTTAAATGATGGTTTTATGTCATTTTTTGGGGATTTTTTTTGTGTGATCAATCTTGTAAATTGCTGCCCTCCTCTTTAAGCAGTCGACGCAATACTGCCTGACGTGTTACCCCAATATTAAAGTAGTGGTCACTGGGTGTGAATAAAACTGGTAGTGATGCTATCTGTGCTTCCATTGGGAGATGAACAAAAATGAGGGTTAGGGTTAGGAGAACGTTTGAGAGTTCCTGCAGCATCTGCGTTTGAGTCCTGGGGTTTCACGGACGTGCAGGCCGGAGCTTAAGAAGGGAGTGCTCCACGCCGCTCCACACGGAGCACGCACTGCTGCGTAAAGTATGAGTGGACGGTGAAGGTGAAGACCGGCCTTGAATTGTGCTTGCGCCGGTGAACTGGGCAGGGGTTTTGTACAAAGGGGCTGGCTAAGTCAACGCACTGTGTGTTTGTTCCATGTATGAACAGGACCATGTACAGGATATTACATTTAACTGGATCTGCACACAGTAGACATGCAGTCTATTCAATATGAATGCTTTTGAAGCAGGAGCACAGTAGAGGGAGGTAAAGCATCCCGCAATGTGTTCACATTTTCTGTGCGTTTTGAGATCAATGTGCAAGTTACAAATCCTTGGAGAATATTACTATGTCCATAATTAATTCATATTGCTTAATAGTTGAGGCATGTGTGGCTTCCTTCTAGCCTCAGAACCATGAGCTGCACATTACCGGTTCAGCACCTGAGTTGTAATATGGACTATGTTTATTTCTACGTGGGCTGTGTGGTTTCAAACCTGAGATGTCAGACAACTTCTAGCAAGGGCATCAGACATATTTGGAAATGCCTTTGAAGTCTGTGCAATGAAGTCACGGTTTCTCTGGGACTGACGGGGCTTAAAAATGCACGTTATAACTTTGAGGTGCACACGAAGGCCTGGGATCAGCCTGGTAAATTTACCAGGAAACAATTGCGCCTGCGGCTTTCTGTTGCGTTGTTTCCAATTATTTTACATTATGCATTTATTCTTGCTGCTTATTCTTTCTCCCGGCTAATAAGGTTTCAGTTGTCTGCTGTTTAAGGTCTGGAGATGGCTGTGATATGGGCAGTCTCGGCATATTCATTACTTTTCAGGCTGACGATGAGAGACTGGATCCTATGAAACATTTCATTTCCCTCTCTGTAGATGTGTGTTGTCAGCTCTAGCAGGTGCTCTATGAAGCATTTATTTCTGACATATGAATTCTACAAGCAGTTAAGGGGGGGCTATTGATAACCAAATGCAGTCATTAAAGAAAGTATAGACTTGGGCAACTCATTGGCTTGTTCTGGTATATGTGTGTGCCACAGTGCTAGCTCATTTTTACAATATTTTTATTAAATCATTTCTGCTGTAATCATTTCTACCCCCATGTATCGACATTTTAAAAAGTGCGGGACCCAGGATTCCCAGTGTTCATTGCCAAAGGCACCTGTCATAATCTATCATTTCACCTGTTGATTTAAAATCTGTGCTTTTTTTTTTTTTTTTTTTAATGCAAAAACCAAATCACACCTTTCATATGTGGGGCTTGTATTTGTGATAATGTTACCAATGTAATTTGCATTCTGACAATGTCAGTCCAAAGCTTTTGTTTGGTCCATCTGGTATTATGCTCGATAGGGTAAAATTTTGTGTAAATTTACCCAACAAACTCTCAGAAAAGATGCTTTATATGCAAGTGTAATTGCATGATTTTCATGATTGCATATGATTTTCTCAATCACTACATCGAGTCTAGTTCCTACATCTGTATTGCAGTGTAAACTGCTTTCTGCCATCTAAAAAGCTACACAGATAGAAATCAAGGATTATATTTATATACCTTTTTTAAATTTTTTTTTTTTACCTTTTTGTCATTTATGGTTATTACTGAAGTATATATATATCTTAGATGACTGTATTATTTATGATGTATTCTGCCAGAAATTATTTCTGATACTGAAGTCAGTACTGAAGGGGAGTCATTGGCAATTCAGCCTTTTAATTTGTATTTTTTGAGGGTTTTTACACATCTTTTATAGGTATTCTTGGCTAAAGAGTGTTCTCCCCTTCCTTTTCTGTCAGTATGTCACAATCAGACATATTTCCATCTACACTGTTATGTGCTGATTGCAGTCTGCTTCGGTGATTATATTTTTACCCTGCCTGTATAAACTATATGTATATAGGAGTCACGGAAATGCCTTTTCTTGCTGTTGCAATTACTTGTCTTTACTGCCATGTTTTTAGTGATGTGGTGGTGGTGGTATTTTTCATACTCATTTTCATTTTAAATAAAGAGGAAAAAGTATTTTCATGTGAATGTCATTGCAGGGTAATGGGATATATATTTTAAAAGGTAAAGTTTTATTTATTCAATAAATCATCAAAATAACTAAGCATGATTGTATTACTGTAACAATTAAAATGTACCATTTTGAGTACTACAACTAAGGAAATTTTTCATAGTATTTTTGTTAAGGATATTTTTGTTGTAGCTGAAGTCTTTCCTGTAAGCAAAATATAATAAAATATTGTGTTGGGATTTTTTATTCTGCATGCATGTGGCTGATTTTAGCTCACATTACCAGGACTGTATGACTTCCATGATACCCTTGATTCAGTAATTATGAGTAGTGTCCCCAATGTCAAAATAGTTTTCCTCTAGGCTATAAATATATGCAATATCACATCTGTATGATGAAATGTACAAATATACAATCAAGGAATGTAAAAAATAAAAACTAAATGTAATATTATACAGGTTCCAGAATGCATTTTTAATGCAGCCTGATGGCAAGGTTGAAAAGAAGAGCTAAACAATTAGCAACAAGTTAAACATTTCATGAGACCTGTGCCTGTCCAGTGCAAAAGGGTGTATTCCAAGAACCTGTCTAACTTGACTGTCTGCTGTCATTTATAAAAGGCTTCTGGCTGAATGCAATGGGGCAGTGAGAGATTAGTGCAGTACAATGGGTATGGAACTGGTCTTGTAACCTAAAGGTCACCGGGCTTAGTTCCGGTGAAGGCGAATCTTAATGCTACAGCATACAATGACATTCTAGACAATTCTGTGCTTTCCCAACAGTATGGGGGAGGCCCTTTCTTGTTCCAGCATGGCAATGCCACCAGGCACACAGCGAGAATGGTTTTGTCAAGGACTGTGTGGAAGAACTTGAATGGCTTGCACAGAGCCCTGACCTCAACCCCATCCAACATCTTTTGAATCAATTGGAAAGCCAACTGCGAGCCGGGCCTAATCGCCTAATAAGTGCCCAACCTCACTCATGCTCTTCTGGCTGAATGGAAGCAAATTCCTGCAGCAATGCTCCAATATCTAGTACAAGGCCTTACCAGAAGATTAGAGGTTGTTATAGCAGCAATGGGTGGAGCAACTCCATATTAATGCCCATAACTTTGGATACGTTTTGGATGTCAGGTTTCCACATACTTTTGGCCATACAGTGTATATCCTGCTGTATGAGTACGACGGAGTGTAGCACAGTGGGTAAGGAACTGGGCTTGTAACCAAAAGGTCGTAGGTTCGATTCCCGGGTAGGACACTGCCGTTGTACCCTTGAGCAAGGTACTTAACCGAAATTGCTTCAATATATATCCAGCTGTATAAATGGATAAAAGTTGTGTACGTCGCTCTGGATAAGAGCGTCTGCTAAATGCCTGTAATGTAATGTATGAATGTGTACTATGTAAATGTAATGTACAGAGCTGCGTAAGTCACGAAATGCCTGTAATGAGAGATCCAACACAGGAAAGAATTGTGCACAATACAAAATCTGAATGGGGAATAACAACAACATTCCCACAGTCAAATGTCAGCAATGCACAGTAAAAACGCTTTTTCTGCCGACACACTCTACACACAAATTAGCTGATTCGTACCTTGCATGGCAGCCTTTCACCGTTGGTGTGTGTATGAGTGTGTGTGTGTGTGTATGAATGGGTGAATGAGAAGCATCAATTGTAAAGCGCTTTGGATAAAAGTGCTATATAAATGCAGTCCATTTACCATTTACAACCCCATCAGCAGTGTCTAGGTTATTTTAGCCATGACTTGATGGACCTATGAACAGACCTCCATTGGATTTACCTGACTGCTGTGATATTTGTAAGGAGATGAAGCAGAGGATAAAACACCAAACCGACGAATGAGATGAAATGGGGAGGCCCTCGCCATGTTCAGGTAGTAAGTTCTTTTTTTTTTTTTGAAAAGGCCCGTTAGCGCCTGATGACTACATTTACCAGAATACATCGCCTCTACTTTGTATCCGGGTTACAGATTTGGCTTGACCCAGAGCCCTAGTGGTAGCCAATGGGAAGATGTGTAGTTACCAATCTCTGTGAGCGGTAGAGCCTTTGCAAACATGGTACTCGAAAGTACTATGGTCTGGTAAGAAACTAAAAGCAATATACAGCTTAACTTTTATTTAAAATGTGGCTACTGTTAAGTTGTAATGTGTATTGATTTGGTGAAGATGGGAAATGTGGCTAGATTTAAGGACGCTGGCTACAATAAACGGGGGATGGGGTGTCGTAGCCGGATAAACTGTCTGGTTAGTTAGCTAGCTGTTTTCCTGAGTCATTACTGTCTGACAAAGACATCTAGCTAATGTCACCAACGTAGTGGAAAGCTAGGTAACTACAAAAAAACAAACGCTTAGATATTTAGTAATAGAAGCTAGTTATCGAACTTATCCGACGTTGGCTGGTTGAGTAAATACCGAGGTACCGTAACCTAAATCATTTATGTTTTTTTATTTATTTGAGCTAACTGGCTACTCTGTTTTGTTTCCAGTCTATTTTACAAGCTTGGTAATGAACCTGGTAGCTTGCATGCCAGTTTCGTCTTTTGTCTCCAGTATCTGTTTTTATCGCTGTTCCCAGGCTAGTTATGTCCTTTATCGATTAGCCTTGGAAGTTTATCGCGTTTTCCTTATTCTTCCGTGATATTTGCATTTAGCTATAGAATGTTGACATGAGCGAACGGTAATGTCAGTCATCTGTTATTTCACAAGCCATAGAAGACTCTTACTAGTGTCAGAACTAGAATCACCATGTTTATTTCCTACATACTTCTAGGCAGCTGTGTATATTTTGAAGCGCCATTAACCTAACCTACTGACTTCAGTTAATAATATATCAAAATGGATTAAATTCAGTCAAAGCCTGTCAACTGCTTAATCACACTTGCTAAAATAATATTACGCCCCGGTATTTGACCCAAAATTAGCTTTGACGACTTCATGTAAAATTTAAGTTTAATTTCAGAATTGGTCTTTGTAATGTCTGTCTCTCAGTGTGGACAACAGTGAGTACATGCGGAATGGAGACTTCTTGCCCACAAGATTGCAAGCCCAGCAGGACGCTGTCAACATTGTATGTCACTCCAAGACCCGCAGCAACCCTGAGAACAACGTGGGCCTAATCACAATGGCAAAGTAAGAAGGCCTATGCCTGTCTGCTAGTACATTTGTGAGCACTATTATTATTGAAAGAGATGTATGTCTCAAGTAGTGTTTATTTTATTTTTTTAAATAATACACACAAAAACACACAATGGGTGGCATGGTGGTGCAGCAAGAAGGTCCTTGGTCAAATCCTGGCCAGGGCCTTGCTTTGTGGAATTTGCATGTTTTCCCTGTGTCTGTGTGGGTTTTTTCCCACAGTCCAAGGACATGCAGGTTAGGTTAGGGTTAGAGAGTCTAAATTGTCCCTAGGTATGAGTGTGTCAGTGAATAGTGTGTGTGCCCTGTACTGGACTGGCAACCTGGCCAGGGTGTATTCTGCCTCTCAGGCTGCCTCTCACCCAATGCATGCTGGGATAGGCTCCAGCACCCCCGTCAGTCGTGATTTGTGAGCTTATCAGTAAATTTAGCTTAAAAGACAGATGATGCATATCATTTGCCTCGTCACGTTATAAACAGGAGTTTACATTAAGTATGTGAAGTGATGCAGTCTTTCTTGCCCATCCTGAACTATGCAGTACTGTTAGCCAACACTAATATGTTTTTACATTTGATCACATAATCGAATTTGTTTGTGTGCAAGATGAGCTGGTGCTTGTCATATCTATGCTCGGCTCTATGAATCTTTTGTTTGTCCCTTGCTATGTAATGGCATGTACAATAGTAGTGAAGTAAATGTTGTATTTGTATGTGTGTAGTAACTGTGAAGTGCTCACTACGTTGACCCCTGACACGGGGCGGATCCTCTCCAAACTGCACGCTATCCAGCTGCGTGGCACCATCAGCTTCTGCACAGGCATTAGGGTGGCGCACGTGAGTAACACTGCTATACTCTTTTTGTATATTGGACATGTAACTAAACAAGGGCGTTATCTGGGACATCAACTGTAGTGCAGAGCTTTAGACACAGTGGAAGACCTTGGTTAAAGGCATACTACGCAGCAATTTTTTAGCCTTGCTCTCCTGTGTTTACAATCAAAGAAGTCACTTTCCCTGTCTTCAACTCCGTCTACTCACCGCAGAGTTCCCAACCGAGTCACAGACACACAAATTCATTAGAAACTACCAGTAAATTTCTCCCATCAATTACTCTGACTGGGCATTACATTGTTCCATTGTACATTACAACCACTTATATAAATAATTTGAAAACTGGACATTCTGGTGAAATAACATCAGACATCTGATAACTAGCTGGATAGCTAGAGATAATGTTACTTACGGGTCCAACTGAAAACAAGCCAACTCCGCAACACTTTTCATCCCCTTGGCTAACTTCGGCTGACACCCTGGAGGAAAAGCAATTCCAAGGTTGACTCTAGTTCCCGAATGAGCCCTGCCGGCTTCTTTTTGCTTCATTGTATCTGAGCCATTACAGCGGCTAGCTAGCTAGCAACAAACACTCTGCTGCTCTGTAGCCACACCCAACCCTCCTGATACAGAAAAGAGTGCTGCGCCCGGAAGCGTCCCAAACACATTGTAGAATAACAAATACAGGTAAATTTGCATTCAGCAAAATTAAGTAAAGGCAGAGATACCCAGTGCATCATAGATATGCCTCATGGCTATTTCATAATATTTTCAAGGTAAAACTCATGCATAGTATGCCTTTAAAAATGCATTTGAAATACTTTAATGTTTTAAACACAGGAAATGCCTCATTAAATTCCTTTAAAAATTTAAAATTTTTTGAGACTTATATTTACAACAGAATGTGATTCTAGAAGTTTTTCTCGTAAGGATGTGCATGCTTTCGAAATTTTACTGGACCTATGTCTATAGTGATGCTGTAGATCTTTTCAACTGTTGATCAACTATCGAGTAAGGCTGCCACTTTGTAACTTGCCATCTTGATTTCTGCTTCCCCAGCTGGCTTTGAAACACAGGCAGGGGAAGAACCACAAGATGCGCATCATTGCGTTCGTGGGAAGTCCAGTGGAGGATAACGAGAAGGATGTGAGTTTCCCTTCACTTTGTGTTGTCTCTTTCTGTCTCTCTGAGCCAGAAGACAAAAGGCATGCATGGAACCCTTTGTATTTGTTTTGTAAGCCAGAAATCTCTAACCCATTCACCATCTTGTTCCTTTGTACAGCTGGTTAAAATGGCCAAACGGTTGAAGAAAGAGAAAGTCAGTGTGGACGTAATCAACTTCGGTGAAGAGGTAAGCGTGCCACATCAAGCACTACTACCCCTCTTTCTTAATCCCCCTGTTTCTTCCCTCACCTTCTGACCATTTCTCTGCACTCACCCACCTTCACCAGGCTCAGCTGCCTACACCCTCCACAGAATCACCTTTCATCTATTCCTCCTTAAAGCACCCATGTTCACTCTGTTCTCTTCTACTCATGCGCCCTTTCACTTCTCTCCATCCTCCCTTGTGTCTTTCTCATCGCTTGTGCGGACTCTTCGTGTCGGTCACTCCCCAGGAGAGGAACACAGAGAAGCTGACTGCTTTTGTTAACGCCCTGAATGGGAAGGAGGGCGGAGGCTCCCACCTGGTGACCGTGTCTCCGGGCCCGAGCCTGGCCGACGCCCTGCTGTCCTCTCCCGTCCTGGCTGGGGAGGGAGGCTCTGTGCTGGGCCTGGGGGCCAACGACTTTGAGTTTGGAGTCGACCCCAGTGCGGACCCCGAGCTAGCACTGGTGAGAAGGGAGAGGGAGGGTGTAGGAATAGAGAGAAACATGAAATCAGGACGCTCTTTCATAAATGCGTCCGCAGTAATTGAGGGTGTGCGGTTTGATGCTGTGGTGGCTGTACCGGTAACCAGAGCCAGCTCCTCCCTGTCTGTAGGCGCTGCGCGTGTCCATGGAGGAGCAGAGACAGCGTCAGGAAGAGGAGGCGCGCAGGGCAGCTGTTGTGTCTACAGGAGACGTCAGCGTCCCCACTCCCACCGGAGACGGTGAGTGAGGGGCAGGGGCCAGGGTCTATCACAGGCTGAAGGGGAAGAGGAGGAGGTGAGGGCAGGAGGTGGGGTGGGTGGGGGGTCATAACACATTTGTCCCAAGAGGTTGCGCTGGTGGAAAACAGTATTTCCAGCAGGCCCAGGAGGACTGCTGCTCTCAGAGTAGTAGAGTACAGATTGGTCCAAACACGAGAGGAACCATTTTCAACGCCAGCTCACCAGGAGCCGGACGGTTCCCTTTGTTCAAATTTATAACCTCATCTACTGCAGAATGTAAGAAAAAGTTTGATCATTAGGATGAAAGGCATTTGAATTGAAGATGGAGAGTTAGAAAAAAAGAGAGGGGAGGCTGAAAATATTCTCCTTTGTATGCTCTTGTTGGAGCTGTATCTGGGTGGGTGCTGCATACTGATCTTTTCTCCACACTCTGTTTGCCCCTTCTGTCAGAGTCCGACGAGGCCCTGCTGCAGATGTCGGTGGCACAGCCGGAGACGGGCTCCCCAGGCCTGCCGGACTTCAGCCGGATGACAGAGGACGAGCAGATTGCCTATGCCATGCAGATGTCCCTGCAGGGGGCTGGTGGTGGTATGCTACAATCACCGTCCACACTGCTCCTCACTCACAGCGCAACACTATCTCTCACTCTTTTTACTCACACCGCATAGACTGCCCCGTGTTTAGTGGGGTGCCATTGGTAGATTAACATCACTTTGTAAGCCTCTTTGGCTAAAAGCATCCAAATGTTTAAATTGTAAATTGTAGGGTTACCGCTGCTGAAATTTATTGTTTTTCTAGCCCGTACCATTTTTTATGGATGCTGTGTTGTGTTCTGCCAGCTGTAATTTCACTCCCTCTCCCTCTCCCATTCCCTGCTCCTCCCTCCCTTCCTCTTCCACCAAATATCAAATATGTTTGAGCAGAGTATGGTGAAGCTGAGTCTTTGGACATGGACACTGGGGCCCCCATGGAGACTGCAGAATCTGTTGTTAAGGTGTGGCTGATTTCAATGTTGTAAATTCGTAAATTATATGCGTGTTTTTTTTTCCCCATGATATAACTGGCCGTCAGTGGTGCCCCTCCACCCTTCAATGGCAGTTTGGTTTGTCCCCCCTCTATAGGAGGAAGACGATTACGACATGCAGGATCCGGAGTTCCTGCAAAGCGTCTTGGAAAACCTGCCAGGCGTGGATCCGAACAACGAAGCCATTCGCAACGCCATGGGCTCCCTGGCTTCACAGACAGGCTCCAAGCCACCTGAGGACAAGAGGGATGAGGAGAAGAAAAAATGAGACCTACACTGAGACCTCACTAACTGACAATTGGACCAGCACACATTTAAAACCTGAAACAAACATGATCTCATGACGCACACATGCACGTGCACACACACACATACACACACACACACACCTTGTTGTAGGTAATTCTGATCATGACTGATTGATGACCTCAACGAAAACGTGTAAACACACAAACGCGTTTCCCCTTATGTACTACGTATCCGCCTTGTTTTTTCTTTTTTTTTTGCATTGCCATTAAAAAAATGAACAAATTTAGCTATGAAGGCTCTTTTTCCTTTTCTCTCCGTTACTATTTGTATTACATCTTTGGTGTCGGATTTCCGGTAGTCACCCCGTGTTGTGATATTGGATTATGATAAAAATGTATTGTGTAGAAATGGTGGGGTTTACAATCAGAGCAAATCCGTAGGATTTATATGGACGAACGAACAGTTCAAAATCGATCAGCTGCACTCACAGAGTGGAGGGTCGGAAAAACGCGTGTTTTAGAGTCCAATCGCAACACTTAAAGAAATGTAAATATTTTAACCTGCTGCCGACGTTCTGTTGGTGTAAAAAAAAAAAAAAAAAAAACGTCATAGTTTAAGGTCTAAGAAGAAAAATGAACGATTAATGAATTGATTACGATTAATGAAGACGTGCAAAATGTAAATGACTTATAAATCATTGTGATTTTGATATTTTTCCAAGACTAATTCATACCGAATACATAATTATGATTACACGAGGTCAGGATTTACGTTTTAAAAAATTTTTTTGGCTGTCAGGACCTGCCTTTCTCCAGTGACGTCAAACTCAGGCGCTGCAACGAGCTAGGAAAGTCGGGAGTCTCTGAACCAGGTAAACAAATGAAACATTTCTCATGGAAACCCCCAAATTGCAATCTGTTTTCTTACGCAACACTGTATATTTAGGCACGTGGAAACATAAGCATAGGACCAAAGCACGCCAGATCGCCTCAAAACAAAAGCTTTGCAGCCCCGATAAGGCCGCTATCTGTATGACCCTTCGCGCTGTGCAGATTTTTTGGGTTTAGTCTGTAGTTATAGCGCTGCCTTAATGCAGGCAGCAAATAAGATGGCTGTAAACTGTTTAGGTAGATTTCGGTGGTCGCTCTTTTTGTTAGTTTTTTGTACAACAAGGAGAAAATTGTGGAAACAGTAGCTAGTTCATTACAGTCGGAGTGAATGGCTGTATCGCTGCAAGATATCACAATATAAATGAAACACCCCGAGTCTCTAGGACCGGTAAGGTTAAACTGTGGCTGTTTTGAACGGATTTAAAAAATATATAGAATCAAGATCATTTTTGTCGTTAAAAAGTGGTTATTTGGTCGTTGATTCCATAATTTATTCCATAATTTTTGTTTGCAATGCGTGGACCGTAGTGGATTGTATCGCAATGCTATGCTATTGTACCTCCTTCGTACTACTGTTTCCATGACAGGACTAACAGCTTTTTCGTTGTTCTCTTTGCACTTTTAATTGGCTAGTGCTCTCATTTTTTGCTTTAGTTGCTTTAATATATACATGATTTGCTTTCAACCGCTAATTACTGAACAATTTTACGGAACCTATTTACAAAGAGAGCTGAATTTGAGTTTCCTTTGCTCGTGTTCTTACACTTGATCATTTTTTCATCTGGTTTTTCCTTTTTGTCCTGCAGGTTTTTGTCCGTTATCCCGTTATGGGGGACATGAAGACCCCAGATTTCGACGACTTGTTGGCGGCTTTTGACATTCCGGACATTGATGCAAAAGAAGCTATCCAGTCTGCCCCAGAGGAAGCAGAGGGACACCATGGAGCTGCGGGGGGCGTGGGAAAGTCAGGCAGCAGTGGGGCAGGAGGTGGAGGGAGCGGAGGTCCTTCCCTAAGACCCCCCAGCCCTCCAGACCATCAGCACCACCCCCAAACCTTGGGTCTCTCCTCGCAGGGCGATCCCCCTGTCGTCAGTGTAATTGTGAAGAACAGGGTGCGTCCTGACGTTTTTGGAGAGGCGGGAGTAGACTTGGATAAAGAGGGCCTGGGCAGCAGTGCAGAAGCTGGGCCAGGGAACGGGGTGGGAGGAGCTGTCATGGGCGCCCGACCCAGAATGGCCCCCTCAGAGCCGCTCGTCCACAATGGGTTCGAGGCCACGGCAGCTTCCACCGACCCCGCCTTGCGTCAGGCCCAGACCCAGTCTAACGGGGAAATATGGCCTACCTGCTCTCCAAAAACTGCCAGCGAGGGAGGGGGCAATGGGCTGGGAGTGGAATCAGCCAGCACCGGCAAACACGGCGCCAACATTTTCAACAGACTGAAGCCCCTGATGGCTCAGAGTCCTGGGGATCCCATAGGCAAGGCCAGGAAAATGCTGCATTTGCAGCAGCAGCAGCACGAGGCTGGCCTGGAAGGGCTTGACCCATCCAAAGCTCTGGGCTCTTCCAACACTGCTTCCTCTCATGGCCCTGTGTCAGCTGGGATCTCATCAGCTTTCTTTCCCGCCCCCTTACCTGTGCTTCCGATTCCCTCCACCCCCTCATCCTCCCACCCCATCGCTTCCTGTCTCTCTCAGTCCTCCCTGAATGAGGTGGGCTCTCACCCCTCTGGGACCATCTCTTCACCCATGGTTCCCACCTCTCAGCCTTTTAACGGCCAAGGGGTCGCATTCCGTCACTTGGAATCAGATGATGAGGACTCGGACCCTGATTTCGGGAGTCCGTTAGTGATCCAGGAAAGCCCCGATTCCCCGGCTTGCACTCCTCCAAAATTCCCCCGTCGCCATCATTCCCCCTCCAGAATCTTCAACTCTCACCCAGCTCCCCCGACGTCCGCTTACACCGAAACGGGAGACGTCGCCCCAGCGCCGTCCTCGCCCTCCGCGTCCACCTGCCCCCAGGCCTCGCAGAGCTGGCTCCCCTCACCCCACGCAGAGAGCCCCACCCATGGGGACCGAGGTCTGGAGCATGTGATCGAGGAGCGGGACTCGCCTGAAAGTCCAGAGCCTGAAGCCCCTCGTTCAGCGGTCTCGACGGGATCAGTGTCCACATCCCTGAAAAGGAGCTTGAGCCCAGCCGTGGCCTCCTCTCCGCTGCCCGCCGCCCGCCAGGGCTCTGTGGAGAGGGAGATGGAGGGAGTTAAAGAAGCTGGGGAGGCCCTGGAGAGCAAGGCCGCCGGGCTGACTGTCGACAAACTCAACCCAGAGAGCGCGCTAGAGCAGGTTGGCGGGACAGAAGATGAAAAGATGGACGTGGATGATGGAGAGAATATTGGTAGGGCAGCTGCTACCAGAGGTAAGGCTTCTTCTGCGGTTACCGTTACCACAACTGTGACTTCCTCAACCACTACGGCTGCTGCTTCCTCCAGGCCTCTCAAAGTCCGCATCAAGACGGTCAAGAGCTCCACGGGGGGCATCACCAGAACAGTGACAAGGGTGGCAGCTAAAGGGGCGGGGTCCGTGGGTTCCAAGGATGCCTCCAAAGCTCAGTCCGTAGGGCATAAAGGTGCCAACAGGCCTAAGAAAACTAGTACCCCCTCCTCCACTGGCCAAGCAGCAAGCTCCCAGCAGCATTTCACCAAAGGCAGCATCCTACCAGTGTCAACTATCCAGGATGCCAGCACTGCCATGCTTATGGCGGCCAGCAAGGCCCAAAACAAAATGGCATCTTCGTCCGAAAAGTCCAAGGTCTCCACAACGGCCGTCAACATCACCAGAAGTGCAGCCCTCCCCTCCATCTCATCATCCTCTTCCACTGCTGCCGCATCCCCCAAATTTAGCACGGGGACCAGTGGGATCGGTGTGCGCCCCGTGGGACAGAAGACTGTCAATGGCGCCCCTGCCACAGCCCCGGTGCCGCAGGCTTCCAAACCGGTCTCCATCGTCAACAGCACGGGCGCCGTCATCTCCCGCAGCCAGTCCACCCTGGTGGAAGCCTTCAACAAGATCCTCAACAGCAAGAACCTTCTGCCCAGCTACCGGCCCGACCTTTCCACCCCGCTTCCCCCCGAGTGGAGCCTCCCGCTGCCCGCCAACGGCTACCGCTGCCTGGAGTGCGGCGACGCCTTCGCCCTGGAGCGCAGCCTGGCGCGGCACTACGACCGCCGCTCGCTGCGCATCGAGGTCACCTGCAACCACTGCGCCAAGCGGCTGGCCTTCTTCAACAAGTGCAGCCTGCTGCTGCACGCCCGCGAGCACAAGGAGCGCGGCCTGGTCATGCAGTGCTCGCACCTCGTCATGCGGCCCGTCTCTATCGAGCAGATGATTGGCCAGCAGGACACCACGCCCATCGGTGAGTTTCTTCCCTTCTCGACTGCTTGTTTCTCAGTGGCAAATATTCAGCAAGCAGGGCACTGTCCAGGAGTGTGTTTTCACAGCATGAACAGAAGTATGAATCAAAGCTTTTGATTGGTCCTCTCATCATACTAGTCCTGCAGTGGTCTTGTTGCCCTCACCTTGTTGAAGTTTACAGGTTTGAATATGTGCCTGTGACTGTTGGTATCAGTCTGATGTGCTGTGTCAAACTCTAAAGCTTGATGGATAGTTGTACTTGTGTAATTGTTTTGCGTGTGCTGCAATGTAGTTTACCTGTTTGTCTACTTTGACTGTTTGTTGCTGTCCTTTGTCAAACGGCGACTAAGCGTTTTCACACTCATTGCCTGTCACAGGCATGCTCTCTCCTTCCCTCTCCTCTCCCGCCACTGCCTCGGCTACTACAACAGTGCCCCCTGTGGCCCCTGCGGCCTCTGCGGCCCCCGGCCTATCAAAGGAAGACCAGGCCACCCAGCCAACCCCAGCCCGCCGGGCCCCCGACAGCCCCCAGGTTCTCCTGCCCCTGCCCTGCAAGAAGGGGGAGAGCCTGCAGTACCACAACTACAAGTGCCCCGAGTGCCGCACCCAGTTCGGGGGCAAGACGGAACTGGTGGCCCACTTCCAGGAGGTCAAAGCTGCTTCGACCACAGTGAGTCCCAACACACGAGCGTACAAACCGGGCGTTCAGAGACCGTATGCTGTGTTTACATGTGAAAGCTGGTCTCGATCAGACCCGTCCCTGAGTGCAGCTGTTGTAGTGAGTACTGTAATGGCCGCCCTCCTCTGCAGACCTGCATGCTGTGCTCTCCCGCCATGATGCTGCCCAACGCCTGCAGTGCCGCCGCCCACCAGCGCATCCACAAGCACCGCTCGCCGCACGTGTGCCCCGAGTGCGGTGGCGTGGCTCGGCCCGCCAGCTTCCAGACCCACCTGGACGAGGCCTGCCTGCACTTCGCCCGCCGCATCGGCTACAGGTCAGCTGTCCCGCACGCCTCGCTGTGCCTGTCTCTGAGCTGCTGCCTGACATGCACACACACACACACACACACACACAAACTCAGACACACACACACACGCATATACGGAGACACGCACACACACATATACACCCGCACACATACACACACACGCATACACACACGCGCACACACGCATGCACGCATACAAAAACACAAATGCATGCATACACACACACAAATGTACACACACACACACACACGCATACACACATGTACCCGCACACACAGGCGTCTCGGTCTTTCATTCACAGGGGACAATTTGAGTCATCCATCAGTGCAGTGAATCGTGGTTTATTACACCATTAGCTGGGGATGCACAGTGTTGTTAGGGTCATATTGTATCTGCCGTTAATAGCTATAAACAAACTAAGCAGCATCAGCCAATAATGTTATTGCCGATATGATGAGCCAGTATTCTGGCCCGGCCCTGCTTACAAATGTCATCCCCAAGAAGTAGCCTAATCAGTCATTTGTACCTCTACTATTATTATTTTACTACTTGTAATTTTTACCAACCAGTAAAATGCTCCCATGCTCTCTGCTTAAGTAAGCAGGTTGAAATATTTTGTGATACAAGCAGAATTAGCATTATTTGCATTATTTTCTTCCTTTATAAGTTAAGTCTGCGCTGCTCTACTTCTTCCATGAATGTGGAACTGGCCAAAATGGCCAGCTGAATAATGGTTATTAATATCAGCCCCAGAATTTCCACATGGGGCAGCATCAGTGGCTTTCACTTGTCAGTGACCCTCCCCGTTGCCCCGCCCCTCGTCCTCCCGCTTCACCCGCTTTCTCCTGCTCTGCTCTGCTCTGCTATCCAGGTGCTCCAGTTGTCAGGTGGTGTTCGGTGGCCTGAACTCCATCAAGTCCCACATCCAGACGGCCCACTGCGAGGTCTTCCACAAGTGCCCCAGCTGCCCCATGGCCTTCAAATCTGCGCCCAGCGCTCACTCCCACATCAGCACCCAGCACCCGGCCCTGGGGGCCCCGCAGGCCAAGTACGAGCCGCCGCAGAGCCCCCCCCCCCCCGGTCCGTATCTGTGTACCGCGCACTGCGTGGGCCCTTCTGTGCATGTTCTCACGGGCCCGCTGTCTTCTGTCTTCTTCAGGATGATATACAAGTGCGTGATGTGCGACACGGTCTTTACCCAGAAGCCCCTGCTCTACGTCCATTTCGACACGCACCTGGCCAAGCAGAAGGTGCACGTCTTCAAGTGCCCCGACTGCACGAAGCTGTACGCGCAGAAGGGCTCCATGATGGAACACATCAAAGTATGGGTTACATTTCTGTTTGACATATATGTCAGGGTCGGGATTTTGAAATCAAGTGTCATATGTGTATATATGATGTGTGCTGAATGTGTACATATAAAAAATATAGTGCTGTAACTTCACAATTCATTCACAATTGCTATATTAACATTTAACTGTCTGCTAGAAGCAAGTTTATTATCAGTTCTTTTTTGTTTCAATACTGGACTAAAATCCTCAAAATACCACACCACAAGTAAATGGAGCATAACAATCTATACATTTTTACAGCAAGCACAGGTTGACAGCACTTCCTTTTATGTCAACTTCCATCTCTTCCTCTTTCTCCCATGATCCCTTTCCACCTTTCCTCCCTCAGATGGCTCACAGGGCCCTGTCCGTCAAACCGGAAGCCCCAGACACCGTCTCCAGCCCTGCTGCCCCCGCTCCGCCCTCCTCCTCCCTCCCAAAACCCAAGGCCCCCGCGAAGACGGAGAGCTCCGACGGGGAGGAGTGGGCTGGGGAGCAGGAGGAGGAGGGGGACGACGGAGAGGGGAAGAAGGACCCCGACTACCCCGCCAGCGCCGCTGAGGCGGCCCCTGCGGAGTGGAGAGAGGGCGCCAAACCCGCTGCGCAGAGAGGGACCACCACGTCTCCCACATGAGGGAAGAGCACGGCCACCAGGGGGCGCCATGCACCGAGCGCATCCTTCAGACTGCTCCGTTTTGTTGATTTTTGATAATTTATTATTATTTTTAAATTTTTTTGTTGTTTTGTTTGTAAAATTTTCAGCCAACGGTACTTTTACAATATACTTTCACGTAAAACTGTAAAAACAAGTGTGATATCCGCCACAAAAAAGCCCTGTGACTTCCTATTGGATTGTTCTTTGTCCTATATGACACTTTTTTTTATGTAAAGGGACAGTGACAGTTGTAAACCCCGGACGTACAGTACACGTATGCTGATGAGTGCACTTTGGGCCTTCCTGGCCGACGCAGCCCATGAAGAACCCCCCGTGTTGCTTGTATGAGCTCTCCTTCAGCTCCACCCACAGCCTGCAGCGCCACACTCAGACCACCCGCCAGGGCCCTGGGAGAGTCTTTCAGTGCCCCTGAGCGTGTGCCCTCTCGCACACCGGAGGGATTCTGTCTCTCTCTCGCGCGCTAACGAGGGAACACCGGCGGCACTGCTGGCGTGCGGGTTCTTGCACGGCAGGAGAACGGACCTTCTAGCAGCCGGGTCGGTTCGGAGGGGGCGGGTCCAACATGAGATCAGAGCCTGGGACCAGACACCCCTGCAGCCTGGAAATAGCCAGGTCAAAACCCCCACCTTTGCTGGACCTTTAATGTGGACTAGCCCAGTTAACACAGGAGGGATTTTGAGAATTGTGCTGCACATTTGAGTAATTTTAGGATGTAACCCCATAAGCCACAGGTTGCAGCTTCAATTTCCAGGTGGGTTACACAACATAATGAACCTGGATTTCTTCCATAAATATCTAGCTGTATATATGGGTAATATGTCAGGGGCAAATGTAAGGGTGTCTGTAGTTGTACTTGAAAAATGTAAATGGTTTGGTGTGTTACAGCCGTTTCACAGTAACTCACTTGTAAGAAGTTCAGTGCAGGGAGTCAGTCCTGGCTCTCCTGAAGTCCGTCGGTCTCTCCTCTCTGTTCCTCCCTAACCCAGCCCAGCACCTGTCGCTGCCTGTGTCTGTCCCTGCAGAGCTCTGCCTGCTGGCTGCTTCAGGGGGCCAGGGGGTGGGTGTGCGGCAGACGCTGAGAAAGGCCGGAAGACGCGGGTTCCTGCCGCACATCCCTGACCTCAGCGCCGACGGCGACTCCCTGCCGCGGCCGCAGGAGGGGGAGGGCGCCGAAGGCGGGGCCGACCGCAGGGGGTGTGGCCAGCAGTTTCGACAGGGCCTCCGTCCTCAGCAGCCTCTGAACACACGTAGGGCGTGGCCTTCGTTACTGCACACAAGACTGACAGGCCAGTCTGGAGGGAAGGAGGGAGGGTCTTCCATTAAGAGCAGAGGGCAGAGGTGGAGAGGGGGGGGGGGAGGCAGGAGAGTTTCTTAGGCTGTTAGTCCACTGGTCTGTCCTCTGCAGTCTCTCCCTCTCTCCTCCTTCCTGTGCCTTGAGCTCTCTGTCTCAGTCCTGGGGCACGTCAGTGACGTGCTCACAGGAGAGACGATAACACTAAAATGCCACTACAGCACTCCACACATGGGAACAGTCTGACTGGAGAGCCTAGCTGAACACACACTGGTTCAGGGGGGCATGCTGGAGGGCTTGCTGAAGGGTGGGGAGAGGGGACCTCAATTCATTACAGTCACATTTTGGCTGTCTCAGTTTATAATAGCAGTGTATTGGCAGTGTGATTCCCGTCATGCAGCTCCCTGAGTTCTGGATTTTTTTCCTCTTTGGGTTTTTTATTTATTTTATTTTTTTTTAACTGTAAGACTGTAAGACTGATCCTTACAACTCTACATTTACCTTGAGCTGTACTGCAACACTAAATCACCTGACCCTGCATGTGTCTTCTGTAATGCACTATATTAGCCCCAGTCTGTTGCTGCTGTTCTGACTGTTATTCGAGCGTAACAGTACTGTCAGTTTATCCATATTTTCAGAAGATTCAAAAAGTTCAAATAATAAAGTTCATCATACACACAGCACATTGAATGAGGTTTAGCAACAAGAAGGGAGCAAACTGATTGTTATGGAGTAGTGTCAGTGTCTGTAGTTTATAGGTGTTCAGGTTTTGGCTGTGAACAGAGGAAGGCAGTGTCCCTGGTACATGGCCCCCCTTGCAGGAAGACTGGAGTGAACAGCTCCTGCAGTAACACTGTCTTACCACTAGGTTGTTGCTGTTGAACAGTGCCTGATAGGGTCCTTTTTTGTAAGATTTTTTTTAGAAACACTGTCCCATGTCTTGGGCTAAATTCACCAAGATGACCATTCTGTTTGGGTTTCAAGTGAGAAATTGTAATTTTGTGATTTGTGAGTTTCAGACACTATTGCTTATGGCAATCTTAAGTTCATGTAGAACTAATAAATAGAGGTAGTAATATACAGAAAATGCATTTTTTTTTAACTGTGTGGTTTTGGAATCTATATGCTAGTTACAAACGTTATTTCAACTTCAACCAGCATATAAAATCTTTTGAAAGTTACATATTAATGCCACAGTAGCATAACTGTTGATTTATCTGTATGTGTCTGTATACCTGTGTATATACGCAAAAACATCAATATGGTTTATTTTATGTGAATGAATTTATATTCAAATTAAGGGTCTAAGTTTCTGTCTTTCAACTTCTGAGTCAGTCTTTTCAAGGATTCCAAGCACCAAATTCCCACAAGCGCAGAATTCCACCCAGTTTTGTGTACATTTTTGTATAGAATGTTTATGAAAGGGGTGTGGTTAATTGTGAATTATGTTAACAATGTTACCTGTTCAGCCTGAACTGAAGAAATCTCCACCCCATTTTTGCTTTTGTTCTAGAGCTACAACTGGCGGAACATTTCTTAGAAAAAGTGTAAATATTGCATACTCACAATCCTGAAATCTCCCCTATTAGTTCAATGGTTTGAGAGCCGAAAATGAGTGTAGACAAAGGCGTGAGTGTCGATGAGGTGTTGTAATTATATATTGTGATGAAATCATTTAAAATTAGATAAAAATGAGGGTTTTATTTAATGTTTTTTTTTTTTTTTTACAAAATTTTCAATACACGACCGTGGTCACAGAGTCAGTTCTTGCCATATACAATTTTATATTATCTGGTTTTAGTGATATGTGTCCCTGTCAAAGGATCTTTTTGTGTTTTTTAACCTTCAGTCATGTGATGTTTATAGATTGCTATGAAATTTGTCATTCTTTTTTTGTTCATTTTGTTTTTTTGCCCTCAGCAGTGACTTGCTGCATATAGATCTGGGTGGTTTCTGAAATAAATTTGAAAACACATTTGTCTTGTTTTATATTTGAGAACTATCATGAATGGAAGGTGACTATGCCTGAGAAAAAAACAACTATATTACTACTCGGTGTGACGAGAGGCTGAAGTTGGCCCCAGTTTTGAAATTTAATCGGTAGTCCTGTCCGTTTGCCTTCACAGTCTTGCTTGAGTGTTTATAAAGATTATGTTGTGCTTCCATAATAAAATAAAGGTAGAAACAGAACAGTGGGAGGGAGTAAGATTTTTTAAATAGCATTTTGTTCAGGTGCTCTAAGCTGGAGCTTTCAGGTGTCCAAGTGTCACACATAAAAAAATGTTTAAAAAAACTTTTTCCACATAAAATAAACTCAATGAACCGGTACTGTTTACATGATAAATAATCAAGAACTCAAAACCAGTACAGACTTAAAGTGGGCTAGGATAATTCCACTTTATAAAAAGATCACACGTTCAAAGATCACACAAGGTCCAGCTATCTTGATTTTAGAATATTGTGAAAACAATTGGAAATATTATTAGTAAACTTTTGGTGATACTGTGGTCAGCAATATGAAGGATTTTAGAATTCCAGATTTCCACATTCTACAGTAAAGGTTTTTGAAATTAATACTAGTCATAGCTGTTAACTTGCGCTTCAAAACTTCACAGGGCTTTGATGAAAACTATTTGAAATTATTTTGTTAAATATTTTTTGAATAGGTGTATTGTTTTGAATACCTGGCTCTCTCAAACTTGTTACCTAATCATCCCCTGATTTAACTGGCTAAAATATGTTCTCTCCCTCTCCACCTTAGCTAACGTGTGGTGAGCATTCTGGTGCAAAATGGCTGCCGTGCATCACCCAGATGGGTGCTACACATTGATGGCGGGTGAGGTTAGTTCCCGCTCATCACTGTAAAACACTTGGGAGCGTTTGGAACAGTGCTATATAAATGCAATGATTCATTCATTCAATTATATAATAGCTTAATAAAAGTTAAAAAAAATAAAAGCTTCTTTGAGCTAAATGGCAGACATTGATATCACACACCAAACATCTTTTGCATAATGGACACAACAATATCCAGTTACAAACAGGTGAGCGCAAGATCCCACAGCTGCACAGTCCAAACGCAAGAGCTGTTGATCACAGAGTGCATAGATGTAGGCTACGTTGGTGGGTGGGATAATTGGATTGTCACTGGGTGAAACTGAAACTGCCATTGAATTAATAAAAGTGTATTTGTGTTGGCAACATGGAATGGAATACCTTAAATCAAAATTCAGTTGGAAAACTCATTAAAACGAATCCCAGCCACAGCTGTGTGCTTGCTCTTCAAAAAACCATGGGATTTTTAAAAAAATTGCCGAATGGAAGGATCGTTTCTTTGAGTTCAAAGAGTGAATAAACGGTGTAAATTCCATTACCCTGTGTATGTTTGTTTTCATTCACCACATGATATACTGGCCTACGGAGAAAACTGGCAGGGAACAGAAATGTACGTTCTCAATAACATGATTGATTTTCGGAAACCAGTGTTTATCTTCTGTAAATCAATCCGTCTGCCGATCAGTAGGGGCTCTGATGCTTCTGCTTACAGAGGCTTAGCCAGGAAACAGTCGATTGTAGGCCGCTATTAATTAAGCCTCTTCAGCTGGAATAGTTCTCAATCACTCACCCCCAGGCGCTGTTCTATAATGAATTGCTTGCTGCATCAGTAGCAATGCCACGCTCGTGTGTGTGTGTGCGTGTGTGTCGTTGTGGGGGCGGGGGATCCTTATGCACGCAGTATGCACACTTTTTGCCTCCAGAAATTATGCACAGCTATAGTAGTACATGTTACATATAGAGCTTTCTGCCATTAAACTTTGAAAAGCTCTATCACTGACAATAATCAAATAAAGGTAGCTATGATCCTATGCCATGAAGTATCTGGACGTTTAGCACAGCAATATTGCAATGCTTTTTCATTAAAAAGAGCAAAGGTAAAGAACAGGGCAGACTCTGTGCTGCAAGCTTTTCTTTGGAGCACCTGACCATTCAACCATAGCTGCTGCCATTCTTCTCATTCAAAGCACTGCCGCAAGCATTTTGTCACGGAAGATAATAAACACAACATATCAGATATCATGCCAGCATTTATTATATGCAGATTTTCAAGATATATATATACATGTATAGTTAAATGCATTTTTACTGAGAGAGTGACAATTTTTGCAGTTTTGGCTCAGTACTGCAGCACATTAGATTGGAAATAAAACATACACACTTTTTAAAAGATTAGGTCTACAGTATATGTCAGCAATTACAGCACTTGTATGTATGTAGGTAATGCATTCGTACATATATTTCTTTTGATTATATTATGGTTATGGATAGAAATGATACAGGAAGACAGTTCAGTTCATTTTGAAGCCAGGTTTGCTATGTCATAGTATAACCTAGACAGCATACCAAAGTGTAAGCAATAGGAATTGCTGCAAGAAAACTATAGCTCCCACAATTCCCACCCTGGAGACTCCATCTGAAAGAAAAATAAATAATTATGTTATTGTAAATTACATACTTGTGCTGCAACACTGTCTCCTGTCCTCTTCTCACAACACAGCAACCTTCTTCCTGCTCTGTTGATTTTCTCCCTAAATGCTATATAATTATATAATGCAGCCATACTATATTGTCAACAATTTCTGCAAAGTAGTAGTGGTATTAATTATGTACCCATCCAGTATACATATATATATATATATATATATATATGTATATATATGTATATACAGTATATACTCAAATTCTCAATGTGACGATTTCACACACACACACACACACACATACATATATATATATATATATATATATATATGCGTGTGTGTGTGTGTGCAATCATCAAATTTGCTATTGAGAAGTTGTGTAGGTGCGCCACTACAGAAACTGAATGTGTTAAGAACTGTCTCCAGTTCCACTCTTCAGCTCCACTCTTCAGCTTCAGTATTGTGTAAACTGGGTCCTCTGCTCTGCATCTCCTACATTACACTTACTCCCTTTTGGTGGCAGTACTGGAGCTGGGGTTTTCTGGGTGGTGACTTCACTTCGGGTGTAGGGAACCCCCAAAGCACTCCCCAGGGCCTCTCGTTGCTGTTCACTAAGCACTGCTCTCTGGGCAGTGGTCACCATGGCAGAATTGTCAGCACCCAAGGCCTGCATTTGGCTGACCGACAGTGCCTGAACAAAAATGGCACGCAAGATGACATAAGCATGGACGAGAGGAAGAGAAAGAAAAGATTGAATGAGGAACACAAACTCACAGCCAAGCGTGCCGGGGGGATGAGGGGAATGGCAGACTGTCTGATGAAGGACAGGACAGACCCATTGAGACTCTGCAGCTCTGTTTCATTCAGGCCAGCTGAAAGAGAAACATGGAAAATAAGGGCAGTGTCACTTTAAAACAGTTTAATTTCTGTACCACTTTCAAAATTATACTGAGCACGGTTGGCAACTGTGTGACTGCCAAGCACTGGCCAACAAATATTGATGTACTGTACTGTACAGAGCAAGACCCAAAATGGGAATAAACAGATAATGCATGGAGAGGAACAAATGACAAGCGCTAAGGTTCCTCTGGCATTTATATCACTTCTCATTTCATACAACCTGATTAATGGAAATAAGCATTGTTATGGAAGTACTAAAGACAAACTGAAGGGCTGCAGCATGCACATTTGTTTGTGGTTTCCTTTCAATCAGCAACCAATGTAGGTCTTGAAAACAAGGTGGGAAGACTCTTAAGCCTATCAATAACCTAAATGACTCAAATTAAGTTGTTAAGCACAGGGACATATTCCTGCACAGGACCTTGGGGGAAAAGTGAAATAACGCACATTAAGACAAGCAACTGTAATTAGCTAAACATACCCTGTACCTTGGTTGCATTAAAATGCCTCGACCAATTCTCAATTACAAATGAATAATGATGTTCTGTTTCTAGCACTCCAAAGTAAATCTTTTGTGACATCCTAGTGGAAATGTGACGACAGACCGATGATGTTTCCCATGTTGTTGACTTGGGCCTCAGTCCAGTCCTTGGGTTTGCCGAACAGAAGCACCGCCTTGCTCTTCAGCAGCTCCATTTTGGAAACAGGACAACTGACGCCACCCATGTCGCTCACGGCCTCCCTGCGAAACATATAATTCATTGTGTCACACGTCTCCTCATTTCATCTTGGCATGACCTTGGCATAACCTTCCCGTCACCGTCCCCGTCAGCCGCAGCCGGGCCATGCGATGTCGGCGTCTGACCTGAAGGCGTTGGTGCTGAGGTTCCGCAGCTCCTCCGGGCTCAGCCCGCAGATGAACTGGCCCAGGCCCACCATCTCCACTGTTCCCAGCGTGCTCACTGTGTGCCCGGTGCGATTCACATAACCGCACCACATTCCTTCTCTCTGTCGTGGGGGAGAGTACTTTCTAAGCATCATCGTTTTTCATCGCCATCACTAGCACCACTGCATTTTCAGACATGCGGGCTTCATGTTCACAGAGAAAGGGTTAGGGTTAGGGTTAGGGTTAGGGTTAGGGTTAGGGTTAGGGTTAGGGTTAGGGTTAGGGTTAGGGTTAGGGTTAGGGTTAGGGTTAGGGTTAGGGTTAGGGTTAGGGTTAGGGTTAGGGTTAGGGTTAGGGTTAGGGTTAGGGTTAGGGTTAGGGTTAGGGTTAGGGTTAGGGTTAGGGTTAGGGTTAGGGTTAGGGTTAGGGTTAGGGTTAGGGTTAGGGTTAGGGTTAGGGTTAGGGTTAGGGTTAGGGTTAGGGTTAGGGTTAGGGTTAGGGTTAGGGTTAGGGTTAGGGTTAGGGTTAGGGTTAGGGTTAGGGTTAGGGTTAGGGTTAGGGTTAGGGTTAGGGTTAGGGTTAGGGTTAGGGTTAGGGTTAGGGTTAGGGTTAGGGTTAGGGTTAGGGTTAGGGTTAGGGTTAGGGTTAGGGTTAGGGTTAGGGTTAGGGTTAGGGTTAGGGTTAGGGTTAGGGTTAGGGTTAGGGTTAGGGTTAGGGTTAGGGTTAGGGTTAGGGTTAGGGTTAGGGTTAGGGTTAGGGTTAGGGTTAGGGTTAGGGTTAGGGTTAGGGTTAGGGTTAGGGTTAGGGTTAGGGTTAGGGTTAGGGTTAGGGTTAGGGTTAGGGTTAGGGTTAGGGTTAGGGTTAGGGTTAGGGTTAGGGTTAGGGTTAGGGTTAGGGTTAGGGTTAGGGTTAGGGTTAGGGTTAGGGTTAGGGTTAGGGTTAGGGTTAGGGTTAGGGTTAGGGTTAGGGTTAGGGTTAGGGTTAGGGTTAGGGTTAGGGTTAGGGTTAGGGTTAGGGTTAGGGTTAGGGTTAGGGTTAGGGTTAGGGTTAGGGTTAGGGTTAGGGTTAGGGTTAGGGCTATGGTTAGGGTTAGGGTTAGGGTTAGGGTTAGGGTTAGGGTTAGGGTTAGGGTTAGGGTTAGGGTTAGGGTTAGGGTTAGGGTTAGGGTTAGGGTTAGGGTTAGGGTTAGGGTTAGGGTTAGGGTTAGGGTTAGGGTTAGGGTTAGGGTTAGGGTTAGGGTTAGGGTTAGGGTTAGGGTTAGGGTTAGGGTTAGGGTTAGGGTTAGGGTTAGGGTTAGGGTTAGGGTTAGGGTTAGGGTTAGGGTTAGGGTTAGGGTTAGGGTTAGGGTTAGGGTTAGGGTTAGGGTTAGGGTTAGGGTTAGGGTTAGGGTTAGGGTTAGGGTTAGGGTTAGGGTTAGGGTTAGGGTTAGGGTTAGGGTTAGGGTTAGGGTTAGGGTTAGGGTTAGGGTTAGGGTTAGGGTTAGGGTTAGGGTTAGGGTTAGGGTTAGGGTTAGGGTTAGGGTTAGGGTTAGGGTTAGGGTTAGGGTTAGGGTGTTAGGGTGTTAGGGTGTTAGGGTGTTAGGGTGTTAGGGTTAGGGTTAGGGTTAGGGTGTTAGGGTTAGGGTGTTAGGGTGTTAGGGTGTTAGGGTGTTAGGGTGTTAGGGGGTTAGGGGGTTAGGGGGTTAGGGGGTTAGGGGGTTAGGGGGTTAGGGTTAGGGTTAGGAGGGTTAGGGTTAGGGTTAGGGTTAGGAGGGTTAGGGTTAGGGTTAGTAGGGTTAGGGTTAGGGTTAGGGTTAGGGTTAGGGTTAGGGTTAGGGTTAGGGTTAGTAGGGTTAGTAGGGTTAGGGTTAGGGTTAGGGTTAGGGTTAGGGTTGCATTTTCAGCTAGCACCACTGCATTTTCAGACACGCGGGCTTCATGTTCTCAGAGAAACAAGGGGGACCATTCATAGTGTTTCCATATACATCCTCATTGTTATCATTATCATCATTATCCTCATCAGAAAGATGATGATCAGAATGATGATCACCATCACCGTAGTCAAAATGGTTACCATTGTGATAGCTCTGGTTGCCATGTTCACCCTTTCCACCACTGTCAACCCACCACCACACTATCTTTTTTTTAGGTATGATTGGCTCCTGACCTGCTGCTGCGTCCAGTTGCAAGACTCGAGCAGCTCCAGGGTGTCCAGGGAGGTGATGTTGAGCACCTTCAGCTCTTCAGGGGAGAAGCCCTGAGCCACGCAGCCCAGCTGCATCACCTGCGACGCAGACAGGGAGCCCGGCTTGCCCCACACCTGCAGGGAGCACAGCGCCAGGAGAGGCCTGTCATGTGGGAAGTCATTCACAGGGGACTTCCCACATGGGGGGCAAATACAGTGGCTACCTTCAAACACAGAAGTCCTCATTCGCTGCCCCATTCGCCTAAACACTGCCTAACAAATAGGGAACCCATTCTCTACCCCTCCAGTCTGTTGCCCACAGTGCAGCACCTGGATGACTTTGCTCTTCAGAGCCTCCAGCTGTTGGGGGTTGTAGTTGACGATTCCCCCAAGGATTTGCACCCCGCTATTGAAGTCGTCTGTGGAAATGCAGGCCAGCTGGGCCGGGGTCCATTCGACGTTCCCCTCCCCCAGTTCCATAATGGCCGACAGCGTGGGAGCGTCCGCACAAGCTGAGATGGAGAGAGAGAGAGAGGGACAAAGTTGGGCAGAGAGAGAGAGGGATGAGAAATAGTTTGGGCGAGAAGCGAAGCGAGGGATTGTGGGAAAGACAGCCACATGTTTAAAGGGCGAAGGGAGGACGTGGAGATTGAGGAAAACATTCTCTTTGAGCGTACTCCTGCAGCCAAACACATATTAAGCAGAAATGGTAAGTGGTACCACAGGAGGTCGTCACAGCATTAGGGTGAAGGAAACTGCGTGATCGCACTTACCCGCTCTCTTTCTACGGGCGGCAGGGCTGGGCTGTGCAGGGTAGGTGATCAGGTAGAAGAGCTTCTTGCGTACCGCGGAAAGACTGGGCCTGATGCGAAACTCCTCTGGAGCAGACTGCGACTGGTCAGGGGGCAGACGGTCTAGCACATCCATGAGGGATTCCTTCAGCCCAGACTTTGTGGAGACATGACAAGACAAATGTCATGGAAGAGATTTAGGATCCTGTTATGATGATGCTTTTTATTTATCAGGCGCCTTTCTGAATAATCAAGGTCACCTTACATGGAATAAAACAGTTGAAATGACATAATACTGCACATACAGGACATGGTATTAAAAATCATTGAGAAAAAAAGATGGAACACTGGGCATGGTATTTTTTTTTTAATGTTATGACAATATAGTCAAAGGGTGAAAGAAATACAAAAATACAGAATGCAAGGTAGATTATACAGACAGTGTGAAAGCTCACCTTGTAGGTTAGTGAGTTGATTTCTGTGTCATTCAGTAGAAGGAGACTTCCAAAAGAGGTCATTGTGCTGGAGGACCAATTTGAGGGCGGTCTGTCCCATGGCAAGGAAAAAAAACGTTTTAATTTTTAAAATTTTAGACAGAAACAGATGAATGAAACTATGGAAACAGAAATCCGTTACCCATATTGTGCCTTGAGCAGTGTGACGATGGCATGCGTGTGGTGGCGGTTAATCTGGATGCACTTGGCCAGGGCCTGCAGGGTGGCATTCTGAGCATCGGCACTCAGGTTAGTCAGATGAGCAGGCTGCAGCTCACACACAAGCGGCCCCAACCTGGTGATGTCGCCAGCGTTCAGATCTGACACGTTCTTACCCTGTAGAGACGTGGAAGGAAGCGTGCAACGTCAGCGGTGTCGCCACGTGTGAATTCACAGTCAAATCACAATAAAACACAGTTGCAGAGCAATGTTCAAAAAAAACATTTACACTAATTAACATAAAATAAAATGAAAATTGGCCACCATTTATGCACAGAACAGTTTAGAACATGATATTTATAACTAAACTGATGTATGCTGCAAAAGTAGCCAATAGATCTGGAACCTTACAAACTTCTAAAACTATTCAGCACTTTGGGGAAGCTGAAAGAATGAGCCCACAGGAAGTGCATGTAAGCTGAATAAGCTAACGTCACCCATAATGGTGTAAATGCAACCAGTTTAGCTCGAGAGTAAACCTCAGATTTAAATCTGTAGACCACAGGCCTGTATTGGAAAAGCTGTTCCTTATCCTACAGATTAGGAGCAGCTGTTCCAGTGATGTAACTCTGCGGTAGAGTGATCTAAGTTTGTTAAGTCGTCTCAATTGGCAAAGTGAGAATAGCTGTCCCTCTGTATTTACCAGGCAATTCAGCGATCTGTTGGTCAGGGCAGAGCGAGCGGACGAGCTCAGGGGAAGAGTGGTGAGGTTGGCCTGCGACATTTTGTCCAGGAAGTGGGCACACACAGAGCGTGGGAGCGCCATGATTGCCTTCACACTTAAGGGGACAACAGAGGGGGACGAAACAGCAAGAAGAAACAAAGACGACAAAAATAAAATGATTTATAACATTTAGTTTACACGGACAATGCAGAAGAATCGACAAATGACTTAGCCAATTCCTATCTATCCCTAAATCACATGGTGGATGAAAAGTGACCAATAGGGTGCAGATGTGCAGTTGTAACATTAAATACTACTTTACAGACTGTACAGAAAGTCATAATGACACAAAAAGACCCAGAACTGACGGCATGTAAATCAGAAGTGGTGTGGGAATGGCATCCAGTTCAGCGTTTGTGATGTTGTTGAAGTAGTCCTTTCTCTCATTCTCCAGGCTGTTGTAGAGCTTCTTAGCAACACAGCCCACCTAAAACAGAGAGAAGCAGAGAGAGAGAGAGAGAGAGAGAGAGCGATAAAGAGAGAGAGAGAAAGAGGGAGAGAGTGGGGGAGGGGTGGAAGTAAAAATATAGTTTTAGTACTGCAATCAACATTATTATTACTATTGTTATCATGGTATGCCATTGATTTTTTTTGTTATTTATATGGTTATACAACACTTTTTACTTAAATTGAAATGAGTGGAAGGGGATATACTGTTTTTACTTGGGTGTGTATGAGGACCACCACACATTCAAAAGAGATAATACACTGATGTTCACACATCTGACAGACTTGAGATAATATGAACCTGTGTCCTGGACAGCCAGTGCATGCTTCCTGTTAGAGCCTGAGACACTTCCTTGACGTCACTCTGATTGGTATTGTCAATCATCTGACATGTCACACCCTGCACCGCTGACTGCAGTTTCCTGTCAAAATAAGCCTCTTTACTTTATAAATGAAATAATCACGGTTCCACCAGTATAACTTTAATCTTCACAGACACAATAACCATAAACTGCAGTTATGCCAGAGCAGACGCCAACAACACGCAAAAAAAAAGCTAAAAGAGAAGCTCCCTCACATGATGTCACTGGGTCTCAACCTCCCCTTCAGGATCTTCTTCACCAGTAAAGCAGACTGCAAAAACATGGAAAGAGAAGCAGTGTACAGAAAACCGTGATGCACCGCGACAGTGAGGTGGTGGGGCTCCAGGGAATGAAGGTTACCTGAGACTTGGTCCAGTTCTTCCCCTCCAGCTGGTCCACAGACGTGAGGTTAGCCTGTTCAAGGGTGGACAAGGACAGCCTGGCCAGGAGGGGCCCGGAGACACTACGCACCAACTGTGATGCGTTCATTTCACTGCGCAGCTAAGGGTGGATGGGGACAAGGTTGTGACATGACTGTGCTAAGTACACCCCCAGCATGGCTACCATGGTGCTATGACACTGGTATGAAGCTAGCTGACCTGGAGTACAGACTGAAAGTCATGTTGTCTCTTCACCATTCTGCCTCGCCCCCCTAACCTTCCCCAAAGTTTTTTCCCTTGTTTTGCCCATGTATTTTGAGAGATGGAAATGCACTCTACTATGAATTCAAACTTTCAAATGAAACATATCACGAATGCTGAATTACATAAAAAATATACATAATAAAAAGAGGGCAGCATTACTGCTAAGACCTTTTACTTTATAACTCAGGTTTATGCTCTTGACGTGTAATGTGACATGTTAACTGCCTTCCTCAGCGATGCTGTTAAGCTGAATAGTGTTTTTCCTAGCTTCACTACTGCACCATACACATACTTATTCTCTCGTCCCCCGTGTTTCCTTCCCCTTTGCCCCTGCTCGTGTTCCACCCGTCCCTGTCTCACCCCATCCAGCAGGGCTGCCCTCTGCAGTGCGGAAAGCCTGTGGCTTAGCGTGTCCATCTCCTCTGTTCCCAGCAGCCCTGTGAGCTTGGCCTTCCGCAGCAGCGAGCTGGAGACGCCTCGCACCACCGACCCCAGAGAAATCAGCTCGTTTCCGGACACCTCCTGGGAGGGGGAGGTGCAGAAAATTTAGGAGACAGGGGACGTGAAAACCCAACAGACAGAATGGGAACGAGAATATTAAGAAATGCAGAAAAAAAAAACGAGAGAGAAACTAATAGACAAAAAAAAAAAACACACCAGAGTAAATGAGAGAAGGCATGCTAGTGGGAGAGACAAAACCAAAGCCCACCGTGGCTTCCTTCATGAGCATGTCGGCCAGGACCTTGGCCTGGGCTGGGTTCCACTGGGCCTTGCCCATGGAGGGCAGGTTATCCCTTATGGCAGACGGGGTGAACCTGTTCAACAGAGACATGGACAGGACCGATGCTGCTGAGCCCACAGACTGCAGAATGTCAGGACTGAGAGGTCCGTTTCCCTGAGAGGAAACCTTCATCAGCAGTTCCTTCTTCAGCTGTGGGGAAAAGAGAAGGAAAGTGAAGTGTGTCGAAAGTGGGGGTTCAAAACCCAGGGAATAGAAGGATGAAACACAAAGACGAGATGAGGTATGACAAATGTGGAAATTTATGTAGTTATGTAGTTTTTTTAGTGCATTACGAAACAGTAACTAGAAAGAATAATATGAAACTCTAAGCTCTAAATGGCCAGTACAGAAAATGTGCTTGCTGGTTACCATGACAGATTCTGGGTTGTCACATTCCCTGAGTCGGGAGAGGAGAACTGAGCTCTCAGATGAATTGAGGGCCTTAGGATCGTCAAAGAAACATGCCAGGCCGCCAATTCTGGTTGGTGAGGAATAGAACAGTCAGGGGGTGCAGTCAAGGACACTTGCTGGAACTTTCAAGAGGTTGATACATGGGAATAGTTTTGCATCATCCTATGGAAGATCTCCAACCCTAAAGATTACTATACACTTTAACCCCTTTAAACCCCTGCACATAACAATAGTGAATAGCAGAACTATTAGTGGTCAATTTAGCCTACTGCTCTATTCAATTACAAAGACAAATCCAAATGCTGCTGGGCAGAGGGTCATCAACATTGCCAACTGCACAGCACAAAAACAAAACGCTAAAAATATTTGTAAATTTCAAATCGGACCATGGTACACACCTGTCCAGGTGCTGGGGGAACTCAGAGCTCTCGGTGAAGCACTTCTTCAACATTTTGAGCAACATCCTGCCAAGTGGACGAGGGACTACCCCACGAAATGAGGTTTGAAATCGTGGTTTCCAGAAGAATGCACATAACTGAGATTTTTGGGGGGGGGGGGGGGGGGGAGGGGGGGGAGATTTTTAAACATCACCATTCATATTATTACCACAATGAACAGTCAGAAATATTGCTAGCATGTACCCAATTATCCTGTAATGTATGCTAGAATGAATACACACACACACACACACACACACACATACACATACACACACACTTCTTAAGATCTTATAACCTCCACATAAATGTATTTATACAATCAGCTCTCACTGTGCTGAAATATTGAGAAAGCTAGAATGAAAATGTCTCAGGACCTCATCTTTAGGGGTATTTTCAAATTCAGCAACAGGTAGAAGTGTGACGAATTGTCCCATCATCTCCATTTCTGTAGCATTCAGCCAGTTCTTCCTCTGGCATGGGCCATTGTCATCTGGGGAGTGGGGTAGGGGGCAATTTGGTGATTATTTTTCAAACACAGCCTCCCTCATCTGATGACTCCTGTTTATATATTTGCAACTGACAACTTCTCTTTCATTTCTTCCCTTTTCCTATCCTGTTTCTTCCTCCCTGTTCTTCTTCTTTTCAGTTTTTTCTTCCCCATGCTTCACTCAACGTTTCTATTATCTGTCCCTGCCTCTTCCTCTCCTCTCACCCTCTCCCATTGTCTATGTGTTGTCAACACCCACTGCTCCACAAAGCGGGCTTGCTCCTATTGCCATTTTGGGAGAATTTTGAGTTGTTATAGTTTAATTACTCAGACATTATATATATATATATATATATATATATATATACAAATATTCAATAATTTTTAAAAATCATAAAGAAATTTTTTTAATTCATAATTAAGTCCTGGTTAATTTGTGTTAGTTATAATAATAATCATACTATTTTAAATCATTATAGACATATAGTACATGACTATACTGTAATACATCTTCCATTTAAAAGAAAGAGAAGTGGTTTTCATTCCAATGCAATGCATTTCTTAGGTTATGTAACCAATTTAACAGTTACATTTTCGGTTCTTATTATATTGAGCGTGTGCATGTGTGGTGTTTTTGTGTAGGTAAGAGTGTGTGCAGTAGGGGGATATGAGGGAAAGTTTTATACTTATTTGGACTGTATGATATCTTAAATGTATGTTTTTTTTGTGTGCACTGTGACCACTTGAATTTCCCTATTTCGGAATAATAGTTTACCTTGACCTTGAGCTGGAAGTGGAATTTGAGGTCGATCTTCACTTTTACCTGGACCATGACCTTGAGTGTGATCAGGACGCTGTGTGGGTTTGGGTGGATTCTTACTGCAGTTGACATTGTTTGGTCTGATTTGATCCATAATCCACTTATGGATCTTATCATGATGCTTTGGAGTCAGGGAGCTATACACCTCACTGAACATATTCACCCTGACAGAGACACAGACAGAGAAATTAACCACTGACCTGCACAATAAATGGCTCCACTGACTGACATAGGAGAGACCAACACCAAAACTGTCCATCACACGTCATGCCCACTTTACTATCTAATATGGACTCCAAAGGATATGCCATGGCATTTTGGGAACCAGCTGAATAACATTCCAAGCCCCACCCCCCAACAGAGAGCCCCTGACTCACATCTCAGCCAGTTGTGGGGGGCGCAGGTGAGCGGGCAGCACCAGCTCAGAGGGCAGCATGTCCTGGATGAAAGGCTTGGCCACCCAGAGCAGCATCTTGAATTGGCTTGGGTCAATTTCTGACCCATTATCCTTCAGAACCATCCAAGAGAAGGGAGCCATAAAAGCCCGCATGAAGCACTGTGGACCATCCTGCCATGAGAGAGGAGCAGAGTGTGTCAGGAGGAGGTGCAAGAAGAGAAAGAGGGCAGCAAGTCAGGAGACGCCGATAGACACAAGGAAGAAAGAGAGCAGGGCAGAAAGAAGAGAAGTGATGAAAGAGTCCAGGAGAGAATAGGAGGAATGAGGGACATGGGAGGGTGCAGAGAGTGATAAGAGAACAAAGGAGGGTGTGAAGTGTGGAGATCGAGTAGTACAGAAAAGAAGAGTGTGGTGAAAACAGGTGAGAAGCAGGAGGCAGAGAAGCGAAGGCAAAATGGAGGATGGTAACGTAAGATGGAGGTAGTAAAAGACACAGCAAAAATAACAAGACATACGACACAAAGCACAACAGGGCAAAGAAAGGTGAAAGAGGGCCGTTGCGAGGATGTGCCACGACAGTGGCATGGTAGCACTGACCGAAATGTTCCTTATGAGGGCAACCATGTGTGGCATGCTGGAGCAGTTCTGTAGCCTTTCAGTCATGTTCTTTGGGCAGGAAGAGACATTCAAAAAAGAAGGAGAAGAGAGATAAATGAAAGATACATGGCATCCCACAACATACCTGCAGGCAGTCAAAAAGCAGTCATGCCTTATGGTAATGTATAACCACCCAGACTACAATAAAGTGCTCCAGACTCCAGTAACTGTGCCTGACCACATACCAAAGAGGGGTGACAGGATCAATGAATGTATGTATTATATCATGTAAAATATCACTATTCATCTGATGGATTTCTTTCTGGCAATATACTCTTTTTGACTGACACTGTAAAACATATGTAGATGAATATGAATGTTTGACAAATGCAGGACAGACAACTCAGAACAGGTGAACATATTGCACATGCAGACACATCTATACTGTACATACTTGGTTGCAATACAGAACAAAAAAAAACAAAAAAAGTATTTCTCTCTCACTTACATGCACACACACACATGCACACACACGAATATACACACATGCACGCACACACACACACACACATATGCATGCACACTGGAGCAGGGAGGGGTTACAAATGTTACCCAGTCCATGTCATAGGGTGGCTCCATGGTGCCATTGGGCATAATGGATGGTGATGGATGGGAGGGAACCATGGGGTGATGTGCAAATGAGGAAAGAAGTTGGTGAAGCTTAGCTACTGGTTTGGGTACCATGGCATCCAAACCCATGGAACTGAGAGAGAGAGAGAGAGAGAGAGAGATGGGGGAGAGAGGGGGGTGGGGGAAATTAATTGACAGATTGTAAAATCTTGCTTGACAGAGATCAATGACAATATGATTCATGAGTGATCACCTGTTTGGAGCTCCATACATCATCATGGGTACCCTATGTCCTGCACAATAGCACATGGAAAATTGAGCCAGAGAAAAGGGTCGTGTGTACAAGTCCTAAAACCAACTCTTACTGCTCAGAAAGTTATGAACACACACTATACACACTATAACTTAAACACACTTTTTAAAGTCCTTCTTTACTTGACCTTCCTCCTAGAGGACATAAAACACGAATCTTCACATTCAAGTTGTATGCAACTACAACTATAACAAATCATAATCTCACCCATTTTCAGACACTTAGCCATCTGTGAGGACACAAAGACAGGAAGAGTATATTACATTTTTGGTCAGGGTCTTCTTTCCGATAAACACAATTATGCAGTGAAAAAGCAACCACACTACTGCTACAACTTTACCTGCCAGATGTCAGATGTAATGTTAACAAACAAATCATTATCATAGCCAATGAATGTCAGCATTGTATATGTTTGTGCTTATGCAGGTGAGCATAAGTATATACAGGAATCTGTAAAACCACTATTGGAAAGTAAAATTAACCACAGTGCATACCATATCTGAATCAGACCACTGTCAAAATGTAATAAAATCATTATAATCATGCATTACATTTTGATTATAATCAGTCATATTGTTGTCATTATGTGTTACGTACTAGCCTTATGGCCAAGTAATGGACAGCTTGACCAGCAGGCATAGTAAGGAGTGTGAAAATATTGCACAATGCTAAAGCATTTGTAGCACTTGATACTGCATTAATGGGACAAATAAAAAACAGAGTTACCAGTGCGTGTGATGCATTGATGAATTCTGGATTCAGGGGTGGAAAACGGATCACTGAGTCGTTGAAGCCTGGCATCATGGTTAAATCCATATCAGGGCTCAAAGCTGATTGGGAATACACCACATTTTCTCACTCACTGATCTCAGTTCAGAAAGGGATAGACAAACAGAGATATTGCAAGCAAACAGAGGTACAAGAAAGACAAAGCTACAAAGTGGGAGAGAGTCTGGTGAACACACTCACTCAATGAAATTGCATCAATCAATGTTTTAATCTATAGTTACCCTGTTATAACTGTATTTGTCCGTGGTAATGTCAAAGTTGCATAAAACTGAGCATGGAGCAAGTTAAGTATATAATGTCATTGTCCCAAAACATCTCTCTAACACACAGATGCAGTCGCCAGATTTTATAACAAGCATGTCATGCAAGGCCACATATAAAACAAAGATGTGAAGACACAAAAACATAACTTCATATTCTAATGAAGACATAAAGATAGACTACTGAATGAAGACAGTCTGTGTCACAGAATGTGGTCATTGGAAAGCTCACCTAATAGTCCATGGAAGGTGAGGAACAGGGTGAAAACTGTCACTCTCAATGCAGACATGGTGAATCACAATCTTCCTTTCTTCACTCTGCAAGCTTTGTTCTTTAAGGGGGGGGGGGGGGGAATGTGATGAAAAGGCCACTCAATCCTTCTGGGGCTGCTCACTCCCTGGGCACCAAAATATGACTGAGGTTGTAGTACAGAGAGATCATTTCGAGAAGAACTGGCACACCAGTGAGAAAGTGGAAATGAATTAAATTAATAGGTGCTAACTCTGACATTAGGTCAAAGTTGAGGCCCTTGTGCTTGTATTGATAAAACTATTAAGAGTTCATTAAGATTAATAAGAGACTTAATTTAGGTAACTGTAGAAGTTGAAGGTAATTACTTGAAAGGTCTAATATCTCTCTGTACCTATAGGTTTGATTCATCATCACCGTGGAGGGACTGATGTGGTACTGTAGCAGCTAGATTCAGTATTTGATTACAGATGAAGGTTTGTAAGTGGTGCTTAACCAAGGAGAGAAGCGGCACATTCTCATGTTCAATTTGAGGTGTTGATTGTGCAGCTCTCTTACAACCACTAGAATCAGGGCTACTCATTATTGTCAGTGAAGGGTCACACACAAGCATTAGTTCACTGATGATGGTCACAATTCTCACAAAAAACGTTTTTCTGAAATATCATTTGAAGTGTTGAAATGAAGAAGTAGGCCTACTTTGTCACCCTCCTGGCTTTATATTGTTTCAAATGTGGCTCCTAGTCTTTACAATTTCCTCTGTTTTAAAGAATGGGCAGTGAAACAATGATACATTTAAATCCCTGTCACCAGATTTTAATGGCATCTAATCACACTCTACATTGAGTAATAAGAGATATTAATCTCATTGGGATGAATAAAAAGAAAAAAAAAAAGAAAATGAAATAAAGTAAAAATACAAACAAAAAATAAATTGAGGGACCACAACTCAGGATATGTCCAAGGTATTCTTTGTTGAATGTTCTGTATCCAGTGACCAAGCCTGTATAATTTTTTGTAGGTGTCTAATTATTGCATTATGAAACCCTAGCAACTCAAACATTGTGCTTGCTGTTTATTTGGTTGATGTAAAGTAGGAACAAAACCTCTCTGTGGGTAGCAAATGTCTCTTGAGACAAAATCATGCTCTTTCTAAGTTCCCTTTTGTTGCTACCATGTCTTAATTACAGGACTGAAATCTGTCTTATTCTGTTGTCATGGTACTGGTTACTATGTGAGCTGACTCATAAATGCCCCCTCCATCCTAATACTTCCACCTTTGTGGCCTGAAGTACATAGCTGCCTAGATACCCACCCATAGGGAAATATCCCATTGGACTTGAAAAGGAACACAGTGAGAAAAACATTGGCCTGTACTTACGCAATACATACAGTACTGTTTTAATGTTTTTTTGTTGCGGTTGCATTTCTTAATGATGCGTTTATGAAATTGTTTAACATACAGGTGAAAGATAAACAAAGACAGGCCCGATGTTCTATTCTTGTCTACTAATGATCTACATCACATTATTTTTCCATGATTTAAATAAAAAAATGAAGCATGTCGTGATTGTCCTATAGTTTCCTGTTCCTCCTATTCTTTATTTGAATATGTTCTTGTCTGTGCACCACATCCTTCCTTGTCTGTTTAACAACTCAATAGCCACCAATAAAACCTTAAATAAAATGCTGTACCATTCATAACAACTATTTGTACTTCCTAAATCCACTTCAGAAATATCAGTTTGCATTATTTTAAAACAAGACATTTCTGTTCCATACATTACTCTGTCATGGATAATTTGTATTTGATGTAAGAGGAAAAAAGGTATTATTGCCTGGCAGAATTTTTCTTCAAGTTTCAGGACATTTAAATTATGTAAGACCAATAAATTATTTTTTTAGATCCATGAAAAATGTAACATGGTATAAAAATCAAATGTCCAAGCCTTCGTGTGGGTATGATGTAAAAGCCTTTATTTAGACGAGTGAATGAGCATTAAAAAACAACTTGTCCACGCCCTCAGTAAATTGTAAGCTGCAATGCGTGGTATTTTAAAAAAAATTTTATATACCACGTTACATTTTTTGTGGATCAATAAAAATCTTTTTTTGGTCTTACATAATTTTCCCAGTCCGTGAGCACCTGTGACTATGGACTACCTGAAGCTCATCTCATGTTCTCTAGCACATTTCAAATGTATGCTTCAAGTTCCGCACATCATAAATGAAGTTCCAAGTCAACTGTAATCAATATATCCTATTTACTTGGATTTAATAAGAGGTTAATCATGTTTTTATATATTGTCAGACATATTTATAATAATGATTATTATTAGACAGATAATGATTTCGTATTTGAATTCATAATAACCTATTTAAAAACAACTGTTCAAAAACTAGCTGTAACCACGTAAAACAGAGGTGTACTCACTGTCCCGTTAGAGGTGAAAATCTGAACAGCAGGGAAGTGTAGCAGGTGCAGAGCATGCGTTCCCCAGAATGACGCCGCAGGATCGTTGCGTTCTCTTTTCTCTAGTCCTGCTGCCCCTCTCTCTTCCTGTCCTACAGGTTGTGAGCTTAGTTGAGCCCAGGTGTGCAGTGCATGCAGGTGCATGTGTTGTATGGGTGTGTATCAGTACAGAAATACATTGTGTTTTGAAATGAAAACAGAGGATTACCAAGGTCAAGCTAGGCCAAACAGCTTACTCACAAAGGACAGCATTCTAATTACATTGCTAATATTTCAGTCCTGCATATGCAATATAGTGATTATGGTAACTACGACAAAAAATGCACACGTATACGAGATTTACAGATACAAAAACCCTTAGACAAATCTTTTACAGACACATATTAGACCTACACTAAGTTTATAAATTACACTCGTCCTGTCTTTTAAAATACAACATATATATATTTTAATATTTCTGGTTCAATGTCGTTTTGAGTGTTTCACATTGCTCAAAAATTTTAGGGATTCAGTGCCTTCCAGCAAAATCAAACCTGCATCAAATGTTATGGATGTAATGTGTATGGATGTTTAAAATGCTACCCAGTGTTTCTCTACTTTAACTTTCAGCATTAAAGAAGTTGGACCGCGGGGTAATTTCACTATGACAGATAAGTATCAGTTGGTTCACACCAGAGACATCGGGATGAACTTTAATCCTATCAACTGCTCAGACAAGCCTCCTCCCTTATGTCAAAATAAAACTACAGAAGAACCTTGGGGAAAGGACCCTTTGGTCTTTGAATGGAAAAAAACCACACTTCCTATTTTCAGAACACAATGTGGGAAAGTCAACAGTGTTTGATATGAAGACGAGCAAAAATAAAATGCTATTGTCAAAAGAGGACAATGAAAGCGGGCAGCTAGAAATGTCATGCATTGTTCCATGAGCCGGCGGAGATGATAATGTCATGATTTGCATGCGGGGAATGACGAAACCCAAACTGTGTGTCTGTCATATTCTGTCACAATTACATTTAAGGGATTTCAAAAACCGCATTTAAATAACTGTATTTCCTACTTTTTTCACCCTTAAAAGAAATATATTTTAAAATGCCTGGTCTCATAAGTAACCATAAGTTGATCTTAACAAACAACAATCAAATCAGCTGTACACCCAATCCCACATGGTCAACCCTTTTTACACATTGAAGGAGGAATATAAAAGAGAAAAAAACATAAGAGATCTGCCTCTGGTTAACAATACAGTACATAATAGAAATAAAAGTGCACCCGGATTTAAGGATGTAAGATAAAGCCAGTCTTAATAATCGTTACGAGTTTCGGTCGAGTTTTTTCCTCTACTGCTGCGGTGATGATTTGCACTTTCACCCAACTGTCATAAAATACCACAATTCCGTGGGTAACAGCCCACGGCTCTGCCACCGGTCAAACAAGAAAACAGAATTCTGGCACTGGTGGACGCGGAGGTTAAGAGTCCGGCTGGCTTTGTCTTGCCTGTGCCTTAAGTGTTAAATAACAAAATAATACAAAAAATATATTCAGAGTGATCTTACATTCAACGTGTTAGCACGTGTCAACATACACCCCCCCCCCCCCCCCCCCCCCCCCTTACTCTCGGGCACAGTCTCACCCACTTTTTTCAGAACATCTATTCCAAGCTCTGTGGGTATGGGCTAACATTCACAAAAAATGTCAGTGAACAGGAACTGCCCATTTCAGTCCCAACATTGGGCAAAGGAGCCTTCTAACCCATAGAGAAATCTTAACATTACAAATTAAACTGAACATAGAAGAGTAGCAAGCCTAAATATGGAATAAAGTACCTTTTTGGGAAGGTGCATATTAAGGTGGACAAAACATACAGATCTATTGATTCAAAACCATGAGTTTAATAATGACAACACAAAATTAAAAACTACTGAGTGGCATTGTCTTTTTAAATACAGATAAACAAGCCCAAACTTGCTAATCCCCCAACAATGGAAATACTATTGTCTAATTATCAAAGAAGGCTAATGAGAAAAAGTATACAAGATTCTTTAAACTGGCATGATCTACTATAGTTCACATGAAAAACATACAAAAGTTATGAATGCAGGCAGCAATCTATACTTAAAACAAAGATACAGATTGCAAAAATCTTGTAAATAAGCTCATGGTTTAATTGTCTTAATAAGTAATAAATAATACTTCGATAAATACTTTAATTTTTCAATCAAAGTTGAATACTTTTCAATCAAAGTTGCCTTGAAGCTTAGAGCAGATTGTCTTCGCTAAGTCTGGGTCAGTGAAGTGATCTGAGGGAAAACAAACATACAATGCACTTAATATCAATCAATCACTGACTCATACTAACATTTTTAACCTCTCCAAATATCATCTACAGTATTTGCCCCTAGCTTTATAGTTATTTAATAAGTTCATGATCATTTTTAACTGTAGGTACTATAACTAAAATCATTTTGTCATACTTACTTGCAGCAAACTCCCGAATATCGGCTGGTCTTTTTAAAAATACTTCCCTGCCAAACATAAGAAAAATAATACTTAATACATCTTGTTTGACAAAGGTAACAATTTAAATACAATACAAAGACATTGCTGTTGGTTTAAGCTATGTCAACTCAACTCACCTTAAATTCCATTTTAATTTTGATCTCTCTTACGTTAAATACATTCCTTGTCTTGAATTTTAGCTTGAAACTTTCATATATCCTTATTTTAATCCTGTATTTCAGCCTTGTGCTGTGAATGTCCACTGCAAGTGGAGAACCAACTCCGGACTGTACAATTACAGGGTTCAAATTCACATTTTGGTCAAAAATGGGTTATTGATATGAGATTCCTCTTAATAGTGTCTTTCAGTTGCATGATGTTATCTGTTATCTGAAATGCAGGTAATGCAAACGTTATTTACTAAATATAGCAAGTAGGACAAGATCGTATTGCATATACAGAACAGGCCAAAGATATTAAGCCACCTGTGGGTTTTTTTTAATTTAATTTTTTTAACTTTAGGCAGAGAAGAATTCAGTTAGTATATGTGAATTTATTGAATAACAAACCAATGCATAAATATTTTTTTTCTATTTTTACCTATAATAATGCAAAAAGATTAGATTACTTAAGACAGTACCTTCCTTGAAATAGTCTTCTTTGGCATTTATTACAATTTTAAAAATGATTGTAAGTCTATCCAATCGTTTTGCAAAACGGGAGGTGAAGGGTAGGAAGGAGGGGGAGGGGTACTTAAATTGAGTGAAATCTTATCTTACAAGAAATTATTTAAAAACCATTGTTAGCCTAATACCTTTTGCATGAGGTATAAGTAAAGTAGGCCCTAAAGTTGCAAGAAAGATGCAGTTAGGCTTTGATGTGCGGGAACAAGTAAACATAGTGTCGCAAGAAGTTTATTCCCACCAACAAATTACAATGAAGCTTAAGATTTCAAGTTGCAGAGCACACACTCAGAGGGTCCAGCTGATGGGCAGCAATGTTAACAGGAGAAGTAAAAAGAAGGAAACACTGCACCTTGAAATCGTAAGCTTCCTTGCAATTTCTCACTGGGAATAACCTTGCCACAATATGTTTACTTGGCTCTGCACATTTAAGTCTAACTCCTTCGCCATATTTATTGTAGCTATAGTGCCTATTTTATTCACACTACAGGGAAATGGTATTAGGCTACCTGTGGTTTAAAAACAATTAAGGTAGATAAGATTTCAATAAATTTAACTACCCCTCCACCTCCCTCCCACCGCTCCACCTCCCACTTTGAAAAACGACTGGACAGACTTACAATAATATAATTGTAATTAAATGCAAAGGAGGCTATTTTGAGAAAAGTCATGTCAGAGGTTATTTTGCTGTTTATAACAAGCTAACACAGCGCTATAACATTATTTTTGTTCTTGGGGCGTTAGCTAATTTTTTTGTTCCAAACAGCCACTCTCATGCAAAATGAGCCACTCTGGTTTGTGCAGTAACATGAATATAAACCATTTTAAGATGGCTTTGTCTCGGATCCAATTTATGGTTTATTCTTTACAATCAGTTATTTACAGTTTTATTCTTTACAATCAATTCATAATCTGTCAAGTTGAGCAAAATTCCAGATCTCTGAACCAGAGCATAGCTTTCCAGCTGACCTCTAGTAACGTTACCTTAAAAAGTCGCTCAACAGCACCTCCACTTCCGGGTGAGATCTCAGATATTTCTCGTTACCAATTCTCGTGTTTATCTAAAGAAATATGAAACTATATTAGAAAATCATCAATAAACTCGTAAATAGGTTCGGTCTCTATAGCTAAGCAACATGCTACATCTTTTCAGTTTTTCTAGTCAAGAAAATCAATTTTTCGCTAGCAAGCTTTCTTCTGCTAACCTTAGCACACTAGTAAGGTCTTTAGCTAGTTCATTTGGCCAGTTATTGATGTTAATAATATTAAATATTTATTATTATTGGTTTTTTATCCTTGTTTATGTACTTGTTACCTTGAATTGGCGGAGTTTCTCTTGTTGTTCTGGGCTCAGTGCACCAATATCTAGTTTCTCCATACCACTTTTTTCCGCCATCTCTTTACCACCTGTTGTCGTTGTCGTTTGGTCGTTCCTAGGGCAACCACGCCTTTCTATGGAAAGGCACGTTAGATTTTAACGTTATGTTGTGAAATTGTGGATTCTTTCATCATTTTTTATTATTGTTACTAATAACGGTGTTCGAAAATAATAGGGTATGTTTTACATTTGTGCGCTCAGATCTATGAGATTAACATAATCACATTTGTGAAACCAATTGAAGCGTGGCCTGACTAGCCTGATCAATGCAAAAATGGTAAGTTATCAACTGAATGGAAATGTGAATGTGATTTGTGTGTCACTTGGGGCATGGGGCGGTATATCAGGGGGTTACTGGATGACCCGGACCCCGCCTGAACAAGATAAGGGTACCGCCTTTTCCGTACTGCGTGGTTTCTCGCTACAATTTATAACATAGCGCCACAAAAACGGGATTTCCATGGCTTCACAACGCTTTTTGCATGCCCATGGAAAATGTTTGAAAGCCTATGGAAAATCAGAGGTTGATGTCACTGTCACACTATCCTTGTTTTTTTTTTTTAAGTCTGTAGTCTAGATATGAAAATCAGGCCCCTTCAGTTTTCAAATAAAATTGAAATTTGCAACATGTTTTCTTAGTACTAGTAATCTTCCAACAGCCAAACACCAAAAATTATATATATTTCAGCTGCTGAGTTTTAAAACTCTAGGAATTTTTGGAGGAAGGAGAAGCTGCTCAAACATTAACTTTCAATACCAAACAACATTTTTTTAATCTTCTTTTTATGCAATTAATAATGCAAGTATACATGTACAAATAACAATGTCAAGAAACAAAAATACGTGATTTAATGCAAGCAAATTAGTTGATTTAAGACTAAAAGAATGCATGTTTCTTTGTCAAAAAATGTCTTCATTATTATGTCTGCAATGGTCACTATGCATATTTTTTATTATTTTTTAATTTTTTAAATGAAAGTCTAAAATAAAGGTTGGATGTCACAAGAAAATGACCTTAAAATTAACAATTAATAATACATAATTCCATTTAAAACTATATGGGGAAAAAGCAATTCAGTGATGCATATAATACAAGTTATCTACAAAATATGTTTTAAAAATCATGCAGGGCTTTCTTTGCCCCCAATAAGCTCCTTTTAAGACATGGGAAGGTGTAAAGCAGATAAGTTAATGAGTGCACATCATTGGGCTTCAATAAAAACATGTGGAAGTGACATATTGCAACTAAGTGTAAACACAGGAGTGACCTTAATGCAATGAAGGGAGTGAAGAGAAGACCCAAGTGCATTCAAAGACCTATACACACATACCTCAATGATTGACAGTTTCAAAAGCTAACATCCAATATAACACAATCCTCTTGGCTGTGAAGTAAAAATGCAACATCTCACATATATATAAGATGTAGATAAAAAAATAAAATAAAAAAGGTCTCAATCCCTGACCCTACCCATTGCCTTCCCCCAAATCACATGAAACACAAAAACACAAGGTCAAAAAATAACCATTAAAAAAAAATTGAAAGAATAAAACCTGCCAGTCACAAGATCTCCCCCATCCCCCCAGCCCCCTGGTTTTGTTTTGTCTATATAATGTGGAATCTTGGCCCACGGGTGGCGATGATGTCGCTGTAAGGCTCGGCCTGCGTGAGGTCCACGGCCTGCTGCTTTTTCAGTACCAGGAAGCTGTAGAACTTGGCAGCCGCTTGCTTCTTGTTGTTATTCCTGCACAGCTCCAATAGGCTGACCGACTCTGCTCCTGTTTTCGCCATGACTCTCTGCGGACAACCGGGTAAAGAGTCAGCCAACAACCACTCGACAACAGTATGCCGTACTCAAAAAGCTACATCCTGAAAAGACAATATAATGGTGATGATAATAATAAACGAGAACAAACTTGCTTCAACAACTTCAACCAATCATCACCTCTGGACCTTTCCCAATGCCTCTAATACCGAGCCAACTATTAAAGCTGTGCTATTCAACTTGTAGACAAGAGTATTGCTTTTCCTAAAAAATAAAAATTATATTGACTACTAATTTGTAAATTCAAATATATTTTACACTTCATAAACAATGCTGCATTAATGTCTGTCTGTGACATCATACACTGAGGTCACCACATCCAACAACGCTCCTGACCCAACAGCACATCCATCTTTTTCTCATGAATGAAATGAATAGCAGGTTGCCAGCTGACGTTGCTGGTAAGCACACGGCTCCACCAGAGAGCCAGCTGAGCCCAACCAGCACCAGCCCTAGAAACCCAGCTATCAAAGCTGAGAGATTCTGAGAGTTGTTGAAATATTCAACATCATTTTGTAGGGGACACAAAATAAGCAACATCGAGAATGTGCTTATACTGCGCGTTTCTGTGACTAAATTAGTTTCTTGAAGACCCGGCCAGTCGACGTAACCATGCAGCACGTAGAAGACGTACCTGTTCGGCAGACATGGACGACGGGAGCAGTGCGCTAACCTTTGGGGATTCTGTACAAGTAGCGGTACTGAAACATGTCAGTCAACACCGAAAGCGCTCTACGCACAGTGCACCAACAGATTATAACGGGCTGCTCAGACACTGTCTTTAGAAACATGCTTAACAATCCCTGCACATTATTGTTAATGAAATCGCAATTAGTTACATTTTTCAAGTCATGCTTTAATGAATAATACTTTCTCTTAAGGCATACTATGCTGGAGTTTTAGTTTTGCCGTGGTCCTGTGTTTACAAACAAAGTCGCCTCTATTCTCAATTCTGCTGTCCCACCTCCGTTTAATATTTATATACAGGTTCTATTTTTGTATCTCCGTTGTCTTGATAGCTGTCCCCGTCAAAGGACAGCAGTTTCAAGGTTGACTCAGGTTTTTGAACGAGCCCTGGCTTGTCGTACTCCCTAGGAGGGCATTTAGTTCCAGTGGCAACATTGTGTCATGCCACCAAGCATCACTCAATCCAGAAACTAGACAGACTTGGTGTTTCTGGCTAAAAGAACTTGTAAGAGGAGCTGAGCAGCCAGAGAACAAGTTTGCCTTACACAAGTCAGGGCCCATGCACGCCAACATAAAAGGGAATATGTGGAAAAATTACTTAAAGAAGCCATTTTTGCACTTTGTTTTCTGTGTACCTTGTGCTCATTCAGAGTGCACTATTTCTACCTGTGTATCCCACAGACCCCACTCTATATTTTGGATCTATTGAAAAAAATATTGTGTACTGGGGAGAATTTTTGTTTACCTTTTTATGCCATGTCATCGAGCCAATGAGCAATAATTTATTTTAATTTGACAGTTATACATTAGTTTTGTATATAGGCCATTAAGTAAATGATTCTGATTTAAAATCACTCTGTTAAGCATAGAATGCATTAACAGAGATACACATCACGTATCGCCAGAAAAGCTCAATATAAAAATATTGAGATATCACCATGTCACCCAGCCCAAGCTTTGCCTACGATCTCATTAGTCAGACAGGACCCTGACAGGCTAACATCTGAACATTTGCTATATTTGGCTAAAACGTGATTTTAGAACTGCATGGTACCTGTATGTAGAGACACAGCAGTTTGCTAACGTTAGCTAGTTCTTGTGGTGAAAACATCACATGCAGCCTAACTCGGAGCTCGTGAAATAGTTGTGTTGTGCAGAATGCAGACAATCAGTGAGCTAGCCTAGCTAGTAAACATAATAGTGGATGTAGAATTTTGCAACCCGTTCTGTAATTTTAGCCTGTATAAGCATCTAGGTAGCGAAAGCAGGCCTAGCTGTTGTGTTGTGCAGTGGCATTGCAATAAGCTGCTATATAAATATATTATTCATTACTTCTGACCGTAGGAAAAAAAAGGACGAAGCCATGATGACGTCACCCATTCATTTTCTATGGCTAGTGCCCACTGAGGCATGAAGCCCAAAACAGTGTCACCATTGTATTTTTGCAACCAACACAAGTGCAGTGGAGCGAAAGGGTGGAGTCCATGACTACAGGAATTAGCCACGCTAATTACCATGTTTTTTTAAATTTATTTCCCTCACATGCACTTGCATTCAGCAGCTCGCTGCAGGTTAGGACAGCTGGAACCAGAGGCCTGCTGTCAGCTGCCTGTAGCAAGAGGACCCTCCCAGTACGACCATGCTGAAATGCTAAGATTTTTTAGGTCTCTCTGCCTTGTAATGAAGGCATCCACTTGCTATGGGGTAGTGGAAGGTGAGATTCAGGCCTGGATTTTTCAGCTGGCTGTTGGAAGCAGTAACTTAGTCTAGCTAAAGAAGCCACTGATCCCAGCCCAACTCACTGGTATGTTTTAATATGTTTTATGTCTGAAAAGTTACACAAGCACTCCTGGCTACCTAACATACCTAACATGCTGAAATGTGTTTTCATATTTTTTGTTCACTCTTTAGCCACTGGGAAAAAAAGACTTCAGAAATTGAGGTGGGCTGTTGCCGCTTGCATAAGACTCATCACTTGATATTTAGGACGCTACAATAGCCAGCTTCCCCTCAGACTACATTCAGCACTATACCACCACCAGAAAACCTGACAATCGCTCACAGGAGAACAACTAGCGAGGCAGTGTCCTGCATTGGGTTGGGATTGTAGTTCTCCGTTGTGGGCACTAGATGGGGTATCAAATTACCTATTGCTCCTTTATGAGTCCGTAAGTGCTCCGATATTTGCATTTGCTTACCTGCAGACCATGAAGCATCTGCTGGGTTCTCTTGTTCCATCTCCTCTCTTCTTGATCCTGATCCCCAGCCTGGCCCTCTTCCTCCTGGCGAAAAAAAAAGCAATATCAAACCGCACACCAACTAATCATCCAGTGCAAACTACAACATAGTACTTTGGCAACTTAAATGACCACATCTGCCATTGCCTCTGGTGGATTTGAATAGACTACTGTACTCACAAACCAGCACCCAATTTGCTATGAAATGTAACGGCAAATTACACATATTCCCCCTCCCTCTCGCCATGTCACTGATGCAGGCTGAAAGGTAACAGTTTGTTTGTGCCTCCTCACCTCCTCTTCTTCCTCATCATCCTTTTCTTTGTTCTTGCCCTTCTCGCTCAGCAGGTCGAACTCCGGCATGAGCTGGCTGAGGCTGGCCGTCTCTTCCGGGGGCAGCTCCACCTGGGGCATGTCCAACTGCTGGGACAGGGCGGAGCGATCAGTCTGCGGCTCCAGCGCCCCCATCTGTGAACACACACACACCAAAACACACACACAGACACACACACATACAAACACACACACAGACACACACGCACGCACACACACACGCAGAGACACCCACGCACGCAAGCGCACGTGCACACACACACAAACACGCATGCACGCGCACGTGCACACACGCAGACAAGCATTTCTGTTAGGAGCTCGACCAGAAGACTTTCATGCATTCTGGTCTTAAAGACTATATGCCTTCTTATATTTTTTAAAGAATGACCACAAAAGCAGTCCATTTTGATTACCTATGATTTGTCAAAAAAAAAAAAAAAAAGAGCAGTCGCCACCCGAAAACATTGCCTGAAACGAAGACAAAGGAGGAATGTGAAGGGCTGCACGTACGGGCAGAGCCGGCTCAGTGTCCTGCTGGGCCTTGCGCTTCACCCCACGCTGCGAGGACGGGGGGGGCATGGCCGACTCGTCCAGGGCGGTCCTGCTGCCCTCCATGGTGGACGCCTGCAGCATGCTGGGCTCCTCCAGGATGGTCTGGTCTGCGATGGAGACGGACACAGAGTGATGTCAGGCGCGGCTGCTCATGCGCGCCCTGCGTGTCCTACCGTCCCGCCGGGCCACAGGCTCTGGTCCCGCACAGCCCGGCTGGCGCCGCTCTGGATTGGGGCCTGAGGAGGGGGTTCCAGCGTACCCGCGCGGCGTGCGGGACAGCCACACACACTGCGAGGCCCTCACCGATGATGTCCCTCTGCTGGGACATGGCCTCCTCCCTGGGCACCTCGGGGTTCTCCAGGTCCTTCAGGAACTCGTCCAGGCTCTCGGCCTCGCCGCCCTTCCTCCTCTTCCTCAGGTCGTCCGGCACCAGCGGGGTCAGGCAGCGTGTGAACATCTGCGCAGAGCACATTTTCCCCACGCAAACCCAGTGAGCCACAGGGCCAGAAGGGATCAAAATGGCTTCCGCAACAGGACACAACATTTTTTATAAATAAATAAATAAAATATAATAAATAAATAAATAAATAAATTAATTAAAAAACCACACTCCCATTCCTCAGACCCCAAGAAGTATGACAATATCGGGTAAAAGTGCTTATCTACTTTACTTCAAGCAACAATGTGGTAAAAATGTAACGCCACTGAGAGACAGACCATCAGGGCAGCTAACAGGGCAGGGACAGCTAAACTGGACTGAATTCCACACAGGTTAGTGCGGTAGGTCCCATTGCAATGCTGCTCCAAATGCTTTATGATACGATCGCTGCAGCCTTCTGCCCTCCCTGGACTCATTACCTTGAGCAGCCTGCTGTTCCAGAGAGGCTGGGCGGGGAGGGAGAAGAGCTTCTCCACACCGCCCGTCTCTTTCCACATCATCAGCTTCTTGGTGGGCGGGGCCAGGTCCAGGGTGGTGACGATGTCGGAGTAGTCGCTCAGCTGGGCGCGGATGGTCTTGCTGTCCAGCTCCTTCACGCTGTCCACAATGAGCTTCCTCTTCCTCTTCGCCTTGGTCTCTTTCACTGCAGGTGACACCGACGGAAGACATGATTTCAGCGCAGATTTCTTACACTTAAAGGAAGCCTGCTATAACGGTTACAACTGGAGCCGTTAAGATTTATGTTTATTTGTGTAACCAGGTTGTACCGCTGAGACAAAAAAATCTGTTACTCGAGTGCCCTGAGGCCTGTATCACAGAGCAGGCTAAGTGGGTTAGCCAGCGAACTTTGGGTGTTTCCGGTATCATGACAGGGTTTTTCCAGCATTGGCGGGCCGCCTAAGTGTTTTTTTTTTTTTTTTTTTTTTTGAGTCGCCTAAGTCACATATCAGAGAAACTGCGCCAAAAAACAAACAAACGAAAAAAAAAAAAAAAAAAACACCTGCCAAACAATAGGCAGGTAGGTTTGTGCTACGGGCTGTAGCTAATCATTTGTATTCAGCACTAAAAGTCTATCTAATAAAACAAACCAGCGCCCGCCCGTGGCAGATGGGTTCCCTCTCTGAGTCCGGCTCTGCTCAAGGTTTCTTCCTGTTATCAGTCAGGGAGTTTTTCCTTGCCACTGTTGCCCTAGGCTTACTCTTTGGGGGCTGGTTCTCTGCAAAGCTGCTTTGTGACAAAGCTCCTTTGTTAAAAGCGCTATACAAATAAAACTGATTGATTGATAAATAAATACATGTTAATCTGTGGTTAAATTACATTTTGTACAAGGAGACCAATTTCATTATTTATTCTCAAGTTCATGAAGTAGACAGGATAAACTATTTAACAACCCCCTTTGCCTTTCTAGCCAATCACCAGGCAGAGGTGCTCACCAGTAATATCAATGGGTTCCAGGGCAAAGGCCTCATCCTCGTTGTGGACCAGGGTGGTCTGCTCCGTCTGATCGGTCATAGTGGGGAGGGGCTCCACAGGACCCGAGCCTGGGCTGTCTGGCCCACCCGCTACACACAGACAAAACGACAGCGAAAAGCAACGCGTTATTTAAACGCAACAGCTACGTTCAAATCCACAGCATGGAAATGGCGCCCTCTCACTGGTCAAACAGTGAACACAAAATTCCCACTCAAAATTGTTTAAAATCGCATACGCGACAAGTTGTCGAAGTCATCCTCGTCGTCGCCACCATGATCCGGGGGCATCATCACGCTATCAGTAATGGCTGGGGGGTCGTCGAAAATGCCCCCACCACCCTCGTTGCTGAGGAGCTTGTCCACTGAAAAAAGAAATTTCCGGAACTTGAGTGCAGAACTCTCATCTTATCCATTCCACACTGTTGCATGTTATTCTAGCTGAACACCAATCCCCGCCACACGTCTCCACAACTTTCCCGAAATCACTCCTGGGGTCAATGTTCTACTGCGCTCCCCCTAAATCCCTCTAACCCAGCCAGCCTCTGTCTAACCAGGGCTCTACAATAACATTCATCACAAGGATCACATGCTCCTAAATTAAACTAATGCATCCCAATCGGTAGATGTGCTCATGAATTATTTTTACAGTCAGCACACATCAATTTTCAGGGGCAAATGCTCCTAAAACGGGAGCCCTGTACAGCCCTGCTAACCACTCAAGCGACGAAGGCTTTGTGCCCGTTCATGCGCCGCACTAACCGTGATGCGCCCGCACAGTCACTCACCCAGCATGCCCCCCTCGCTGCTCTCCATGGGGTTGTCCCCGAAGTCGTCGTCGTACTGCAGGTGGCTGGACTTCTCGGCCATCTGGCCCGCGCCCGGCTCCGCCTCCAGCAGCAGGGTGGTGCCTGAGGAGCCGTGGATGATGTCCACCTCAAACCCGCTCTCCTCCCGCATCATCTCGCGGTCGTCCATGCCGAAGTCAGCTGGGCAAGGAGAACACAGTTCAGTTCAAAACTGCTAAATACTCACCAGCGGACAGGAAACAGAAACGTTCACTGTCAGTATGCCGCCACTTTGGTTATGTAGGTTTATGTGCTATGTACCAGTTGAATCCAGTGGGAAATTGTATATAATTTTAGTTCACTCACTCACTCAAACACAGTCACACACACACACACACACATACACAGCCTCCTTTGGTTCAAAATTCTATAATGATTCATTCACAGGACTACAGTTTTTCCTACTTATCTCATTTCTCCAGCTACATAAAGTATGACAAGCATAAAGGCTGTACTTGTATCGGGTACTTCCTGGTTTTAACCCTGGTTAAAATAACACCCTGGGCTTACTTATGTAGGATTGCATGCAGAGCTGGAGGGAACATACCAAAGTCATTCTCCTGCAGGAGGCTGAGGCTTGCCACATCCTCCCTCATGGTGATCTCCTCAGCTCGACTCTGGTTTAGCGTGAACTGCTGCGCTACATCAATGTCACTGGAGCGCAGCCAGACGACAGCGATAAACATTAACGGCATCATTAAAACTTCATCTGAGCGTTATCAGAACACATTAAGCGGGGAACAAGAAAAAGCACAGCTAATCTGGAGTAAAAATACCCCCCCCCCCATCAGATCCAATAAACAGCAAATGAAACCATCTCACAAAGCTCTGACCAATGGACATCTATAAAGTTTGTAGATTGGGCTTAAGTATAGTATGTGTGGACACAGAAGCTGGGAATGTAGGAAAATAAGGGAAATAAAACTCTTTTTCTTTTAAACATCTGTTCCACTACTAAGTCCTGTGGAAAGCTAAACATAAAGCATAAAGCACACTGATTTTTATTTCATTTATTTATTTATTTAACATGCCATGAAATAAAAAATGCAAAGGACTTCCTTCCCATGGAGGGACTCACTCTAGATCTGGTAGTGGTTGGTCAAAGTCATGGAACTCCTCTGGCAAGGTGATGGCGTTGTAGGCAGCCTCCCGGTTCTCCTCTGGCAGATCCACCACACCTGAGGTGGACAGAAAGGGCAGCAAAGTGCAGGATAATGCACGGCTGGTCAGGCTCCCCACGTCTCATACAGAAGCACAGGGATGTGCAAGACCACCAAACTTAAAAACCCATCCTAAGGATCCTACAATATAGCATCCCTTGCAGAGGCAGAACATCCTCCGCTATACAATGTGATGTCAGGAAGCAAATTTGGGTGCTGCCCACCAGGGGGCAGCACCGGCCTGACAGACAGGTATGGCCCAGCTGTGGTTCAATACAACCACATCAGATGCGGCCCATTACCTAATTATGGGCTCTACAAGAGGCCTTGCTTACAGGCCTAGTGAGGAGAGAGCTGTGATAGTGTTTGGGAGTAGGGTTATGCAGTTATACAGTGTGGTGGGTTGCTGCCAGTTTTTTTGTTTTTTGGCTTTTTAGCCGTTTGGTTGCCAGACTGGTCTTTTCTTGATTTGTTTATGTTGCGTTGGCATTTTGTACCAATAAAAAGAAGTACGCCAAACACTTCTTTTCGTGTTTGTTCCGGTCTCTTCACCACGTGAGCAGTGGCCACCCCCAGCCCTGCCTCACAAAAACTTCAAAAGACCATCAATTTTTATAAACAAACTTGATTTTCTACTTAGGACATCTCAACCGCAGCCCTCCCATTCCTAGGCAATGCCAGAGCCAATCAGGCTGCCAGCCACAGTCGGCACTGGCACAGTCCAGATTAGAAACCAGACGAGGCCCGTAATTGTAACAGAACAGTGCCTTAAACGGATGACCCACCCAGCAGCCCCCATACCATCGCTTCAGTTGTAAAAAGCACAGACTACCACGCATGTCTTCTAGAGCAGGTATGATATATTATATATATATTTTTTTTTATCTCTGCAGTCCTAGAGCTCAGCTGCATAGTCAGAACTGGGAAAGCAAAACCTCAAGCACAGGTGGAGCTGGCAAGCAGCTGGCACCTGATCAAGCTGGAGTCAGTCAAGCGCAATGAAGCGGGAGCAATTTGCTGTCCAAAACCCTCCCTGGATGACACTACAGTCGATTTCTCATTGGTCCCACAGGATTCCCAGCCAGTCGGCACTGGCACGGTTAGCTTTCCACTAACACCACTGGACAAAGGGCTGCGGCTTTAGTTTGACACATCATCTGGGAGGCTGGAGCACCATTTTTCTTTCCTTAATTTGCCAATGAAGCATAAAAAAAAGGCTCTCCAAACAAGCAAGAAAATAAGCACAACATCGTAACCAATGAAAATCAACAGGAAGTAAATAACAGGCAAGTTGAATCCTGTGACATTACCATGGTCAGAATCTTGAGCTATATTCATATTTTTGTGACACCTATGAAAAAGACTAAGCAGAAAGAAACACACCAAACCCATTGCTCTTTTTCATATTGCACTTTAAGGTTATCCTGAATTTGCAACTTGCGAGACAGTAAAATCCCATCAAGGCCCTGTTAAGCAGACATAATAGCCGACTCACTTTTTTCCAACAGATAAAATACAACTATTCCACAGTTCCACTCAGGAGACTTTACCTGGACGGAAGGCCATCTTTATTTTGATGAACGCCTCATTACAGTCAGCCAGCAGATACTTTGCTTTCCTGTGGTAGATTCTGACGACACCAAGGAGCAGGTGACCAGAAGTCCGCAATGCCATTTTCACCTATGAAATCAAACAAAGAACGAAGATGAAATAAACTTGGGACAAAAGTATATAATGTAACACTTTATGCTTTATAATGTACACAAAGCACATTAAATTGACCAGAAAATAATTTCCACCGAGCCAGGAAATAACAAGGGATCTACATTCCCATTTGAAATAAAACAGCACCACATACTGGTAAGAATTGTGATGTGCATAAAAATAGATGTATATGAGGTTACTTTACTCTAGTACTGCATAACGGTAACATGTCACATCCAACAGCTGTCCGCTATATCGAAATTAAACAAGGACACAGAGAAGCTACATCTGTTCAATCAAAACTGTGATTAGGTAAAAAAAAAAAAAAGAAAAAAAAAAGAGGTAAATTAGCTGGGTGGAACAAAAGCCTTGTGACACCAGAGCCCTCCAGAGGCAGGGCTGAATAACTGCAGGTAGCCTTGGTGTATGCAGGCGAACGCATAGACAGCCCCTCACCTTGGGAGAGATGATGCTCTCCACACTGCTCTCCAGGTTACACTCAAACACATGAGCTTTGGTCAGCTTCTTATCCCAGTGGGCCGCCAGCCAGATTTTGGCCAGCGGCCCACGTTTGCTGAGGACAAAGTGGGCGTAGAACATCGCCCCTGCTCCTTCTCACGCCCAGCAAGGGGGACCGCCAAACCTGCAAGTCGGAAAGAGTTACGCCAGACGTCACACAAGCAGACAAGGAGATCGGGATAATGTGGTGACAAGAATATAAAAATGGTTAAGATTGTGCTGGCTACTCTGAAGGGACAAATCAGAAGTAATGCCCCATATAAATGTGCATGGGTGCATGGAAAAAGGTGAATGACACGCTTAACTTTCATCATGTGGTCTTCGCCTAAGTGCTTGAGATCTAGGTCATGAACAATTTCTGGAAATTAGGATTCAAGAAAAATGTTGGACTTATTATTATTATTATTATAAAAAAGAATTTTTACTCCTGGATTGTTCTGTTCCCAACATAACGTCAGAGGAAGGCGACACAGTACATCCTAAAGACATGCAGTATGCAAAATGTTCATTCTGGAAGGGTAAAAGTTACAAACATTAATTCAATAGACAAAACCATGAGGACGTCCGAACGGTACCTTCTCGCTAAATGCATCTGACAGAGAAATGTATTTTCTACTTTGTGAAGGTTTTTTGCCATGAGAATCTCTGATCCATGCGGCTAAACATAAAAAATTAACCTAAAAAATGAAAATACAGCATGTATGTAATTACGACATGCTAAGATGACAAATTGAAAACAATGTTTCAAAGGTACAGCTAAACCGTGTCATTAGCCAAAAAAAACGTTATCTTGCTTGTTGAAACACACTCCCGTACTCTACACACCAGCCGTAACATACTCTGTGATAATAACCAAAGTAACTTAATGATATAACTAAGCAGCTTATGGTATGCACCATTCGTCTGTAACTTGGTAAGTCTGACAATAACTACCCACAAATTAACAATACTGTAAAATATTACAGAATGTACCTTGATGTTGGAAAGCTATGAAACACTGCGACTAATTTAGGTCGCATTAAAGACCTGGCAATTTATCCTCAATTTTAAACTCATTTACAATTATTATCAAACCGTGTGCCAAGATAAAATGCAACTTCTAGCTAGCTAACGTACATATAGCTAACGTTACGTGCCCAGGTCAAATCAGATACCGTTGTGGGCGAAAATAATTAGTCAGTTACTGGACCAATGAAACATATCTTGCAGTCAATTGATTAGCTGAACCTTCAACAGAAGTGGTCATTTTGCAGTGGATTTTTCTATACCAAGCAACCAAAATAAGCGGGCCAGTGCGACCTGCCACTTTCCTAACACTCCCATCCCACGATTTGTATTGGTAGTGGCAAATCGCAACTCTGTAGATTAGCTTCCTTGCTAAACTGGGTTGACAAAGGGGGTCACGCGAATTGCAATTGCAGCTAAGTGGCCAAAGTTCATTTAATTACTTCAAGAAGCCAATGTGCTATCTCTGTAGCGAGATTATGTTAGCAAGCAGGCTAGCAAGCAAACCGAAGCAAACGCACAACATGTAGAGAAAAGAATCCCTGAATGCAGCTCAGCTAGCTAACTAGGCTAGCTAACGCTAGCTTGCTAATCGACTCTTACGACAGGACAAAACAGAGCAGACTAGCTAGGCATAACTGGAGCAACTCCGCTACCAATACGTTAAAATAACTGGCGCTTTATTTCTCGATTTGCTCATTCAAAATAATGTATATTACTTACAAGTTGAACTCCTTTTATCGGCTTCGCTTTAAGGTATCCGTACTATGTCACGCTAATGTTACTTTTTCAACTCCTCCCTCCGAATGGGCTCACATTTAAACAAACAAAATGGCGCCGACTTGTTTCTTCTTCCTCCCGCTCGACTCCTTTTAAATCTACAGGATGTTTACAGTCAAAATATCCAAGTAGGGGGTGCGGGGGCCCTATACATATATGTATGTATATATCCCGCAACAAAAGCATAATAAAAGATAATGCATTACAAAAAGTTGTACAAAAAGATGTACATTTCATTGCAATTATTACAATTACAGTTATTTGCACAGATACTGATCCTATAGAAGTAGAATTTTACTATAACCAGTTTTAGTATGACCATAAAGAAACCCTGCAAAAAACAATGCGCGTATTTTCATTTATCATTCTGCTTTTTAAAATGTGATTCTGTTTTTTAAAATGTGTGATTAAGATGACTATCTTTTTAGGGAAATACATGGATAAATAGACTACGAAAAGCGTCGCAATTCTGCAAGCACCCTATCCTTGAGTGCCATCTTGTGGTCAGTGGGAAAAACACGCGGACAATATGCAATTATTTGCATATTTGCCTGTGTACTGTTAAGTGTTGCAGTATCTTGATAATATATTTTATTTAAATATAATTTGAGTGCTTTTCTGTTAAAGAATGGTAGTTGTTTAGCATTAATCATTTTTGGACAGGAAAAGTATAAATAAAGCAGGTTTCATTTTAGTATGAACCCTGACCTTGAAGCAATGTATTTCCATGTTTGGAGTGGGCAGATCCTGAACTGACCAAAAAATTGAAGCGGTGAGTGGCCAGCAAATGTTATCTTACCTTACGTTATCTTATCTTAAGCCAGGAGTTTGGGACAAAAACCAGTGCATGTAATTGCAATGCAGCATAGTCTGAAAGAGCATTTGTAGATTCATACAGGGGATTGCCATTTCTGTGGTTCCCACCGTACTTAAGCCTTTTTTCAGCCACAGATCCTGGGCAGACACAAACATACTCACACAGTGGCAGGCGATAGATCCATTGTCACCTTGCTAAAGAACACCAACCTCACCCAAACTCACATTAGGCAAAGATCACTCATTTATTTGCTGGGAAAAGTGGGGAAATAAATCTTAAATTCACAAAAGGATTACAGGGGGGTCTTGAATAGATTAAGGGCTGGTCTCACAGACAGATTAAGTTTAGTCCTGGACTAAATTGAGCTTTGCTTGGAGAATCTCCATTCAAAATAAAATTTAGTCTAGGACTAGGCTTAATCTGTGTCTGCGAAACTGACCCTATATGTCCCAAGTTTTTCAACAAAAATTTTAATTTTCATACCAGAAACCAATTTAGTTGCCTTTCATTGTACTTCGAGGGCTTGTATCTTGCATGTCACGTGGTTCCCCTCAAGTGCGCACAATATCAAGGAGGTTTGTTAGGCATGTTTGTGGTCCCGTAAGATAATGTTTTTTCAGGAAAAAATTCCAAATTGTCCCTGATGGGTTACAAGATTTTACATGAGATACAAGGTAATCTTACAGGGCTGTAGTTTCCTGGATCAGTATGGCTTCTTATACATTAGCATGTTACTGCCTTACATAGCATTTCTCCAGTTTATAAGTTTACGTAAAAATACATGCCAGTAGTTTATAAATTCTCCATTTATTTTACCCCCACCCCCTTTTTTTGTTGTTGTTGTTTAAATATTAAATAAGGTATAGCCTACATTTACATATCTGGTCAAAAAGGAGCACACGTGTGACATATGAAAATAATTATACATGGTCATGCATATGAAATGTTGATCATTTAAGTGAGGCATATGTATGCAAGGTGCTTATAGTGACAGCTGGGTCCATCACCATTTTTCAGAGGTTTGCTCAAATACATTTAATCTATTTGTGATAATTATGCTAACTATCTCTGGAAAACTATTAAAATACTTGGTTCAAACAAAGCAAATAAAAAAATAAAAATTCAGATGCAGGTTTCACCATCAAGGGGTTTGTTTTTTTTTTATTTAAAATGCCCATATAGTATTAGTAGCATAGTAGAAATGGTATTAAAAGAAAAAAAGGAAAGAAAATCAAAGAAAAAGTATGCCTGGAAATGTACAAAAAGTTCTGTAATTTCTACATGGTGAATCCAATTTATAAAAATGCCCTTTAATAAAAGCTGGAAATGTGAACTTTAATCACATGAATTGTTAATTACAAATTTTAATTTATTGTGGAGTACAGAGGCAAAACAATAAAAACATTATTAAACATTATAAAGGGCACTGTAGTAGCTCTCACAAATTATACAGTATACTGTAAATATTTATATATATATATATATATATATTTGAAAATGGTTAACAGATCTAAATGATGCAATATGCAGATTACATAATATAATACACATTTTGTGTAAAGTTTTACTTTCTGGTGCAAAGTCCATATTTTACTTTAAGAATCTCAATTCAGATACACCAAATAGCAGAAGTACGCGACATGGCCAAAGTATGTGGACACCTGTTGTGATGCGTCCACATAATTTTGGTCATGTAGTGTATCAGAGTGGTGAAGGGTCGCATGTAGTCTTACCTGGTGCTACCAGAACTGGATTCATTTAATATTATCTCCAAAATAATGTTTTAACCTTGCCGCTGTGCTAAGAGTTATACATAGAGTGAGACTGCAAATGAGGGGTTATAGCCTCTTTTCACCAGTAGTGTGGCTCTATATGAATCGCTATCTATTTTGGTAGACGCTGACAGATATGATCAAATTTGTTCATATTGCTCCTAGAAAAGTCCTAGTACAATGCACATTCACTGTGCATGTATATTGTAATAATAAGAGAATATAATATTGTCTGTGTGTAATATACATTTTGCATCATTAATATGTATATAAAATTATATAGTTCATGTAAATTTAAGTCTTCTGATATGTACATATAACATCACACCATTTAATACAGCATAATCTTACTATATACATACAGTACACACACACACATATATATATATATATATATATATATATATATATATATATATATATATATATATAGCGGGAGTGCAAAACATCATGGGGTGGGGGGGCTTGGTTTACCGCCCAAGGTTCAGTTCACTTGCTTTAAAAATGTTGCTTTATGTCTAACTATAGGTTTGTGCCATTTACATTTGATATACAACACTTAAAATAACAAAAACAAGGGTCAGTTAATTCATGCTGCCTTCATTGAAATAAAAAATCCAGCACATCCATCTGCTCAGGATAATGTCAGATAAAATCAGGCTGCCATTGGCAATGGTAGTTTTTCTCTGCTTTACCAAAGGCACAGACCTGAAACTGAACTGAATCATGAGCTTTGTGAACCATTGCACCCCAATACATAATATAATATAACATAATATAATATAATATAATATATGGTTACTTTATATTTATTGATTTTTATCGACATAATCAAATCAAAGTGAAATATTCTTCCGCAGCCTTTTGTAGCACATTAATTTTAGAACTGTTAAAAGGCCTGAGGTGTCCCTTTACTGACAAACAATGCCCACCCTTTGGATCAATCAGAATCAAGTATTCAGCCAAGCCGTTGTATAATATAATATTACATTATATTATATTATATACAACGGCTTGGCTGAATGCTTAAGGTTCACTTTAGTTATATCCACTATAACGTCCACTGTTTCAACTTATATGAAGCTCCGTAACAGTTAAGGCTATTAGGTCATACTTTTGGCACGATGTAAAATTATTTCTGTTGAATAGCAAATTGAACACAATGCTTTTGATTGAATACATTTAGCAATAAAAATTCACAGGAATAGCAGCAAAGAAAAGATAAGCACCCAAACGTCCCCTTGTCTGTCTGTTTCACGGGCTGTCTAAAGGTCTTTCGTGGCTCCTACACCAGAGGTTCATCGCTGGATGATTTGTCGACATTTTGGCAGGGCTCCTTCCTGTAAGTGTAAGGGGTGGGGTGTAGAAATGAATACTTACTGTAAAAATCATCGAAGGGTAGCTTTGCATTTGGGATTTCTGTTTTTTGGGTGGGTTAACACTGCATTGACACATGTCAGTTTTATCCCTGCTCGGCATCTTACCCTCACACTTTCAGGGAAAGCAGGACTGCTGTACCTCCGCTATGCAACAATTGTGGTGAAGGATCTAGGCTGATAACTAGAATATGCTACATGTTCAATCCCTGATGGGCTTCTGCTGTTGCACCAATCAGCAGAATTTTGTTTACCTGAACTGCTTCTGTAAACATATGTAAAGTATTCAAGTCACCTTGTATAAGTGTCTGTAAATGACTATATATATATATATATATATATATATATATATATATATATATATATATATATATACGCATACATACATACATATACACATACATACATACATGTACACACACACACACAATCGGTTGTTGTTACTACATTGACAAATCAAAGGACCTTCTGAGGGGATGACACTGTCTGAATTGTGGAGGAGCAGTGTTGGGGTCCCAATCTGCAGCACACCAAAGTCCGAAGCAGACTTACCTCCCAAAAAGTCGACCCCTTCTAAGTCTGCGGAATACCAGAATGGCAGCCAAACACAGCACGACGATGAGTATGAGAACTATCCACCAATACCCTGCAAACCATGAGAAGGGGAAATAAAAACAGGCTCTGTGGTGCAGCAATAGTGATCACAGATATGAAAAGTTCAAACAAAAATTAACTGGATGATGAAACATTCATCAGAGAGCTGAAAACTAGAATGAAAAACAGTTTGGATTCAGGACACTACATGCACTTGAGTACTTGAAGTAGTAAATAACAACAGTTTTGTGTCTTATTTTACATGCATATAGTGTTAGGTTAACAGAGGGACACCACTAATAAAATGAGGATGATGTACGTAGAATTACTGGTCTGCCCTGCAATAAGATCCACCTCATCAGATCACTCTTGTACTGTAATGTGCACTGAATGAAGTGTTAAAGTTAACTAAATGTGAATTAACATCAAAATTTTAAAAAGGAGGTGTAGCTCTCCAGGGCTAGGACGAGCCACCTCTTTACATTAAAACGAAACTAAAGGTCGCATGAATGCACCAGGCTGCATAGGCAACTCACCATTATCAGCAGCATTGGTAGGGTCACTGCCTGCAACACAAAATTGGGTAAGACACAGAGAGCTACAGATGCATGTGCAGACGGGTACATGCATAATGGTTCTATAATTTCTAAACGGTTCATCCGATATGGATGAAAAGACCCTAAAATTAAAGCTGACAGGCTGCACTTCAACCTCATTGTCATTATGTCCTTTCAAACTCAAAGTGCTAGAGGACAGAACCGAAATAACAAAAATGTGTCACTGTCCAATGAATTATGGTGCTCACTGTATGTGGTTCACAGAGAATGCAAGCCAAATCCAAGCAATGTTTTAAGATGGTTTTGTGGGAACAATGAAATGGAATGCTACTTACTGTGGAACTGGATTTCCTCAGAAATCTGTAAAATGACAAACCCATTAAATTAGACCATCACCATATTGAACAATATTCCACAATATGCTCTGTATCGGCAAGACTGCACCAAAGACCAGCAAAAGTTATACATTTACATCACTTAACCATTAAAACGAAATCATAATTGTAAGGTTAACATTATTTGCCTACACCTCCACCTTACCCCATCGATGCAGTCCATATGATAAAATAGATCTCTCTCACAGTGGTCAGTGAGAAGCCGGTCATCTTCAACATGGACTGCAGGGGCAGTGAAGTTAGGGTATGGACCGCGGACGGCAATCACTGTCCCATTCTCAAATAAAAGGAGAGAGCTAACGTTAGACACCATTCAAGTTTCCTCAAGCATAAAATTAAGCATTACTTATGCGATCATATCAGGAATTCGGTGAATTAATTTGGTTGCTTACTTTAAGAGTCCAAGATGCATCACAGCCGGGGTCTGACCGGTTTCCAGAACTGGTGGCAGGTAGCAGGTACTCATATCGAGGGGCTTTTCGGATCTTTTCACACTCGAATGAGATATGTGACACAACCATTTTGCTCTGCAAAAACAGAAAATTTATCGTTAAATATCTTCACATCTTGAACTTCCGCCACGGACCGGACTCAGCTGGGGTCCGCGCGGTCAAAATGACGAAATAGCGGACCTCAGCGTACGTCCGCCTTGGCATGTCCGCGCGAAGCTCAATTTTTGTGACCGCGCATACCTAGCTTACGCGTACCTGTGTCACTCAAATCATGGCTCGGTATGAAACGCTCTCACATCGACATGCATTTCATGTGGCAGTGGAAACACGCGGTGAGTCCAGAGACTGTCTCTGTGTGGAATCAAGCGGCCAAAACCAGACTTCGTTTTTGAAGCTCATTTCCTGGTACTATAATCCCGATTTTGGGATAAACACTTTTTCAGTTTCACGAAACGAATTAAGAGTCTCAAGGTTCATTTGCTGAATATACAACACACGATGAAATCACACACACAGAATTTAACGAAATTAACCATCTCGGCATTTAGAAAGGAACATGTTTTTAGCATTTAAGAGACCGACAAGCTAGGCATTTAAGACAGTGGTTCTCAGAATCGGTTCTGGGGGCTCCTTGCGTATATTGGCTTTTCTCCATTGGTTTTGATGATTTACAAGAAAAAAATAATAGCCTAATAATAATGAGAAATTCAACGTAGGCTACATTATTTTTGTCTTCATGCACCAGGTGGAAAACTTGCTGTACAAAGTGCGTTGTCATATTTACACGCCTGCAGATCAGTTATTAAAATACTTGGTAGATTTGTTAATCACCGCTGAGTGTTAATTTTTATTCGGTAGAAAGTGATTTGCGAATGATCGGTCAGCTAGCGTCACCCAGCAAGTGAACACCACAAACGGCGATGGAGTAGCTAGTAGTAGCAGGCTCATTAACTGACTGGCGAAAACCTACGACGATAACTTGCTCGGTTAACAGCAGATCTACCAGACAGTTATACGAAAATTAGCCTAGTCAAATCACCAGTAGCCTACACATCCCCGATTGATTGACCATCAGTGTAGTCAATGTTCTTCCCCTGTGGTTCATATTGCTAATGCGTGAGCTAACCACGGATAGCCTACCTAGCTCACTGGCAAGCTGATATGCTAGCTAAGCATATTCGTTTTGCTGAGAAACATAAATTGAAGATAACTGAACATAGCCTAATTGTATTTTTAATGTCATACATATAACGTGATTACATGACACAGTACAGTCACGGATGGAAATTAAACTCCGTAAACATCTGATAATATATTTTAAAACATAACGGCAGACAGTCAGCTAGCCTCGTTCAGGTTGATGGGCTTTTCCGCACCGGACTGTCAATCAAATTGTAAAAATCACAAGACCGCTTAACTCTATGGTTTTGGCTCCAAATCGAGAACATGGCCGCGCCCGCCATTGAGCTTCAAAACGTGTTTTACAGACCCACGGAGAGGCAATGGGTGACGTCACAGTAGCTTTGTCCATATTTTTTACAGTCTCTGTGTGGAATACACAAAATAGACATGGACTGTGTCCCAAACCGCATACTTCCATGCTCCGAGTGCGCATAGCGAGCATGAACAACGGTAATGGCGGATGAGTCTAGTGTAGGCTACTCTCTCGGATTCGAAACTGAAATCATGTCATAGGAAAATGGTACACAGTGAGTAGTTGGTATATAAATAAAATGGTACAGTGTTAATGAATAACGCAATATGTAAAGTATCAGTTGTATTTTTAGTTTAAAGATATGTACTTTTAACGAGTGTAGCGAGCTAGATTTAATTCATTGGTACTAATCGTCGGGTCCCGTTTTGAATTATAAACTGCCGGTTTATCCTCGCCACTGCCCAATTTCTTTTCATTTAATTTGAAATACACCCCTTGCCTATGGAGTAGCCACCACAAACATGACAGGCTCCATATATAGTCATATGGTATGTTTAAAACAATTATCAGCTAGCGAAAAAAACATGCACCTAACAAACTACCATTAGATTGAGAAGTATTAATGAACGATTACCGTAATTTAAGCAGCGCCGTAGGCCTACATAAGGAGGCGTTCTGCCTACGCACATTTCCATATATGTACTATCGCTGTTCACAATACGTTAATGTAAGGGTAAACTGGTATTTTAATCACAATACTTATGTTAATTTCCGGAAATAAATTTTTCGATTGTCCTCTCTACCACTGGGCCCTCCCTGGTGGGACCACTAAACTCGAGGTAAGTGCATTAAACTACACACATTGAATACACACATTTCCCAATCTGGAGTAGACACTATACTACACCAGCTATGCTAGTTAACGTTAATCAAGTTTAACTTTGAGTGTTGGCTTCTCAAAGAAGTCACGGTTAATAATTGTAGCACTTACCTGCCCAGCACGGCTAAGTGACTACTATACTGCTTCTGTATCCAAATGAACGCAAATGTTCTAAATCAGTTCTGTGGTTTGGGTTGAGCCCTGAACTGTATAATAAAAATAATTTTGATAGGCTGTTGACCAAAGTTGATGCCCGCGAAAAGTTCAATTGTGGGCAACTTTGGTTGCTCGGTGGTCCAGTTTCTCGTGTTGCCGGGCGTCGCTCAGCTCCATACAGAGACTTCCGGCAATACGGTTGACGAGTTGCTAGCTGTGTGTTTTTAACGGCACATGTCTGCAGCGTCAAACATCGCGTGTCGACGCGTGCTTTACGTCGCCTGGCTGTTTGGGGGCGTGTTAAAAAAATATGTGGTGGGCGCTGGTGAGTGTTACGAAGTCCTCCTGGAAATGTGTTCCCGTTCATGCAACGTGTATAAATATAGGAGCATCACAATATGAATTCGAGGCACTGGGAAAATTAAACTTAAATTTTTGGGCGCCTGGTTTTAAAAGATTTGAATTTTTGGAAACTTAATTTTTGAGATGTGAATTCAAAACAAATTTCCGAGTGAATGAATTCAAATGTATTGAATTCAGTTAAATTCAAATCTGTTACATTGAATGTTATTAAATTTAAATATTTTCAAACCTTATTTTCTTCCATAGTTCCAAACTTTTTGGAGGTCACGGTATACATGGCTACTGTGCACACTCCCAAATAAAGTGTGCAAAGAATATTTCAATGATGGGACAGGTGTGCAATTACTGAACAGTTATGCCTTCCAAATTGAGGGAGAAAAGGAAAAGTAGAGAGTAAAAAAGGAAGCAATGACTTGAATATCATAGTATTCTAAAACAAGGAACCTAATAACAACTCCACATCATCTACTATCACTTAATAGTAACAAATTACTTAAGGTTAGCATTAATCAAATAAGGGCGTTCTTCATTAGGGACTGACCTTGTGCCAATTGTAAAGAAGTATGTGTATGTTTTATGTAGTATGTATAACTATGGTGCCTGTGTAAATACGAAACCAAAGACCACATTTTCAGAAGTTGTACACCAACCATTTATTTGAAAAAGATAGAGACAGATAAGATTAATAAAACATCACAAATGCAACATAAAGGGACAGTGGCACAAAGTTTCACTTAAGCTGATCACAACCTTCACCTACAGTATTTCAAATAGCTTATTTATAAATCAAAAATTTACTTTTGCACTAAATTTTCTTTGCATATTGTTTTTTGATAGTTTTATTTGCATATACACACATTTCTCAAACATTCAGTTCCATTGTTCATTCATAAATCAACCTTTCCATATTTAACTGAAAGTACACTATATGACCAAAAGTATCTGGACACCTCTTGGACTGGTCATCTTAATGCTACAGTGTTCAATGACATTCTAGATGATTCTGTGCATTCCCAACAATTTGGGGAATGTAATTTCCTGTTTCAGCATGACCGTGCCCTTGGGCACACAGCAAGATCCCTACAGAACTGATTTTGTAAAGAATGGTGTGGAAGAACTTGACCATCCTGCACAGAGCCCTGAACTCTACCCCATCCAACACGTTTTGGATCAATTGGAAAGCCAATTGCGAGCCAGGCCTAATCACCAATCAGTGTCCAACCTCATTAATGCTTTTCTGGCTGAATGGAAGCAAATCCCAGCAGCAATTCTCCAACATCTAGTATAAAGCCTTCCCAGAAGAGTAGAGGTTGTGATTGCAGCAAAGGGTGGACAAACTCAATATTAATGCCCGTAATTTTGAATGAGATGTTGAATGTCAGGTGTTGGCCATGTTGTGCACACCTATGCAATGTCATAACAGCTGCAATTGGTCTCGTTTGTATTTTCTATGACATTGACAGGGACACTTCTTATCACCCTTCAGTAAATTAAATTGCATAGGCTCCAATTACATCAAAAATGATCCCAATCTTTTTTTAGCTTTTCTATTAGGCTTCAAAACAAGATGGCTACCTGCGATTGCTCTGGCCATTAAAAACTGTTAGCTGAAGTTCAATTACAAAGCTGATATTTAAAAAGAATATCCGAAGGCAAGGGGACTAGCATACCCTGCTGAGATCCTTTTACAAACACAGAAGCAGCTGGAGCTCCTCTGTTTGTTAGTAGGCTAAAGCAGTAGCTTTGAATCAGTTAGAGTGGGAAAATGATGCACCAGATGTCGTAGAAGTCCTTTTTGGGTTTTAACATTTTTTGACTTATTGATGTATTAGGCATTATATAATAATAATAATAATAACAATAATAATAATAATAATAATATGTATTATGATTAAATTGTAATAAATATATTGCTATATATTCATATGTATTATGATTGAATTGAAACACCATAATAAAGGTTTACTAGTCACAGTAGTTGGTAAAGGAGGATTGGCACTTGGTCAACATTTTGAAACCCAAAATTAATGCATTCTTCTTCTAATGAATTACTTGTCCTAGATGGGTATGCTTTTTATTGAGAGTGGAACTTGCATTACAATGTCTTCAGTTTATAAACAGTTCATCAACCCAAAGATGGCAGTTGAGTGTTGTCAGCCAAGACATAGTACTATAAACCAGACACTGGTTGAGGACTGCAACACCAGAAAACAAGCAATACATGACGATCGAAGGACAAATAAAGGAAACCTGAAGACCCACAAACTGTTCTGGGCGACATTAGAACTGGCCAACAGGTTTGGATCATATTGCCTCCATCATATTAGAACAAATTCTTAGGCCCTGGGAAAAAGTAAAAAAAACTAGACTTCATTCTTACAAGACTCATCTTTTACAAGTAACTCTGTTCAAGCAGCTATTTGGACTAGCCTTTATAATGCTGCAAATGAATCGCTTCCTTCAATGTTAGATGGAAGACTTAGAAATCACAAGGACCAGCCTGTGATCCCAAAGTTTCATCAGCACTACAACAGAGCAGCTTGCCATGTCAGAGGGCAAAAGAGGTCACCCCATTACAGGTATTTAGCTTATCGAGAGTGATTTACACAACATTTTCACATAGCATTTACATTGCATCCATTTATACACTTGTATATAAACTTGTGCAATGTAGGCTAAGGACCTTAAGTACCTCAAGGATACAATGGCAGTGTCCTATCCAGGAATTTAACCTGCAGCCTTTAGGTTACAAGCCCACTTCATTACCCTTTATTACTACACTGACATGCAGCAGACAAGCTGGACCCTCAACAATGTAGGAAAGGGAAGATCATAATCTCACAGCCAATCCAAATTATTAGACATGCCCTTTGTTAGGATAAAAGTGTTTTGTGCCACATTTTAATCATAATTAGTTTAGGCACTACTGATTAAAATAAATGGAAAAATACTGATATCCCCTGAAATCATTATTTATTTATTAACTTATGCCCGAGGACAACTAGATGTAACTCGGTAGATGACCCAGACGAGTGGACTCATGCTTCATAGCAAAAAATGCAACACAATTAATGGTACACTGATTTCAGGCTCAATATGGCCAACTTTCAAAAAATTAATTTAATGTGTATAAAAGTATAACAGTATGCACTAGTTTACACCTGACCCTATACAAGCCACTTGAAACTGACTAAACATGCACACCAATGATAATGTCCCTCTCCCAGTCATTCTGTGAGTGACTCTGGGACCAAGAGTAAGGGGCGATATAGCTCAGGAGGTAAGACCGATTGTCTGGCAGTCGGAGGGTTGCCGGTTCAAAACCCCGCCCTGGGCATGTCGAAGTGTCCTTGAGCAAGACACCTAACCCCTAACCTCTAACTGCTCTGGCGAATGAGAGGCATCAATTGTAAAGCGCTTTGGATAAAAGTGCTATATAAATGCAGTCCATTTACCATTTACCAAGAGTACTTCATTATTTCTTCTCGGCTCAAACAAGAGACTCCAGCAGTCATCTCTGACTTCATAGCACTGTCTGTTCTGCCCTTGTGCAACTTCTGAATTGAGGACAACGACATGAAATTCCATCATATTAATGGCTGTGTCCTTGGCTTACTAACTATATTTCTGCATCCATTCAATGAAAGATAAGATTCACGCATCATTAGGCATAGGTCAAGGTGCACAACAAGGGCCGATCCATTTCCCGATTCCTTTTTCAGCTCTCAGTTATTCAATTAGCTCAATCACATCTTGAACTGACATTTGTATAAGCACCAGCTGCAGTCTACAAGTGTATCCTAAAGATTTTACTGCGCTCAAGTACAGGAGTGAACCAGCACAGTGTACAGAGTGGTCAGAAAACTGATGGGAACAAAAACCAGCACACAGGCCAGCCCTCTAGGACCAGAGTTGTGCACCCCAAGCATAGGCAATGAATGTGACAATTTATTATCTAAATGGACTGTACATTTGCCTGAGACCTCACCTTCCACAGCATGAAAGTCCCACAGGTGAATTATTCGACTATACCACAGACAATCTAAATAACCAATTGTAGAACTGGCACCACCACCACTGCCACAATTCTGAAATCATGTGAACTGTATGGTCTGACAGAACGCCCACACAGATTACACATCGCACTTTCAAGCCATTAGCTTTCCGTTGTGGAATTGAAAAAAGTGTAATTTGATGTAAATGATCGCATGCGGTCGCAGGCGTACACAAGCTAGAGGGTTTCAGAGCGTTGAGCGTGTCATCACAAGTCATGGGGACAAAAAAAAAAGTTCAGATCTACTGTCCTGACAGTAATGCCCAGACTGATGTTTCAAGACGTTTTCATAAGTAGCATTTGTCCATTCACTTTACAAATGCTTACAGGTATACGGTGAAGATGGAACCGTTTTAATGCTTCAACTGAATAAATACTATAGCACTCCGTGGCTTCAAAGTTTAAAGTATGATTAAAGTGCTCTTAAACTCATTTTTATATCAAATTGTTTCTTTTTCTGACAATTTTGAAAAAAAAACCAGTTCATTTCAGCTTGCAGTATTTGTAGACATTTAGCGGTATCATAAAAAAGAGGGTGGGGGGTGGTTGAATACTTTTGGCCACCTCTTACTTTAGTACAGTACAGCTACAGACATCTTAATTGGCAAGCTTAGAAATGGTGACAAACATTTTCTGCCTCCATTACATTGCCATTTCCTAGTGCTTTTAACGTTTGCAGAATTCAGTGTGGCAGATGCTATGGATTTCTGTATATAATAAAAAATATGTCAGTAATAATAAAAATATGTTCATTAAAACTAGCCTATATATTACATATAAATACTTACGCATCAAATATAAATAGGTAATATAATTAAATATACAGTACATTGTTTTAAGTGTTTTATATATAAAATTGTGCTCTTCAATATCATTATTAAACACTGGTTTTCGACTCTAGTCCTGGACTACCCTGTGTATGTGGGTTTTCTGTTCTAAGCTTCATTCCAATTTCTGAAGCATCAAGAGTGATGAGGATGAATAATCTCAGAATGACAGATAATTCCGTTTTGAAAAGAATAAATAATTCCATATTAACAGAAGAACATTCAGTCTGCAATGTCAAATTTAGGCAACTAATGCTTCCACTATCTGTTATGTGCCACACATTGATTCATTTACCATTGATTGATTTTGTAAAAGGTTACATTATCTATCGGTAGGTAATTCTTCAACTAAATGCAAGCTCCCCTTTTACCCACCGATTCTTAAAAAAACAACGGAAGTTGACAGAGAAAAAAGGATAAATGGTACACTAAAATCTACCAATAAAAACGCACATAAATGTGCAAGAATGGTACTGTGGCATTTAGACATGCTTCCGAATGTGTCCCTCAGTGCCGTGGAACACAGTCCAGACGACTGAGCCTTCACTGTGGTGTAACGGTGTGCTGCAGTACTCATCTCCTAGACAAGGAACCCGTGCCTGTCCCCTTTCAGTCCTCCTGCACACCAGCTGAAAGATAAAGATAAAAAAATAAGCCACAGCGTTTTATAAAAGATTTACAATTATTGCAAACCACGAATGAGAAAATGGGCTAAGATTGCATGAATGCACATATTACAAACATCCTCTTTCACATAAACGTCTCTCAAAGTACATACCCCCCAGAACTATTTCCCCTGCAGCAGCACACAATGGTGAGTACGGCGACGAAGAGAAGGAAGACAATCAAAATAGCAATCGGCACAATGTGGGTCCGGTAAGAGCCCCCTGGATGGATGGAATGCAAGAGAGACTAATTCAACACACAAATGGATACAAACTTACCCAAACTTAGGACCTGGGGGTTATGCATTGTTGTTGTTATACTTATTATTGATAATAAACTTTTAAGTAATTCAAGATGATCCTAAAGGTTACTGTTTGGGTTCAGGATTTTAGGCAACACATAACGGTAAGGTAAAATAAGGCCTTGACCTCTACAAAAAAATAGATAATAAAATGAAGCCGCACAAAACAGGTCCACAACACACAAGTGAACACATGCATGTACACCTTCAGAGATGTGGATTTCCATACCATTTACTTTGGGTTGGTCTGCATCTCTAATGCTGCAGTTATCTGTAAAATACAAGCACATGGATGCATTTTACATAAACACACCTACTTCACTCTAACTGGAGTTAACATGACCTCAGGGCTGTCTGACTGCACAATTTCTTTGGCAATCAGTTTTTTTCTCTCTTATGGGAAGTCTCATTCCATTCTAACTAGAAACAGAAGACTAAAGTGAAACTGAAAGCACCAAACACAAAGCTACAACATAAACTTTTGCAATGTATTCCTGCTTATTGTTGTACTATAGTTTAAGGAGATATGAAGTAAGGACTACAGTATGTGCAAATAATAAAAGCACATACTTTACAAGGTGAATACAGAGAACAAAGTGGATTATACTCACAAGGACATTGGACGCTGTTGAATACCTGGTAAATGAAAATAAGGACCACTGTAAATAGACTAATATATCCCAGGGAGACCACTGTTATGGACATATGCTCTTCAATATTCATACTGTCAAAACTAGACAGACAAGAAGCAATTTGGACACAGAGCAAAAACAAAACATGACGCCACCCTCATCCCCTTGTACAAGTTAAATTAGGATTAATATTGTTCTATTGCACAAGGTAATTCACCAGCATTGTTTCCTCCAGGTATTAATTCACAAGCACATCTGCAAATGGAGAAAATCAATAAAACCTGTAGTTTTCACACTGTAGTTTTCACCAGATCAGGTATAGGCTATACCATATGAATACCATGGCTTTTCATTTCTCTGTCACACACACACACACAAGCAGAAAAATACATATTCCTACCCCTGAAGCAGGACAGTCTTCCTTGTAATGGACACCTTCCCGACAAGTCTTCATAAGGATTCGGTAAGAATCTTGGGACAATACTTCCTCATGTTGCTCGCTCCCAATTTCATCTTCATGTGCAATCACTGTCCCCTAAATTCACAGGCCGTTCAAGAAGAAAAGCAATTCAGAAAGTTGCATCTAAATAAAGCAGACAATCCACTATTCTAAACCTTTACACAAACTGTAATAATACAATCAGTCCAGTAATTATGATCAATATCTCTATTCATAAAATAATGTATTACAAAAGCATAGAAAAGTATACCTTTACATTTAGAGTAAGATACATTATGTTAAACCAGTAGGTAACAAAGTTGAGAGTCACTCCAACACCTACATTCTGGGCTCTACATTGATAAGACTAAAGGAAGTTGAGGTTTATGCAAAAACAATGTGGAGGAGAGGTCTGTGCAGAGTTGTAGTGTTTTAAAAACATTAATTTATTAAATTAATAGATTACATACATGAAACATCTGAAATAACATGCACAACTGGAGAAACAGTAACAAAAGTGCCTGAAGTTCAAAAGTTAAAATAATTAAAGTTAAAATAATTAGAGGGTTGGGCTACCATGTGTAGATTTTATTTGTTTAAAGTTTGTTTGGTACTACATGTTTTACATTGCAAGGTTTCAGTCTTTGATGAAGCATATTGTCACTGCCATTTTACTACAAAGCAAAAAAGAAAAAGGGTGAGAAGTCATGCAACTGCCAAAAATGGCAATAATGATGGAATCCCCCCACCATTCTTCACCTCCCCACCCTCCTAGAGAAAATGAGCACTTGAGTAATCTATCAAAATTCACCTAAATTCATTCAAATGCCCATCGATAGAAGAAGCCACTTTGTTTTTGCTTTTACTGTATAACATAATAGCACAGGAAGTCTACTAACAGAACAACCTAACTGTTGAGTCATCATTTACTGGCACCATGTTGAATCAACTGTGGCTGGGAGTCCTGCAGGGTTGCATTAGGTCACAGCCTTGCTCGGGGAGGCTCGGTCTCACTTGGCAGAGTACACCTCCCCGCCCCCCCCCTATTGTTTGGGTTCTAATGATCTGCATGTTCCACACTGGCAACTTACACCTCACGTTCTGCAGGAATAAGGGAAAGCATTTGGGCTCTAGGCCATCAAACTTTCAAGCTTCAGCAGGTCTCTCTCCAGTGTTGGAAACAAGACCAAGTTAAATACATTCAACGTGTGTAGATCCAAAAAATACTATTCTAAACGAGAAGACCATATAATTTATTAAACTAGTAATAGAAAGTATGAGACACTATTATCACTATAAATTTCAAAATTTCAAAATAAAAAAAATGGATTCTGTGACTCAACGAGTATTAGTTTTTCACAGGGGCAGCTATGGCTTTGATATCTGGAGTGGGAAATAAAAGCAGCATCATAACATTAATAAGGTCAGGCCGACTTTTACTTACATTATCAGACCACTGAAATGAACAGTTTGTTGATGACTGCCCACCAGTGAGGTTGTATGAAGTGGAGCCATTGGCATGCTGAAACACCTCACATTTCAGGCCATGGACTACCTGACAGGACAGCAGGGCTAGAACTTCATAAAAGATAGAGATTATCAAGACTTGCTCTTTCACAACATACAAAGAACAATAAAGTGAAATATTTTTATTGCACAGCAATGTATGAATACACTGATTGTTGGCAGTGAATACTATCATCAACAAAAACACATTTTCAATGTACAAAAATGCCAGATTACTCACGCATGCACTGTCTAAGTTAATTAATTGAAACATCTGTAGATGATAGAGAGTGCATTTCAGAAATATAAATGAGTTTCCAAAAGGTTATACAGCTGTAAAAGCAGTGGTTTTAATTTTTTGACAATTATTTGTTAGCAAGCAAACTAGCTTCCACACAATACAAAATTGGTCACCACAAATTTTTTTTCTGCACTTCCTTATATGTCCATTTTGCATGCATATCCGAGCATCCTGCAATTGGCTACTTTCCAGATCACATGTTGTTATTGGCAGATGTAGCTAAACGTCCAGTGGGGGGGGGGGGGAATTACTGATTGTGGGACCGGAGCATTTATAATTATGTATTCATTGCGTGGACGTGTGAATGTGTGTGAGTCACTGTGGTTATTTATGTTGAAAATGCTGAAAAGTGCCCCGCTAAGCTGTAACTTGCCAGAGGATATACCTGCCAATATGAATATAAAGCTTATGGCCTGGTGTAAGTTTTTGAATTTTTGCGCAGCAATGGCAGCTGTACACATTCTCCCAGTGGTATATCCGCTTCAGTACACATGACGGTAACCACAAAGTCCGAAATTTATCAGACTTTGTGAGGCTTGAGACTGTGTGTCAAATAGTTTACCTAACGTTAAATGTTCAGCCATCCCATTCATGCTTCTCATTCTGCACAACTGTGGGATTTGATACGGTGCTTACGTGCACCTTTTTTGCAGAATTTACAAAAGAAAGTACACAAACTACACCATTAGGATGAGCATCTGCTCTATATTTACAAATAAATCTGCTATTTCCAACTAACTGATAGTTGCATTGCTGCTGCAGCAGCTTGTGACCTCCATCAAGTCAAGCTCAATTAGGAGCCCTCAGCAACCAGGCTCCCTTCCTCATTTGTTAGGAGACATGTAATAAAGCAAATTCCACATGCACTTTGAATGCTTAGGAAAATCCAGAATTCCTACTGAACTAAGATATAAAATCCCACACACCTTGAACATGATAATGTTTTGGATGTTGTAAATTGCCTGTTATTTTTTCACAGATCCTGGTGCCCATTAAGAACTGTGCATTTAATTTTAACAGGCATATGATAACATTTAAACAATTATTAGAAAAGTCCTCAAACCGAGGATGCGCGCATGAACAAATTCATCTGTTCATCTGTCTATTCGACAATAAGATTTTTAATCATGTAATGTACTGTAATCAAAGGGTTTGTCCATCCAGAACGTTGGCAATCGGGTTGGGCTGGGTGAAAGGACAGGTCACTGTATAGCCTAATGGCAAAATATGGCATCAGGTGAGTTTGTAATGTACATTTGAGAATCACTGATGTGTATGAAATTGAGAATCAGAAAATCTCAGGGTTTTTCCTGCATTAAAATGTCTTAGATAGCCACGTCTAAATATTTTCAAGCCGCAGAAATCTCACAAAAAAAAAAAAAAAAAAACATGTAGGCTAAAATGATTAGAAATGGTCTGTGAATTTACTGGTACTATTTCGTCGTCAATGATACTGCATTTCAAGTTTTCAAGGTTTTGACTGAACTATGTTGCTGAAGGGCTACAGAAATTGGATCGAGAGGTACATCCATGACATTGAGAAATGCAGATTCTGGAATGTGAATATAGCGTTAGAGGTAAACAGGGGCGTTGCTAGACATAAAGCTCTACTGGGGCACCGGGCCCCCATTACTCAAATCACTATTTTTTTCTTGAATGGCCACGAAATGCACACTGCCATGCACGGACAGTAATGTGCGCGCCTCGGTGTACGGACCCAGACCGCAAGGTGCGCGCCTCAGCTTGTATTTTGGGTTAAACTGTGTTGCTTTGACATTTTGGATTTTAAAAAAATCCATTCTTTTCCCATTATTATCAATACAAATTAATCCACTGCCAAATATAGGATCTTGTCTCGAACATGAGACTGTACAGGGGCACAGCATATCAATACTGGGGCACGTACCCCAGTAAAAGGAGTCTAGCAACGCCCAAGGAGGTAAACAACCGAGGGGCCGCGGGCGACGACAGAGGTTTTTAATAAAAACTGAGAGGCTGGATGTGGGTGAACGTTACTGGTAAAATTTGACACGAATACCTTACTCACAAAATCTTCATCATAGTCAGATCAAGCTAGTCAGATACATGATATGGTAAATAGCTCGCTAGCAAAGTTTGTCTACAAATCTTCTTCTTTCGGCTGTTCCTGTTAGGGGTCGCCGCAGCGGATCATCCGTTTCCATCTCTTCCTGTCCTCTGCATCTTCCTCTGTTGCACCAACCACCTGCATGTCCTCCCTCACCATGTCCATGAACCTCCTCTTTGGCCTTCCTCTTTTCCTCCTGCCTGGCAGCTCCATCTCCAGCATCCTTCTCCCAATATACCCAGCATCTCTCCTCCGCACGTCCAAACCATCTCAATCTCGCCTCTCTCACTTTGTCTCTTAACCGTCTAACCTGAGCTGTCCCTCTAATATAGCCTACTCCTTCCTAATCCTGTCCAACCTCGTCACTCCCAACGAAAATCTTAGCATCTTCAACTCTGCCACCTCCAGCTCTGTCTCCTGTCTCTCTGTGAGCACCTGACACTCTTCTCCACCCGCTCCACTCTGCCTGCACTCTCTTCTTCACCTCTCTTCCGCACTCCCCGCTACGTTGAACAGGTGACCCCAAGTATTTAAGTTTGTCTACAAATAAGTTATGTAATTAGCTAACAGTTATAAAGTTCGCTAACTACCCAGCGGCTATGTCCATTCTTGTTATTGTCATAACAATTTCACTTTTAACAATATATAGCGGTAGCTACGATGTCGGGCTAATGTAGCTGTTGCTAGGCGCTGGTTTCTTGCTAATACTGCTTCGTTGCATCTCGTGGGAGAAACTAGCAAGCTTGTTAGCTTGTTCCATTTACGCCACTGGTTGTTTGCTAATTCGGTTAATCTAAATAAGTATAAAATATTGACACTTACCACAGAGCGCGTACATTATCCAACGAATCATGTTGTAGACTATCCCGACAGCCTGCCCTGAACTGAAACGGTCATGTGAGGTTTGAGAAGTTCTTCGAAAAAGCGCTTCTTGCGTATACGAAAGTGTGCCTATTGGTTGCAATTGGTCCAGCCCATTATAGCTGCTGATCATTTAACAGCCAATGAGCTCGCGCGGCAGAAGTGCTTGCGCCGGTTGCATCAGCGTACAGTATTTTGATAATGCTACAACCACTGCACGGTTCTTTGGCAACGAGCACATCTGGTTGCATCATTTTAATGTTCTTTTTAATGAAATGGCAAAGAAGCATTACCGCCACTAACCGTTGAAACATTGTTACTACCTTATGTCCCTCTTGCAACTCCTATTTGTTGAAAAAAGTGCCAAATATAACATGCCAGCAGTTGTGTTGTCTTAATTGCTTTACGTTTCAGTTCCTCGTGTAATCGGATATTGCAGGCAGAAGAAACGTGAGGGGTGTGAAATTTAAAACAGTAAGTCGGCATGTGATCACAGAACATTTATATTAAAATACTCACGTTTCTTCTTCTTCTTTAGACAAAATGCATACATTCGACAAACATTATCAAACACAAATATCACCCATGTGGAAAAGTAATTGCCCCTTTAAACTTAATTACTGGTTGCCCCACCTTTAGCAGCAATCACTGCTACCAAACATTTCCTATAATTTGATATCAGTCTTTCATACAGCTGTGAAGGAATTTTAGTCCACTCATCTTTTCACAACTGCTTTAATTCAGACAAACTGGGAGGTTTGTCTGAATGAAAGCAGGTCCTGCCACAGCATCTCCACTGGGTTCAAATCAGGACTTTGACTAGGCCACTCCAAAACTTTAATTTTGTTTCTTGTCAGCCATTTGGATGTGGACTTGCTGTTGTGTTTTGGATCATTGTCTTGTCGCATAACCCAATTGCACTTCAGCTCACAGATGGTTCCTTTGTGATGGTGGTAGTGTGATGGTCTGGGGATGCTTTTCTGCCTCAGGACCTGGACAGCTTGCCATTATTGTTTGACTGTTGGTATGATGTTCTTGCTGTGAAATGCTGTACTTGCTTTATGCCAAATATAATGGGACCTGTGTGATCCAAAAAGTTCCACTTTCGACTGATCTGTCCATAGTACGTTATCCCAAAAGGCTTGGGGATCATCCAAGTGCTTTTTTGCACATGCGAGCATTGATGTTCCTCTTGGTCAGCAGTGGTTTCTTCCTTGGAATCCCATTTTTGCCCAGTCTCTTTCTTAATATGGAGTCTTGAACACTGACCTTAGCTTAAGCTAGAGAGGCGGGCAGTTCCGTAGATGTTCCTCTGGGGTCTTTTGTGACTTCCTGGATGATCCGTTGCTTGGCGCTTGGAGAAAATATGGCAGGCTGGCCACACCTGGGAAGATTCACCACTGTTCCAGGTGTTCTCCATTTGGAGGTAATGGCTTGCACTGTGGTTCAGTGGAGTCCCAGAGCCTTAGAAATGGCTTTTTATTTCAACAACTTTTTTCTTTTCTCGTCTGAAATTTTCTTTGATCATGGTATAGTGTGCTTGTTCGAAACCTTGTGTACTCACTCTGATGTTATGGTTCAATATGAGTGAGGTCTAGATTCAACAAGCTTGTTTGTGTTCAATTAGTTGAATCTAATTTAATTTAATTTGATTAACTGGGTAACTAAGGGGGAAACTACTTTTTCACATGGGTGATATGGGTGTTTGAGAACTTTTTCATTAAATAAATAAAATTAAAATAAAATGTGTTTTGTGTTCTCTCAATTTCCCTTTGTCTAGCATTATTTTTAATGTGAAGTTGGTGCAGTAGGTGTCGAACTAGAGGGATTTGTTGGGTCTTTTCCAGGTTTCTTTTTGGAAACAATGATGGCTTCTTTAAAGACAGTTAGTAGTTTACCCTCCAGCCCAATCCCATTATACATCTCCAACAACCTCACCAAAGCAGCATCAGTCAGATGGGCTAACAGTATAGCACACACTGTCCTTTTCTGGTGCTGTCACTCCTGACTTATCCTCAACTCACTGATAGTAAATGGTGTATCAAGATTACTCAGACTACTATTTCTTCTCTCAGGAACATTTGATACATGTCTCATTAAATTATAATATAAAATCATTGTTAAATTGTCTGAACTATGCACCTGGACTAATGTCCGTGCAAATATTTCTGCCTTATCCGAATCCTTGACACTCCCTCCTCCGCCCCCCCCCCCTGCAAGGTGGGGTTTAACAACGAGTACCCCAGTTAAAGACAGGCCACCAACACTACCTCAGCTCTCTTACATCTGCTTGTATTGAGTGCCCATCACAACTGCTGTTATGTAAATGCTTCCATTTACTCCATGTCTCAGAAAGCCTGACAATGACCTACTACAACCAATGAGCCACCTTTCATAACTCATTTATGTTAAAAATACTTATTGACATGATAAAAAAAAAATGCATAGATGTATTTAACAAAAATATATTTACAAAAACAAAAAAATAACAAAGGAAATATTTACAACGTAATCGATTCTGGCACATTCTTTTTCTGTTGCACATTAGCGTGGGTATACAGCACTTATTCCATTACACAAACTTCATGTGTGTTCAGTTCTATTTCCTCATAGTACATATTCAGATTCAGATTCAGACAACTTTATTGATCCCAAGAAGGGCAATTCATTTGCAGCTTACCCAGTCCATACACGCAGCTCGAAAACTCACAGAAAAGGTAGTTATATGTCAGAGGCAACAGATCAACATACATGAGTCGATACAAGGAAACGAGCAGCAATAAATAAAATAAAACATTTTGTTATAGTTCATATAAATAACCGAGTTTAAAAGAATGTAACAGTCATTTAAAATGACTACTGTCGGTGTTTAGTAGCCTGATAGCGGAAGGAATGAAGGACTTATAATAGCGGTTTGTTCTCCTAAGGGGCACATTATAACGATAATTATAAAAAGTAGGGGGGACAGGACACAACCCTGGGGTGAGCCCATATTTGAGACCTTGGTGTTGGTAGGCTACTCGAGTTGCACACTGTGAAGCGCCCCAGACATGACATATGCAATGGTTTGCGCAAACCGTGCGTACAATTTATAAAAAGTACACACAGTGTTTTAGTCGATTGCATGGTGTATGTGTGTGTGTGTGTGTGAGCGTGTGAGTACTGTGTATTGACTACAGCAATGAATTTGCACACATCTCCGATGTTCTCTTTTCTCAATTTGTCTGTACCAGGAAGTAGCCCATATTGTTGAGGTGAATGCCCTCACCCCTGTCTTCTTTGTGCTGTAAGGGAGGTGCAGAAGGCCCCGGGGACACTAGGGGGCTCCCTTCTTCTTTGGGCAGCTGAGAGGGGGCCGGAGCTGGAGTGTGTGAGGCGGAGCTTCGAACCAGCTTGTGAAGTTTAGATATGAGCTGCTTTCTGTGTCTGGACAGTGAAAGACAAGAGTTGAAGAGACCAAGAGGTAGTGAAAGAATAAAGGTGAGATTGTTTAAACAAATGAGAGTATGATGCATTCTGTTGTGTTTTTTAAATTAAACAGCGGTCTTTTTGTTTGTCAGTTTTGTTCATTTTGATTTTAAAGGCAATAGAATTGGATTTTACCACATTGAAATCTGTAATATCCCCCCCCCCCCTTCCTTGCGTTTGTAACAGTCAATCATGGAGGTGCAATGATCATTGCAACCTCCATTGTTGATTCAGAGGGTGCAAACTGGCATGTGCTCTCTTCCGGTGCATGTGACATCAGTTGGCACTTATCAGTGGTTCAACAAGCTGGGCTCACACAGGCATGAGTTGGAAGAAGACACTTCCTGTGCAGCTCAACAGATGAAAATGCAGGCACTGGATTGCCAAGTAGGGGTCACCATTGCACGATGAAATGCTTTCTCCTCAGCCAACCAATACTCTCTCATCCCTGGACTGCTTTTATCAAGTTTCCTTTGCCAAAAATCAGTGTGATAATTGACAGGCAGCAAAGAAATATCAACAGCTACATGAGCAGCGCTGAAACCACAGTGTACGGTTCCTGTGAGAAATGTGCTGAGCTGCTGCCAGTGTGAGGGAGATTTATTTAGTCTGACCATGAATGGCTTCCACTCAAACAACAGAAGCACAATAAGTGCAAAGAAATGGCTGGGCAGAGTGACATAAACCAGATACAGTGATGGGCTGTTTGCCGCAGTTAGACTGGTCAGAGGTTATGACCTCATAGGGCAACACCAGCCACCAGCGTGCAACAAGGCGGCTCAGAAATCATCACAGAGTCCTGTGGTGGAGACACGTAGCACATGTCCCCAATTTAAATACTAATGTCAACCCAGCTCCCTCAGTCTGCAGCTCAAACCTGTAAGGCTCACTCGCGCCATCGTACTTTCAAGAAAATATAATAAACATTTTTATCCCTTGGGGCACTTTGAATAGCTCTTTCCAGTTTCCTGTGATGTGTCAAATCCAGTGTGCTCACGCTGAAATTGTCCTCAGCTTTAGGTCTTACACCTTGCAATGCGTGTTATGTTTACTGACAACACATTTACCTGCGATTTTCAAAAAATGTAATAAATATGTGTGCTTCAGACAGAATCCTTGGATGTAGGACAGGAGAATGAGAGGAGATATGTACCTGAGGATGTAGACCGCCAGCCCTATGAATGTCACGAGCACGCAGGCTGCAAGCACCCAGGACAAGTGGAAGGTCAGTGTGGGACGGAGTATGGATGGGGACACTGGGAAGGAGGAGGAGTGGTGGGAAAGGAACTCTAATTACATTGATCATCAACCACTAATCAGCAGTAATCATTACATTTCTTAAAGCACACTCAAAGTATATTATTTCAAGTTATTTTAATTACTGCTTATTTGCTAGTGATATTCTGCCCTTAAATTTGTGATAGTGTGAATAACACCCATTTGGTACATCCACATGGTACATCAAGATATATAGAAGGACAGGTCTCCTATAAAATCTTTGATTTTATTTATTTATTCAATAATTTATTTTTCCTACAGAATATTGTCAAAATATCAGTGAACACAATTTTGCTTTCCATTCAGTGGTGGAGACCGCAAAATTTACAATACGCTCACTTATAAACACAGATGTCCAACAATTATACAGGCCTACAGCCTTTCTGATGTGCATGAACATACACGCACATGCACGCATGCACGCACGCACGCACGCGCACGCACACGCACACGCACACGCACACGCACACGCACAGTGTCAGGGAGTGCATTTACCTAACTCTCCAGGTGGTAATTCATTCTCAGACCAATCGCCAGACCCTGTCATAAAGGGGTCGAGGGGGTTCTAAAACGTAAATTTGCACAAAGAGAGAGTATTGGAGGGAGGGGGGGGAAAGGAGGAGAGAGAGGGGATTGGTTATCTGAAATTCCTGTCTACTCTGCTGAACACTGACAAGACAACGTGTGAAACTGCAACACATTTAGTCAGACAGAGTGCCCACTTACAGTTTCTGAGCCGACGTGAACTTCACTGGAGGCACTGGGCTCTGGGGCTGAAAGAGAAAAGGGCTGCGGTCATTCCACTACTCAAATATTCCACTGCGCACTCCCGCCTGTGTGGCTCTCATGCACAACAGTGATGTGTGCATTCTCACTGAAGAAACGCATTCACTTAACTCTGCAATGGAACACAAATCACTTAACTCTGAAATGGAACACAAATCACTTAACTCTGAAATGGAATGCAATCACTTAACTCTGAAATGGAACACAAATCACTTAACTCTGAAATGGAATGCAATCACTTAACACTGAAATGGAGCACAAATCACTTAACTCTGAAATGGAACACAAATCACTTAACTCTGCAATGGAACACAAATCACTTAACTCTGAAATGGAACACAAATCACTTAACTCTGAAATGGAATGCAATCACTTAACTCTGAAATGGAACACAAATCACTTAACTCTGAAATGGAATGCAATCACTTAACACTGCAATGGAGCATAAATCACTTAACTCTGAAATCTCATTGTTCTCAGCCAGGCTCAGAGACATCCTAGTTGTGTTTCCACCCTAACAATAGGGTACATTTACCCAGAGGCATAAGGGAAATCTTGAGTGACACACAAACACACGTGCTATATTTCCACATAAAAAATCTGACCCACACCAGCATCACACCTCCATGTCCTCTCCTCCCTGACCCCTATACCTAGCACACACTTCCCATCCCCACACTAAATGTCATCAAGGCACCAGGTGCCTTGGTGATAAAACAGATAAGGGATTACAGAATAGGTGAGGGGGGGGGGGGGGGGGGGGGGGGGGGTGCCTTTCAGAGACGTCACGGTGTGAAACAGCTGCTAAGCCCACAACACAGACAGGGCAGGTATTAAAATGTCATGGGCCAATTACTGGTCACATAGTCCGGGAGAGAAAGATCAAAAACCGGTCTAACCTTCTGAGAGAAGGAGAATCTAGAAACCAAATAGAGCATGACACAGTGAGAGAGAGGAAGACAAAAGCCACACGATCATTTTGAGTTTGAGTACCTACCAGGCTAATTTTGTGTCTTTATGCTACTCTCTCGTGTGACAGTTCAGTGAATGCACGGTGTGTTAAATTAGGCACTGCACTATGTCTTTTTTATTTGCATTAACTCCCTGAGAGCCGTACATGCTCTTGACCTGCGCTCCGCTTTTATTGTGCTAGACTGCATGTAGCTGTGTATATACACGTGTTGTATGTGTGTCATTAAGTGAGAGTACATGCATGCTCGACTGTGACCGCACATGCAGTCACGCGTTTATATCTGTGTGTATGTGTGCAACGCGTTTGCATGTGTACATGAATACGCGTCATGCGACTGCAAATACTATTAAACATAAAATATCCTCGTAAAAGGGTTTAACAGAGCAAGTCCACTAGTTAAGATATACAATGAATTTTAATACAGGAGTATATACGTGCTTGTGCGTGTGTGTGTGCGTGTGCGTGTGCGTGTGCGTGTGTGTTCCCTGCAGAGGTGAGACTCACCTGTCCATGAGCGTGCATACACAGGGGGGCTCCAGTCGCTCCACTGGCCCAAATCAAACTCCTCCTTGGCCCTGACGCGCAGCAGGTAGGCGGTCCGTGACAGGACGTCGTTGATGGTGTGGTGCCCTCTCTTGGTGTGCACATCCTGCTACGAGTCCCAGAGACAGGAGTGGGTTTGAGAGTCTGGTGCAGGGCAATGCCACTGGAGCAATGCAGCATATGTTTGTGTTGCGCACAAATGGTTTTACTTTTAAAAAGTTCAATATTATTCAAAAGATTAAAAAATAAATTAAATAAATAAATAAAGCTTTGTTCACAGGCTCTCTACTGTGTTACTGGTTGAGGTAAGATGAGAATTCAATAAAAATAACTGGGAAGGGAGTACCTTCGATGACTTCCTCAAATGTACTCCCCCCTATTTCCAGTTTTTTAATTCTGACCTATTCTGTCGACATGGGTATTGACAGAGCAAGAGTACATGTCAGAGAGGAAGCATGTGGACTTTGAACCAGTTTTCCATTGATTGGGTCAAAAACGAGCTTGCACATAAAATTAACTGACCACTCACACGTCCTCACGCACCCCAGCCCCACACACAAACTTAACAGCGCTTAAGACATTAAGGGTGACCTGGTCAGGAAAAAAGACATAAGGAAAGCATTTGGTAGGATTTTGCAGGTATCTATAACAAGACATAATAATAAAATAATACAATAACATGACATAATAATGCATTATTAAAGGTATGCGTTACACATAAATAAAATACTGTTATTTACATCCAGGTCCCTGGGTGTAACTACCATTATTAAATCGTAGTGACTGAGCTGAGCAGCAGCACTCTATATCGGGGCAGTTTTGTCAGGACAGGGGTACTGTTAAATATCTCTCACCATTTCGTTCGCCTCCCCGTTCTGGATGGGGAAGTACTGCAGGTGGAACTTCAAACGGTAGAAAGCTGAGCTCCAGGTGCGCGGGTACTTCCAAGTCACCTTCAGCCTGTGCTCCATGCCGTCCTGCGCATGCACCGTCACATTGGCCGGGGGGTCCGGTTTAACTGCAGGGGTTAGATACATCTGCATCACTTCTACGGCCAGGTGCGTCAGGACTGGTGTATAGCACAGGACTAGTGGATTCTCAGTCATATTGGTGATTTGCAGGGAGTGACCAATAGAGTGTGTGGGGGGGAAAAAAGCGAAGCAAACACTGAGTCGTGCATTCACAGGTGCTGAGAGAACTACAGAACACCTTGTGAAGAAAGAGCCAGACGGAGAGAAGACAACGAAGCGAGTCGCATTAGCAGATGGGCTCTGGAGGTGGGCCCATAAGCTACTGTTACCATCCTGTGAATTTGCGTAAATACATTTTTTTAAATGGTCAATTCTCAAACTAATAAAGTACATGTATTTTCCTGTCAATGCAAAACCAAAAAGAGAATAAAGACCCTGATGGCGACTGGCACAGTATCATCTGATTTTTATTTGATCCTTTAACTAACAATACGAAAAGGGGGCTTTATTAGTCAGTAAATCAGGCTGCACGTTTATGTGTATTTGGGCCAAAGGCTGAGAAGCACTGCCCTGACCACAACACTACCTGAGGACAGAGAGAGCCAGGCAGGCGACAGAAAGGCAATACTCACTGATGTTCTTCGGATGGACCTGAATGGTGGGACTCGTGACGTTGCCGGTAACGCTGGTCAGGCACAGGGTTGCCTGGAAAGCGCTCTTTTCCACATCCCTGCGCTCCAGCACGCACCAGCAGCGAGCCCGCGAGGGAGAAAAGGAGCACTGCTCCTCCGTCAGCTCGCCGTACAGCCTGGGGTGAGAGAGATGGTATCAGACGAGACGCATCATTTCCAAAATCGGCAAGATATTCGCGGCTCTTTAACGGTAGAATTACACTTGATAGAGTCCAATACGCACTTCAAAGAATACATAACATAACATAATGAGGAGAACAGGCTACTAGAACTAAATTAGTTGTCTGATTACCTACAGGTTAGATAGTACCTAACACTGTACCAAGCCAAGTCTTGAAAATCCCCAGAGTTTTTGCCTTACATCATATATCTTAGTACAAGTAGCTTTCGTACTGCAGCACGTGGGTACTTGCAAAGAAGATTTTTTGTTTTGCTACCAGGTACCAGTCTCTAACACTCACCCCATCTTCATAATGAGAGAGCACTGTGGGGTCGGGGTCACTGATTGATTGGCTGTCCAATCACAGCGGATCTTGCTGGTGGGTGTCCTCCTGTAGCAAGAGAGGGTGGGCTGCTCTAGAGGGGCTGAAAGAGAGGGAGAGGTATGAGAAAGGGTTTTTTATTTAATAAATGTGCATATATTAACTGAATTGTTCCCTATGTAAAGTTTGGTGGCCCAATACTTTTGGCCTGTACTGTACATGCACTTACATACAACAAACCGTTTGCTCCCCATAATTCTGAATCCTGACTCCTCCAGACTCCAGAACAGACTGCGATTGGGAATCCCACAGGGCAGCACATAATTGGCCTTGGCAGTGTCACCCCAGGAAGGAAGAGTTCCCATTGGCAGGCTATTCTCGTTTTATGAGGTACCTGCTGTCTGTCTGTGGTAACTGTGCTACTTGTATAGTTCGCCAGTGCAGTAACTGTACAGCTAAGCTGGTGAGCTACAGAGTGAAAAGAGTAGTGGTTTGCTTAAAAAGTAAAATGTAATGTAAAATGAACAGACAGTTCCTTTAGAAAAAATATATAACTAAATTATATTTACAGACTGTACATATATCCAATGTATTTGTATGCACACAATTACATAGTTTGAACAGATTTTGTGTAACCAACAGTTTTACTAAAAAGGAGCTGCCATTTTCATTTTACATTTGTAGAGTACCCTTAGTTCTAGTAGTCTTCTAATAATACGGCATAAACTTCATGACACAGATGCAGTACTTCGGCAAATCCCTCTCCAGCCACCCACACCAAACCATTGAGACATTTAATGACATATGTCGGAGAATAAATACCAATATATTTAACTGCAGTAACAATAAATATATATATAAACATTATAAATATAGCTATAACAATATATGCTATCACAATATTAAAACCTTTTATTTACTTATTTTATTTTACAGTATCTGTCCAAAATTAATTTGGGGAGGAACTAGTTACAGTTAATTACATGACAGCCTCACGACAGTCTTTTTAGTGGAACAAGTCAACTAGCCTGGATATAGTACATAATACAATATATGGCCAAAAGTATGTGGACACCTGACATTCAACATCTCATCTAAAGTTATGCGCACTAGTATGGAGTTGGTCCACCCTTTGCTGCTATAACAACCTCCACTTTTCTGGGAAGGCTTTATAGTAGATGTTGGAGCTTTGCTGCTGGGATTTGCTTCCATTCAGCCAGAAGAGCATTAGTAAGTAAGGTTGGGCACTGATTGGGCAGTCAAGTTCATCCACACTGTTCTTGACAATTTCTATATGGACCTCGCTGTGTGTCCGGGACATTGTCATGCTGAAACAGGTAAAGGGCCTTACCCAAACTGTTGGAGAAGCAATGAATCATCTAGAATGTGATTGTATGATTGTATTAAGACTTGCTATCACTGGAACTAAGGGGCCTAGCCCAAAGCATGAAAAACAGCCCCAGACCAAGGGCCATCCAGATACTTTTGGTCATATAGTGTATATGAGTACAGTGTGAGTAAAGCTATGTAAATGCATAGATGTGGCATGAGTAACGTGCGCGAATGACACAAGTAATGTAGGTGCAGCACGTATGCACTCACCCGCAACAACGATCTCAACGGAAAAAACCTTTCTCCCCCCTCGGTGGCAGCTGTAGTTTCCCTTGTGACTCAGACGGAGGGGGGCGAGCCGCAGTGTGCCCCCTTCTTCCTCTCCCCTCGTCCCGAGACGTCCGTTCACCCTCCACTGCACCCTGGCCTCCCGCCCCTCTGTCCCCGGGGCCCCAGCGTACGCCCCGTCTGAGCCAGATGCGTTGGCGTTTTGCACCGCCCCCCCCACCTCGCTCCCGTTCAGCCCCGTGCCCACCCCGCCCCTCTCCTCCATGGTCAGGTTGACCGTGTCCCCTGCACCACCGGCCAAATCCGGTTCCTCCATTAACTCGGACCGGTTGGCGCGGATGGTCTCCACACCACCGTCCGGCCTGGCATGGACTCCTTCCTTGCCCGGCCCTTCTCTGACATCGCCTTCTGTCCTTCCTGTGGAGGCCCCGCCGGTCTGTGCGATGTCCACACCGTTCACAGAGATCCGGCCACTGCAGTGCAGGGTCACCTCAGTACCTGGGGCCAGCACCTGCACACCACGTGGAGGAGCTGGAAAGGGTCAAATGGAAAGGACTTCAGTCTGTAAATATGGTGCTTCATGAGGGGTGGGGGGGAGGGGGGGGTCAATATTATTTATAAAGATCACAAATAGGTACCAAAAAGGCTTTGAGGTGTGTGGGTGTGTGTGTGTGTGTGTGTGTGTGTGTGCGTGCGTGTATGTAAGTAGCTGACACAGTGGTTGTGGTTAACTGGGCAGCCCTGATAAACACAGCTGAATTGCACAACTAAGCAACTGCATGTTTCAGTTCCTCTTCCCATCTCTTGTCATTCTCTAATATGTGCACACAACCAACAGTTTAATACATCCTCCCTTTATCGACCCATCTTGTCCATCAGATTGTGTGAACATTTTAACTTCCAGGAATTAATTAATGTTATTCAACTATGCCACTTGGTGTCCCAGAAATTGATCTTCCAACACGTAAAGGTTGAAAGCTCAAAGTTTAAATTTACTCTGATGTATACAGACCCCATTTAGTTTCTTCAGGGTTAGTCAAAGTGAAATTATCATTAGCAATCAGTATTCAGGAATGTTCTTTTTTTCCCGATTAGACAGTGGTGAGAAAATAACAGCGTCCATTTTAAATGTCACCATTTCGTTTATATGCTGATCAGATGCCTTTATGTGGGCAAGAACATATTAATACCACTTATGGCACATTTTTTTTAATCTTCCCTTGAAAAAAAAAAAAAACGACAATCTTAAAAAATCGCATTTACTAGCCATGCTGATGAAGCGTCTGATATTGTATGTTGGGTTTCATGTGGAAACGGGAACAGCCTATAATTTAAATACTTCGTTTTCGAAGCTGAGGGTAGGCCTACATTTTGTAAGTCACTTTGCGACACAAGTGACCGGTTCCAGTAATAATTTGTCAACAGAACATTTAACTGTAGTTGAGATGTGCAATATGCTTAATGAAAACAAGACGTTAAAACACATCTGAAGCCAATGAGTAGGCTAATCTTAATTGTTAAGGTCATAAGTTCATGAATACAATAAATTAATATTGTCATAACCTACGTTATAATGGATAAATGCTTTCGAAATACTACTAATGAAAATAAGCAAATGGGTAAATAATAAGCCTACTGAACAGCTTAAACGAATTAATACAAAGTAAACAATAATAAATTGTTAATCAAACTAACAACAACAGCAACAACAAAAAGACAAACCTTTTTGACGGCATATTCCTTCTTGAAAACATTGGACCTGGATCTCGATCAAAACACCCAAAATGAGATGAAATGTAGTCCAAATACGCATTTTCATCGCTGTGATGTCTCTCTCATACCTCTAAAGAAATTGACTAAGTATGCAGCACCAGTTCAGAAAACAACGATGCTTTTTTCTAGTATTATGCAATATAAAAATATGTAGGCTATTATGTTGTAAAAACTAATCAAGCAGAAGCAGATATCGGTTGAAACTACTGTGTAGTAACCGATATGGGTTACTACAAAAACCTCTGTAGCGACAAACTTGATATCTCCTTTAGGTTAACCGTTAACCTGTCACAGCGTTCCTTCTCAAATTAGTACTGGACCCAGAGAGGATGAGAAAGAAATACGTGTTCACACTTCTGTGGTTTGAAATCCAGAGGATGACAGAGCCGCAAAAGGAAGACTTGTCACTGTTGCCTTCCCATTTCTCTCCACAGACATACGTATATAGGCTGCTGTTGGTCTAGAAACCCGGTCTTGCGAAACCTAGAATTATTAAGACAAGTGCGGTATGACTTTACCCAATCCTTTTGAAAATTATTTGTATATGCTAAACTCAAATTAAAAAAAACAAGTAACCATAAGCGCAACGGCAAACCACAACAATGCAATTACATCACTAGCCTATAGAAATCACAAATCAGAGCAAAATACACAATAATACAGTAAGCCTACGTGCATTAGATGAAAGTAGGACAATACATTGTCAAAAAGGATGCGTCAATATCCATCACACAATTTATGTGTTATGAATGGAAACTTTAACAGCGACTGTTGAAAGTAACAGAACGTGTTGTCCTTAACAAGGCATGTAGGTGTGTTTAAAAATGACACGTGATTAGTTGTTTTTCACATTTTTGAGTGTAAGTGAGAATTCAGCAAGCAGGTTGAACAGATTGTTCATGTTCACACGTCAAAGAGCTGCTAAACCGATCTAATATTGTATGGTTCAATCATTTTCCCCTTGACCGTTATGTTGCCAATCGCGTCACTTATGTAATGCAAAATTAACAAATAAACAACTGCTTAAAATGAAAATACTCTTATTTACGTTATGCCCTACAGGTCCTGCGCAACGTTTAATGCAGAATTTAGTTGCCACTGTTAACTGATGCTTAGCGATCCTCAGTAGGCTCATGACAGTTGTCACAATATTATATCTTTAAAAAGTATGTACATCAAGTAAAAGTTTTTCTTGGAATTCTCAAAACAACAGGACCTCCTACAGACAATGGCAACATTTCCTCACTGAACACATGTAATGGCTATATACAATTAGCATTTTTTATTTTTGTCTCTGTGGTACAAATTACTTGGTTTTCCCCCACTCTCAGGTTAGTCCGACTGACCGCAGCCTTCTCTTCGCAGTTTTAGTCATATCTAACTAAAGTCCTTTCCCAATCAATGAAGACAAATCAAAACATGCACACACCCAAAACAAAAGATACATGAAAATGAATAAATTCCATGACTCAAATGGGTACGTTTCCCTCAACAGAGGGACACTGAATTATTTATTGACCACCCTTCAACCTTTCCATTCAGCTTGAGCACTAAGACCCAACAGTCTTAACAAGAGTTACAAGGCCTGATATATTGGATACATTTGAAAACGGCCCAAACACTCAAACATGTTCTGAACATCCAAACTTTGACCCACCCTCTTGTGCGTGAACAAAACCCTGTCACAGCTTCCATTTTATTGCCAGATGTCTTCCTCTGGGGAAAACAATGAGAGAAGCAACAGTACGCACAAATATTGAGAAGAATAAGCACTTCTTATGTGGGGGTGAGTCAAAGCTCTGGTACGTTCTCTGTAATACTGTTTTCTCTCAACAAATATGACAAACCCCAAAAACAGTACATCCCAAATACAGTTAGCGAGATGTCAGCATTCATATCGAGGTCTGTTGGTCTGTCCCAACTGAGAAACTACAGACCAGTCCAAGGCAGGACCATTGTGATTTGTGACTCCAGGACGCAGTGCAAACACTGTGAGAACCTGAAGATGCAGGCTATTGAAGAGCTAATGAGTGCAGTCCTTTAATATCTCCACAAGTCTCCATTTCAGTTCTTAATCAGATGGGCCACACCGATCTGAGAGAGCTCCCTTTTTAAAATAAAAAAAGTCCAGGCCAGCATGACCTAGAGAGGGGTTTTCTTGTTCCAGTACAGCGGAGCCCAAGGCTATCTGTGAGTATTTCGCCTAATCCTGTGCAGTGGTGTGCCTCCAGGCACAGCCCAGTTCGACCTGCATCTGCCAGGGGTAGCTCACCGTGGGCAAGAGCACCAATATGGTGCAGAAAAGGAGGGTTTGAGGGGTAAGACTGAGTGCTAAATCCTGCAGTGTCCAGTAAGGTGAATGTGGCGTTCTCACTGAGAACTATTGTGTACACAGCTTCTGAATGCTCACTTGTACAATTCCATGTTGTCCTGGCAGTCCAAACATGAGGCTTCAGAGTCCGCTCAGTAGCCAACGACTAACAATTCTTCAACTCTTGTTGATATAACTTGGCCGTCCTCACACAGGCTACATTAAATTAATGAGAAAATAATAGCTTTCATATGATATTGTATTTGAATCAATGTAAGTTGTTGTGTTTACTTTTTGAAAGAGATTAAGAAAAGTTGAGTTTTGGGTTCATACAGATGTGCCAAGTGAAGCACACACCAAGTTGGTGGGATACACTTCAGGAGTGGGAGAGCAGCAGCATCCAGAAACTGATGGTGACTGACTGACCGTTTCTTTGGAAACATCAGCTGCCCCAAATAAGCCGAGACCTTAAAGTTCACTGACACGAGGCTTTTTTAAGAGTTTGTAAGGAAAACAAACCCTTGAGGGAGGGAGAGAGAGAGAGCGATAGAGAGAGAGACATAAGGGGAAGGAGAGTAGGAGAGAGAGAGATAAGGGGAAGGAGAGCAGGAGAGAAACAGGAAACTGCCAAAGTGTGATGGGAGGCAACTGTTCAAAGAATCAGTGCAGTGAAGCAGAGACAGACGGACTGGTTGCTGGGGAGAGGCAGATTGTAGAACGCTCTCGCTCACAAAGCCTAGATCTCAATGTGAGATCCCAATACCGATTCATCAATGGTTTCAGGGGTAACACTTGACATACGGTAAGTACACCTTGATAAAGGTGTCACCATGTGTACAACAATTTGGATATATATTCAGAACCAGAACAGCCCCTTATCTGTGATTAATCCGATGAAGGTCTATAATAATATTCCCCAAGATTCCCTCTCATTTCTCTCTCCATTTCCTGTCCTTCCTGGCTTCTGTCCATCCCTTCAGAGTGAATTCATGGGTGGGATGACAAACATGTATCTACAGATTGAAGCCTATGTTTACAATCAAAACTGAATCACACTGCTGTCACACCTACACTGCATTGCATTTTTAAACTTTTTTAAATTAATGAGCGTAACAGTTCTGTCTCATATTTGAATCGTATGAAAAAATCCTTTGTGTCGGAACGGAAACAACTTTTGTTGTCATCTCCTTTAGAGAGCATTTCTTCAGAAAGAAAGGTGTATGTTGCTTGGATGCCCCCCCCCCTTCATGGGAGGGAACAGAGGAGAGAAGGAAAGTCAGGAGTCACCTGGGTGTCAGGAATTCCCATTGAGTCTCTGGGACACTCAGCAGTGGCATCATGGCGGGTACCTTTGCCTGACATGCCCAGGCACAGACTGGGGGGGGGGGGGGGGGGCAGTCCCGCTAATCTCAGAGAGGGCGCGGCATTGGTGCCACGCCCGGCACAGTCATCCGGTGGGTCTTCCTGCTTGCTGCTCACTCGGCGAGGGAGCTCTCCTCAGCGATTGGGGGGGGGCCCGGGCTGCTGGCGCCGCTGATGCGTGCCCCCACCCCTCGCCACCCAAGCAGCGCCTCCTGGGGGGACGAGAAAACCAAAACCCTTGAACAAGCAGTTCTGAAACAACTAACCTCTTTTCTTCATCAGAACCACCTGCTAGACCCTCACCAGTCTGGCTTCCGATCCGGGCACTCAACAGAGACTGCGCTCCTGGCTGTGACGGAGGCACTTGCCACTGCAAGAGCCTCACGCCTCTCCTCTGTCCTGATCCTTCTTGACCTGTCTGCAGCTATCGACACGGTCAACCATAAAATATTCCTCTCCACCTTGGCTGAGATGGGCATTGCCGGGACTGCCCTGTCTTGGTTCGCTTCCTATCTTGCAGATAGGTCCTACCAGGTCACCTAGAAGGGGTCTGCCTCTGCTTCTCATCCCCTTGTTACGGGAGTACCGCAGGGATCTGTACTGGGTCCTCTGCTGTTCTCCTTATACATCAAATTTCTTGGTTCAGTTATTAATTCACATGGCTTCTCCTATCATTGTTATGCAGATGACACGCAACTCTTCTTTTCTTTCCCCCCCTCGGCCACACAGGTCGATGATAAGATATCTTCCTGCCTGGCTGACATCTCCACCTGGATGGCCAGCCATCACCTGAAGCTCAACCTCAACAAAACTGAGCTGCTCTTCTTCCCATTCAAGACCTCCTTACTACGTGAGCTCTCAATCACGGTTGATGGCACCACAGTGACTACCTCCTGGATGACCAACTGGACCTCAAGGAGCACATCAAGGCAACATCACGGTCCTGCAGATTCCTTTTGTACAACATCAGAAGGATTCGACCATACCTGACGACGCACTCTACCCAGCTACTCGTCCAGGCTACAGTGACCTCTTGCCTTGATTACTGCAACTCTCTCCTTGCAAGCCTGCCAGCTTGCGCCATACAGCCACTACAGATGATACAGAATGCCGCTGCCCGACTCATCTACAACCTTCCCAAATTCTCCCACGTCACTCCTCTGCTGCGATCACTCCACTGGCTACCGGTTGCTGCCAGGATCCGGTTCAAAGCCCTGACCCTTGCCTACACTGCAGCCAACAGGACAGCCCCCATCTACTTGCAGGACATGATTCGATCCTATGTGCCTGCTCGACCACTCCGCTCTGCGGCAGCAGGGCGCCTTGTAACACCTCCCACCCGACCAAAGGGATCACAGAGCTTCTCCACCCTAGCTCCCCAGTGGTGGAACGAACTCCCCGTCCCTCTCCGAACCTCCCCCTCACTACCCATCTTCCGCCGTGGCCTGAAGACTCATCTCTTCAGACTATACCTAGACTAACTACCACCACGCTGTATATTTCACTCTAAATCCACCCCCCCCCCCCTTTTACGACACTTGTTACATGTTGCCCCATCCCAGCACTTTTTGGTAATTTGTATTTGTCCTAATACTGTAGCTTATTCTTCTGCCTAGTTGGCTTTGCAGAGGTTAGGTCAGAATAGTGTGAACTAAGCTGTGTTCTTGGCTAGAAATAGCTGTACAAAATAAGTATTGTATCTTATTGAACCTGTGTTTAGTAGTTGTCTATGACCATGAAATGCACTTTTTGTACATTGCTTTGGATAAAAGTGTCTGCCAAATAAATGTAATGTAATAATGTAATGAGAAGAGAAAGGGCCTTCAGACCATCCACCATGAAGCCCAGCGGACCTGTCTTAACTTGATTCTTACCCATGATTCAAAGCGTCCACGTCGAACTTCTGTTAGTCAAGTGTTAGCATCTGGGTGCTAGTGAAATCGCTAATTGAGTCTTGTGCAACAGAACATTTTTCGCTTCAGCCCAAGTTGCCACATTATGGTCTGCAATGAACTGCACACTTTCATTTGCCCATGTCGTCACTTATCACTAGAGTTGGACTGAGTTTTACGCAACCAGGCTGGGGAGGAATTGCACAGAGATCTATGACGTGATGGCAGCATCAGTTTTTCCCCCCTCTGTGCATGTGCCCCCCCCCCCCCCCTTTTGGCTTCACCCCGAGCCTGCAGTCAGTGCCCACGTTAGGGCACGTGGCGCAGACGGAGAGCCGGGTGCGGTGCTGTCGAGCCGAAGCCTCACCTGTACGGCCCCCAGGCTGATGGGCCAGCCCCCAGCGGAGTCCGCCCCAGGGCTGCGGGCCAGGGTGGGGGTGACGGCGCTGCTGCAGGCGGCCTCCTCCTGGGGCCCCAGCAGCGAGGAGGAGGTGGAGAGGGGGGCGGCGGGGGCGGGGGTGTAGGCGGGGCTGCTCTCGCCCCCCCCGGGGGGCTGCGGCTGCTTCTTCTTGCGCAGCGTGTCGATCCAGCTGGCGCTGTGGCGCGAGGCGAAGGTGGCGAGCGCCAGGGAGCTGAGGCGCATGTTCTTCCCTGAGGTGATCAGCTCCCCGAAGCCCTCCTGGTGGGCGAAGGCGTACCCCGAGCGCCGGGACCCCGCCCGCCCCAGCCGGCCCAGAGCCCCGCCTCCCAGCCCACCCGCACCCCCGCTGGCGCCACGCCCGCCACGACCGCCGGGCTTCCGCTTCTTCTGACGGACCAGCTGGGTGTACCGCACCTGAACGGGTGAGAAAAATACGCGTTATCAAGCTGAACTTTGCATTTTTCCCTTATTTCCGATGAGAATTTAAATGCAGCGTTCTGGTGCTGTGATGCCCTGGACAAGATAATAAATCCATCTGAGCTTGAGGGAGAGCAGTTCTTCAGTGTATTTGTTTATTTATTTTATTTAATTATTTGACAGGGACAATACACATTGATTAACATCACTATTATGTGATGTAAATGTGCCAGATTTAGCCAGATCGCTAATTTCCATCTGTTGTCCCTGGGCAGGGCTGATGTTAACACATTAATAACATGCAGACCAGACTAAAAACCACAGTACAACATTAAAAGCACATAAAAACAGACACACAGAGCTTGTAGGCAAGCAGGCATGAGCAAGACAGAAGCAGCCACATGCGAAATGTACATATTAGAACTAGCCCTGGTGGGATGAGAAGGACAACACTCGCTTGAGTCAATATTTGTTGGACACGGACAGCGAGGAGTTTAGAGTTTCGATATATTTGGTTAATCATCAATGAAGCAAAGGAACATCATGCTAACATTGTGTTATTGACACTGACAGACTGGAAGACAGCAGGGTGACATTCTTACGCCCTCCTTCATCCCCTCCCCTCCCCTCCCCTCCCCTCCCCTCACCGTATCAGAAAGCTGGGGCTTGAGGTCCAGTTTCAGAAAGCGGAAGGCCAGGACAGGCACAATGCACACCACAGTGGCCAGAGCAATGGTCAGCCACACCACCGGCTGCCCCAGGGTGTTCTGGGCACTTCCTGTGGGCAGAAACAGAGCAGCCAATCAGATACACCTCTGCCACAACAGAACACGTGTCCAATGAAACACAGTAAAGTTTACAGGTCAGTTACGGTTTTGAGCTGTTAACTGCGGTGCAGAGCTGTTAATTCAGGCTCCAGATTGACTCTGGTTCGCCCAGGGCTTGGACAGAGCAGTGACTCACCGGCGAAGCAGAACTGATTGGGAAAGATACTGAAGAGGATGTTGCTGTGCATGGTGAACAAAATGGTGAAGTAGGCACCCAGGGAGCCCCACACAAAGAAATGGTTAATCGCTGTCCAGTAGCCAGTGTCCAGGGAAATCTACACACACACACACACACACACACACACACACACAAGAGAAAGAGCATAAAAGCCAAGAATATGATACTGTACACTCACTGTATATTTAATCTGATACAATACACCATACACTACACATGACACACCATTTGCAGAACAGTAAATTGCACATGCACAATCCCCAGCCCTGACACAGCAGAAATTCAGAGCTGCTTTCCCTTCCTCCAGCCCTGGAAGCAGACTCCAGCAGGCTGAATCAGAGCCTGTGATGGCCATCGGGGGGTGAGCAGATTCCCCTCTTCAGAGCCCTGCGTGTTTAAGGGCTCCTTCACTAAAGGCCCTGTGCTACTCTGATAAAGAGGGGTCTGCTTAGAACCACGTTCACTTTACTTTATTTCACCAGGTAGATCGACTGAGAGAGCAGCTCTCGTTTGCAGCCACGACCTGGGGAATTAAAGAGGGTAGGGAATGCAAGGGATTGCAGGGGTTTTATGATGAGATGTAGGGGGATGTTCAAGGGGCGCAGACGTAGAGAGCAAGTTCTTGTGGGATTTTGACCTGGACCCCAGGACTAACACCCCTCCTCTCCTAAGAAGTGCCTTGGGACAGCTAACAGCCAGAGTGATTCAGGAATTGATCATTTCCTCCAATGGATGGATCAATACATCCATATATCATTTGCAGTTAAATTATTGATAGCTGAAGTCAAGGGGAAAAACCCATGAGACTTCTCTCCCTGGAAATAGGAGGATAGGAGGATCACAGACTGAGCCACATACAGGCACTCATGTCCAAAAGAAACAACAGAGCTAAAACAAGTATACTGTACACACACCACCCAAAAATACACTATTTAACCCCCTCATGTCCACAGGAAACAACGGAGTTAAACATGTTGTACTCTATAGACACCGTCCAAAAATACGCTATTCAATTTTCTAGCACATTGGTTTTCAACCCTGTTCCTGAAGGTCTACCATCCTGTAAGTTTTTACCCCAACCCTAACAAAGCACACCCCATTCAACAGCTAGAGATCTTGTTGAGCTGCTAATGAGTAGAGTCAGGTGCGCCAAATTAGGGTCGGAATGAAAACCTATCAGATGCTAGATCTCCAGGCACTGGGTTGGGAACCACTGCTCTAGTGCCACATAGACACATACAGTAAACACCACGTACAGCACAGGACAGAGAGCGCACAGGAAGCGGGCCTCACCTGCACACTGACCACGATGACCAGGGAGGTGGCCACGGTAACGGCGAAGGTCTGGTAGTCGGCGAGGGGGATGCCGTCGTGGCGGGCCGCCTGGGACAGCACGCCGTAGGGGACGAAGAAGAGCACCACGGAGGTGTAGATGCCCTGCGCGATGCAGATGAAGAACTCCCGCTTGTTGAAGAGCAGGTTGAGCTGCCCGGGCTCGTACAGCTTGGGGTACTCCAGGCTGCGCTGTTCTGGGACGTCCTGGGATTGGGGGGATTGGGGGGGGGGGGGGCACACATATGGAGGGAGGGTTAGCGAGGGATAGACGGCAGAAAAACCAAACAGTGAGGGGATGTGTGCACGTGTGTGGGGACAAAAAGACAGGGAGAAGCCCAATTTAGGTTACACAGGCTTTAGGAGGATGACTCACCTGGTCAAAAATCCCCATGGCCAGCACAGGGAGAGATGTGTACACAATGTTGTAGAGCGTGATGAAGTACTGGTCATACACCGTCTAGAGAACGCAGAAGGGGGTAAGGTTATTGTGCTGAACAGTGCTTGATTTGAAGCTGCAGCAATTCAGGGCTCCCCTCTGCTGTTGCATGAGCAGTCTGGAGTATGAAGCCTTCAGCACTGGGCTCGGCCTACCACCCGTGCTGCCCGCCCAGCCTCGCCCCCTCACCTGGGCGGAGAAGCCGCAGAAGAAGCCAAACCAGAAGTGCACCATGGTGAAGGCAAAGTTCTTGTAGAAGAAGTAGCAGAGGAAGCGGCACATGCGCAGGTAGGACCAGCGGCCGTGCACCAGCAGGAGGCGTTGCAGGAAGCGGAACTGCGAGAAGGAGTAGTCCGACGCCAGCACCGCTTGGATGCCCTCCTGCCCGCTGATGCCCACTCCAATGTGGGCACCTGTAAGAGCGGAGAAGAAGGGATTAGAGTTAGAGAATTAGAGTTCTTGCATGTATAACAGCTTCTGTGATGCAGAGAGAGACTAAGGGGGAGATTAATGGGGGGCTATATTAATTTCTGCATAATCTTAATTCCTCATGCACTGAGCATATTCCCATTCCCCTCTTCTGTAGAACTGCACAGTATGTTTCAATTCTGCTTCTTGCAGTGGGGCTAAAAACCCCCAGGACACAGCATGCAGATTAGCACAGATTCTGATCCCAGAGTACTTCTGTAAAATATAAGCCTGCCAATCTGCTCAATAATTAGGCACCTCGAGATACATTTAAATAGGGTTTCAGAGGCAAAAGCAGAAGCATCTTTTTCTAACCACAGCTTTTTATACAGCCCTCCTTTCATTCGCGTTTGTCACTAAAATAGTTTCTCGTATCGTTTTAAGTGTTATTTCATCCGTTTTATGTCCTGCTTTTATTACTGTGTTTTATTGCCATGCTCCAATTATCTAATCACTGTGCTATAGCATTGTGCCAACTGGTACAACCCTTTCAGGCACTGCATGAAAGGCACAAAATGTTTATTATTATTATTATTATTATTACTATTACTATTATTAGGAAAAAGAAAAAAAGAGAACACATGGAATGCACCATATTCACTTCCTTCTGCCAAAAATATAGTGAAGAAAAATTGTGAAAATCATTGCTAGGTGTGGACATGCAATCTCAGGGCTGCAGTCTCGGAACAAACATCTTGAGAAACACAAAAAAAGAAGTAGTTTCAAGCCAGAGCAGGAAGTGAAACCTCGGTGTGTTCGTAAGTGTTCTAAAAGATGCCCAGCTTCTCTTTTTCTTGTTGTCAGGGGGAGTCAAGGAGAAGGTATATAGGGATTGTGACATTTAGAAGACATGGGAACTGGAGTTTCAGGGCCACAAAGTTTTGTGAGAAGAACTGAAGGTGGGAGTTGGGGGTGGGGGTGGGGGGGGGGTGCTGTTGCCAAACCCAATACACGATAGACTACCCCCCCACTGGCCAGAAGTTATTGACACACTCGATTGCACAATGCAGCCCACAATTACCTATATACACAAATAGGCACGCAAGCACATGCACGCACAAGTGAGAACTTCTGTATTTGATGGGGCTTTCCACTGTGATGGCGCTGGGTCTAGAACTTTTAGGTCTCTAAAATAAAACCATGCCTCACAGCGAGTCATTTTTTCCTCCTCTTGACCTCCCTTCATCTCTCATAGGCACACGTCCCCGCTCTCCCTTTTCTCCTCTGGGCCCCCTCCTTCCCCCCCACCCAGCCTGGCACAAACACGGGCGGGCTTGCGCTGGCGTTTCCGGGTCCTGGGGTGTCCGGGGGGGGGGGGGGTCGGGGGGGGTGCTCACTCTTGATCATGCTGACGTCGTTGGCGCCGTCGCCGATGGCCAGCGTCACCGCCTTCTTGTGCTTCTTCACCAGCTCCACCACCAGGGCCTTCTGCAGCGGCGTGACCCGGCAGCAGATCACCGCCTTGCAGGCGCACGCCGTGTCCAGGAACTCCTGCTCCATGTCCGCCTCCAGGGCGTGAGCCTGGGAGGAGAAGGGGGACAGGCTTTAAAAAGGATTTATTTAAAAAGGCTGGTTGTGCTCTTCTCCTGCGCTGTCTCTCCAAGTCTCCATACCTCCGTTTGTGCTCACTTACACTCTCTCCATCTCTAGACACACAGCTCACTCTATCTAGCACAGGGAGAGACGGATGTGTACACAATGCTGTAGAGAGCGAGGACGTACAGGTCATACACCGTCAGAGAGGGGTGAAGTTATTCTGCCCGAGCAGCGCTTGGTCTGAAGTGGCTGAATAGTTCCGGGCTCTCCATGGCGAGTCACGGCTCCTCGAGCTCTCAGGTTGGGCGCTATCACGTCAGCGACTCTGCCCTCTGCCCGCGTCTCTTTTATTACCTGCCCTGCCCGTCACCTGGGTGGAGAATCCACAGGAGCCTAACACTCTCTCCATTTCTCCAGGTTCATTCATCTAACTTTATCCATAATCTCGGTCTTCGCATGACCCGGAAATCAGTCAGGGCCTGCCATCTTTAAGGAGATTCCGATCTGTTAAGTGCTGCTTGGAGGAGAGAGAAGCGAGGAGGCTCCTGGAGAACGCTCCAGTACGGACACACAAGTGCAGCTTTTTTTCCCCCCGAACGTGTGACGTATAAATGATCCGCCTCTCTACGTTTGCCACGCGTGTAACTGACGCCGCTTCAAACTAACGCTTGACTGAGCGAGGACGTTCCATTCGCCTAACGCACGCTGCCTCGACTCCTCCGTTCCTCTTATCTCATCCCTGCACCTCTTCCTCGCGTCCTCCAGTGGGCGGAGCTGAGGAGCGAGGAAAGGACACATGGGAGAGATGCAAGGAGTGAAGATAAGCGATTGGACTGAACCCTCCATGTCTCTGGCCCTTTCCCTCAGGCTCCTGATCACTCTCTCTGTTTTCTCACCAGGCTGTGTCCGCTGATGACCAGGGCGAACTCTCCAGAGATGGAGTCCAGCAGCGTGGAGGGGGGGTGAGGTGGAGGGATGGGGTCCTCCTTGCCCTCCACCTGCTGTCGCCAGTCTGCACCTTCTCCTCCACCGCCTACTCCCCCTCCTCCTCCTCCTCCTCCTCCTCCTCCTCCTCCAAATCCGTTACCCAGCGAGCAACTCTCTGCCCATCCCTCCATCTCCTTCCCTCCGTCCCGGGAGCGTGCAGACTCCATCATTCGTTCCCTTGCCCTCCTGAAGGGAATATTAAACAGAAGAGAAAAAAAAAATCAGTTCTGGTAGTTTCTACCAGATGCAAAGTCACACAGTTTACAACTGCTTTACCCCTTAAAATTCACATCAACTTTAAGTGATCTCACTGATGACAGAAATGACTGTACGTGATTGCCGTATATCGACTCAACACGGACTCTATTTCTGGAGTCACGTTGCAGTTTTGCTGCACATTATTATTGTTTTAGTGAAAATGCATTTAAAAAATCAATATCAGATTGCAGAGTAAGCTTAAGCGAGATCAAATTTAAGCTGGGCAAGTGATATGTGTTTATCACCTCTATGCTCGGAGTATGGAAATTATCACAAACAAGAGAAGCCATTATTTAGTAATCAACAGAGGAGGTTACTATGGCAGCAAGGTCAAGACTGCAGCTCCCAGACTGCAGTTTCAGCTGCACTGCTAAAACAGGAAATAAACACAAACTCCGTACAGACATTGCTGGGGAAGGTAAGAGGAGACGGAACATCAATGACACTGCCGCTAAGCGAGCATGTGCATTCTGTACCTGAAGCACCACACCTTCATTGAAGTCAGCCACTTAAATAAAATGGCAACCACAGTGGAGTTCAATGATGTCACAATTGCTTGTTGACAGACGGGCATTTCATGGATGTCTGTTGCAACACTATGCCTAGTCCTGCCGCACAGGAACCCCACGATGTATCATATCCTGACAGCTGACACAGCGCAACCGGTGTGTCTTTCCCCATGTGGACTGGACACAAACACCTGCCCATAAGTTCAAATGAGTGATGAGGGAGGAAGAGGAGAAAAGGGTTATATTTATTTTTGAAAGGAGAGCAGGCTGTCTGCCCTCCTTTTGTAAGTTTTATTATTTGCTTTATCCAGACAGGGAGGAGTCACTGCTAGAGAAAGGATCATAGCTCGGAAAGCACAATGTCTGACCAGAAAAGAATAGGCCTACATTCATCCAGGTATGCGCACAAATCTACCACAGCAACAGAACCGGGAGCCATGTACAGTAAGCTGGGGGGGGGATCAGTGCTGGTGAGTGGCTCTGTCCTTAGCACATGTTTATCACCACCGACGTCCTCACAACTGCACTGGAAATCGCATGAAAGAAGCTAACTTAGTTGCATTAGTTACATACTGAAGCTTATGTAACTGCATTAGTTACATACTGAGTTACATATTCACAGAGATACATACGGCACACGTCACTCTTCTTCATGAAAAGGTTGGCCGGCCCTCTCCGTCTGTGAGACTTCATCAGCACTGCTTTGTTTTCATCTATAAAGCCCTGCTGTGCAGGCTGCCATTTCATTTATCTTCACTTTTGAATCAGAACACTGGAAATTACTGGCTTGTACTTGAGGTCTCCACAAAAAAGTCGTAGGACAGACTGCTTTTTTGCAAAAAAAAACTTTGGACTCCATACTGTCTTTAACCCTCCTGTTATGATCAAATTAACTAACAACTTTTATGTTTGGGGTCAATTTGACCCCAGCAATATAAACCTTTCAAATGTTTAGGTTCAGAAAACACTTCAGAACATCAATAAGTAACACATGACAGTTATTCAACAATGAAGAAACACCAATAAAAAGTAAATTAGTCACCAGAATTGAGTTTTGATAAAAAATGAACGCAACACCTCAACTAGGTACCCGTGGGTATCAATTCTTCATTCAGACGAGATAGGTGCAAGTTTGTCACGCTCCTGTCGACCCTGCCTTGTTTCCCTGTCATCAAAGTGTATAATGTGGGAGAAACAAGAAATGTCTCCAGAGACATTGTGGCTGGAAAAATTGCCCTACCAGTGTCAGCATTCCAAAGGCTTGCTATTGCTTCGCCTTTTGACTTATACACTCCTGCCAAAATAAGCAACCCAATATAGGATTGCTAGTGGGTCACATCCAGCTCTTTCCAATTGTCACCATACACACGCCTCCCCTCTAAGTTTATCTCAAGAATATCCTTTTGCATTGATGGTGTTATGAAGAGTTCAAATGCAGACTTTACGTCTTATACATGACTGCTAGCATATCTGGTGGGGCCTGGAACCATTTTGATGACATTAGCAGCACAAGTCTACCCTGTCTTTCAACTGGGGATCTGAACCATAGTAGTTCTCCATTTTTGGAAGTGAACATGTCAGTTCTTGGTAGTTGAGAGATGACAGGGGGGTTTCTTGGGGGTTGAGAGATGACAGGAGGGTTTCTTGGGGGTTGAGAGATGACAGGAGGCTCTTTTGGTGGTTGAGAGATAACAGGACGGTTTATTGGTGGTTGAGAAACAACAGGAGGGTCAGAATGTGGTATCTCAAAGGCTTCATTCTCATCATCAGAGGAGGATGCCACATAGTCAGGGTCCTCCTCAACATTATCCTCAGTCTCAGACATATCCTCATCTAAATCACTTTCACCCTCCAGGATCAGTGACAGAACCTCAGTGGCAGAAAATATACGCCTCTGTCTGGTGGTAATTTTCAAAATCTTTAGTTGAGGCACAAATGCAAAGAGAAGTGGTTTAGAGGGCTGTGTGCGCAGCCCTTATAAGTTTGCCCCCGCCCCCATGTTGCAAGAATGATCAGAGATCTCGTGGGAACTATTTGTTCCATGTTCCAGGTCCTCCTCTCTCACACACACACACGCACACGCATGCTCTCTCTCTCTCTCAGGACATTGAAAATAATTTTTTCAGTTAATTTCATGTTTGCCATGTTTTCCCCATAAAGTTAGGAAAAGTCATGAAATATCTAGCTGAAAAAAGTATGGTAACCATATTAGAGACAGTAAACATTGAATGGGGTCAAATGAACCCCAAACATAATAGGAGGGTTAAGACAATATCAGAAGGTTTAACTAATGTTTTCATTGTTTGTTCTTTGATTATTGTCTTCCATAATGCTCTTTTCTTTCTCTTTCGTTCTTTTTGCTGTAACTGGGCAGTTTTGTAAATGAGGGGCTCTCCCTCAACGCCGGTCCGAGGTTTAAAGCATGGAGAACTGAGAATTCTCTCAGCACAAAACAAGCACCATAAAACACATGTACACATTTGAGTAGGAACTATTACACCTTCGCACCTGCGTTGTGACTGAAGCTCTTAAATATTCAGTGTTGGACAAAAAAAAAAAAACTTGTCGGGATAGTTCGTGGCCTAAAACACAATGCGCTTCAACCTCTTCGGCTCTCTGAACGCGCTCTCAGTTCGTTAGTGATCGATCCATCCGTACTCCCGCCGCGTCATGTCGTATTAAGCACTACGTCGACGTCTGCAAGGCGCGCTACGAACAGCCGCGTGGCCGATTCTTCCACCGCGCCGCGGTTTTCTCTGGTCCTCAGAATCCGTCACGCTCAAGTGGCGTTTTTTTCAAACGCGGGCAGCTTCGATGAGAACGGACGCAGGTGCAGAGGCGCGAAAGAAGCAGAACGAAAGGACAGAGCGCAGGCGAACCGCGCAAATGCGCCAGCTGTAACTCTGACTGCGCCAGACACAGGGACCGCACCCGCCATGCGAGGAGCCCCAAGCGTCACAGCATGCTGAACGCCTGCGCGCAGCTCCACCGCTTCTGAATCTCACACAGCGCCCTGTCAAACCGAAAACAAAACCCTACGTCCCCACTGAGCTGTGGTTTCAGATGGACGACCGCTTCACTTTACCGTCAGGATTGTGGTAGATCTGTTTTACAGGGCGTCAGATAAGATGGCGCTTCTTTAGTCACCAGTAAGTGCTTTTTCTGTCGCTTCAAGAAGACGACCTGATATCCCCTCTGGGACGAATTAATACCCCGGAAAAATACTTTCATACCACAGTGTAAAATGGTGACGAATATGAGTTAAAATGGCCGCTCTTCCCGCCTCCCCTCACCTCAGGTCCTCCCGCACACTCTGCACCGTGTGACCGTTGATGACGAACACCTCGCTCATGTCGTCCGTGAGCATCTTGCACGAGTAACCGATATTCACCGCCGTCTCTGACCGGAAGAAATGGGACAATCAGGCATCACAATCGTGTGACGCAGGCCAGCAAAGTCAGAAATGTGCATGTGTGTGAATAAACAGGCCTAGTCTGGTCATACAGTCCATATTCAGTGTGCGGCTTCAGTAACAGGTGTGAAGATACTGCAGTAGCCCTACGGTGTGTTAGTTTACAGTGAACAGAGTGTTTATATTTTCTGTAGTTCTACAGTGTGTTAGTTTGTAGTGAACAGAGTGTTTATATTTTCTGAAGTTCTACAGTGTGTTAGTTTGTAGTGAACATTGTGTTGATATTTCTGTAGTTCTACTGTGTGTTAGTTCATAGTGAAAAGTGTGTTGACATTTCTGTAGATCTACAGTTTATGTGGAACAGCACAGTAGTTACATGGTGTGTGAGTCTCACCCTGCTTGTCTCCAGTAAGGACCCAGATCTTTATGTTGGCGAGCGACAGGATGGCAATGGTCTCAGGCACTCCCTCCTGCAGTTTGTCCTCTATGGCTGTGGCTCCCAGTAGCTGCATCGCAGGGGTACAGAGGATTACTCACACACACACACACACACTCACAAACACACACAAACACACACACACACACGCACGTACACGCACACACAAACACGCACGCACGCACGCACGCACGCACACAAACACACACAAACACACACACACTCACAAACACGCACGCACGCACGCACGCACGCACGCACGCACGCACGCACGCACGCACGCACGCACACACGCACACACACACACACACACGCACACTCTGCCTAGGCTGTAGCCGTCAGAGCGCTGTACCATCATGTCCTGCTCTATCTCCTCGTACACGGCAGCCAGTCGGTCCTCCCTGCAGTCGCTGGCTCTCTCAGCCCCGCGGTGCCGCTCAGCCCAGTCCTCCCACTGCTGCTCAGACAGGTCCCTGTAGGCCAGGACCAGCGTGCGCAGGCCGTCGCCAGCGTACTCCTGCACAGAGAGAGAGAGAGAGAGAGAGAGAGAGAGAGAGAGAGAGTCAGAGAGAGACCGAGAGAGAGAGACACAGAGAGAGAGAGAGAGAGAGAGGCAGAGAGAGAGACAGGCAGAGGCAGAGAGAGAGACAGACAGAGTCCGAGAGAGAGAGAGAGAGGCAGAGAGAGAGACAGACAGAGGCAGAGAGAGAGACAGACAGACAAAGTCAGTGAGAGAGAGAGAGAGAGAGCAGTCACAATGCGGAGGCTCACACTCTCCTTCAGAGGACACAATTACCATAGAGGTGTGGGCAAATGCATAAAACACACACGCGCACACACACACTCTCCTTCAGAGGACACAATTACCATAGAGGTGTGAGCAAATGCATAAAACATACATACATGCATGCACACACACACACGCACACCACAATAGAAGAGCCACATAATTCAGGAACAGTCATTTATACACCAGCAGAGGGAGATATTCAGATGTTTCAGACAAGAGAGTGCAAAAAATTAAGTCTTTAATCCATAATATTTAATGATTCAGGCAAGATGAGAGTTCACTGGGAAAGCTTCCTGAACCCGGGACCTCATTTATCAACATGAATACACCACTACTACCTTTCTGCTCACACATACAATTCTGAATGCCTGCCTAAAGCATGAATTGTGTGAATAGCTCACAATAGTGTCAGATTTGACAGATGAATCACCGATTATCCAACCACTCTGCACATGAGAAACTTTGAAGAGTGGTATAAATCAATGGTGCTAGTTAACCATATTTGGTAGAAATGAAGTTAGTCTCTAAACCCTTCAAAGGAAGAGCTCTAACAAAACCAATATGTATGTTAGAAAATAATGACAGCTCTATTGTTGACCACTAATTCCTGTGTAAAAAGAAGGAAAACTCTCCACACTGCTCTTTATTGCTCCCATTTATAACACTATTTTACAAGCATTGTTTCAGCTCTCAGGTCTTCATCAGGTCAGGATGGAGTGTAGCACAGTGGGTAAGGAACTGCGCTTGTACCCGAAAGGTTGCAGGTTCGATTCCCGGGTAGGACACTGTCGTTGTACCCTTGAGCAAGGTACTTAACCGAAATTGCTTCAGTATATATCCAGCTGTGTAAATGGATACAATGTAAAAATGCTATGTAAAAGTTGTGTAAGTCGCTCTGGATAAGAGCGTCTGCTAAATGCCTGTAATGTAATGTAATGTAATGTCAGGTATAGCAGGGTGTAATCTAAACCAGGGTGCCCAGTCTTACTTGAAAAGAGCTGGTGTGGGCACAGATTTTAGTTTTAGCCCAGCACTAAGACACCTGGTTCTGCTTATCAAGGTCTGGATTGATTAGTTAATTCATTAGTTAATTAGCTGAATCAGGTGTAGTAGTGCCGGGCTAAGACCTGCACCCACAGCGGCCCTATTGGGATAAGACTGGACACTCCTGCTTTAGATCCTGAGAGGAATTACAGAGGCAAAAAGACCGAAAAAGCAAATCCATCCCATGTATCCCTCTGTCTTGGTAAATTGCAAACATCACTATGCCTGATTCAGGACAGAAGCCCCACAACTCAAGTGACACACAAGTGCAGATTGCACCGGTCCACCACCAGGGGGAGCTATTGTTCCATTTACTGCCACAACTGATACGCTTATGGAGGCGATTGACATTACACAGAAGAAACGTAGGATGGTGAAGAAAGGAGACTCACTCGGCTGAGACCAGAGACACAAGCAGAGCACGGCACACAGACATAGTCAGTCACAGATGTTGAGACAGTGATGGAGGCCAGAGCCAATTGGGAGCTCTGGCAGGAGCTCAGGGGAGGAGGGGAGGAGGGGTTCGAGTCGGTGTGTTAAAGGTAGAGAGGCGTTACTCACGTTGAGATGGTCTGAGGTGACGTTCATGAGGTCCTGGTTACAGGGGTGCAGTCTCTCAAACAGCAGGGTGTCTGCACCCTTACAGTACAGCCGGATCTTCCCCTCCGGGTTCCGTACTGAGACAGAGTCAGAGACACAGACAGAGTCAGAGAGATACAGGCACAGACAGAAACAGAGAGGACAGGCACAGACAGAGACAGAGAAACAGACAGTGAGGTTCAGACACAGACAGAGACAGAGATACAGACAGAGACACAGAGATACAGACACAGACAGAGAGGTTCAGACCCAAACAGAGACAGAGATACAGATACAGACAGAGACAGCAAGGTTCAGACACAGACAGAGACACAGAGATACAGGCACAGAGACACACAACACACAGGCGAAAAGCGAGGCAGGGACACCCATTTATATACAGAACAGAGCCCCAGCAGAAAGATATATCATGTTGTAAAACTGCTGTATTGTTCACAAACACTGGCTTGCAGACCCGTTTAGCAAATCGCAATTCACCCCGTGATAAATCCATCTCAACTTGCGCTCTCCCGAAACAGTTTGATCTTCCGTCGACAGAAACGGAGGCGGTGCTGTGCGGAGCGCAGGAAACAGCGAGAGCTTTAAAAGGGTCTCCCGCGGCGACGAGAAGGCTGACGGCTGAGGTAAATCACCAGCCTGTCAGGTCATTTACACAATCCCGGCCGCGCGCGCGTTGGTTTCGGTGAAAAATGATAGCTGCTCGCTCGCTGGCGTAGCTCCAATACCCACGAGCACCGCTACACAAATCCGTCGGGAAAATGTTTATGGGTACAAGAATAAAATGTGAACGCGTCGCCTCTTACAGGCGGTAATGAGCCTTTTACTTTGCGCTAAATAAAGTTTCATTAATTAATGTCCTAGCAAAAATGCATCCACGTTTCCGCGAATAAACGGAAACATTTACAACAAAATTAGTTGCTAAGGCACTCTAGACAATTTGCGAACGTACACAGTAATATCTCAAATTTGTTCCGTTTTGGCATCTAATGCTTCAATCAACACTCTGGCCAAACACATTCCAGCCAATCAGATGCAGCTGTAACATTCAGTCCATTCTTATACCAGAGATTTTTTAAGTTTGAGCAAATATATCACAGATATGTCCGTATTTGTGACATAAAAAGCATTTCATTTTCCCAGACAACACACAATAGCACCTCCCTACAGTGCACCAGAGACAGATTTTGGGAGAGGACTGTTTATAACCAGATCATATTACAGTGCGGCAGAACGCAGGGGGTGTGGCGTGCTCACCGATGACGGACATTCTCTTGCGGATGTTGTTGAAGTCCAGGATGGCCAGCAGCGTGTACGTGACGGGACGCCCCAGCTCCTGCACCGTCACCGTGCTGGGGGTGCGAGAGCGGAACACGAAGCCAAAATTGCGGGCCGCAGTCACCAGAGCGCCCTCGTCCGGGGACTGGGCCTTGTACACCAGCGCTCCTGCGGAACCGGAAAGCAGGAGAGGAAGAGAGATAGAGAAAGGGAAAAGGAGAACGTGGGGAGTAAAGAGAGAGTGGAGATTAGGAAAGGAGTGTAATGGTGCCTGCATGCATCTCTCCCTCACCCCTCTGGCCTTTCTGCTGAGAGACAGGCTGCACAGATCAGTCCTCACTCCTCTCCCTGACCGCCCCCAGCCTGTCCCTTACTCATGACATGTGGACTGAAAGACACCCCCCACTTCTCTGTGACACTGCGTCACAACAGGAACACTCATTACCTCCTGCCCAGCACTGCGACCTTCCTCTGCCTCCCACCCACTCTATCCCTCCCTCCCTCCCTCCATCCATCCATCCATCCATCCGCCCCGCTCATTTCCTCACTCGTGACCAGGACAGAGGAACTGCACAGTCTCACCACCCCATCACTCTCCTCCCTCCCTCTCACACTCCCTCTCTCCCTCCCTCCCACTCTCACCCTCACTCTCACCATCACTCTCCTCACTCCCTCTCACACTCCCTCTCTCCCTCTCTCACCCTCACTCTCCTCCCTCCCACTCACACTCCCTCGCCCCCTCCCACCCACCTCTTCCTCCCATCCTGTCTCCCTCCTTCTTCCCTCTCCCTCCCCTCCCTCCCACCCTCTCTCCCTCCCTCTCCTCCCTCTTCTCCCCCTCTCCCTCTCCTCCCCCTCTCCCTCCCTCCCTCTCTCCTCCCCCTCACCCTCCCTCTCCCTCTCCCTCCCTCTCTCTCTCACCCTCGCTCTTCTCTTCGCTCATGACGGTGTGGCAGAGGGACAGCAGTCTGAAGAACTCGTGCACCGGCGGCTCCCCCAGTTTGACAGAGTCCAGCAGGCTTTGGTCGAAGAAGCAGAAGTCACTGTCAGCCAGGGGGTTGAAGGAGAAGTCCAGAGACTGACCCCGCTGTGGAAAGGGGGGTAGGGAGAGGAAGGGGGGGAAAGAGAGAGAGACAGAAAAGAGAGAGAGAGAGAGAACCTTTATGTAGTCTCTCAACCAAACTGTACACTTCACATCTCAGAAACAAACAAAACAACTTAAAGTTACATCAAGTATTAAGAACCCAAGCCATCTCCCCTAAGCAGGAGAGAAAGGGGTGAAGGACAGATGGAGGGAGGGTGAAAATAAAATGGAAAAGAGAAGAGGCAGGCTGACGTTGTTCATAGAGAAGGCAGCAGGCAGACAAAAAGAGGCACAGCGTGAGATGCATTAAGGAAACTTGAATATTTCAAGAGCCCAATCTCTCCACGGGAAACTCCGGGGATCACAGGAATCCGTCACCTGTGCTTCGGACCTGTGCTAATAACGGTTACGCAAGGCGCACAGACAGGAGGAGGGGGGGGGGGGTTAAATGCGCTTACCTTCGGCTGCACCCCCAGGGTGTCGATCACCTCACCTGGAACAGACAGAGCCGTCAAAACGAGCGCGAGACCGTCCATCACAGACGACGCCCGGCCACTAACAGCAGAGCACGCGCCCTGGGTCAGTCTGTATAGCACTGCACACCACTACAGTACCTCACTGTATACTCAACCAGCTCCACAGAGTGCAGCGCACATCGGCATTCGCACGTGAAACAACCTTAAAATAACACCAGCCGCTTCACGCAGGTCAGACGCAGCAGCGTCACGCTGTGGGGCTGAGAGACTGGAGACGTGTCTAGAGCCTCAGTCACTGGCACATTCAAGTCACCGGGGGGGGGGGGGGAGTCATAAATGCTGCAGATCTCTCACTTTGATGCATGAAGGACACTTCCTGGAACATTCTGACCCAGAAAGTCATTATTGTGGGAAACGCTGTCACTCATACAGCAGTTGGGGACTGTCTGTTTAGCTAGAGAAATTCCAATTCACGTTGTTACGGACCGTAAAATGTCATTGATTGATATTATGACATCTCCACTCCCTGCATGGCAGGAGCATGTGGTTGGAAGAATCACACGGTGAGTGACAGAGCGCTGCTGAATTAGCCATATTACCACCGTCTATGTTCATATTGCACATGAAAGGTTACAATCACGTGCATTGTTACCACACCACACGTGTAATCTTTTCGACTATGGTTTGGACTACTCTCAGCCCCGCGTCCCCCCTGTCTTACCGTAGGCGTGCCCGTTGATGGAGCACTTGTTGAAGGTCATGATGTTCTGGGTGAGGGTGCCGGTCTTGTCGGAGAAGATGTACTCCACCTGGCCCAGCTCCTCGTTGAGGGTGGTGGTGCGGGCCTCGGCCGGGGTGTTGCGCCGCTGGCAGAACATGCGCCGGTCCCAGTTGATGAAGTAGCTGTGCCCCAGGCGGATCACCTCCACGCTGCCCGCAAACACAGAGAGGGGGAGTGCGCCTTACAAACAGGCCTATCGGCACGTGTGGGCGGGCACGCACAGTCACACACTCACACACGCACGCACACACACGCGCGTGCACGCACTCACACACACACACACACACGAGTGTACACACACACACATGGAGGGGAGAGCGTGCGTTACGAACACGCTTGCCTGCACACGTTACAAACACGCCTGTGTGCACACACTCTCTCACACACACACACACACACACACACACACACACACACACACACACCTGGCAGCAGACGGGAGGTAATCACACTAGCACAACCATCCCACGGGTACAGATACAAGCAGGGTATAGGCAGTCCTTAGAAATCCACAGAAATCACATCTCATGGGTGAAACTGCAGTAGTATGGCTGGGGTGTAGGGTTAAGGGATACTCAGGGAGATAATGGATAATTTGGGGATTCAGATATTGTTATTGCTTTGGTTATTGGTTTGAATTGGTTTGGTTTTGGGGGGGACAGTTCTTACCTGTTGGGGTAGCTCTGAGGACACCATGTACAAACAAAACAAAAGAAATAAATAAACCATCAAATAAACAAATCGACACAGATGCTGTAAATGGGGGAATTACTGGGCGCAGATCACATTTTTAACCTTTCAAATTGCCTTCAACTCGATTATTTAAAGTGAGTTCCTAGATTAGGTGATAATATTGCTCATGGTTCCATTAAGCCCCGACACTCCGCCCTGGTTCTGTAGGGCTGCACTGTCTGCAGCCTTTTTTGTCCCAGACACCAAATTCAACCGACCGTGGCCTTGGCTGAACCAAGATGGCTGCCCTCGCCAGCTCTGTGAGGGAAGGTGGGTTTTTAAAGAGGACCAGAGGGCTCTGTGAATTTCAGCCCTCTTGGACTGACTGCGTAATAAATGCAAGGGTCATCACATGACCCGACAGGAAGAAGAGCCCTCGCCCTTCTCACCCGAGCGTCTCCGTGCCCGGCCGCACCTACCTGACGTAGAGGGAGATGGGCACCACGGTGTTGAGGATGATGACGTACGACCAGAAAGCCAGGAAGGCGGAGAACAGGAAGTTGTCCACGGGCGGGTCCCAGGGCAGGTAGCTCTGGAAGAGGGAGCCCACCTCCTTTTCCCACACGGCGTTCCCGATGGCCAGGATCACGCCCATGCAGACCAGGAAGCCGAAGATCTGGGAGGGGAGGGGTACGCCGGGGGGGGGGGGGGGGGGGGGGGCGGGGGTCAGTCAGGGTGAAGAGAGCAAGGCGGAACCGAGCGAACAGAAACCCCCCGGTCCCAATTCACCTCCTAATGCCACCTACACGCTAACACTGATTTAGCATATTCTCGAGAGTCGCCATCTTGTACAAGGGTTGTACTAGAACTGAGTGAGACTAATTTCAGCTAGGAGGGGGAGTACTGGCTGTTCGGCCGTCTGACGGTCCCTCAATAAAGAGGAAGTTAAAGTGCTGGCTTAAAAGCAAGAGAGTCGTTAAAACACGGCAGTGCTGACCACATCTAAATATAATTTGGCTGCAATTTCATACATTTTAAAAGGTCTGTTATCATGGTCGTCGCAGTGTTGTCTTGTTAATTGTACTGATAACACCAATCTAAATTGCACTAATCATTATTTGTGATGCATATGTAGCGGTGCAAAGCAGCTCACAGTGCCCAACCGTTTAGTGATATTCTTTAAAGTGCTGATGAATTATTACCAACAGTAAATCACTCTTTGTAAATTTGGACCTGTAAATTCCGATTTGTCGGAGCAGGCCAAAAGTGCGTCCCACACAACTGCTGCTTTTTTATGCTCCCTCTCGCCGGGACGCCTGTCCTCGTTTGTGAGTGGCCCTTACACTAGTGACACTTATAATCAAGCGCAACTCAAAACAGAGGGAGAGCGTTTAGGAGGTGAATTAGGACCGGGAGGAGAAAGATACGGAGGAAGAGAAAGGGAGGAGAGGACAGAGAAAGGGACATTTACCCAGAGCACCAGAGTGTTCATCAGCCGGTCTATGCTGGTTCTTTTGAACTTTGTGCGACCGCTGTTCTGCATCAGCTTGGTGTCTGGACCTGAGAGAAAGCAGAGCGCTCAGTGAGAGAGAGACACCGCACTGCACCGACCCAAAGAAACCACAGCCACTTTGTTGGTTGTTAGGGTAGTGCATGACACACATGTGCACACACACACACACAGGCACACACACAGGCAGACACACAGGCAGACACACACACACACACACACAGGCACACACACAGGCAGACACACACACACACACACACACAGGCACACACACACGTACACACACACACAGATGTCTGAACAGACACGTGAGTGGGGGCACCAGACTGGCGTTAAGAGCGCGGGCCTGCGCACCGGCGAAGATGACCAGGCCGTAGCAGCTCTCCGTGTTCCTGAGCACGCAGCCGCGCAGCAGCATGTTCTGGTTGCTCAGGCCGTACTTGCACTCCCGCCAGTACAGCGTGCCACAGAAACGGTCCAGCTTGTTATTGGGAGGCTCGCAGATCACCTCTCCTGCAGAGAGAGAGAGAGAGAGAGAGAGAGAGAGACAGAGACAGGGGGAGAGAGAGAGAGAGAGAGAGAGAGAGAGAGACAGAGACGGGGAGAGAGAGAGAGAGAGAGACAGAGACAGAGACAGGGGGAGAGAGAGAGAGAGAGAGAGAGAGAGAGAGAGAGAGAGACAGACAGAGACGGGGAGAGAGAGAGAGAGAGAGACAGAGACAGAGACAGGGGGAGAGAGAGAGAGAGAGAGAAAGGCATGTCACACACCTGCCACACACCTATTACAACAGTACTGTAAGACCACGGCCCTTCAAAATCTATTCACAGAAAGGAAGAGAGACGCCAGCTAAGAATACTGTCATGTCAAAAGCCACCGTGAAACTGAAATTGTAAAATGGGGAAAGGATCTCATGCACCTGCATATTCCACAGACACTGAAACCTCAGCTGTGGCTGCAACCTCACAAAGATAGGCTTTATTAAACAGACAGTGCTTTCATTAACACATAAATATCATATCATATTTTCTAATATAGTTATCAAATTCGGGGAATTTACATATTATAGTATATTGAATTTTAATCAGGGAATATGTACGTCCAGGAGGGACGGACAAACAGAGGTTGAGGAAGAGGGACATGGAAAAGGATGTGAGATTAGTCACTTATCAAAGGCATGTGCAGTCAAGCGATAGTTTTTAATACTGAGGAAGGACATTGCAGAGTGCGAGAGAGAGGCAGTAGTATGGGTGTGAAGAGGCATAGGTGAGAGTTCACACCAGAGAACGCAGATGCGCTGTGAACATCAGCACAGAGAGAGAGGGAGTGAGAGAGAGAGAGAGAAATTGAGATGGTGTGAGAGAGAGAGAGAGAGAAATTGAGATGGTGTGAGAGAGACAGAGACAGAGAGAGAGAGAGAGAGAAATTGAGATGGTGTGAAAGAGACAGAGATAGAGAGAGATGGAAGATTGTGAGCTGGCGATAGAGGGTGTGCGGGGTGTAGAGGGTGTGTCGAGGACTGTGCATTGTGGCTGAGCGCTGTGTCACTGTCCTGTCACATATTTTTTATGTGCTGCTGCTGTGGCTCGGCTGATTCAATCTGACACGCTGAGACAGACCATGAACCTGGACACACGTCTGGAAGAGGGGCAGGCAGAGAGAGAGAGGACACACACACTCTCTCTCTCTCTCTCTCTCTCTCTCAGTCTCTCTCTCTCTCTCTCTCTCTCTCACAGACACACACAAATGAAGGCTGGCAACAAACATTAATGAGGGACAGAGACAGAGAGAGAAAAGTAAAAGACTGAAGAATGGGAGAAGACAAAGAGAAACTGACTCACAGACTCCCCCTACAGGATATGGCTGGTAAAACGAGCGCCGGCGCGGTGTAAAAGGAGGTCAGGGACGGAGAGGTGGGCTAAACGCACACGCGCGGACACGCGAGGCCACGTCCGCTCCCGCCACACACACACACACACACACACACACACACACACACACACACACACACACACACACACACACACAGACCCACACACACACACACACACACACACACACACACACACACACACACACACACACACACACACACACACACACACACACACACACACACAGACAGGATGCTGAGAAACGCGCGCATAGGTGAGAGACCGCACCGTACCATCAAACTGGGCCAGCTTGCCCGGGTCCCCCAGCTCCGAGGTCACGGGCAGAGACTGTCGCACTTTCATATTGGTCTCTCTGCAGCAGACAGAACAAAGCAAGCGAGAGATGCAGTGACACTGGTCTTTCAAAATGGCGGCTTAAAGTGGGTCTTGTCGTGCACACGAATCAATTCAAACACCACATTGGCCAATGCATGATACTATTCCACATCTAAAAAAAAGCTCGTTAAAGAGTGACAGAAAATGCACATGCTCGTTAAGTGCATCATGGGCATAGAAACTTTGGGAGGCCCTAACACCATTCACATTTATTTAACATTACTTTTAACATTATAATTCATAATTCATGTAGCTAAACAGACCTTTACTGATCAATGTCACTCATGTTGGAAATACATTAAAAGCTGGTTTGTCCTCTCTTGGAACAGCTGAGGACAACTGTGCTGGTTGACAAAGCAGCCAAATTTTGTGCTTGAATTATGCATGACTAAACGACGAACGATCGTTAAATGTCATCGGGACAGTCAACAGTGCGTGCGGTCCTGGTGTTGAGGGCCAGTGTGAGGCAGTGGGCGTAGTGGCCGCACGTCACCCTGAGACTGCGGCTGAGGGCCATCGGCACACGAGGAGGCGGGGCTATGCATTTAGAGGCGTGTCCTCACCCGTCCAGCTCTGCTGTCTCGATGTAACACAGCCCGTGGGGTTCGCTGCTGGAGAGCAGGAGCAGGTCAGCCTGCGGAGCACAGACAGGGCTGATGAGCACCGACAGAGTGACATTCAGTACGGACGCTTGGCACGGACAGGGTGATGTTCAGTACTGACAGAGTGACCGGCACGCACCGACAGGGCGATTGACAGAGTGACGTTCAGCACTGACAAAGCGACACTCAGCACAGTGGCATTCAGCACTGACAGAGTGACATTTAGCACCGACAGTGTGATGTTCAGCACTGACAGAGTGACACTCAGCACAGTGACATTCAGCACTGACAGAGTGACATTTAGCACCGACAGTGTGATGTTCAGCACTGACAGAGTGACACTCAGCACAGTGACATTCAGCACTGACAGAGTGACATTTAGCACCAACAGTGTGACGTTCAGCACTGACAGTGACGTTCAGTAATGACGTTCAGCACTGACAGTGACATTCAGCACTGACAGTGCTAGTGACGCTTAGCACTGACGCCACTGTTACCCAGTCTGTCCACCGTACTGCTGCTGTCCACCCATGGCGGGAAGCCAGGGTACATGTCTCCTGTATTTTATTACTGCTGTTAGCCAAATGGAAGCACTACGAAAACATCAATTCACAGGCCAAACAGATAGCCGTCTATATATCAAAATGGATCCAGCTTGTCCTGCGGGGCCAAAAATAGTGAAAGATTGAAAATGTCACGATGTGAGATGTTAGATGTATAGCCAATCTCAGAAGGAAGAGTAATGTGTGGCTAATTGGCGAACGGCTACATGAATCTCCCTCAGGACTGAAGGTACAGGGAAAGAGTTTCATATTTTAGGGTGCAGGGAGGCCAATACACAAACTGAAGCTCGTCTCACATCTCTTCCTACGTCAGCACCACGATCTCAATTCCTCTTCCTACGTCAGCACCAAGATCTCAATTCACATTCATATTTTCATTCAATGTTTCTTTATTTTTAGGTAACAAACAAAGTCATGATTCAGCAAGAGATAAATCCCCCCCCCCGCCCACACGCACGAAAAAAGATTTCTCGTTATGTTCTGACCAAATGCTGCGCTATTAATTAAAAACAAATGCCTTAGGCTCATACTGTGCGCTCAACAGTAGGGTAAGCGGTGTTATACTGTGCTCGTTCTAAACAGGTCCAGGTCATAAAATTGCCCTTAAATGGTAAACATGCCCTTATCTCTTAAGTGGTGAGAGGCTCGGCGGAAGCAGAATGCATCAGATAAGCACTCTCCCCCCGCGGTGCAGCGGCGCACCTCCAGCTCTGCGGGCCAGACTTACTGCCACAAACTGGTTATTCTCCAGCTTAATGATGTCACCCACTCGCACATTCATCCACTTCTCCTTCTGAAGACTGGGAGTGGAAGAGAGGGGAGAAAGGGAGGGAGAGAGAGACATAAAGGGAGGGAGAGAGAAAGAGAGAGGGAGAGAGAGATGGGGAAGCAACACCAAGGTCAAGGTCAAGGTGAACTTTATTATCCCACAAGGGGAAATTCATGTGGTGAAGGCAGTCAGAGTCGCAGCACGCAGGTTCACATGCTGCCCATCAGTGAGGCTTCAGTACGAAGCCTAAACCAATAAATCACCCTCCCACAATAATCACTAACATTCAATTAGCCAGTGAGTGACCACTCATCCTCAACAGTCGCTCATTAGGAATAATCAATAACTACACATCCACAATAATCACTAACATTCAATAGTGACCACTCACGCTCAACAATCACTCATCAATAATGCGTAACTACACATCCATAATAATCACTCATTATCAATAACCAATGACTACACATCCATAATAATTCCTTATCAATAATCAATGACTACACTTCCATAATTATCACTCAATATCAATAACTAATGACTACACATTGATAATAATCCCTCATTATCAATAATCCGTGACTAACACATCCACCACAATCCCCAGCCCATGCTGCAGACTCACATGCCGTTGATGAGGACCTGAGACTGCCGGTTGTTCACCTGGTTGTCGCTCTTGTGACGAAACTGCAGGGAGGACAGCAGCACAGTGCATCAGTGGAACCCGCAGCAAATGCGAAGATCTACGTTCACTTTTTAAACATTCCAATATTCCACCTCTTTAGAACAATCCATTCACCCCTCCACACCTCTCTCAAGTGCAGTGACCTACACAGCCTGCATGGCCACTGAACTGCAGGAACAAGTTACCTCGAGTAACCCCAAACACCTGGGGTTACACGAGGTAATCTGGGGGAAAATAAATACTACATAAGAAAAAAAAAGAAGAATAAAAGCCAGTTTAAATGTAATAATGTACGATAAATGCGCTATTTTTCTCGATTCTGTAAGACCAGGAGCTGTATTCTAGTTGATGTCACTGCGGTGTCTTTTGAGGCCACAGTCATAAAGCAGCCAGTGCTGCAGAGACTCAGCTTCCAGACGCTGCCAGCCTGTCTGTTCAGGCTGACTGAGTGCACAGCCTGTGCTGCAGCGTCTCCCTCACAGGGCAACACCGTGTGCCGCCGCTTCGCGCTAGCGCAGCTAGCGCTGTGGTGAGGTCAGTCAGTTATTCACCCTCTCTCTCCCTCTCTCTCTCTCACAGCGTGGGCAGTGTTATGCCTCGCCGTGGTGCGTCAGAGCTGTAAACTCTGCGGCCTGGGGCCGGTATCTCTCCTTTCTCGTTCTTCTCCAGTCTCCCTCCGCTGCGTTACTGCTCTGTGAGGCTTGTCTTTTCCTCTCTCTCTTAGCCTGGGGAGAGCTGCATTATTTGTGCGTACCAGGCACAGTAAATCTGCAGAGATGAGGCTGCCTTCCCCCTCAGTGGTGGTAGGGTTGTGTTAGCAGTGTGCTGTGAAGAATATGCAAGCCTGGTCTCTCTCTCAGTATCGATAGGAATGCGTGCCATCGATGTGCATAGGTGCATTGAATGGCTGTGCAAGGCTGGTTTCCCTTAGCAACGTCGGCGTAGGTTGAGCATTGCATTGTGGGTCAGTGCTGTAAATTGTATTTAAGGGTGGTCTCTCTCTTAGGGCTAGTAGGGTTGTGCATCGTTGCGTTCACCGTTGGACTGAACATGCCTGTGTGAGCCTGGTCTCCTTCAGAATTGGTGGGGTTGTACCAGGGTTGGGGTCAGTTCTAAATTGAGCAAAGAATTGCCAATGCATTCCAGTTTGATTTTTGAATTTTAATTCGAACCCGAGATAGGTGACAGGAAATAAAATTTAACCTGAATGAAAGGAAATGGAATTTAATTGAATAAAACTTTTATGTACATTTCCTAATGAATCCCTTAAGACCATCGCACTGGTAGGGCTGTGCAGTAGCGCACTTCAGTGTCGTACATGACAAGGCGTGAGGCAAAGTCATCACTCACGTAGTCGTCTGTGGCGTCCTTCACTGCAGTGATGCTCAGCACCAGGACTAAAGGCACAATGGTGGTGAACCAGGACAGAGAAGAGATCTGAGGGATCAGCTGGAAGGGAGAGAGAGAAGCAGAGAGAGAGAGAAAGAGAGAGAGGGTGTTACCACAGTCATACATAAGATAATCATAGAGTGACACAGCGTTCCTGTGTGTTCCTGCCCACAGAAAGAAAGGGATGGTGGGGAGGGAGAGAGAAAGAGAGAGGGGGGGAGACAGATGGGGAAGAGTGCATAAGCGCCACATCACAACACTTTTGCCATATATTTGAATGCTCTGGCTGGAAACCACCTCAAAAAAAAATTTCAGGAAAAAAAAAAAGGAAACGTGTATTCCAGGAGAGCTCTCTGCTCTGACTGGAGGACAGGGCAGGAAAGGGGAAAGGGAGGCACTGAGGGGCGACCCGTCCCTCCAGCGGAGCTGCGCCTGGGGGCCGTGGAGGCGGCGAGGGAGCCCTCGTCCTGGGAGAGCATCTTCTGCGGCTGCACTACACACGGCCAACATGGCAGGTCAACATCTAACACAGGGGAATGGATGCAATGCAGCATCATTACTGCACCGCAACACGCACAGCTCTGAAGAGGGACACAGACAGAAAGACGGCAACCCAGAGGAGAAGAGGCGATGTATGTAGGTCTTTACGGCGTGCAGAATTTAACCAAAAAGGCTTTAAAATAGGAACGTGACTGCGGAACCACAGCTAGAGAGAAAGAGAGAGGAGAGAGAAAGGGAGAGTGGGAGAGAGAGAGAGAAAGGGAATAGTGGTAAACACTGCACCAGCTCCCCAGAGAGGGAGGGGAAGGCCATTTATTTCTTAAACAATGCCTTAGCCGCCAGCGGGGATTAGGTGGAATTAATATGCAGCCCGTTGCAAAACCGCGGCTGCAGCACAGAGTCTCCGGCCCCCTCCTCCTCCCCCTCTCTAATGCACCTGCGTCCTTCAGCCGGTACCTGTGCCCTTCTGGGGCCTGTAAACCGATAGCCCCATCTCCACTGGCCGCGTCCCACTACAGCTGCCTACGCACTCCGTATCCCCCCACACCCCCCACGGGCCTCCTCTCCTGCCTTACGTAATGCCTGCCTCCACACACTGGTGACTGACAGGTGGTGAACAGCCAATCAAGGTTCGGATGCAGGTTTGCTTCACTAGCGTAACTACACACAGCATTCAAGTAACAAACAGTGACACAAACGGTTAGAGTAATAACATGCTGAATGATAACAAAGTCGTCAGAAACGTAATCTAAATATAGGAATACCTGCATGAGGATATTGATCCACCCAAAACAAAATGTCCGACAACATGGCCTGAAATATAAAAGCTGCGAGTTGTTCCAGACGACCAAAGCATTAGAATCTGTGTGACTATTGTGTGCGCTTGCCTACATTTTCCATCAGCAGCTAGAATCTCAATAGCAATTTCTATGGACCACTCACAGTGCTTTAAGAATCCATTCTTTGAGAGCACGGAGTGCTGGTGTGCTGTTCCAACGGTAATAGAGGTAATATGCACAGGATGTACACACACACACACAGAAACAAGAAAAAGGAAAATCCCCCCAACTGGATTGGAATAATACCCAGAAAATATTCTCTTCCATTTTATATGCAAACTGGAGAGCTGTACACACATTTCAGCCTCAGCAAGAGACCGTCGTCATCACATACTATCAGCAGTGCACTGCCAGCAGTGTTCAGCGGCGAGTGAGCATGCCCAGTAGGTGTCACGTCTCTGTGCATCAGCTACTGATAGATGAAGCTTGTAACGGCTCATTTACCACTTTCTCCATGTATCCTTGATCCCATACTTTCATCCTACCGTCTACCCTCACACTCTTCTCCCTGCCTGCTTTTCCAAATGCGCCAAACACAAACTCTCTATTTAAACACACGCACACTTTAACTCACAGACTCAGAAGGGACTTTGCTTACCTGCAGTATGAGCAGGAAGAGGAAGTAAGTGTTGGCCACTTCCTGGAACTGCTCGAACAGGTTGACCGGCAGGAAGGTGATGATGTTGTACTTGGAGGTCATAATGCAGTTATTCTAAAAGCGAGAGCAACACAGAGGAATGAGAAAGGACGAAGACAACGTGGACGAGCGGGGCGGGGGGGATCGAAGGCAAGGAGGACAAGAAAAGACGGAGCGGAGAAAGAGACCGGTGGAATAGGGCCGTGATAAATCCCACTGACATTTTATCTGTTTTTTGGCAAACCTTGAGAAACAGCGCCACGGTCAGTCCCCGCTCCTTAAAAACAACTGCATTACAATGGACTGGAGCATAATTGACTTGGCAGCGTTTCGCTCTGCCGTTCTTCGATGGCTTACCGCGTACTGGAACTTCTCGTTGTACTCCCTGTCGTTGGCTCTGACCTTCCTCTCCTCCTCTGCGGAACAGGAGAAATAAAAAAAGCGCTTCAGTTTTAAACAGCGACGAGACATGGAATTCACAGCTTTTATATTTCAGGCCACGTTGTCGGACATTTTGTTTTGGGTGGATCAATGTCCTCATTCACCTATAAGCGCGGCTCAGACAGGAATACACTGCGCACTGTTGATTGAGAAGATTGGGTGGGTGGGGGGGGGGTGGGGGGTGTTTGTGTCAAGATCGATGAGGCTCCAGAGTTTATTCACAGACTGCTTGTCTGAAATGGAGGCAATTATCTACAATCTTTAATTGTGCCTAATTTGGCTGACATTTCCATCCAGGATGGGGGGAGAGAAACAAGTACTGGATCCAAAGTCAACAGTGTTTTAACAATTCGCTGGCAGCAGGCCAGGTTGAACCGGGACTCAGAACCATGTAGGTTATCAGGCCAGAATCCTGCCCACAAATCCCCGAAAGAGAGCACAGAATAAGATGTAAAACCTGCTATCGATTTTGCTGCTTTCAAGACTGCTACTGATAACTACGCATTTCCACATATTACAGTCACACTGACATTCCTACTGTTCAGATAAAATTCAGTGACTATAGTCCACACAGTGCACGTGGTATGCTAAGCATACATATAACCAGCAGACCACCTGCAGTGCTTCTAAAAAAATATGACATGATGCCACAATATAGGCTACCATATCTGTATATATAGCACAGTTTCAAGAAATACTTCAAATGCAGTAATGCAGAGATGCTAAAATTCAGCCCCTGAGGCCAGTAGTTCTGCTGTTTTTCTCTCTTTTCCTCTTCTCTCTTTCTCAATCAACTAACTATCAGGTGGAAAAGAGGACCATCGGTTTCTACGACTGGCCTTAAGGACCATATTTGGGCATCCCTAACCAACAGAAGAATTCAGCAGTACGGTTACATATCAGCTCTTACATTTACCGAAAACATGGCCGCATTACTTAAAACCCAGTGGACCGTGGCTATGCCCGTCCGATGCGGTAATGACCCTGCAATAATAAACCTCCACAGTCGATACCGCCGGAGATCAGGATGCTGAAGCTGTGAGGCGCACCTAAGCACTCGCACAGATGCCTGAGGCAGCAGAAACGCACTCCAGGACAGGACGGCATCGCTGGCTCCTGCTGCTGTCGGAGATTAGCTGAGGCGCCGAGGAGCCGCGGCACAGACTCCGCCGCGCTCCGCGGGATCGCCGTGATGTCATCGGCAGCACGGGAGGACGCGCAGGGCAGTACAGCGGCTTATAGGACTTCTGAGCTGACGTGCTGCTTGTCACCTCAGCATATGCACACGCACAAACGCACGCCTTCAGTGCCGCAGGGGAGATGGTGAATAATTAATGGAGGTCACCTTTTCCCTCTGTTTTAGGCCTGTTCAGAAATGTTCAGAGGCTTCCCATTAATGGTCTCGCTACAGTGAACTGGTTGCCACGTGTGTGTATGCTGCCCTGTGTGCATCCGTGTCAGCGTGCTTGCCGGGTGTTTTGTCACTAACTGCTATAGATCTGCAGCAGACCTGCTATGGAAGGCATACGCGTTTCGTAGGCGTCGGGCAGAATAATGCTTAAACTTGTAGCTACACTGCGGCTTGGTTTAAGGGTCAGTGCCGGCCGGGGGGTCTCTGTGGTGCTTTCCAGTCCGAGCGGGGGGACGCTATGAGCCCTGGTGCCTCACCGCCAGTCTGCATGCGAATGTGTGGACCTGAGCTCATGCAAGAGCCAGAGACCTAGTCCTCCTGCCTCAGGACTGCTAAGACATAGGAATGCAATGGCCAGAAGAGCTGAGATTTTGCAGGGGTTGGCGCAGATGAGGCGATGCAGGCAGGGGCTGGTGAGGCAGAGCCCGGAGGAGAAGAGAACACCCCCCCCCCCCCCCCCCCCAGCATTTTAAAAGCCTTCCGGCTAACATGGGGGTTATTTGGGAAACCCCATTTCACTCCCTGCCTCTTATAATATTTATGAGAGCGCTGTTAAAAATGAAAAGGCAGCCGGGTTTCACTAGAGTTTGTGAGTACAGAAGGGAGGACAGCAGTGCCCATGCATGCACGGATGTACGTGCACACCCACACACACACACACACACACACACACACGCACACAAACAGCTGCATGGCTTCACAAGGAAGGTCCAGCAGAACTACTGCTCCACAAACATCAAACAGGGCTTAGATGCTACGATTACAAATATTGCACAAAGACAAGGGCAGAAGCCGTTTTTCTTCTGAACTACTAACAGCAAGACCCAGACACACAGAAGTGCATGTTCAGTGTTATACAGAGATGTGAAAAAGCACGTTAAGCAAAACCTCAGCTTGGACTAAATATGCACACACAAAACGTATCACGAAACCTAACTGTTCCCCATTACCATAGGCCACAAGATAAAATGAGAACACCTGCAGCACTTCTGCAGAAACAGGAAGCAGTGGGGGTGGGGGGCAGGTCTAAGCTTTCAAGAGGTGCTTTCAAAAGCATCCCCCCCCCCCTCCCCATGAGAAAAACAGGCTCAAACAGACTCCAACCAGCTTGCTGTGGTTTTCCTGTCCAGAGCAGAGCAGTGAACTGGCTAAGGCGTAACGGTGTTGGCTGAAGAGCTCAGTCGGGCTGACTAAACTCCACATTAAACTGTGAGATGATGACGTTTCCGTGGCGACACGCCCTTGCTGCAGCCCCTTTGACAGCGATTCCACATCGCAAAAATCAGGAACAATACATTTACCACAGTGCTCCTTGGTAACGACAGGCTATCGTCTCCCCTGAAGCACCAGCAGTCATTCACTCTGCTCTCCCATTATTACTGGAAAATGAGAAAATGCTCCAGCATTTTTTTTTAACCGAATTTAGGTATAAGTGAATGTTCGTGTGGTGAATTAATCGGGAGTATTTGATTGCTGCTGTAATTTCATCCGGCCCTCAGTCTCCCATCTCGTCTCTACTCACTCCCTGCTTCCACCTCTCCCTCAAGGTCACTGTGGCTGCCTCCTCCTCTCTGTCCAGCTTCCGTGTGTGATCGCAACTAAGGGTAATCAACACCCCCTCCCCAGCCAGTACACACACGCAGACACAGACACACGCATGCACAGACAGACACACACACACACACGCACGCACACGCACACACACACACACACACGTACGCACGCACTCTCCACTGGCCGATCCTATCTGCCCAGCGATGACTAGGCTGGCGATGACATAATGCCTTATCAACCAAAACAGTAATCCTTGCTGGTTTCCAGAGAACAAGTCCGCATCACTTCCCAGAAGCGACCTTACATCACACCAGCAGGAAATTTAAAAATGGAGCACCGGGTCTTCCTGCATCACTGCATGTTGTTGACATCAGGCTCACATTAACAGAGTCACGGGAATATGCATATGCATGCATTTGTGGTATTGTGCTCATACCATGTCCACAGTTACACATTTGTGGACATACACATCCCGACATCTGCACCAAGCCCCCCTCTTTTTCAGCATGCAGTGACATTCTGTGCAAAGCTCCTGCGCATGACTGTGAATTCCGGCTGTCCCGACGCCATTCCCCTGCAGGCTGCAGAGAGGACGGCCCGTGACCGCGCGCGTGGTGCCGAATGCTGAGTGACAAGGACCCGAAAAAAGGGCCACGTGCCAACGTGACCGGCGACTGACTCATCACGGATATTGGCAGCGAGATCGGGCACGGTAAGCACGCGCAAGCGGTCAATGCAAAGACCGCCCTCTCCTTACAGGGCTTCTGTCATCAGCCACGGATAGGACACCATGACAACGTATAAAGACCAGCCTGCAGTCACCTACAGCATCAGGTAGAAATCAACCAATCAGAACCTAAAGAGAACACTAAATGGGCAGAAAATGCGATTTACTGGACAACCTGCTTTGCCTCCTCTGTCAGTGAGCATTGACCTGGATCTCACCTTCATGATGTGAAGGTCCCAGATTAAAAAAACCGGGCTACAGCCCCCCAGGAGATAGGGGACAAAGCCCAATCAGTTAGAGTACCTTTAAACGGCAGTTGGACGCGGGCCATTCTGAGAGCCATACGCACCCTGTATCCCCTTCCGCTTCAGATATAAATATATGGATAAAGACGCACTTTGCCTGTTAACCATCAGCTGCCTGCGCAGGTCCTGCAGTCGGTGTCTAATTCTACACGGTGGAGAGTTAAATCCATACGGTGCAGTAAGTCCCTGAAGCGAATGCTTAAAAAGCAAGGCTCCTGAAGCCTGTGGGCTTTCTGTGGGTAGCCATGGCTGAGCCTCCATTTCAGGTCAGCCTTGGTACTCGCAGAGACGTGACTTCACGCCAGATGAGCTCAACCTGACTTAATCGGAGTCACCTACTGGGATGATGAAAATTAGAATCAGGCATAAAGCAGCCTGATCAGAAATTGGCAGGAGCACCACATGGAGGATGGGAAAATAAGGAAGGTCATGAAGACTCTTATTTGACATTAGCAGTTTGCCAGCGGTGCAAACTGGGCCAGTTTAGAACATCCTGCTCAGAAAGCCTGACTGGCACCTGCCCTATGTGAAAACTAGCACAGGATATTTTAAGCTTACTCCTGGATTTAAATTGGGACAGGGCCGATTTTAATCAAAGTAGAATGAGCCGCCTGTAATTCAGAAGACTCAGAACAAAGAAGCACCCAGCCTCTTCGCTAAATTAACCCCGTTAAGCGAATGTTTTTTGGATTGTTTTTTCAAAATTCAAAGTCAGAGTTCTAGAACACAATTGCTTTCAATTAGTAGTAGTGATTGCTACATTAACATCAGAATGTTCAGTGAAGAGCATTCTAATCACATATTTGTCATCATAAACCATAAAGGGTTAAAACAAGTGCCACATTTCACTGCAACACTCGGTCAACCTTTAGCCAACACCGACCAGGGCAGCCTTTGCAGTGAATGTGACAGGTGGTAATATGTGAGTTATGGAGGTTAGTGGTGTGTTGACCCACAGGGTCAGATTTGTATGTGCGTGACGGGGGGCTGGGGGTGTCACCAATGAAACTAAGGTGAAGTGTGGGCACACACAGATGATGGAGACACTGGAATTACTGTGAGGAAAAAAATGAAATGATGGAGAGAGGAGGGGTGGGGGTGTAAAGAAGGAATGAATGTCAACACAGTAAATGGGCAGGAGACATGGAATGTTTTTATTCACTAACTGTAAAGATTGCCAGGAAGCCAGCAATAAGCATACGAATCCACAATTCTGGTGGATTTCTGTGTTGTCATTATGTTAGCAGCCTAGATGTTACAAAGTAACAGGTATAGCGCAAATGTCAAGTAAAGCACTTAACCCAAAACATGTCATAAACAGTTAGAAGTATCAGGTGTACAACACAAGAATTCAAAAACTTGAAAATGTAAGCATTTCAAGCACATTTGTCCAAATGTGAATGAAGTCAATAATTAAACACAAAGCTGGTACCTGTCCCTTTATTTTTCTCTTTAGCTGCATTGAGTCCATGTTTTTTCCTTTTGAGTGGCAGAACGATGGGAAACCACTTCTCCGGGATATCTTTCGGGACAGTCATATTTGACTGCCTTTTTGTATACTTATTCAAAGTCTAGTTTACATGGTTGTAACTGTGAATGAGGATGCGCAAATTGAGAAATGTACAACCGGTGGGAAAGCAGCGCTCTAGATTGTTATTCTGTACGCAAAAAATCAACGGCAAAATCACTACATATTGGATAATTTACACATTTCATCCAATTATCTCTCCATCGCCGGACTTATTTTGCCAAAGGTTACTGTGGCAATTTGAGTAATCTTTTTTAAAGCTCCGATGTCATCAAACTCTCCGTCTGACATGTCATCAACTGAAACGATAGCAGGTTGTCATTAACAACGAATTAGCGGTCACAAAAATAAAACATCAAAGTCCATCACCGAAGCCGATTTGTTTATCAGAAATCTTCACTGCACAAATGCGAAGCATGTGAACCACTGATTCGGAATTAAATGTAACTAAATCTACAGCTTTATAGTGTTTAAATGAATCTTTCGGCGGAGAGAGAATTTGAGATCAGGTTGAGCACAGCCACATCACAGCTGGAAAAAACTGGTTACAATCCTGTCAATGCCCTTCGAGATGCAATCAACCATCGTAGGATCCAGTTCTGTGGTTTTGTGATATTTGCTATCTAGCCGCATTTCTTCCTATTCATTTCATTCGGCTTCTGCTTAACACTTATCGACTGGATTTGACAGCAGTCGCGCTGTAAAACCATTAAAAGCAATGACTTCCTTGACGATTAGATGCGCCGACTGTTTACGGAGTTCACTACAACCAATAAAGTAAATATTCGCTACAACCAATAACGTAAACATGCTTCCCAGACACAGACTAGCGCCACAGAACCACGATGCTGTTTTTATACATTACGTAAGCAGTAGGGTTGATGATTTGCTGAAGGTGTAACCAATAGATGGCAGCGAATGACGTTGCCAGGGCAACTGCATCTGCAGGGGCGTGGGAGAGAAACGGATTACGGGAGAGAGAAACCGAGTGCCATTTTGGCTCAAAAAGGGACGAACATATGACAACGTAATAAGGCATTTTGAGCCAAAGTGGCGACACAGACATCACAGTTGTATGACTTTGGCAGGCTGGTTGTTTGGAGGAGGTGAGCGGGGACACTGCGGAAGGTGAGTGAGGAGGCAGGTGTCTGTGCACATGCGGCAGAGACGGTCTTGTGCGAGTAGAGGACAGGCAGTAAGACAAACACTCGCATACGCACAGACGTGTGCACGTGCATCTAGATTCTAAGCTTTTTTGTTGCAATGCGCAACAGTACAGACGCCACACGGCAAAGCCCTGACAGGAATAAATAGGTTAAATAAAACGGCTACACATCTAAACACTATGGAATACATTTCCTATGGTGCTGAACTGTATTTGTGCCTGCTACATTAGACAACTGCACTAACATGACAGATGCCAAGGTATGACACTAATATAACACTGATCCTAAAGCACTAATACAGCAGCCTTATTAATATTGGTTGATTATTGCTAGAATACAAGTATACATTGAAATGCCACCAGTAGTGAAAATACTGATATTTTCTACTAAATACTTTGGTTCAAAAAACGCTTTAAAGCCATTAACAACAAACAGTAACTGACTTGTCAGTACCACTACTGCAGTGTGATCCCACAACCAACGTAAACATAATTTTAGGAAAGCTAAACACACTTTTCCAGCATGACTTAATTCCAAATTCTGCATGTCACACAGGAAGTCAATTTTTGGATGACCTGGACTGTCACATGGTCTCCTAAGATCAAGCTGTGGGAGAGCTTCTATTGCGCAATCATCAATGTTAAACGTTTGAAACCATAAAACCCTGCCAAAATTTGATTTGAATAAGAACCAGAAAAGACAGGCATTTTGATGAATATGGACTACTGTATCCCTGTGAACAATAGCGGACACTGTTTGGAAGGAAGAATGGACTCAGGCAGGAACATTAAGCGACTGGCCTCTGGGAAGAGCATGAGCAAGTCTGTCTGTGCCGCTTCAGTTAAGACCCCTCACAACTGGGCATAATAAAGCAACAGTGCTGAGCGGAGACAGTGCTGCTCGGGCTCAAAGCGAACATTAATAAAATATCCGCTGACTTCATTTACACCAGAGAGGCACCCTCAACCCAGACTGTGCACACTGTGACCAAGCCAGTCTGGAGCAAGGTGACGTGACTGACCATGGTTCCAAGCATTTCAAAAACCCAAAGCAATAATTTTTTTTATCCCTGATTTTTTAATTTTCTCCCAAAGTTCACCCTTGATTTGATCTTTTTCTGCCAATTTGGAATGCCCAATCAAAAAAAGTCAACTGGCTTTACCCAGGCTGCTTGTTCATTTTAATCCTGCATTTGGCTTTTCGCCAAACAGTCCAACTGCTTTCATTGTTTCAACAGATGATAAGGCAAGGTTGTGATGTAGTCCAGACCCAATGCACTTTTTAGACAAAGACAAATGAGGAAGCACTTAACTTTTTAATTTCAAAGCACTTTAATTTTGTGTTATGCCATATAACACAGTTCCCCCTGACTCAGATCCAATGATATAAAAAAATGTGCTACCTTATCGTTCATTGATCAATGCAGAAACATTCTTATTTTTCCCCAGAAAGCGAACACAGAGTCAAACAGATGACTTTACTGCATGTGGCGAATTAGCAATTTACCACAGCAGGGCCCAGCAATATCAGGTCAAGCACACACTCATTAAGAACTTGCATGACTAAGAACAATGCATGGATAAACAATGCAGTTTGTTTAATACATTACTAATTTCCAAACCAAACTGTGAATCTATTGTTTAGTGTAAATGCACATCTTAACCCATCCAATCTTCAGTTCCTGTTCACAAAATAATGCATACACCAATGATAGCCTCATCTCCTTTCATGTTGCACTGCAAAAAGGATAGCCATTTTGCTTATTTAAACATTTTTCTATTCCTTTCTGATTCGTACCAGTTACTTCTCTTGAGCAGCAGTTAGCCATATATGCGAGAGTTTGACCAGCCTTTAGGAGACAGGAGGAGATGCAGAGAGTAGAGACAGGTGGCCATGCAGAAGATCACTGACACTAGTAGTGGGCCATCAAGTAGTCATTAGTCCTGGCCAATTTAAATGAAATTATTCCGCTCTCCGTTCTGTCACAGCTCTGCACTGTCAGCTGCCAAATGAAATTGCACAGCATGTCAGCCCTTACTATTGGCTGAGCCTGCGATTCTGTTTAGAAGCATCTAGAATCGACCATAGGAGTGAAAGAGGATCTAGAGAACCTAAACGTCACACGATGCATAGGTGGCATTACAGAGCATTAGCCAATTACTGATAGCAGCCATGTGAAGAGGAACCGTTTGAGCTGGTTACAACAGGAGTGCTGAGCAGTTCCACACTCACCTGGAGGAGGCTTCTCTTTGAACATTTCCACTCACAGGACGTCCCGCCACAATGTCCCATGGGAGAATCTGAAAGGGTCACACCAGCAAAAGGATGTCATGGATAACAGGGGGAAATTAATTCATTGAGACCCTCAAGGTTCTGAAGCCAATTACTGTTTTAAGCGTACATTACCATTAACCTTCTATTCAGACTCCTGTCTACACTCATGCATCCCTCCTCCCCCATAATCTGAAGAATATCTACTTACAAATTACTCATCCCCCGAATCAGCTATTAAATCTCATACTTAATCCTTCCTTTTCTCAAGCACCTGTTTTGAAATACACACCTTGCCAACATGAGGAGTGTGCAGATTTGCTTTGGGTGTCCCCTTCTGCTGAAGACATACCGGAGTATACAATACCACATCAGCAGTTCCTTTCTCTTCTCACATTTCACTTTGTGCCCTAAATTTACTTTGACTGCATATTTTCTTAGTATTCTCAATTCCACAACCACAGGGTCCCATACATGATGCTTTGAGCATTCCTCCCAAGAGAATCTTTCACAATCCTTTGGTCCACACCATCTTCTTTGGTGGGTTGCCCTCTTCAATTCAAAATTTAAGCTCACAGGCAGTAGTAACCAGGTTTTTCACCAAAAAATATTGATACTTGCTGGAGTTCATAATTCTGTTGACTTTAATAACAGTCCTAGGACATGTACGTAGTTGCAAAACAAACCCATAGCATCAAATTTCACCAGGCACAATGTCCTTTTCAACTTAAGCACTCCCCTTCCAAATTGTTCATTTTTTTTTGCACTTATTGATTATAAGTGGCCCATCTAGGTCTTCTTGGTGATACTGCATTTTTGTATTCCTAAATCTAACACTGGTGCTCTCCACTTCTGTACGGCACCCTGTATGAGGGCGTCCTCTAAATGATTGTAATGTAATTTGACACCGAAACCACCTCCGGTATCTGTGGCTATCTGTGTTCTGGTCTCACAGGAACATAATAAATGGCCCAATCAAATTTCCCAGCTCCAAACTCGAGACACTTTTTTCTCCAATAGAGGCTTTTTTGTTCTAGCAGCCCTTACCTTAACCCTATTAACATGGAGGTGGCATCTGATGACAGCTTTTGAGACCACATTTTGCAGATCTCCAACTGAGGTCAGTGAATTTCTCTTTGCCTTCCAGACCATCTGAACTCTCTCCCAGGCGGTTCTACCAATGTTCCAGTGGCTTTAAACTTCTTAAATACTGAACTAATAGTGGAAAGAGGCATCTAGTGTTCTCTTTGTCTGTAACCATCACCTGATATGTGATGGATGTAGCCTAAATCCTTTGATTTGTTTCCATGATGACTGATGCCACGTGTATTTTATTGCGTGTTTCCTCATTTTCACACCCCATTGAAACAAAAAGCCAGGGGAGGCCACAACACAGTTCCATGAGACTGAGATTAACTGAAAAAGCAGCATGTTAATGCAGATTTATTTTATGTGGATTTCATTCAAAATAATGATTAGGGGTGTGGGTAATTGTGACATATTGCTTGATAAATCTTTTTCTCAATTGTATTAGTATAAAAGAATAAAATTTTCAAACGTTTTAATGATATAATACATTACCTGTATCATTCATACTTGATCTCAATGTCTAATTTCATATTTTCAGGTGTGAAAAATCTACAAATTTTGATAAAAGTGCAAAATATAGCCACAATATTATTTGAGACTATGGGGCACATGTAGGCATGTTCTTTTGCACCCGTAATCTTTACTTGCAGCTGAATTTACTGTTATTACACATCTCCACTTTATTCGCAATGAATAGAATAGCCCAGCAGGGTTCCTTTAAAAAAAGAAAATCAATAATGCTTAGCGTATGTTACCACTCACTTTATACCATTAGGACACTTCATTATGGTTTATTACCTAATGGGAAATGATACCCAAAATCTCTTCACGGGAAGCACTGCTGCCATCTGGGAGGGTATTTCAGAAAAAACTCAGAGTTACCCAGCAATAGAAAACATAAACCGATTCTGCCAGGTTTTCGCCAGTATCCAGACTGACCGTGGCAAAGATAGCTACAGCTCACAACTGAACTTCCGTGGGCGGGGCAGATTATTGCAGCCTTCAGCCAGGAATAAATATGATTAAGATCACATATGTAATATCATAATCATGGGGAAAGAGATTTCACGACAAACACCCCATTACAAAAAACCCATTAACCTTTATGAAATGCAACACCCATCACATGCAATGGTCTGAGGCTAGCTGTGGGTGGAATCAATGTTGTGAAAGTTGACAGAACCCAAGTTCTGGTCTGACCAATCCGTGCACTGTGTGTCATTCTGCATGGCCCTGTGCCATGCTACTGCCCCTTCTCCATATGCAATAATGACCTTAATGATGCACCAGCGCAATGCTTGCACTTTCCTGAATCTCCCCTTAGCCTCAAAACAATCTGGTGCTAATGGTGCCACTTTTTAATGGGTGATTAGTGGGTGTGGTTTGATTGGGCTGAGCCCTTACAGCACATGCAATGCACAACCCTACAGCCAATACAGGAAGTGTCAGTTTCAGAAAGTAAATGTATCCCTCCAGTTCTATGGGTCCCTTTCAATTAAACTCTGAAATAAAACATCCACTTGTCCACTGAGTGCCTTGTTAAATGAAAATGGTTTAGAAAACCAATAAATGTAAATTGGGGCTCAGACATGATCAGGTTTCAGGTTTAAGAAATCAGGACACAACCATAACAAAGAACCAGGAGCTCTTAGTCGACTTGCAGACGCATAAGCTTTAGCAGAAAGGGGAAATGTATGAAATGTGTTTCATTAGGCACATTGTTTCTCACGCATGCTATGACCGTATTTACATTTACTTGTTGAATTAAAAGATTCTTTTATAGCATTACCTAAAGTCCGAATTTAGGTTTTCCAAGTAAGTATCATTGTCAGTACTCCGTAGAACCTTGCTGTCCCCTCCAGCATTCAAATCTCAAGGGAAAGAGGTAGCCAAAACAATTTAAAATAATGGGCTCCAACCCAAAATGTGTGAATTTCGCAATCACCATTTGTGTCCTAAATATGCTGCACCTGACTGGGACCTTTTCCAGCACGTGAAATGAATGTCTTCAGGCACAGAGATACTGGTGATAAAACAATGGGGATCTCTGGACACGCAGCATCCTCTCTTTACTGAACCTGAGCCTGGGTATATGGTTATTTATGTGCGCAAGGACTGGGGAGGAAGTGGTAACAGCAGACAGGCTGTAGGGCACGAGCGTGTGTAGAGCGGCTTCAGACAGGCCCTGTTGCAGTGTTTACTCTTCAATTTTATGGGGATAAATCACTGCCTCGCAAATGCCCGTCGCATGCACCCAAAAACCAGGATGTGCCTTCCATTCTTCCACAAAAGATACATTTTGCAACTCACACTCCACTATTTTTGTTCCTTTAATCATCAAATGTAAGAAATGCCTCCTTTCACTTACCCTCCGCAGAGGGAACTGGATGCCTGTCTGAAGTTCTTTTGTTTGCTCAAAAGCTCATTGATCCCAGAATCTAATTTTGCCTCACATTCTCTTATACATGATATCACAGATACTGCCTCAGTACAAGGTTGGGGGGAAAAATCCATTATATTTCAGATGTGCTAGAGCATCAGCTCATACTCTGAATAGACTGCTGGGGCAAAGAAGTGCAGAAATACGCAAGATAGCCTAATGTTAAGAAATCAAGATGCCTCCAAAACCACTTAGAACATAACCTTGAAATCTTCACATGTAAAACACCAGTGTAGAAGCTTGTACATAACGTCTCGTTGGAAATCACAGACGCTAATATCCAGCAATATTTTTGTCCTGTGATTGTTTGTATTTGTACTGTACAGAAGCATTTGAGCTGAAGATCCTTGAGTTATTCTGACTGTAGGACGTAGGGATTCTAACAGTCTTGTTTTACTACTGAAATGTGTGCCATGTTATGTTCCTTGCAGTTGAGATTTTAATAGTTTGATGGCAGGAAGGCAACAGAATGTGAGAATAAAAATACATTCACAAAATATGAACCAATATAAGAACCAATCATTCAGGCACTAAACTGTGCGTTCTACTTTGCACAGTTAGCCTAAATGCATACAAATGTAAAATGCTTGCACAAAAGCCCACCATCACTGAATCAAAATGAGAGCAGCATGGCTTGGTTGCAAACTTGGTTGGAAGAGCAGGAACTGAAAATAAACTGTGGAGGTTTCTACAAATAACATTCACAAATTGGCCTTGGATTCAGGTTCAGTTGATTATGAACACACATGCGCCCTTCATTATCACTTATAGATAAGACCTGTTGTCTTAAGGTACTATATATACAGTAATATAGCCTATCACCCATGGCTCTCTTTGGAAGATGACATTAACTTTCTAGCTCTAAACAGCAGCCGTGCATGCCATGCTCCATACAGGAAGCCAACCTGTAATCTGATAACGTTGGAATAGTAGAATATGGTAACCAGCAGTGTATTGTCTCACTCACAGCTAAATAAAAAAAGGGTCTTAGGGACAGTGGGGTGGCTTATCCCAGGGGTAAACCCACCCTGTTCCTTGGAGATCTACCGTCCAGTGGGTTTTCACTCCAGCCCTAACAAAACACACCTCATTCAACAGCTCTTGTTAAGCTGCTAATTACTAGAGTCAGGTGTGCCAGCTTAGGGTTGGAGTGAAAACCTACAGGATGGTAGATCTCCAGGAACAGGGTTGGTTACCACTGGCTTGTCCTGCTGAGAGCAGGCAACAGGACAGCTGTGTCGCATCATGGACCTGTGACCCACTGCGGTCAGCCGGACCCCCACTTAGCGCCTGCGCAACCCGCTTTAAAACGTGTCCTCCGCAAACTCAGTACCTGCGCAGGCGTAGCGCATGAACTGCAGAGTGCAGACAAGCAGAAGCTGACTTGACGCGTGTTGGAAGAGAGCGTGCGCTCGTCCCAGACTGAAAAAGGAAGGTGCCGCAATGAGCACAAAAAACACATTCCACACTTGGAGAAAATTGGATACATTTCTCTTCCACCCCACTGGACTCAATTTACTGCTGTATCTGCAGTTTCAAAAGCAGTTTGAGTCAATGTATTTGATGATAACTTACAAAACAAATTGTTAAGACAACAGCAAGTTTTAAGGGGTGTGTCATGAATGAAAGTTGCATTGGAAACTTCAGGGTGCACTCATTATGACGATGACCAAGCTATAAAATGCAGGCTTAGCCTTCTCCATAAGTAACAGCCAACGACATAAATATGGGACATAAAGACCAGTTTACTCATGTTCTTTTTCGGTATGGCAGGGGAAATATTAATGACCAACAGACACATACAACTGCCTAAAACTGAATTTGCCTTCATTTCCCATGATACTATGCAGACTGCTCCAGCCCAGGCGGTTTAATAACTGAAAACACTCAATATTTGAACAAGACTTGCAAGATTGCAAGATTGCAAGATTTGCAACTGGTTAGCAGTTGAGAAAACAATTCTTTTAGTTAGGTAAATAAATGTTCAGGACAGTTGAATAACATCCAGAATCCCTTTGTGTGTGTAAGAGAGAAAAACCTCTGTATTTCTAAGCCTTTTTATCCATGTTGTGGCCCCCAGAGCAAAATAGTGTCCATTTGACGTACATGGAACGTCGCCAAGTCGTCCGTGGGACGTCTCCCGAGTAACCAGAATGACAGTTGATAAAAGGTTGATATCTGGAAGTCGCCGCCATACGTCCGTACACTTCACTTTTTATTGTGATTTAGGGCGAGTTAGAAGTCACCGTTTGACATTTAACAATACTGTAGCGGTCTAGTTCGACATCAGCAGATACAGCATCTAATGTGGATGTCGACTGGACGATGACAGGAGAGCCAAGAACAACACACCCATTTCCACTTAATATGCTCTTCCATGCGACGTCGCTTGCTCACTGGAGTGTGTGTCTCTAAAATGAGTATAATTATACAAACATAAGTGTAGAGCAAGGGAATGCAAGTGTGTGCTTTCATTTGCATATAACAGTACATAAGCCATTTTTTGTGTGTGCACTCGCCTCTATGCATGCTAAATTTCCATTTGCTAGACGCTGATAAAGAAAGAAGGTGAATGTGAGAGAGGCCGCCTCTGTGGCAGGTGTTTATGCTGCATCTGCTCGGTTGCCTGGACCTGCCTCCAGGAAACTCAGTGGGACGGATGAGGGGCCCAGATCAATACGGCTCAGAAAATGCAGAGATAGACAGGGATGGATCACCTTTCAACTTCAACGGCACTCCTGTACAGAGTACCCCGCCCCCACCCCCACCCCCACTACCCAAACCTCAGCTTTGGGCTGCTTGCGTAAAGCTCTGGGCTTGATTGACCTTACAGAAGTAGGCGAGCGAGTTGGGGAATTAAAAGAACGAGGGACGCTGTGATTTTATAAGCACCTTCTAAAGCACCTTTCTTGGCTGCTGTTCAGAATTCCTTTCGACACGCCGGAGTCTGCAACAGGAATTTCAAGAAACAAGGGAACAAAACAAAGCAAAATCCCTGCTAAATGACCTTCTTAAAACTTTGCATTAACTACCCTTTGCATAAATCTCAGACACCACAATGCCAGTGTGTCAGAGACCAATGCAAACAGCTGCACCTCTGCAAGCATCTTTGACACCACAACCTAATGATGACAAGAATGACAAGCTACAGTTCACCTACATCACAATCACGGTTCACAACATTGTGTACAAATACAAACACTTTTGCATTGACTATTTAAATTAGGACACATGCTGAATTGATGCCCTTCTGGTGTTATCTTGGCTACTTTGATTTCCACTTAAACGCAGAATGGTCAGATTGTGAACGTCAGACATGCCCGTTACCTGCAGCCCAGTTTGCTTGTAATGTTAAAGCGTGAGCTGTGTTATAAGTGCTAGTTATAACTGGCAACAACAAAAAAAAAAAAAAAACTTGTGACAAAATGTGCGCTCCCAGTTAATACGCCTTATGTTTTCGAAGAAACGGGGCACTGTGGTTTTATTTATGTATTCATTGATTTATTTATTCGATTCCGTAGGATAGCTATGATACAATGTATAAAAAGTTGAAAATATCATTACTATAACTTCGACGTAGTAGTGAACAAACAGAAGAGGGCTAGCCATTCTTGCTGCTAACTGGAGATTTTAATTAAAAAGTGACGGTACCACGAAAGAACATCCTTAGAAAGGGACAAATGGAACTCAAGAATTTGGCAGCATACTCTTGAATAACTTAGCTGCTATTAGTCTACATGAAAATTACAGCTGGCTGGGTTGTTAACGTAGCTAGCTAAATGTGTCGACACAAGCCTTTACTTTACATCAAACTGCCAGTTACCCACCCAAGTTACTAGTTAACGTCAGGTGGTTGTCCGTTATTTCAGTCACACTCACACCAGGTATGCAACGCTGACTGAAACAGCTGGCTGCTGCGCACTTGTCCCTACCTGATTGAAACAAATTGGTAACCAACAATACCCCCAGGACAAAGGTGAAAATGGACACTCAAAAATATTGCGGTAATTGTCTTCATCAAATGAATCGTTGGGAAGTATATCCTGAAATAGTCAATTCGATGTTGAGGGAAGTATATCATCTGGTTTGGAAATCCGTTAACAAGCGAACGTTAAATTTATCGGGCTACAGAGATGGCTCGCTAATGTTGGCTTGCTAACATCACCTAGCTAGATGGCTAACACATTGTGCAAGTAGTCATCTTTCTGTATATTCATTCATACACCAACCAACAAGCCATCTAGCCCAAACCTACAGGATTCTGGTAACATAACAACCAGGTATTAAACAATAAGACAATTTCAATTTGGATAGCAACATCAATTGACAAAACTGGCGAGCATCGCACCTTACCTTTTCAGGTTCTCCCGTTTCTACAGTCGCATGTGGGAGACATATCTCTCTCTCCCTCCTTACACCTTTCTCTGCCCTTCTCCGCTTTTTAAGGCCACATTGGTATGGTTTTACATGCACTACAGACCCTAACTACCCCATCCAACGCGTGCACTGGTACTGTTCAAGTGCGTTTATTAACACTGACCAAACCACTCAATGAGAAGTAAGAGATAGGAGGAGAGATGGGAGGCGGGGCGGTGTTTAGCTATCTCTGTCCCCTCCTCCACCTCCTCCTCTCAATACCCCCGAGTATCTTCGTTTACTGCTATTCTTCTCCCCCTGGGTCGTTTCGCTGTCATTAATCTTATTTCTTTTGTCTCCAGACTCCCCCCTACCCGATCATGTAAGAAGTACGAGTGCCGTTAAGTTAGCGAATAAGTTGCTGTATAGTTAACATTAATTGTTCTATTAATTAGTCCTGTAAAATTCAACGGATAGATATCGATATATCATAAGGCGTACCAGTCACGTAAGTTTCGGCGGGAAATAACTATACTAATAGCTAACAACTGGTTATTGCAAACTAAGGGCTTTAATAACAGCACATTAGTTGGCTTATGTATAATGTTAACTGATTTAAATTTTTTTTTAGAAACGCTAGCTAATTTGTAAAGTAGTAGCCTATGAAGATATACTGGAGGGAGGATATGGAGGTAATCAATTGCAGTCATCAATTCCAACTACGCAGAAAACACTGGCTGACATTCACAAAAAGTTCAACCATGGGACAAAAGCTATTTTTACAGAGCTATTTTAACTGAGTTGTGAGTATGGATGAGTAGTGGACACCCCAGTGCGTTCAGCTTCTTCCTATCCCATGACTCCCTCTGGCGGTTGCTTTTGTCAAATTGGTACTTCGTGTGTAGCATGCACGCTTGTTTAGATAAAAAAATAATCAAATGATTGGGAAATAGAGCTAATCTTTAGCTCTAAATAAAAGTACATTTAGGGCATATCACTACAAAACATTGACTGGTGCTCAAGTCTGGTTAGTTAGGGCGATTTGTTTGCAGTCTTATTAGAACAGCCTTTATCGGGACAATTTGAGAAAAATACTTTATGACTTTTAAGGTAAGGGGTGCTGCTAGCTCCACCCTTGGCCTCCCCAATGCGCCCCATTATTACAGCACAATTTAAAATGCTATGTAAGCTACTTGGCATTTGACAAAAGGCAAAATGGGGGACTCAACACACAAACAGAAAAATGGTCAACCGGATACCATTAAATTAAACCTGATGGTCTGTACTTTGTGTCATATTCATCTTTTTATCTCAAGTACAAATGTCTTAAGTTAAGTATATAGTGAAAATAACTATATATAAACCTGTATAACCTGTAAGCTCTCTTGGGTATGTGCTTATATACATATCTAATCTGATATGTCTTTTTTGTGGTTCAGTTAGGGTTAGGGTTAGGGGTCTTGTGATTTTGTTTGATTGCAGTGAAGAGCAAACAGGTTAAGATAAACTATCTGTCATACCACGAGGAAATGATGCCATATGAAGTATTTAATATTTTTAATTCTACTGTAGAAATACAAAACTGTTATTTCCATTGAACTGGATCTGGATTAGAGAGGCCCTATGTGATTTCTTTGGCAAAGGTGGTGGCCAAGTCAAAGTCGATATTTATTAAGATGTACCTATATCTACTTTTGGTCATAACTCCTTTCCCATCGCACAGTAATAAAAAATATCTGTCACTCACATCATATCCAGTTTCAGCATAATGTCATGTTAGTATCATAATTCATACCTTGTGGATTATTGCCTAAAATGCAACCAGAATAGGGAAACAGTTACATATGTTGCAACTAAAATTGAATTAGGTAAATCTGAATTTATATTTCATAATTTGAAATTGTATTGATTACATTGAATTTGTATTATATAAATGAAAATTGTATGTACAACTAAGGTTTTTAACTGAATGTTGTGATTTGAATCTGAATTTCAAAAACTTCAACTTTCATGGATCCTCTTGAAATTAAGTTTTTTCAATATTCATTTTCAGTTAAATTAAAATCTAAATTTCAAACTTGCAAGCTCTGTTTAGCCTTTCAACTCTTAAAAGCCATGATTTCAAATTAAAATCTGATTATGATAGTATATGTGATTGCACACTTGCAACAAATTATTTGCATGATACAATGTCTTTAGCTTTAACCTTATCATCTTCCCAGCAGTTTGGCATGCCATCAACATTGTTTAGAAAATGTCAGGCTTTTCCCGCTTATCTCAATAATGTTTGCTCATCTTGATGTTCAGTCGTGTTCCTCCCCTTTGAACTGATTCCCATTTTTGCTTCTGCCAGCATCTAGGTCTGGAAGGTGCTACTGGATGCTACAGAGTCCAGTCCTAGATACTCGCTCAGTGATACACAAGTTCACTCTGACATGGCAGTACAGTTGTTGTGAGGTAAAGCCTTTTGTTGAGTATATTGTATAAATCAGGAGGGATCTAAAAAATTATATTTAAAAAAAAATCCTTAATCAACACAATCCATGGCATTCTCTTGTTAAAGTGATAAAAACCTGCCATTGCCAAGATATATAATCTCAATCTTAACTGTAGCGTGTGGAAAATGCTTGTATTTTCCCAGTAATTGTTTGAGACAAAAAAAAGGCAACAAAATACTAACAAACATGGATGTGATAAGTATTTGAATGCATTTGAGAGTTCAGATTTCTGAAACCGCCAGTCTGTGGGTTTGTTTTCCTGTCGACCTACTGAGAGATGTTCAGGCCCTCATCTCTCCTCCGGAGGAGGTTTAGCTTTAGAGCTAGTGTAAGAAGCAGCTGCGGCAGAAGTTTCCACTCCAACAGCATCAGCGCTGACATATGATGCTGACGAAGTCATGGCAACTCCTTATTTTTATTGATTTATTTTTACTTCCTCACTGGAAACTGGCAGCTGTGTGTTAAGCTGTGGAAAGCACTCCAGATCCAACAGCAGTTGCACAGAAAACAGTGGCGTGAACGTTAACCTTAGCAATAGTGATAGGCACGCTTTCTTCACCTTCTCATTGCATACACAATAACCTAGCCAAATCAAGTGTTGATGAAATATGTCATTAATATAGACAGAATCAGTGGTAGCACTGGGTGTACAAATGCTGGCAGGTTTAACCGCAAAGAAATGTGTTTACAGCACAGTGTAAACACCTTTACTAAAATTCTTTATAAAACCATGTGACAGTACAGGACTGGCAGGTCATGATGTTACAGCAGTATGAATATAATTAATTAGCCTAGCAGGATTCTCTGCCTCTCTTAACTCCCAGTGCAGTTGCCACTGCTTCAGCCAAGCCCAGTGTTTGACCGCAGGGCTCGCTGAAGACATGGAGCACATTCAGGGCCCCAGCTGTTCTGGAGGCTCTCTGCTGTCTGCAGGGTCACTGGACTGAGTAAATGCAGGTCCCTCTGCTGTTTGACACCCACACACATGCATAGACACGCTGCAGAAGACACAACAGGACACCCATGCGCATACATGGCTTTTGTCACACAATAGCCAGTTAGCCTTGCACGTACATTACATACACACACACTGGACACTGGAGACAACTTGAAAAGAAGCACAATAACAACCAGGTCATTTGAAATGAAACTGATATGTTTGAAAAGACTGACAGAAAGTCTGCATGTGAAAATCATTCTGTACAGCAGACTGTGTCACCATGGTGACATCACTTGACCACTAGAACATTTTTTCAACCACAGACAAAAGTGGACAACCATATCAAGATAAAGCAAAAACAAGCTACAAAGTTTTATTCTGTGTAGCAGGCTAGCTGAGTAGTATATAGTTAGTACCAGTTTAGAATGATAGATTGATTTTCATTTTATCTGCATTTTATTTATATCTTTCATTTTTGGTTCTCAGAAATGTACCCTAGGATCTCCTATGTATGGACCTCCTATCATATTAGAAGTCAGATTCAAATTTGAAGATTTTTCTTTACGCCAGTGAACTTCATTCCTGGTCCTGGCGGGTAGCTGGGTCTACGGGTTTTGTTGTTTACTCGGTGTCTCATCAATCAATTAAAGCAGTTGATTACACAGTTAAGTCACCTCACCTGGTTTCTTGGGTCTGAATTCGTTGCTGATATTGAGGTGAAAACAAAAACCAGCAGACCCTGTGGCCCGATTGGACCAGGAATGCAGATCGCTACTTTACTTTATCATCCGAAACTCGCTGCTGATGTGTGAAAGCATCCCTGTTTTCTCATTGGCTACCTCTGCGTGTGGTGTGACAGTACACAAATATGTATTCAAAACAAGGTGTCTATAAACAGTGTTGTGGAATGTGCCTTTCGCCGAATATAGATTCTACTGAGCTGTTTCATTGTGTTGACGCCCTTAAGAGAGGTGCCACTCACTCCCATCTCTTCTTTCTCAAAACTAGCCCGGGGAGGGCATGACTCATAGCTGGGAATGCATACAATGAAGCAAGAGCGAGAGACATTGATACTCTCCTCGTAATTGCTGTAGCTGTGAAAAATCACTGCAGCCGAGAGGCACGTAGAGGCCCATACGAGGTCACAGGCAAGGCCAGGAACTGAAACTGTAGGGGAAAAAATCAGCACATAAAGGCTGCGAAAACAAAGCAATAACCTTAAACGTCCTCGTAACCGAGGTGTCCATATTGACAGTGGCTGCTTAGTCACAAGTGCATGCGGTAATTTTACTTGCTGAACAAATGCAGAACTGATAGACGTCTCCTGATATCACTGTATATTCTGTCTATCGTATAAACATGAGAGGGAGTTCCATATAGTCATAACAACACACAACAATGCATTATTAGGCTTTCATTGCCAATTTTTTATGTTTTCATTTAAAAACAGATACAAACTTAACACAGTTATCTGAAACAACAAATACATCTAAAATCATGAGGGGATGCCTACAGGTCTTTTATAATAATTTAATACTATATCAAAGAAAATCTTTGAATGCTTTTCAAATAAATATACGTGTAATTTAAAGAAAAAGATATACAACATAACACATTTAGGAAATTATTTTTAGTTTTTCCTGTAAAATCAAAGAAACTTTCATTTCCTCCACACCCTTCTTCAACCAGTGTAATGTGCTCTCTATAGCTAGTTATCCTCTACATTCCTGAATTCCACCTCCATCCTTCATTCTGTCCCTCACTGCCATTGCAGCCGGTTTCCTTGGTCTACTTCACATTAATTCCCACCCCCCACACTCCCTGCCAATGAAATACGTTTTTGTTGGTTATTACCATGTGAACCTCCCTCTGCCATGAAACTTTCAGATGCTTTGATTCAGTTCCATATCTTTTTATCCCAGGGCTCAGCCAGGAGTAAGAGGTCAAGTTTCCTTCAGTGCCAAGTTGCCTAGTAGTGGGCCTTTAAGAGCCAGAGCTGAAGACCCTGCTTGTGTAGTTTGCACCTCTTCCTGTGTGTGTGTGAGACATCTTCAGTTATTCACACTTTGAAATCATGCCTGTTGAGAATACGGTGCAAAACCACCACTCTTTCTCTGGCTCTTCGACCCTCTGAGTCGAAAGTATAGCAAAGTCATTTCTGCGTCTCCTCTTTAATCGGCTCATGAGTCCTCTGAGGTCAGAGGTCCAGTTCGTGTTGTCACTTCCCCGTTTCTCATTGCGGTCTGAAAGGCCGATTCAGCACCACGTCCACCGGACCAGGTGGAAGTTTCTTAATCAAGTTCCAAGCTTCCAACCGCCGCAGTCCCTGAATGGTCTGACCTTCAATTTCCAGGAGCTCATCTCCAGGAAACACATGATCCACTGGGCCCCCTGAAGGAGAATTAAGGGATAAGGTTCAGGATGTGGAGCACATGCAGCAAATAAAGACTTGTTCTATCCAAAGCAAAACTATGTGCATGTCCCCTGTGCTGAAATGTGTTGATAGCCTCGTTCTCACCTTGGAAGAGCTTTTTCACAGTGAGGGGTCTATCTCCTGTGTTGGAGCCCAGTCCCCCCTCCAGACTGAAGCCCAGGTCTGTGCTGAATTTGTTCAGCACCACTTGAATTGTCCTGCCTGATGGGGGAAAAATTTGGAATGAATCACCCCTGTCCAGCTTGTGAATGCCAGTGAAAACCGCTACACGCCCTAATCTCTTTTCAATGTGATTTGCATTAAACCGTGTGCAAGCCCAATCCACCCGACCCCCCTCACCCTTTTTTGCAGTGTGCTGGTCAACCGCTGCCTGACAACAATCAGCACTGTTTTTCTTTGTCTCAGTGGCGCCCCCTTTCTGCAGCACCACAACAGCCATGGGCCGAGTGCGAGCCCTCCTCAGAATGCGCAGCGCCTCCCAGTGGGCGGAGTCCTTCAGCGCCGTGCCATTAATGGACAGGACCTGGTCACCCTCCCTCATTGAGCCCTCTTGGGACGCCAGACCAGAAGGAAACACTTTGTGAACCTAGACAAGATTTTAAGAAGTTCAGCTTTACAAAGGCAATCTTCTATTAAATCTTCTAGATTATATTGTGTATGAAAAACATAGACTTCCTATTTGGTCAGTGTCTATTGCATAACTAAATTTTACAAATATATTTAAAAAAGGTCATTATTTAATAATATTTTAAGAATACAAAAAACAATTAACAGTTGCAGAAAACGTGACCATAATGCCTGACTGATACTGACATTTTATTTTGTATTTAGGAGCATATACAGTGCTACACTACTGCAGAGTAGACGCAGAGTGCAGGGTGCCAGACTCACGGTGATGGGCTTGTTCTGATCCACTCCTCCAGCAACAGTGAAGCCCAAACCACAGCCCACCTCTTTGTGCAGCACAACCACCTGCACGTCCTCATAGTTCTGAGTGAGCAAGGACCACACAAACAAGAGCGAGAGAAAAGCAGAACGTTAGGGGAGACTGGGTGTAAATTGGAGCTCGAGAGTGGGAGACTGATGCCTTCATTTTGTATTTTATTCCCATAGGATATTAGGCAAATACAGCAATTTATTATGCACATATTTATGTTTGAACAAACTAGTGTGCATGTGGGTGAGTGTGTGTGCTGCATATTTTTGTTACAGAACAGATGACGATGCATACCAGTAATAAATCTTTCCTGTAAAATATGTAAATTTAGACACAATAACAGATTTTTTGTGAGGCTGTGAAAGAGCATAATATTTAAGAAGGCATTTTGCACGTTCTGCTTTTAGAACTAAGGTAGAACCACTCATTGTCTGAAAGCAGGCCAGGATTTACCTGCAGAGTCTCCTCTCCTAGACCCTTGACTTCGTCCAGCAGCTGATCCAGCTCTTCCGTGGGCATAATGGAGATGGAGGAGAGCGCAGAGATGTCTGAGCTGAGCGAGGCTGTGCGGTGTGACAAGCGACCTTCCACTTCCATGTCGTCTGGGTCGTCATCCTGGCCCTTGTAATCCAGTGCTCCAAAATTACACAGGTCAGCCAGGCTGCGGGTGAAGAGGTGGATTATGGGAGGTGAGTGTGAAATCCATGCAGAATATGATGGATGAGCCAGCTGTGTATTCTAAAAGTTGTTCATACTGAAATCTTCTGAGACTTAACTAATTTTATAATTATTTAAATGCATAAATTCAAGATGACTCACAAAGCAAAAGGTTACAATGGGGGAGGATCTACTATTTATTAAAAAATGAAGAAACCCTGGGTAACATTGTGCACTGGAAATTTCTTCACGGAGTCGTTCAACATAGTGACAGTACCCACCTGACTGAGAAGCTCAGGCGATCCGATTGGCTCATGTTGCTGGTGATGGTCACCGATGATTCTCCTGAGTCTGAGTCATAATTGGAACCTTTCTCTGTTCCTTCATCATCATCATCATCGTCCCACAAATCTTCATCGGAGCTCCACCTGGCCAAGGCGGCACCGTAGGACTCCTTGGGGCCCACGGCCTGGTTTTGGTGAGTCACTTGACTGTAGAGTTGAGGATCAGTGGAGGAGGAGCTTGTGGCTGGGTGAAGGAGGGAATTCTTTGGTGCTGACTCTGGGGCTGGTGTGGAGGAGGCAGATGGAATGCCGTTGACCCTGCACACAGGAGGTGGAGCTGCTTCTGTGGTGCTTCGAGTGCTTGCTGAAGTTTGAGGTATTCTTTCTGAAGCTTTATCAGGACATGTGCTGCCAGAAGTGCCATAGCTCTTGTTGTTGGAAATGAAGGGTGATCTACTGGAAGAGTTAATGCGCGTCTTGTCCCCCTTGTCAGTCTCAGATATATTTTTTGAATCACAGGTATTCTTGCCACTGATATTTGTTATGCCAGTGACTCTGCCAACCCCATTGGAATTGGAGTTGTTGTAGTTGGTTTGCAGTGTGGGCATCCGGTCTTTTGTAATAACTGGCTTAGAAATCTCTCCTTGTTGTCCTGATGCATACTTAGTTTCATGTTGGCTGGCCCTGGAACTGTCTGGCTCATCTGAAGGAGCTTTGAAATCCCTCTGTGGTTCTGTATTGATTGTGGAGTTGTAAGAAGCATCTTTATAAGCACTCCATTTTGTTTGTTGGGGAAAACTGATCCCACTATCCAAGACCTCTCTTCCTCTGAAATCTCTCCTCTGTTCCCCTTCATCCACAGAAGAAGACCTCACCTCCCAGTTTCTTCTCACCCCTTCATCAGCCTCTCCTCTCCCTACTCTCTTAAAGTATTGCTTCTCTGCTGGGCCCACTGGTCCTGGTCTTCTTATCCCACCCAAAGCTTTGTCTGAATTACTCTTCGTAACCCCTAACACCTCCGTAGGGTGGTCAGGTACAGACAATGCCCTCCTAGACCACAGCTGGTGATAAGGAGGCATCGACCGGCTCTGTTGGGACAGCGTCTCAAATCTGTTGATCTTACTACGCACGTTATCCGAAGACGTGGAATCAACCCCTGTTTTAAACTCTCCATTTGGCCTGTTTCCCGGAACCCTGGGTGTACTGTTCAGTCTAAAAACATCATCCTGCTCTTCACCCTTTTCCTTATGTCCCCTCCAGTTTATTGGCTGGGATGATTTGAGTGTAGGTTGAATGACTAAGCTATATTCAGGTCTGCCTCCTGGAAAGTCTGCCAAGTCTTGTTTTGACTCTTTGTTCACCCCTCCCAAAGCTGAACTTGCTGGCTGTGATACTGATGCCAGTTTCATTTTGGGGAGCGAGTCCGAAAATGAGTCCGTTCCTTCACAGAATTTCACTGCAGGGCTTCTCTCAGAGAAAGCCTTGGCTTTGAGCGGTTTGGGCTCCTTGGTTTTGCTGCAGCTTTGCTTACTTTCCTCATGTTTTGTTAGCTTCCCTTCAGTCTTTCTGTCACAAAACCCTCCCTCGTGCCTTATCTTGTTCCTCTCCTCCTCTCTTTCTGGATCCAGATCTGACCCCATAACCTTCATTTCCCCTTTTCCTTTTTTATACTCCCTCTCTTTCTCCCATCCATCTGTGACAGCCTTGGACTGAATAGTCTGTGGAAGATCTTTAACAGTTATTGCTGCACTGTCTAAGGTAGACTGTACCTGCTGTTGAGGTGATGTGACCTTTGGTATGCTTATCACAGATCTGGGTTTAACTGAGAAAGGTTGACTGTTCCTGCCTCGGTCTAATAATCTGTAATCCTTTTCGTCCCTCTCAGTCAGTGAAGTCTGAGTTTGCTGTCGTCTCCTAGGAGATCTGTCCCCTGACCATTCAGACCATGCCATGGCTCTGTTTGAGCTCCTCAAACTGGAAATATTGCTTCCATCGTTACCATTTCTGCAAATCCAGGTACTTCCTGTCTCACAGTCTTTCTTCTCCTCTTTGCTGTACCTGCGAGGGAACGTTCCTCCCTGCCTCCCCTCGTATGGCACGCCGATCCACTGACGTGGCGGTTCTGACACCAGCACGGGGTCATTCGAAAATGAGCTGCGGCGGTGGCTCTGCTCGCCCCCCTTCCTGTACTGAGACAAGTCCTCAGCAGGCAAAGAGTTTCGCTTGATTTTCAGCCTGTCTGAACCAGCATCACGTTTTGTGCTCGTGTCTGATGTCACTGAACCAAAAATAAATTTGTTTGAAGACACATCCCCAGCTATCCTTCTTCCGCTCTGGTGAAGACCCCAAACACTGATGTCCCCTTCAACTTCACTGTCACTCAATCTTGGTTTTATCCGAGATGGCAAAGACTGACCTCTATTGTCCATCTGCAAAGGCAATGACACTGGTCTGCTTCTTCTTAAAATCACTGGCTGGTCAGCAGACACGATCCTGAGGTTCTTCAGTTCTACTTCCTCACCTAAAATGTACTCGTTGATCCTGGATGAAACACTTGTACAATTTTGGTCCAATTTTTTTGTTGTTGGGGTAGTCATGTTGTTTCCACCTCTGCCTCTCTCGAAACTTTCTGATCGTCTGGGTAAAAATCCACCACTGTTATCCCTGTATCCCTGTAGCCCTGTCCTTTCTCCCTTGTCCATGTGAGATACTCCACTTCCCCAGTCCAAACTCTTACTCCTGTTTGAGGAGTTCACTGTCTTCCATTCTGACCTCCCCCTCCTCCCTGTCCCCTGCCCTGATTGGCCACCTTGGCTCATGGGATCTGTTGGTTCAGGCTTCACTTCACGTGTGTAATCAGTCCGTCTCATTTGTTCAGGAGCCGTAATTTTTGGCTGGTTTGGGTTCTTTGGCCAGGGCTCACTTTTGGATGTAATCCAGGTATCTGGTATTTGTCTGTTCATCACCATGGAGACCTTGTGGGTGGGTGTTCCCACTGCACCCTCCTGACTGTCTGCTTTGCTCCCCCTGCTGATCTCAGTGCCAGTCCCAGGCTCAAAGATACTCACAAGCTTCCTCAGGTCCTTCTGCTTGTTCCGAGTGCCCAAGTCGAGGGAAAGGCTTTTGGCAGATCGAATTATAAACCTTGGAGCTGTAGACTGCACGAATCCAGCTGTGGGGTGGGTTTCAGTTTTTGCTGGAGAGATTCTGGAGACCTGTTCTGCATCTACAGGTGCTAGAGCATGGTTGCTGGATTCAGGCAACAAAGTAGATTCCAAATACAAGTCCATCTTTACAGGAATCACTCCCCTTGTTATCAGTAAATCCAAATTGATAGCTGTTTGTAACCAAAGAATAAAAGGGTAATTCAAAACCGAGTCCCCAACAGTGTGAACCAAGCATTGAAGTCCTTGTAGCACTGCTTAAATCATTCCAGAAGTTACAATAAATCTGAAAACTTTTTAGAAATTAAATTTTAAGTTTATTCCATGCACATACCAGGTTATTATATCGACATCGGCAGATCTAGTGCTCCTTCTGTGGAATTATGTTTTCCCTTTTTGCTTCTCCTTTGAATCTCAGGCTGCACGCAGTATTCCAGCCAGATTGGCTTCTCCTGAAGCTTGGATGCACATGTAATATGCTGCTGCTGTTTTTTGTACTTCTGCTCATTTCTTCCTCAGGGTGCCTTTAGTATGTAAGTCCCAACACAACCTCTTTCACTTTCTTTGTTGTTGTGTGTTCGCTTCTCTTTGGTTCTCGTCTTTAGGTTTTCTGGTAGAAATGTTGTGTTCACCAACGCCCACGGCCCTGCAAAAGATAGTCATTTTCTTGAAATCCCTTCCTTAAAATAACCAATTGATTCTCAGGAATGCTGGGATAATTATAGCCGGGTCACTCTGGAGCAACACCCCACAAAAAAACGAATTACTGTGCAGTTACAAAACAAGGTCGTTTCTAACCAATAGGCAGACATTACGGTTATGACAGCAAGAGAATCAGAGAAGAGAGGGAAGAGTGAATAGTGAGGCTGAGGGAAGGATAAAACAAAGTGTGACTGGTTACAGTATTAAAGGATCAAATGCATAGTCATTACACGACATCAAAAATCAAAATATGAAACCAAACATACCTCAAATTCTGGAACTGCTGCCCGAAACTGACTTTTTCAAGAGACAAAGCTGCCCAACAAGGGCCTAAGAATAGCATGTCAATAAAATAACAAAGTACTGCACATGCCTTAAACAGAAGCAGACAGCATTTTTTGGGCTGTATGTCATTAATACTTCCAACTAAACCTGACTTGCAAGGAAGGCAAAGAGAAAAATTACAGCATGCTACATGTAGAACTATGTACCCACTTCCCACACTGGCAACCCCAGCTCCACTGGCACACACCACTGAATCCAGAGTACATGGCGAAAAAGTGTGTAATTAAATGTGAGCATTTTCATACTGGAAAGGAATTCTGACTGAGTGATTGATAGTGAACAGTAGTTAGGCATTACATCAAAAACACAGCAAAGATTATTCACTTATTTTGATGGTTTTGTTGTTAATATATCCAAGTTATATACGAGAATTATGTAGGTGTATCAAATTGTTCCAAAAATTGTACTTCACCTTAAGTCAAATACAATGCTATATTTAAGCTATACATATATTCCATTCAAGATGACAGCATAAGCGTATTCAGTTGCGGAATTTGTATTCGTAATACATTCATCTATGCACAGAAGATTGATACTGTATTCATTTTAATTCCATCAAAATGAACAGAGGTATATTTGAAAGTTTGACAGCATGTTTTGTTATAGCATATTCAAGGCTGTCGTGCCTCTCATTAATGCACAGACACCAAGTGTTGGCTTACAAGGACACCTGTGCTCTAATCGTTACTTCCCTTCCACTTCAACTGACAAAATACGGTTACTCGACACACCGCCAAATTCTAAAAGGAAATGCACAGTACCTTTCAGCGACACCTCCTTGTGGGGGCTTGTTCCTTGGTTTCTGTCCCTCAGAGAGAGACAGCGAGAGAGGGAGAGCATATTCCCCTCATCCTCCGCTTTCTGAACTCTTCTGTCATTTTTGTACGGTGCATCCGAACAGCAGTGTGAAACCTGTCCCACTGGTTCCTCCTCTCTCCCCCCCCCCCCCCCCCCCGCTGCATTGTTTCTCCCTCCCTCTTGCTTAGTCTCACAGAACAGCATTCCTGACACAGGTCTCTTTGTGGTTCAGCTTACAATAGGCAATAGATCATTTCCTCCATGCAAAAACTGACACGCCAACTGAGAGCATGCTGTTCAAACCAGTACGTGACATTTAGGGCCAGAAATACTTGCGATAAACTGTTCAATCACGAGAGGCTGGCGTTTTTTTTCTTTCTTTTTTGTATCATCACGTATTTCTGCATCCAGTTTCAGACCTCATTTAACCCTCTTGCTTGACCTTAGCCAGGGGCAGGGATAATATGCATGCACTGGTGAGAGATTTGAGAGGGATGGAGGGAAGAAAGGAAAATAGAGGGAAGGGTAAAGAGTAGGACATGATGCAAGGGAAGACGAGGGAGAGAGAAGAGGGTGTGGAGGGCTGTGTGTGGGGGGGGGGGGTCGGTCCTGGAGGGCTGTGGTCTGGCAGGTTTGCCAAGTCTTCATCCATAACATGAACTGATACTGGGAGCAGTTTCTTACAGAGAGGGATGGGGAGTTTGTATTACCCCCTCTATGAAAAAGGGGGCACACTTAAAAGGTCATGGAAAGATAGTGGAGAAAACAGGTAGCAGGTGGGGGGGTTTACAGAATGAAATGGCAACTATCAAGGTCTCTAAGGAAATTTCATAAGCAATAATTATACAGTGTCTTCCTGAAGTTGTGGTAACAGTAGAGTGAAATTTCTTATTTTTGCTATAGAATTAAGGCATTCAGATTTGAGATCAACGGATGTATTATGAGACTAAAGTCCAGACAATCAGCCTTTATTTCATGGTATTTGCATGTGTATGTGTTTTACCATTTTACAGAAACAGTTGTTTTTGTGTTGAATCACCCCATTTTCAGCTGTGCAAAATTAAGCTAATGGATGCTTGACAGGTGCTAACTGATGCTCACGCATTTTCTTTTGCATGTATTTTTGACATATAAAAGAGCAGTTGGTATTATAGTCTTGGTTTTAGCCTGTTTTGATCTGTGGAGATTGCATTCAGTCAGAAGGCATGAATGACCAGAGAATTAACTCTGGCTGAAAAACAACTAATCTGTAAGAGGAGAGAACAGAAGAATTAATTTAGAAGGATAGCACAGAACCTGGATATATCAAGTTCTGCAGTTTGGAAAGTATTGAAAAAGAAAGAAACCACTGGCGAAATAAACACTGCACAGAATGGCCCAGGAAGACGACTGCAGTTGATGACAGACAAATCCTAAGCAGTGAAGAAAAACCCAAAAACAATGACCAGTGACATCACCAGCAGTCTGGAGGGGAAATGTCACGAGCCACAGAATACTTGGAGAGCAGATCTATAGAGGTTAGACTGCGAGATGCAACCCCCTCAGCAGCAAGAATTGAAAGGTCAGATTAGAAAAACACAGACATGAGTGCGTTTTATGAACCGATGAGACCAAAGTAACCTTTACCAAAGTAACCTTTACCAAAGCAACCTTTACCAAAGCGACGGAAAGCCGAAAGTGTGGCGAATGACTCCTCCTGGAGCAGGCTCACTCGTCGTTATTAATGATTAATGGAGGATGGCAGCAGTAGGACAAATTCAGAAGTATGCAGACATATTTTAGTCTGGCTATGTACAAAGTAATTCCTCCATCCTCATTGGTCTGCGCTTTATCTTGCAGACACACAGTCTACACAACCAAAGCAGTCATCAATGGGGAAAAGTGAAGTCTTGGACTGGCCTAGTGAGTCACCCGATTTAAATTTCGAGCATGCAATTCACTTGCTGAAGAGGAGACTGAAGACAGAACCCCCCCCCCCCCCCCCAAAAAAAAACAGAGATCAATTGAAAGTGGCTGCAGAGAAAGCATGGGAAGGAGATACCAAACCAAACCAAGTTACCAAACGTTTGGTGCCATGAATGGGTCATAATAATAACTGCCTTCAGGCAGTTATTACTTTTATGGCCTATGCAACCAAATAAAAGACTTCATTGCTCTGATTTACTTTTAAGTTCATCTGATAACTTAAATTTGTAGAAGCTGAAAATGGGGGGACTCAAAGTGAAAACAGAAGTTTCTGTAAAATGATAAAACATACAAGTGTAAATCCCATGAAATAAAAACAAATTCTGTACTTTTGTCTCATATTCATCTTTTGATCTCAAATCCAAATTCCTTAAGTATAAAGTAAAAACACCACATTTCACTATCGTTACCATACTTTGGGAGGGCACTATATATTTTTCACACCATTATAAAACTGACTGGCCCTCATGACTGACAATGTTGGTGATGGAAAGGCACTTCCTTCCTGGGGAGACACTACTGTGAATGATTCAACGTATCTTGTTTAACAAGGTCCCTGCACTACTAAACTGAACCAAACCTTAAATACATACACTTTACACTTTTAATGACAACCCAATGACATATAATTCCTTAACTCAGGAATCTCTCAATATAGACCATTACTACATATTAAAAAATAACCATGATCCATTTAGTTTATTTCCTACATCTATAGCTTTGGGGTTTAGTACAATCTTTCCAAAAGCATTAACTGCCAACTCCATAATCCAGTTTGTCCTCAGTTTAGGACATCTTTCACAAATCTCGCAAAACAAATGTGCACAATGTCCAGCCTGTCAATGTTCAATATAGCATTAACTATGAATTCATGCAGTTTTCATATGATATTCTTTTTGCTGGAAAATCTCAGTAACCGCAATGAAGATGTGACCTTAATTATCAATTGAACAATGGGAAAACTCTGAAGAAACTTTCTTTCAACACAAAATACTCTTCTCAGGATAATGTAAACAGGAAATGGTGTTGAAGATGTTAATATTAGGAGATGAAAGTGCCATAAGTGAGCACATTAATAGCACACGCCAAAATGAGATGCACTGGTGAAAACACCAAACGGCTTCTCTCATAACAAATTATTTCCTCTTAAGAGGTTTGCGCCATATTTTCACTTTGAAACTTCCCCCAGTTCTGCAACCGTTATACATGCATTTAACACTTTTCTACAAGACATGGCGCCCACAGTATGTTTTTTAATCATTTGGCGACGCTACTTCAATGCATTACCTCGAGCTCCATGGTGGTAAAATATCAATGTACCATTCTTCATTCTCATCTCACACTGCTGAAGTCAGCATGAACCTTGTGGGTTTAGCTAACGTTCGAACAGCGACATTTAAGGAACACGAAATACCAGTTCTGTTGAATAACTCCTGTATTATGATGTAGAATTTCACATTTGAGTGGATTATTTTTTTTATAAATGAACTAATTCATAAATACTACAATCAAAGTAGGCGGTACAAATGCAAAGATATAAAAGTAAAGCACTATACCTTTGTGCCTTGTGGACTTCTTGCATCTGCAACATCAACAGAAACGAAAGCAGCAGAGAACCACTTCCTGACAGCTTCACAGCAGTGCACATACATGAGGCACTGTGCTCACGAGCACCGTCTCTGTGGGTATCTTAAAAACAGGCCACCATCTGCAGAAGCTGATAACGGATATCCTGCCCCTACAAACGGTAATCTCCTCTTTATGTCACCTATGTGTATATCCAAAACCCTCATCTTAGGACGTTTCCTCAGGGAGGCTAGTTACTAATCGGAGGTGAATCCGCATTACACTGGAATCGGTCAGTTTGCTTTCTCATCGATTGACACAAGGAATGGACACTGAGAGGGCTGTTAATGAAGCGACCCTGTCATTGAATGCATGAGCTTACCTGTACAGTCAAAACCAGTTCAAACTGTATGCTTAATTACCTGGGGCTGGATGAATCATCTTGCAATTGGATCAGCAGAAAAAAGTGAATGCAACTTTAAGGCATCGGTAATATGCAAAGGTCCACTTTTCCAAGATCCAGGAGTACATGGATGAGTTAATGTTTTAGCAGGTTCATGCAAATTTTAAATGTTACAAATGTATGCAAATTTAATCATTTATTTTTCATGCAAGCACCTAGGAGTTGCATGAATTGCAAAACACAGATTCCGAAGTCTGGCATTCCTAGTTTCACTAAATTATTGGCAAAAGCGTGCTGTTGTGATTTACAAAACGCTTACATACGACATTGTGACTTGAATCAAACATCATAACACCCGATGCGACAGCCAGAAAGGAAACAGGCTGTGGTTTTGCGGGTGGCAGAACAGTCAAAGCAGCCAACTACAGCCCTTCCTCATCCTGACTGATCAAGAGTTTAGTGGAGTTTATTCATATCAGAACGGCACCGTGCAAAACTATGCAAATAAGATGAATGACAGCCAAAGGCAAAGTGAGCAGTTGTGTAGAAAAACAAGCACATGCCATGGTTTGATTTGTACGTCTCTGAGAATTATTCACTTTATTTAAATGTCTTAACCCTGCCCATCCCAACCTCCCTCCCTGGTGACTTTGACCATTTATGAACCCAAAACAAGGAAAATTACAAAAAACCTCAACTGCTTCCGAGATAAAAACCAAAACAAAAACGCCTGCTATAATTACAAGCAATGCAAGCTTTAAAAATACATTAAAAAACATTCACATCCCTATGATGAAAACGTCTTTTCTGGTTGATTTCCTTAATATTTATATAGATGTATATATATATATAAATATATATATAGTTTACAAAATAAAAAGGAAACAAAAAATGTAAGTTGTGAGAGTGAGGATCTGGAGAATACAAATAAAAAATATTAAGCCATCAAACAAACCAGGACTACAGTACTTCTGTGTGTTTTTATATATACAAGTTTATCCATTTAAATTCTTTTTAAACGCACAGTACAAAAAAGGTCACTGACAAAAATGCAGAAAAAAAACATTACAATTCTGTCCATTAATCAGGGCTTTTAAGTATCCTAAGTAATAATAAGAGGGGAGATGGGAGAGAGGGAGGAATAGAGAAGCACAACACGTTTACATGGGGTGGCTGCCGGTCGATTCCACTCGACACAGAAAATGCACAAATGAACAGATTAAGTGAAGGAAGCCCACCCTGCGAGAACTGATTCAAATGAAGTTCAAACTGACAACTTGATTTCAGGGCAAAGGGGGAGGGGGAGGGGTGAACTGGCTACCAGGGTAAATAAACACAATGAACAGGTGGAATAGAGAAGGCTGCAATGTTACCGCAGCCCAGTGAAGGTAAGCATATGGAAGGGGGGAGGGGGAGGGGGAGGGGGGGTGGAATCTGCCCGCCCACATTGGCTTCCATAGGAACAGTAAGAACACAGGAGCAGGACTCCACCCCCCAGCCCCACAAAGGGGAGGGGCCTGGAACAGTTGGTCAGCTCCCCTCCAAGTCCAGTCAGTTCACAGCCACAGGCACACATGCACACCACTTGCTTCCACATCGGGGTGCGTGCACACCATATAGATATACATGAGATATGCTGACCTTTAATGTAGAGAATCTCTCTGTAAAAAACAAAATCTGATAACATCCAAAAGATGAGAAGAAAGAAATTAAAATCATTTTTTGTTTTTTTTTGGGGGGGGGGGGGGGGGGGGGGGGAGAAAGGCTAGGAAAGAGAAGGGGAGAGCTACGGGATGGGGGTGTGAAATCACCAGACCTCCCCCCCCATCCTCTCAAGCCTCTCCTTCCCAAAATCAGTCAAAAACCAAAAAATAAAAACAAAATGCCTTCATAGAAAAACAAGGTCCAAGTGACATACAAGAGGAAGAGATGTTGAGGGCACCAATTTTAAAAAAAGGTCTGTGATTTACCCTCCTACCCTCTCTATTACACACCCTGCTCTCCTGCCACAACACCCACAGTGTGGGCGCTGCCGCAAGGCTGGCTCCCTGTGTACGGCGACACCTGTGGCCATGGTGGGAACTGCAGGGGAGGAAGTTGGCGGGGTTCAGCAGGGGACACTCCAGGGCAGGCGGGGGGGGGTCAGGCTTGCGTCGGGCTCGGACAGGTGCTGCTAGTTGGCCCCCCAGGTGTAGCTGTTGTAAGCAGACTTGTTGACCTGTGACTTCTGCTGAATGGAGGAGTTCTGGCTACGCTGGCCAGAGCCGCTCTGTGAAGTGGAAAGAGACAAGAGCGCGGTTCATATCCCAACTGCCACAGTCCCCTCCCTCAACCCACTGGCAAACAGTGTCTGCAAGGGAACAGGGAGAACACCGACACTCCAAGCCCAACTGTTCTTTATCCTTCTCTATAATGCAACACAGGCACGATCTCACAAGTTTGCATTGTATATAGACACATTAACAAATACACCACCAAATATGAGACCCCAATGTAACGGTCACACCTTTTAAAGTACAAACACAGAACTACAGGCAATTAAGTGCTAGAAGATGATTCAAATTCCTTGGCTATGACATCAGCAGGGACACACTGGGGAAGTACTGTATGCTGCACTAAGGATCATTCCAGGGTTTAGCTAAACCAGGTTCCAAACTCCCAGCAGATTCTCAGCTCTGTGTTCCTAAAGCTGAGAGTTCAGTCTCCCCAACACCGAGGCTGAAACGTTTCAATTTGATACGCCTCATGAATATTAATGTAAAGGGGTGTGACCAAGCACAATACCGTGATAATGGGAATGAACAATGTTTCCTAAAATGAGTTCACATTAAAGGGGCTTCACATGGTTGTTAATGTGAAAACACATTTTAGGACACAATGGAGACAGCACGTCCAAAATCTCCCGACACAGATCTAGCCCACTGAGCCTCACGGGTCACATCAGAGCTACACTCATTATACATGCTGCTTATAAAAAGAACTCTAAACTCAAATGACTACTACTTTACTTTTTCCAGCAATGTGCAATTATCAGCAATAATGAGCGCAATTAAATATGAACTACAGCTCCCCCCACATATCTAAAAAGATTTTTTTTGTCCTAGTATATCTATTTGCGGCTGAACTCTGCAAGAGCCAGCTTGCCAGTGGTGTCTTATTCACTAGTGAAATATCCCATTGTTAATGCTTTGCGCTGAAGAATAATGGGTCACCCGTCTCTCTTATTCGCAGACGCACACCTCCCCGCTACCCGTCAGGCTAACAGAAAAGCCGAAGGCTATGTGGATTACTTTTTATGATTCACTGCATAAAAACTATTTTAAACTTTTCTGTAGTGATTGCGAAAACAGTATTAGAGCAGCAGTGTAGTATGATGGGTAAGGAACTGGTCTTGTAACCTGAAGGTCACAAGTTCGATTCCTGGGTAGGACACTGCTGTTGTGCCCTTGAGCAAGGTTCTTAACCAGCATTGCTTCAGTATATATCCAGCAGTATAAATGGAAGAAATGTAAATGCTATGTAGAATGTTGTGCAAGTCGCTCTGGATAAGAGTGTCTGCTAAATGCCTGTAATGTAATGCAATGTCTGCTAAATGCCTGTAATGTAATGTCTGTGCAAAGTGGCTGGTACCTGGCCGTCCTGCTGCAGGTGGTGGTGCAGGATCTGGGAGTGGGGCTGCTGGTGCGGGGCCAGGATGTGCATGAAGGGGGCGGGGGCGTAGCCGGCGGCCGCGGGGGGGTTGATGGGGCCCGCCCCACCCAGGGCCGAGGGCAGGCTGAAGGAGGCCGCCGGGGTCCCCGCGTGGAAACCCTGCTTATCGAACGACTGGAGGGGGGGGACAGTAGGCACATCGCTCAGTCAAGGGGTCAAACTAGGGGTGTGGGGTTGTTTATTCTGCTTTTGGTCCAGCCAATTGCTCTGGCCTGCTTCTCCATTTTATACTTTTTTTCCCTCGTACTTTGGTTAAACGTTTTCACCAAGGATATGCGCGTGGTTTGCAGCTTTAACTCATGACTTCAAAAGTGGCAGACGGGGGAAAAAAAAGAAAAGAAAAGAAAAAAGTAACAGGTGAGCTGCACAAGAGGCACTCACTCAAAAAGGGAGAAGCATTTGACAGATCATTTTTTCCCCAAAACTTTCACATTTAAAAATCACCATTTCCATTTTTGGGGATGACTTAAACTATTTAAAAAAAGCATCAGTGTGATGAGCGAGTGAGAAATTCCTCTGGGTACTGGAGAAAGGTGATGAGAACATTTCTGGGCTGCGATTTCAGAGGGTAGTGTTCTTATTAGTGCCACAGCCTTCTCTCAAAGCTGCAGACCGTGTAAGAAGCGCACTACACAGACCACAGGACTCAGGGCATGCGGGTCGCTTGACTGCCCTTCTGCTAAAGGACAGAGGCGTCATACTGGCTACCTTCATTTATGTGGGCATAATTCAAGAGCTGATTATGTGACCTTACTTCCTGATAAGAATCAAAGCTTGTGTTCTATAAACACTGTGGTTGTGAATTGGCCTTACGACAGGGCATGTTGTACGCTTCCCTGTATTTACGGTTTATGGCCTGGGGAGGGGAACAGCCATGATTCAGGCTCTGCAATCGCACTGATTCTTCATTGCAGGCGACACATGTGAACATGAAAACAGGTGGAAATGGATACAGATCTGCCTGCAGCAGGCACCGTGTGTGTGTGTGTGTGTGTGTGTGTGAGTAATGCCATTTTGTTTGCTTATTTTAGTTTAAATCACTTATCCGCACTTCCACAATCCAGCTGCTCAGATCATATTGCTGATAAAGGCAGATCTACGCGTGTGCGAGATGACTGACATTCCAAAATACCAGGAACAGCTCACCTGTGTCTTTGTGTAAACAGACCCTGAGATGTCCGGAACCCCAGTGTTGCTGGACGTCACAGAAACTCCTGGAGAAACAGAAACGGGCGAGAGGGTTGGAAGGGAAGCGAATGGGAGGAATGGGGATTCTCACCTCATAAGGACTGCCCTATGACCTCTCACGATTCACACGCCCTGCACTCACCACCAGAGGGAGACAAAGCGCATCTAACTAAATGCTGCCAGTCTTGGGCAGAACATGGCATAAACGCGTGTGCACAGAACACAGAGGGTAAGGATGTGCGGGGGGGGGGGGCAAGGTGCTGTGCATGATCACCACAAAGGGGGAAGAGATGAGAATGAGGAGCAGGGAACAAACAGAGGCAGGGGAATTCAGTTCAGTACGCCGCTGCACATGCAGGCCTGACCCTATCCGAAAGCAGCTCCTGTTCCCGTACAGCCAGACCGGGTCAGCTGGTGTGTAAGAGTAACGCAGCGAAGCCCATTTCCAGCCCAAAACGACACCGCCCCCAGGCGGAATCCATTCCCCTGCAGCTGAGCGCTGAGAGTCTGTCTGTAAACCAGGAGGACCAGCAGACCCCAGAAGCACTCAGGCTGGCAGGATCCAGATCCCCCCCCCCCGGATAATTCCCTCATCCTGACATTCTGAACCTGATTACAGGAGTCTGCTCCAGCTGCACTGGGCTCAGCAGAGCCTGCAGTTTAACACACAGTGATGTGCAGAGGAGAAGCATCTCCTGCCCAGCCACAGCCTGATTTCAATTACCTTGCTGCAGCTCTGCTGAAGATTTACAAGCAGCGAGGGGCTCGCTCAGTAGGGAGAGATTTCATCACGTTCGGGGTGTAAAAAGAACAGCTCTTCCTCAGGTGGGATGATGAGAGCGTGACTGAAGTGCAAAATCAGATCCAGCCGTAAATTCTGTGAGGATCTCAGTCATGTTCTCGCTGCCATGGGGTTCATTCCAGGCGTGTGCCCGTGGGGCGGGCCGTGTGCACGTGGGGTGGGCCGGGGCGTGTGCACGTGGGGCGGGCCGTGTGCACGTGGGGCGGGCCCGTGTGCACGTGGGGCGGGGCGTGTGCACGTGGGGCGGGCCCGTGTGCACGTGGGGCGGGGCCGTGTGCACGTGGGGCGGGCGCACGAGAGGTGGGGCGTGTTTAAGAGGGGCGGGGCCCAGCCGGCAGAGGGACAGCGGGGAGAGGAGAGGGGCGTGTGCTGTGACTCTGTGGCAGGTGAGGGACAGTGACAGACTCACCCACTCCAGGCCCGGTGACAGAGCTGGCCGGCTTGCTTTGTGCAGAAGCAGCAGCAGCAGCAGCAGCAGCGGCGGCGGCGGCGACAGCAGTGCTATATCCACCCTTACAGAAATCCCCACTCCCAGAAGCCTGGCCCATATCCTCATACCCTGCAACAAGCAGACACACACAGCCAGGGCCCCCACATTACACACACAGCCAGGGCCCCCACATTACACACACACACACAGCCAGGGCCCCCACATTACACACACACACACAGCCAGGGCCCCCACATTACACACACAGCCAGGGCCCCCACATTACACACACACACACACACATAGCCAGGGCCCCCACATTACACACACACACACACACATAGCCAGGGCCCCCACATTACACACACACACACACACACACACACACACACACACACACACAGCCAGGGCCCCCACATTACACACACACACACACACACACAGCCAGGGCCCCCACATTACACACACAGCCAGGGCCCCCACATTACACACACACACACTCAGCCAGGGCCCCCACATTACACACACACACACAGCCAAGGCCCCCACATTACACACACACACACTCAGCCAGGGCCCCCACATTACACACACACACACACAGCCAGGGCCCCCACATTACACACACACACACACAGCCAGGGCCCCCACATTACACACACAGCCAGGCCCCCCACATTACAAACACACACACACACACACACACACACAGCCAGGGCCCCCACATTACACACACAGCCAGGCCCCCCACATTACAAACACACACACACACACACACACAGGAGAGGCAGGGGGACAGGGGCTCTCAGCACGACACTGTGCTGTACTCTACACTCCACTAAGAGTGAGGGGAGAACTGTGGGGGTTTCATTTCAATGAGCTGGAGAGGGAGACAGAGGGAGAGGAGAAATCAGAGATAGAGGAAGAAGAAAGGGGGGGAGAGTGACAGATAGAGGGAGAGAAGAGAAAAGGGGGAAGAATGATAGAGCGAGAAGAGAGGAAAAGAGGGAAGACAGACTCGTAAGCTCTACAGCATCAGCAGTGAGGGGAAGGATGTAGAGGCAGGAGGAGGACACACTGAAGAGGTGGATAAAAGGACAAATGAAGAGATGACTTCATAGCAGCACAGGAGGGGAAACAAGAGGGTGGAAGGAGTCGCTATGGGAACAGGAAGCACCAATGACTGGCTCTCTCTGAATAACGCTCTCCAGCACCAGTATCAACGCTTTGCACATGGCCTAATCGCCACTGAACGACTACAACTAGCTACCAGCAACTGAACCAGAATGGACAAAATCAGTTAAGGCCGTGCTCTCCCCCCCTGTCCCACACTGGCCACGTTCTCTTAGAAACACCCGGAAGCTCCCGTGCCAACATGCAGAACCCGAGGCGTGAGGGTGAAGTGGCGATGTGGGGCGGAAGCGAGTGACGTGCGGTGGCCCAGGCAAACCCGACCCCCGTCGGCCGCATCGTGTGCGGGGCGCCGCGTGCGGAGCCTCACCAGTGGTGTACCCGTGGGAGCCGTAGCCGCTGGCCTGCTGGAAGGGCGCGGCCGACGCGTTCACGCCCACGCCGTGCTGCTTCGATGAGGTAGGAGCCACCTGGGGACACAGACACACAGGAGGTCACTGAAGCTGAGAATTGCTGCTGATCTATGGTAGGGGACCTTAGGCCTAAGGACTGAGTGCTGAAGCATGAATCTTACGCATATCCTCACTGACAAGAAGAAAAAACAGTGTCCCAATTAGTTTTCTTGTTGTTATTTTGGGTTTTTGGCATGTATTGAAAGTCCTTACCAAGCTTCTATGTACCATCAGAGTTGCCTAATTCAAAAACTGATACAACTGGTTCAAAGCCTCAGGTGACTAAACTGAACTATAATACTAAATGTCGAAATTAGGATGTTTTTGTTCTTCCAGAAAACTGAGATCGCGATACTGAGAAACCTTGGAGATACGAGGTTTTGCGCAACACTTGCCACATACAATATGCTAAGTGAACACTAGGGGCTGTGTATGCCTCCTCAATGAGCTCACTGCTGGGCTCTCGGGGAGTTGTGCTAGCTGTGGGTGCGGCGCTACTCAGAAACACAGTGGAGCTGTACTGGAAGGTGCTGGGGTCAGGGGGTCAGGGGTCAAGGGTCAGGGGTCAGCAGACGGGCGCGTGGCTCACCGGAAACACGGCGGGGCCGTACTGGAAGGTGCTGGGCAGGCCGGGCACGCCCGTGTAGTAGGGCAGGCTGGTGTAGCTGTAGCCGGGCGGGAGGGCGGGGTTGAGGAAGGGCTGCTGGGCCGTGTGGTGCGTCTGCGTCTGGCTCTGCTGCGGCTGCGCCAGCGTGGTGGCCGGAGCCGGGGAGGGGGCGTCGCCCCGCCCGAACTTCGACAGGTCGCCCGCTGCGGGAGAGGGGCGGAGACGTTAGAGGGGGGGCGGAAACAGAACGCCACACACACACACGCACGCAGGCGGAGATGTGAGAGCGATTCCGCTCGGGCTGACCGCAGCGCACGCAGGCCTGTCCGTACGAGGAAGCGGCTCCTGTGTCTGTAGCACACACTGTCCCCCTGCACCGCCACGGGCAGCCAGACAGGGTCAACTGGTGTGCAGGGCCTGGAGCCCCCAGAGTTACACTCAACTACTCTTATATTCAGCCGTCTACCCCAGGGGTGTCCACTCGTACCCGAAACAGGCCACAGTGGGTACAGGTATTTGTTTTAGCCCAGCACACCAAGACACACGATTCTACATACCAAGGTCTGGACTGAACATCTTGATTAGTAAAGTGGAATCGTGCGTTTTCGTGCTGGGCTAGAACAAAAAACCTGCACCCACACCAGCCCTTTTCAGACAGGACTGGACAATCCTGTTCTACACAAGCACTGATCTGAAATCACTTTCATGCCACAAAAACCAGCTGTAATTCTGCGAGATGGAGGACCCATCACAACGAGGTGACGGCACAGAATTTCCAACCAGGAAACTCCAGACAGAAGAGCAGAAATGACCTGAGAGGAGGGCAGCGTGCGCTGAGCGCTCACCGGAGTAAGGGTTGCTGGTCAGACTTCCCTCTCTGCCGGTCAGTGCTGTGGTGGGGGCGGCGAAGGGGATGCTGTAGTAGTCCTGATAAGAACACAGCACAGAGACAGCAGTTAGCACAGGGGCATTTAAAACAAGCCGCTACAAACTATGAACCAAATAGTGTGTCAAACCCTGGAGCTTCTACACCCGAGTAAACCCACCAGGGGGATGGATTTGGCTCTTCAGCCAAATACGAGCTGAGCTGAGCTGAAGCTGTCTGTAGCATGCTGAGATAGAAGGACCTCACACTGCAACTACAGACCCCACAAACTAAACATGAGCTCTGCACCCCAACACCGAAAGTTCCGTCCACTGAGCGCTGAAACTGAACATTACCCAGGACAAAACCATGGCACTGATACTCTACCACTGTACATCTACACACACATCTCTACGTACATCTCTCTACTCATAAACTCTAAAGCACCAGTAGCTCCTCCGACCAGCCAGCAGCGGCCTGCCGTCAGGATGTAGTAGTTCGTAGGTGACTTAGTTAATGCACTGGTGTCTTTAACTACTGCTTGTATTTTTGCATAGACTGCGTTGTTGCTGTTCTTGTTTGTGTTAATCAGTGTAACCTACAGGGTACAATTTAAACTATGCGGTTGTTCCCCGCACGTGGAACGGTACAACCCTCCAGGGTTTTCGACACACTTGTTCCTGGTTATGTTTATACACTTTGTTGTACGTCACTCTGGATAAGAGTGTCTGCCAAACGCATTCAACACCGGGCTGTGAAGGTCGCCGGTAGGTCAGAGGGGACGGGGTTAGGGACTCACCAGCGGTATCCTGGTCTGGAGCATCTGCAGGTCATCGTAGCCGTACATCTGGGGCTAAGAGACAGCGAGAGACCACTGAGCTTATTTACCAACCGACAGACACCAGCATGACTGACACGGAGCCTTTCCCAGCATGCTTTGCAGCACACAAGCGATACAGTTAGTGGCTAGGCCTAATTACGTTACTGCAGTAAAGGAGCAAACCGCCATGGACTGCTAGGCAGTCGATACATTTTTAGAGCAGCACATTTTTACCACAGAAATAGCAGAACTGACCTTTGTAAAGCAAGCTGCTAAATATTACACAGAATATTTTTTTATTTTTTAAAAATGTGGCTTCACTTTGAAATAGATTTTGCATTTATTTAGCTGCTGAAGGTGTAGACTTATTTAGACTAATGTTAGCACATGGGAGGAAAATGTTCATTTATTTGAAGGAACGCAGAGCAACAGACGTGCTAAAGGTCCCCCTCTCCATCAGTTACTCAAAGAAAACATAGTTCCATGTTTCAGAGGCTTATTATAATGAATGTCTGGGTATAAGCAAAGAGTCCAAAAAATACCCTGCGCATGTAACTGGGTACACCAGTACTCACTGGGTAGGCGTGTAGTAACCCAGGGGTCATGATGTAAGGGTTTGGCAAAAGGGGGGGCACTCCAGGGGGCAGGTTCGGAGGTGCTTTCCCTGCAGAGACACAAGAGAGGCCCAGAACATTTCAGAAACGTTCACGTTTCCATCTCTAACCCGAAGTCCAGCGACGCACAGAAGGACCCGTGGAGCTGACCTGACAGCGCCGCCGAGCCTCGCGACAAGGAGGACATGGCGGTGGCCCCCGAGGACGAGGAGGAGGAAGAGGCGGCGGGACCCGCCGAGCTGGAGCCGCCGAGGCCCATGGCCAGGCCGCTGACGGGGCCCAGGCTGGGCGGGGCCGAGGCCATGCTGGCGGAGGGGGGCGGGGCGCTGAGCGAGGAGGCGGGGCTGGAGGAGGCCACCGTGACGGAGGAGGGGAAGGAGGACGAGTGAAGGCTGGAGTCGCCGTCCACGCTCGGGTGCTGGAGAGGAGGCGGAGGAGTCGGGGGGGAAAAGGGCGGGAGGACAGGAGGAGACGCAAGTGTTGACAGAAAGAATAAGATTGAACACTGAACAGCGAATGAGTAGGGTACTGTTGACAATTCAGGGCTCCTGCAAATAGCAAAATGTGCCCCTGCTCTGAGCTACACTCACCAGTAGACTGGAGTTAGTGGTGCGGACTGTGGAGGAGGAGACCAGGCTGTTCTGTTGAGTGGAGAGGGAGCTGGAAGAAAAGAGGAAAAGCATGTCAGTCATCTCTTGTCGTCCAATCCTCCTCGTGGCCCAACCCCCTTTTAGCCATCAGCCAATCGCATCTTACTTGCTATGCTGGGGCTGGGTGACTGCGTTGGAGGCGAGATCGTCGCCGTGTCCCAGGGCGCTGAGGGCCGACTGGCTGGGCGTGGTCAACAAGGAGGCGGGGCCTGTGACGCTGTCCATGACTGGCATGGAGACGGCGCCGCCCGCGTCGGCGCCACCTGCAGCCGCGGAGGAGACCAGCAGGGTGAGTTTCACACAGACGCCACACAAACAAGCAGGGGCTCCCGTTTTAAATTTCACACTGACCCCAATCACTCACTCACTCACCTTCCAAAGACTGCGCGGCCTGCATTGAGCTGAAGCCATTCTGCAAAACAGCAACAGAAAAGGGCGTCACACTCGTGCACTGTCCCCATACCAGCTCAACACGGCTGCAGCCAAGTGCTATTTTACAGGGGGCGGGAAATGCAAAGTGAAACCCTAACGGCCATTAAAATGTATCCTCATCTTACTTTCTCAACCAGGCTAATCTTTACAACCTCGTTCAAATCGTAAATGAAATCGTAAATTGTTTAAGGTGTCTAAAACACTGGGTTAGGCTGCTGTGCCTGATAACCGAAGACAAGCGTTTAAACTGCATTAACGAGTGACTAGGGAGTTCATTTGATTGGCATTCATTTGAACTGTAGAGTTCTACAGATCTCAAGAGTTTCACGCCAAGGAATTAAACCAATGAACAGAAAAGACAATAAAACCTGCCATTATTTTAATTGGTTTCGCTACCCTTCGAGCAGCTTAGTTTGGACACCAGCGATCTGCAACAAAGCAAAGCGGTACACACCCGTCAGTGAGAACTACCCTCAGGTAAAAGCAGAGAAGGCGGCGGTGTTAAATGACTTCTCAAACATCAACAACAGGCAAAATGTTACACCCAGCAGCCCTGGATCTTAACATCTACCAAAACTCTGTCACAGCATTATTCATGCCTTTTCCACCTACAGCCAACTAAAAACTCAGTTGCACTCTGGGAAAATAAATTCACTCACAATAGACAAGAGAGCTTAATTTAAAAAGCGGGGAACAATTTAAACCAGCAAAGCAGATTTTCAGCTTAATGAAAGCAACTCAGTCAGGTATATGCCCAAATGGCCTACACAGCACAGTCACAGGAGGATTTCAACACACCCGTTGCTCTGCTAAATTTCCATTGGAACACCTTCAAATTGGGGGGGTTCAAATTGTGACCAATCACTGAGTTCCAGCTCATGTAGCCACACCCAGGAAAGCACGTGCTCTCATTTTACAGACGGTCTTATCCTGGACTGGTACTCTGTATGAGCCAGTGATGATGGGCAGCTGTACGGTTTTTCTCCAGGCCCAGGACGGGAGACCACAGAGAGACACCTCCTGCACGCACACAATGGATCCCCAAATCACCTCCACTCACACCACTGCTGCTCCACTGATTTTACATTAGAAGTGAGGGAGGGGAAACAAAAAAAAAAAAAAAACAAGTAGAACGTCTCAACACTCTTCAGTGGCCAGAATCCCAACCCTTTTCATCTGCACCCACTCCTGGAGCGCAGTGAAGACCACACTGATGGATCCATTTTAACTGTACTGAAGGCTGAAGAAGGAGGGTTGCTACGATACACATTCACAATCAACACAAAAACCGAAGGGGAGCCAGAAGCTGCGAGACTGTCAGGGAAACACTGCAGTTCAGAAAGCCACCGCACATGCAGGCCTGTCCGCGCGAAGCAGCAGCTCCCCGTAGCACACACTGTCCCCCTGCACCGCCACGGGCAGCCAGACAGGGTCAACTGGCGTGCAGGGCCCGGACGGGCGATCCTAAAAACAGTACGGCCAGACTGAGCTCATTTTCCACGTGACTAGCCATTAGCCAATCAGGGGAGCTCATTTAAAATGGGCGCAGGTTAAAGACGTTCAGACAAAGCGTTCCTTTGAAACGAGCCACACTGGGTGTCGGAGGTCATGCAAAGTCATCAGTGATGGGTAGCTGGGCGCTCAGCTCAGACTCACCTTGCTAGGCTGCATGTCCTTCTGTGGGGAGGAGGAGACAGAGGGGGGGTACCGGCGGGTCTGCGTGGCCCTCTGCTCGTACAGCGTGGGCTGCCCCACCCCGCCCGCCGGGCCCGTCTGAGGGGGGTACGAGGGCCCGCCCCCGGGGAGGGAGCTGCCCTGATACGCTTGGTCCTGGCTGGGGTTTGGAATGGTTGGCATGGACTCGCTGGAAAGAATGATTGACAGGTGGGAGGCTTAACACACACAGTATGCTACACAGTGCACACTACAAACAGATACGTTTCAGGCTTGGCCTAATGTAGTTCCACAGCCTGTAACATTACTGAAACCACATAGTAAGGCAGTGTATTTGATGGGTAAGCGGTGGTAGAGCAAAATACTTCACTAGCCAACAGTGCAGAGATCAGGGTACACCTAAGTAACTGTAATAGAGAAGAACAGCCCAGAGAGGAATTGCAGGGGCAAAATGACTTCTTTTTTGTAGGAAACAGACAGCCTACCTGCTCGTGCTGGTGAACAGGCTGTTCTGTGCCTGGCTGGCAGTGGCGCTGGTCACCGGGGCGGAGTCGTACTCTGGCAGCACTGGTTCTGACCCGAACTGCAGGGCCCCGAACTGCAGGTTCAGCCCAGACATGTCTGCAGAACCAGGCATCTCCACCGCAAGCGCTGGGATCTGAGCAAGCCAAAGTGTGTGTGTGAGGAAAAGGATTTTCACATCACTGACACAGGCACCCATCGGGCAGCTTTTTAAATAATGATCATTATGTTCTGTCACGCCTATTTTGATCCGGGCTGCAAAAATTATCCGGGTGACGCAATGACATTCTAAAACAGTTGTCACACCCATTGTGCTGTACTTAAAGTTTCATTGCAGCCATAGACGGTAGCGTTCGTTGCTATGCCGACGCTGCCAGCCTTGCAACATTCTTTGGCGATGAAGATTCTAAGACAACTCAGCAATTTCTCTGGTTAATGGGTTATTTTCCAGCCTGAAATGCGATTGTATTAGTAAATGGCTACACACGTCATCTAACTTGCAAGTAGTTAGCGATCTCTCTGGATATGAATTAAATGTTTTAACAGAAAATAATAATAAATGCGATTTTATCCAGGGAAATGGCTAAGCAAAAAGGCTAAATAAAAGTCGTGGTCGCGAGCGCCGTCATAGACGTCAGAAGAAAATGTCACTGACAAAAAATTTTAAATTCTTTTTGTAGTGGTTTGGGCTGGACACGAGCTGTAAGAGCGGAATAAGCCCCCGAAGTGAAGCACAACACTGCCTACTGATCGTAGATGAGATCGCTGTGAGGTTGATTTCCGGCGTAGAGGATTTCAGCTGCATGCTCCCATATTCCTGAAAATGCTGCAGCCTTGGCTAGCTGGCTATAAGTGCATACCGCCGTATGAGTGCTGTGTGCAACAGCGATCGCGACCACAACATTTATTTTGCCTTTTTGTATAGTCATTTCCGTGGATAAAATCGCTTTTATTATTTTCTGTTAAAAACATTTAATTCATATCCAGGGAGATAGCCAACTACTTGCAAGTTAGATGACACGTGTAGCCATTTACTAATACGATCGCATTTCAGGCTGGAAAATAACCCATTAAACCAGAGAAATTGCTGAGAGTTGTCTTACATTACATTACTTTGGCGATAATGATGTCTTAGAATCATTATAGCCAAAGAATGTAGCAAGGCTGGCAGCGTCGGCATAGCAACGGACGCTGCAAGGAAGCTTTAAGTACGGCACAATGGTTTTAGAATGTCATTACTTCACCCGGATCATTTTCGCAGCCGACAATTCCACTCGGGAGCGGCTGAGTCACCTAGTGGTAGAATTCGGTATTACCGGCCCGGTCCGGCATTTGGCTTAATATCAAACCGGTTTGAAAATGATTACATCAGCCCAACCCAAGCCCTCAGTGAATCATTCAAAGGAACCTGTCAGATATGGGTGGGGAAAACACAGTCTGCTTTGATGAGCTTAAGCCATTCTCGCGCCAACATGGATGAATACAGGAAAACTATTAAGAATGAGGTTGTGCTATTCCCTGCGTAAACTATAATAAATGAAGCGAACTGGGTAGGAATGAGATTATGCTATTCCCCGTGTGAACAGAAATAAACAGAGTGAACTGGGTGAGAGTGAGGTCAGGCTGTATTATGTTGGTTGTGTACCTTGGAGGCGATGGCGGTCCTCTTCCTCTGCTGCTTGAGCTTGTGCTGCTGCAGGGGCTGGGGGCTGGAGGACTGGTTGTCGGAGGAGGCGGGAGACATCTGCTGCCCGGAGACGGGGCCCGCGGGCTTGGGGAGGGGAGAGACGGGGAGCGCCGGCGTGTGCAGGGAGGAGGAGGCCGAGGACGAGGAGGGGGCCTTGTCCTGGAGGAAGGCCTCCATCATAGAGGAGGCGGAAGAGGAGGCGGGCTGGTAGGGCTGGCGCTTGGTGAAGGGGCTGTGAGCTGCAGCCTCAGGCTGGGGCTTCCGGTCTGGAGCCGGGGGAGGGAGGGAGGGAGAAAAAGGGGGAGAGAGAGACAGACAGAAAGAGAGACGAGGTAAGAATGTAATCTCCACAAAATTAAACAACCTCCCCAATGGTAGTACAGCATTAGCCATTCCCCTGCCATTAAACATCACAGCTCTAACTCAAACAGAGAAACATTATTTCCGAACACTGAAAACAACCTCTATTTGTAAGATTACGTTTCTTTAGACCCTTCAAAATGTGTCTTCCATTTAACCCCCATAATAGGTAAAATATAATTTGTCCAAAATGCATTTCAGATAAACATTTTTGGAACGCACAAGATTTCTAATAAAAGTATAAATGAACAATTTCCATGAAGTTGATCCCAGGGGTCTACTGACCGTACTGCCCCAGAGAGGCGGGGCTTGTGTCCCAGGAGGAAGAGGGGGGGTTTTGGGGTGCGGTCTGAGAGTGCTGAGCAGCCAGCTGGGCCAGCGCCTGGGCCGTCTTGAACTGCTCGAGGAACTGCGAGCCGCTGGTCGCCCCTCCGTTACCCCCCTTGGGGTCCACGACCTCGCCGAAGCTTTTGCTTAGCATACTGGCCTGTGCAGGCAGGGGGGCCGAGGGGGGATAAAGAGGGACAGACAATGGAAAGGGTGAATGAAAGAAATTAAGAAAAGGACAAGGAAAAATCTTTTGTTGAAAAACCTAAATAATCTAAACATGGACTGAAAGACACGCACAGATAGACAGACACACACGCACAGACACACACACACACACAGACACACACACACACGCACACAGACACGCGCGCGCACACACACACGCACGCACACGCACGCACACACGCGCACACACGCACACGCACACACGCGCACACGCGCACACACACACAGACACACGCGCACAGACACACACACATGCACACAGACAGACACACACGCACGCGCACACACGCACACACAGACACACAGATAGACACACACACAGACACACACACACACACACACACACAAACACGCACAGACAGACACACGCGCACAGACACTGACCATGCTGTGCTGGGGGTAGGCAGTGCTGGAGGGGGGCTGGGACAGGGAGCTGCCCTGCTGGGGGCTGCTGAAGACCAGTGACTGTGACAGGGCGGGGGGCTGCGAGCTCTCCAGACCGCCGGCCTCCGGCTCAGAGGACGAGGGGGCGGGCGTCTTGCCAAGAAGCACCGCCAGGTCGATCCTGCAGGGGGCAGTACTGAGCATCACCAACAGGGCCCGAGAGAGACAGACTGCGGAATCCAGCAGTCTGAGGCCTCTATTCACACTCCATTTAAAGATGGAGTTTTCAGAGACTCCTGAAGAATGAGGGGAGTGAGAGATGGGGGGGGGGGGGGCACACCTCTGTCCTGCAGTGATGGTGACACTCTCCTGGGCCAGGGGCACGGGCGCCACACTGGAGGCTGTGAAGATCTTCGTCTCTGTCAGCTGAGGATAAACAGGCAAGGGCAATGAGACTCCACCTCTAAAAGTTCCTCATTTCAAAGCCTTTAACAAAGCAGTTAACAGCATTTAAATAAAGGACCTGCAGCCTTGCTCCCATCATTACAGACTGCCCACACACTACTGCATGCAGCGTATTAATCACACATTTCCCACTGCTGTACTCACGTCTTCGTTCCAGTCCTCAGTGCCCCACTCCTCATTGGCTGTCCTCCAGGCACCTGTGGACGCAGGCGACACCGTCACACAACCTCACCAGCAGAGGTCACCGCTAACTACCGCCACAGGCACCCAAAGGGCCAGACAGAACTCTGCAGACTGAGCTGGTGCATTGGTTTAACTGGGAAAACCAAAAGTGCAAGCAGGTTTCACTAATTTCATAATGAGTTTGCATAGAGGAAACACCTGAGTTTGTGTGGGTCTCAACCTCCAAACCTCCCAGAAGCGCATCAGAAGGGAGAGCTTCTGCTTTCCTCCATTACAGCATGTAAAAGCTCTCATATCGGAGGGCTATATAAAAGCTACATAAATCATGATTCCTGGAGAACTGAAGTAAGGATGAGTCTGAGTGAAGATAAGAATGTGATGGGCCTGCAGCAGAGAACCTTGACTGGCTGTGCCGCTTCGCTAACCTGGATCAAACCCGCACACTCCAATTCCATGCATTACACAGAAAAAGGTATAAATGGAAAGGGGGTCCCTGGTGTTATCCCATAACAGTAGAAATGAGATGAATACTTCAACAGATATCCTCAGAATGTCAAAGGAAAGAACAGAGAATAACACAAAAAGTCTATCACGAATTAATTATGAATTAATAAATACTTGGGAGTATTTATTAATGAAACAACTGCTTCAGAATAAGAAAATAAAAAAAAATGAAATTAAACGAAATGAAATGAAATCATACCATGAGCAGAGTCAAATTTTCGGGGATAACTTGTTCCCTCAACCCCAGGGAACTCAAGCCCTGGAAGGAGAGAGAGACGAGAGGATCCAATGAGGCGCAAACAGAAGCCTCGCAATCGCAGAGAGAGAACTGAGCGTGCTCAGAGAGAGAACCGAGCGTGCTCACAGAGAGAACTGAGCGTGCTCAGTGAGAGAACCGAGCGTGCTCACAGAGAGAACCGAGCGTGCTCACAGAGAGAACTGAGCGTGCTCAGTGCGAGTCTCTCTCCCTCCCGCTGAGCAGCCATGGAACCCCGGCGCTAGAGACTCAATCCAGCAGGGCTCAGCCCCTCCGGCAGCTCCAGGGGAGCCCAGGTGGCCGAGGCAGGAGAACAGGGCAGGAGGGACATCACCACAGACACCACCACATCACCACAGACAGTCTAACACCTTTATTCTTAGACACAAGGACAGGTCTCAGCTTGCAGCTTTCCCGCTGCTTTAAAAACACAAGAAGGTTGCCCCTTCTCTGAACAGACTTTATAGGTTTGATCTTAACAGCTACAATGGAAACAATGGAAACAAACCATTCACTGTGTGTGGGAGGAAAGTGGTACGGCAGCCCCCCGAGTCTAAATGAATTCAGCAGGACAGGCACAGCACAGGGAAAGACACGGCAGAAAAGCCAGACTACAACATGCTGGATTGAGCTCTAGACTTTTGTTAGTACTCCTCCCTACACACACAGCACACCTGTGGATATACTGCAATTAGACAACCAAAAAAAACAGAATAAATGACTCAAACCCTAAAAAAGATGCTTGTGAAAGCTACGCATGTTAATGAGCAATGGGAAACTAATAGGGATGCAAGGAGGCTTTTAAAACTCGGCCATTATGCTGTGTGTTGCAGTTCTACGTAACAGGAACAGTTCTAAGCTCCAGCAACAGCCGTCTGACTGAAAGAGCAGGGAAACGGAACAGCCAGTAAACACCGAACAGTGCGTCAGAGAAAAACACTGACAGACAAGCACGAGACAAAAAGGAAGTAGGGAATACGGGAGATGAGGGACACGCAACGTCCACACAGAAGAATGTTGTGCAAGTTCCACAATTACATACATCTGCACAGAGACAGAACGAGAGAGAGAGAGACAGAACGAGACAGAACGAGAGAGAGAGAGAGAGACAGAACGAGAGAGAGAGAGAGAGAGAACGAGACAGAACGAGAGAGAGAGAGAGAGAGACAGAACGAGAGAGAGAGAACGAGACAGAACGAGAGAGAGAGAGAGAGACAGAACGAGAGAGAGAGAGAGAACGAGACAGAACGAGAGAGAGAGAGAGACAGAACGGGAGAGAGAGAGAGAGACAGAACGAGAGAGAGAGAGAGAACGAGACAGAACGAGAGAGAGAGAGAGACAGAACGGGAGAGAGAGAGAGAGAGAGAATGAGACAGAACGAGAGAGAGAGAGAGAGGGACGCACATTATAAGTCACAGGGCAGGAATGAATGGATGATGGACAGACGAGAGAGAACAGAGACGGATCAGAGGAGAAGGACGGGGGGGGGGGGGGGGAACAGTGAGCCAAGCGGGGGTGGCGGGAGCGATGAGAGACGCAGCAGGGCGGCGGAGAGGGACACTGACTGGTTCCGTCATCGGGCTCCAGGCCGGCCGTGCTGCTCCAGGCGCTGCCCCCCGCGTAGCCCTCCTCCGCCTGGGCCGGCTCGGCGTAGTCTGCCGGATTAAAGATCCTGGAGACGGGGGGGACGGGGGGGGGGGCAGAAGAGGGGGCGGGTCAGCCTGATGCGGGGCGGGGCGTCCCTGGATTAGATTGTGCTCTAATCTCAGCAGTGCCCAGCGTACGGGCAATGGGGTGGAAGGGGGCAGCAGTTTCCCGAAAGGTTCGGATTAGGACTCATTCAGAGCCGCTGCGGTGCTCCGAACAACTCTGCCGAGACAGAGCGGATTCACAACGCAAGGGCAACGAGCCGCTATATCAGCGTGAGACTGATGGGACACCGCGATTCAGAGTCACAGAGCAGAACTCACACACACTTGCTCTCACTCCTCTACGGCTGTCTCTCACACACACACACACACACACACACACACACACACACACACACACACACACACACACACACACACACACACACACACACACACACACACACACACACACACACACACACACACACACACACACACACACACACACACACACACACACACACACACACACACACACACACACACGCGGGTGCGCAATATGGTGATCTTAGATCGTGAAAGATCAAAACTTCTCCACGATCTTCCTTTACAGAGAGGTCGGAAGTATCCTGCTTCAGGGCTCCTGTACATTATATGTCAGAACACACATGGAAGGCGGTCACTTTAAAAATGCAATACTGGATTGGGTACCCGTTTACTTGATTGCCATTCTTTTCCAATTCCCCTCTAACTTACAAACATACCCGCGCCATGGCTGACACAGACGAAGACTTCAGTTTCCATAAAAAAGGTCCGGTTCAGTAGTGTGGAACTGGTTTGGATTCGCGAAGTCAAACAGTGTTCAAAGTTATTTGTACAGTCATCTGTAGAGTTTACAGAGATAAGGTTTGTACGTCGGAGGGCAAACCTTCTTAATCACCTGAAAAGAAAACACCCCCAAAGCGCATGCGGAAAGTTTAACATGCGCAGATCCCACGCTTGTCCATCTAGCTCAGCCACTTCTTTTTGTTTGTCTCTGGTTAGAAACCGGATGTTTTGAACAAAGCGGTTTCGTTTTGAGTGCACCGGCGCCCGCACAGTCAAAGGACTTCAGAGGACTTGCAAGTGTCCAGTGCTCGTTTGTCATGGCACTTTTGGGTGCTGCTTTTACGCACAACACAGCTGGGCTTTACTGAGCACAAAACGTACGAATCACATCGTAACAGTTCAGTAGCCTCACCAGTGTAGCTAGACGTGCGACACTTGTTTCCTTAAAAAAAAATAAAAACAAATCTCAACAGGTACCAGACAGAAAACTAATCATAAGACACAAAAATAGAGTCTGCACACTGCACATGTAGCGACACTGTCACCCTGGGAGCAGAATACAGTGGGCGGACTCCACTTTAACACTTGTTTCATAAAGCAGGTCAAAGAAGCTGGAGGCTACTTCCTTCTGCCTGACTTCAGCTACTGATTCAGCTGACAGTGTTCACCCCCACCACCCACACATACACTGCCCGACACACAAGTCACAGTCCACACAGTCCATTAATTTCTCTGCCTTTTACCAACCAGGCTTTAGAGGAAAAACAACTTAAACGATTACCGCAGCCAGAGGTATCAGTGGGACAGCAATACAAGCACAGAGGGGCAAGGAGATCTGCTGGGGCACATGAACCATGTCAAGCCAGTCACTGAAAGATCATGCGCAATGGAGATGATGCATATAATGCATACCGACTGGCATTCCTTTGAGTGGTTATTGTAAAATGTAGGCGCTTGTGCAAAGCACACAGGGCAATCAACAGTCGAGAAAAGCACTGTCTGGCAATGAGAGAGTCTGAGTATCACACGAAGGAAGGAAGAGCCGTTGGTTTAAAGGCATGAAAGGGAATGTACAGTGGTTCCACCTTTGTGCACAGAGAATTCATTCAAAGAGAAGTCATTCAAAAGCGGCTCAAAGCTAAAAAGTGTAGGGTATAATGTGGCCAAAGCCAAGGAGCACAATATATTAGACATCAAAATGCACTACAAAAATCCATTACTTCCACACGTAACAGTGAAGCATATACTTGCATTAAAATAATTTTACATTTCATATTTCATGTAAGAAATAAAAAATATTAATTGTACTGCACTATACGTGCTATAAAGCCATTTCATTAACAGTAGTGGGTCGGTTCCATTTTTAGGCAAGAAGCTGTACAATGGTTCTCTCAACAATGGGCCAGTATGAATTTCAGCGATACATATAGAACAGGGATACAATTACAACTTTGAGCAATCAGTAAAAACTATGCAAAGCTAAGCTGAACAGGGACTATTTAGGCCAGCACACCCAACTCAGACATAGTATATGTGCAACAAGCTCTATTGTCCCAAACAGACTCCTATTACACCAGAATGTCCACTTAAATTTAATCAAAATTACAAAACACAGACATCACCAAAGCTGCTGAGCAACAACACACAACAAACCATCTGGGAGCTTCAAAGCCCCATACCATAGAGTTTATCGTGAATGGCGCCACTAAAGACCAGAGCTCAGACACGCCACCACTTCAGACCCCGATCGCGGGGAGCCTTGGTGCAATTAAAGAGCCAATTAGCGGACATTTTGCATTTTCCTTCCCCGCGCTTCTCTACACCGCCCACGGAACGCAGCAGCCAGGTCAAGGTTCAGTCATTAATATGCGCAGCTCGTCACCACCGCTCCAGTGGCTTAACCCATCGCTTTAACGAGCCCCTATGACAGCCAGATACGCCACGTAAAACCGCACACAGATTCATGAGCTCGTTTGTTTAACCTCACTGCTCAGCGGTTTCAGCGCTTTGAGTTCATCTAAATGACACACAACACGTAAACAAAACACATTATTCTTATTACTATCCTAGCCCCCAGCACTCTCATTTTGTGGGCAATTAGACCACCGGTGCACACAAGACACACAAGTAATTTGAATTACAAATGACTCTCGTAACAGATGCATGCTGACAGTCCCGCGATGACCAATGAGAATTCGGAACGCAAGCGCTCCAGGACGAGGGTTAGAGACAAAGCAAACCAGGCTTCCTTTTTAACAAACAATTAGTCTGCAATTGCCCTCCACGGTCAGGAATGTGTGCTATTCACAACCCAAGTCATAATAGGTGTTTTTTCTTAGTCTACCATTTCTCAAAGTGCCAATTTGTTAAGTTATTGTGACATTTGAACAATATTTTCATTCCCCTCCCCCAGTCCATGGCTCTGACACAGCTCACACATCGTTCAGTGGTCAGGAACCTCCCCGCACACAAAAGTTTAAAAAACAAAAAGGACAGCAAAAAGAACACAAGGCTGCCACTACTGCAGGCACAGCGGGTCACACAGGGAAAATGAAGCAGCTATAGAGACAGAACAGGCTACCTGAACTGCCAATAAGAGCAGCTGAATGCACAAGACCTGGGAAGCAGCAGCAATACCAAAGTGATCCCGCATCGACTACGACGCCAGGACTTCAAGCCTTTAGGCTTTAAGCCTCCTCGCCACTGCACAGTCTGAGGTATGGGGTGCAGGCGTGCGCCACTGTGAATGAATCTCAGTATCAGAGGACGGGGAGATGCGCCCCACCGGGATGCGGACGGGTGAAAACTTACCCCATGCCCTGAGCCGAAAACCTGCCCCCACGCCTTCCGGAGGCTGCTGTGGACAAGAACACAGCAAAAACACGGATTACAAGGAAGGAACTTTGCTTTCAATGAAATATTGACAATATATCTTCACTTTAAGTTACAACAGCAGCCAAAATGAAACCAAAAACAGTATACGGTTGTGTGTGTAATGAAGAAATCATTATACGCACAAAGACTTCCCACACACATATCAGTAATGCGCTCCCCAGACATCACTGCACACAGGGTTGTCGTTAAAACCCCAAAGTGGTGCCAAAACCGGAGGATAACTGAGGCACTGACATGCTTACAGCTTCATGTGCTAACTAATGTACACCTTAATCACTCCTTGGGAGATTTCTGATCGGATAAATTAGCATCTCACTGCTTTCCTCTGCTGTAGTGAAGATTTGACTGAAGCACTTCTACAGCATGCATCAGCAGTGGGCTAAATCTGAGGAGGCTAATGACAGCTCCTAAACCTGAGGAAGCTAATGGCAGCTCCTAAATGTGAGGAAGCTAATGGCAGCTCCTAAATGTGAGGAAGCTAATGGCAGCTCCTAAATGTGAGGAAGCTAATGGCAGCTCCTAAATGTAAGGAAGCTAATGGCAGCTCCTAAATGTGAGGAAGCTAATGGCAGCTCCTAAATGTGCGGAAGCTAATGGCAGCTCCTAAATGTGTGGAAGCTAATGGCAGCTCCTAAACCTCAGGAAGCTAATGGCAGCTCCTAAATGTGTGGAAGCTAATGACAGCTCCTAAACCTGAGGAAGCTAATGGCAGCTCCTAAATGTGAGGAGGCTAATGGCAGCTCCTAAATGTGAGGAGGCTAATGGCAGCTCCTAAATGTAAGGAAGCTAATGGCAGCTCCTAAATGTGAGGAAGCTAATGGCAGCTCCTAAACCTGAGGAAGTTAATGGCAGCTCCTAAATGTGTGGAAGCTAATGGCAGCTCCTAAATGTGAGGAAGTTAATGGCAGCTCCTAAATGTAAGGAAGCTAATGGCAGCTCCTAAATGTGAGGAGGCTAATGGCAGCTCCTAAATGTGAGGAAGCTAATGGCAGCTCCTAAATGTGAGGAAGCTAATGGCAGCTCCTAAATGTGAGGAAGCTAATGGCAGCTCAAAACTACCAACCAGCGCTGGCTAAAGGCTGGTGCGCAGCCGGACGGCTGAACCCAGGGAAGTAAGAGTAAATGGTAAATGGTAAATGGACTGCATTTATATAGCGCTTTTATCCAAAGCGCTTTACAATTGATGCCTCTCATTCGCCAGAGCAGTTAGGGGTTAGGTGTCTTGCTCAAGGACACTTCGACACGCCCAGGGTGGGGTTTGAACCGGCAACCCTCCGACTGCCAGACAATCGTTCTTACCTCCTGAGCTATGTCGCCCCATCAGCCCCAAAAGTGCTGAAGCGTGACCCACCTCTGCCTCTACCTCTGCCCCGGCGACCCCGCTCCGCACCGCGCTCCACACCTCGCTCCGCACCTCGCTCCGCACCCCGCTCCGCACCGCGCTCCACACCTCGCTCCACACCGCGCTCCACACCGCGCTCCACACCCCGCCCCGAAGGCCCCGCGCTCTTAGCAGCGTCCAGACCGTTCTCCTGCCCACGAACTGAGAGAGAGAGAGAGAGGGGGGGGGGGGGATGTAAGAGACAGAAATTCAGCAAAAGGACAGGGAGGTTGACCAGAAAAGGGGGAGATGATAAACAAAATTGAGAGACGCAAAGAAAGAAAGCATGACAGGGAGGGAGGAAAGAGAGGTTTACCATGAGCAGGCAGAGATATGGAGAATGGGGAGGAGGGAGGTGAGAGAATGCATGCGTTAGAATCTGTGCTTACACTGTAAGCTAGTGTGCTACAGAGCTAATGGTGTTTGTCAGAGCTCAGTGTTGCCCCCGACTCAAACTGAGAGAGAGCATCTGGTAGCGGCTCCGGTTTGGCTTTGGCACACGCTGTCCCCCCTTCCGGGCTACGGCAGGAGCAGGGAAGGGTCTACAGGCGTGCAGGAAGCGTTCCTTCAGCAACACGGCCGCTCAGCCTAAATAAGGACAACCAGCAGCGAGGCCAGCAGCTCCTGAACTCTACCCCTGTGAGTGAGAACTATCCCTGTGAGCTCTACCCCTGTGAGTGAGCTCTACCCCTGTGAGTGAGCTCTATCCCTGTGAGCTCTATCCCTGTGAGAGAACATTACCCCTGTGAGCGAGCACTATCCCTGTGAGCACTATCCCTGTGAGCTCTACCCCTGCGAGTGAGCATTACCCCTGTGAGCTCTATCCCTGTGAGCTCTACCCCTGCGAGTGAGCATTACCCCTGTGAGAGAGCTCTACCCCTGTGAGCTCTATCCCTGTGAGTGAGCATTACCCCTGTGAGCACTACCCCTGTGAGTGAGCATTACCCCTGTGAGCACTACCCCTGTGAGTGAGCACTATCCCTGTGAGCTCTACCCCTGTGAGTGAGCACTATCCCTGTGAGCTCTACCCCTGTGAGTGAGCACTATCCCTGTGAGCTCTACCCCTGTGAATGAGCACTATCCCTGTGAGCTCTACCCTTGTGAGAGAGCACTACCCCTGTGAGTGAGAACTACCCCTGTGAGTGAGCACTACCCCTGTGAGTGAGCTCTACCCCTGTGAGTGAGCACTACCCCTGTGAACTCTATCCCTGTGAGCAAGCACTACCCCTGTGAGCTCTATCCCTGTGAGAGAGCATTACCCCTGTGAGCTCTACCCCTGTGAGTGAGCACTATCCCTGTGAGCTCTACCCCTGTGAGAGAGCTCTACCCCTGTGAGTGAGCACTACCCCTGTGAGCTCTACCCCTGTGAGAGAGCTCTACCCCTGTGAGTGAGCTCTACCCCTGTGAGTGAGCACTACCCCTGTGAGCTCTATCCCTGTGAGAGAGCACTACCCCTGTGAGCCCTATCCCTGTGAGAGAGCACTACCCCTGTGAGAGAGCACAACCCCTGCGAGCTCTACCCCTGTGAGAGAGCACTACCCCTGTGAGTGAGCACTACCCCTGTGAGCTCTACCCCTGTGAGTGAGAATTACCCCTGTGAGCTCTACCCCTGCCGGTGAACCTGAGGCGTGGGGTATCGCTGCGGTACTCACACTCTCTGCCCCGGCTGGTCGCTCGGCCTCTCCGAGGGGCCCCCCCTCTGCGCCGCGTGGCATCCCTGTCTCCCCCTCTGTCCCTGTTCTCCTTCCCCTCCTCCCCCACCTCCGTCTGGCTGCTCTCCTTCTGGCCAGACACTCCCTTCTTTTTCCCCACCATCTCCCAGGAGTCCTGAGGAAAGGAAGAGGGTGAGAGAGAAAGCAGGGGTTAGTTCTGCTGTTTCTTCTAGTATAACCGACACAAGGACATCCCCTTAGAGACAAGCCTGCTAAGGAGTAACTGCTCTTTCCCTCCAGTGCAGTCTCCCCGTGCAGCTGGCCACAAACTGCGCTGTTCTTCCACGTGAGCAGCGTGTGATAACACACCTCTCAGGCCCTGTACTGCTTCTTCAGAACGCTGAGCAATGCGTGTCTCCAGTACGCTCTCCCATCTCAGCTCAATATCACTTTCCTTCAATTACACAATGCCAGCACCCACACCTCCCACTCCATGTGCCAAACCCACTGATGATGTTACACCATCATTACCATGTATTAAATGTCATTCACTTGTCCAGAGCAACTTACAATGCAGAAGAAACACAATCATATTCACCCCATTATTATAATACCAGGCCTGGCCAACAGCATTCCCGAATCAGGGAGGACAAACACAACGTGACTAAAGAGCTAATGCATGTTAGCTACGCTGATCAAACTACAAACACACGCACGGCTGTGGGAAGCCAGCCTGGCCCCCCCGCGCGCCCCGCCGCTGCACTCACAGTGTCGGGGTTCCCCTCCAGCAGGACGTTGATGGCTCTGTTGACGTCCCCGTTGCAGTCGTGCAGCGCGATCATGGACTCGTCCTGGTCCTTCCCTGTGATGTCGATCAGCTGCCGGCGCGGGGAGAGACGGACGGACACACGGACAGCGTGAGCGCACCCGGACAAACAGACGCAGCGCAGGCCTTTACAGAGCCAGTACATGATACCGCCAATGTGTAGGACCATACAGATCAGCACTGTGACTGCGGGTCTCCCAGCGTCGGGCTGAGGACCTCATGGGAGAGCTGACAGTGGGATGTCAGAGCTGGGTGCTGCCCCCAGACTCAGACAGCGGCTGAGAGAGAGAGCATCTGGCACCGGCTCCTGATTGGCTGTGGCACACGCTGTCCCCCCTTTGAGGCTACAGTGGAGCCTACCAAGGGTCTACGGGTGTGCAAGGAGGTAACACGCAAGGGAACTTTGCTCGCAGTGGCACGTCACTACCTACAGACCACATGAGATTACTGACAGGAACTTTTTAAAGCACTTCAGAGCCGTTAGAGAAGGGGTTAAATGATTCTAGAGTGGATGCTTTCATAGCAGTGATCTAAACAACAGGAACAGCTTCAATGAGTTTCTCAGATGCATATTTAATCACGCATCACACTAATGCAAACAGGACTTCGCTGTCTGAGCAGAGCGGTATCCGCCCTCTGACTGAAAAGTAAGGCCAACGAGCGGCTCACCTGCTTGACCTTCTCTTCGAAGTCTGCATCGTTGTGGTCCGAAATCATCTGTGCAAGTCGGATCTGCTCTGCGGTGGCCTGGGGGGGTGGGGGGGAATGAGTGAGCGCTAAAAACACCCACTGCCTCTGTACAACCAGCCCACACAGAACAGAACAACAACACTGGGCTTCCCACAGCATAACGCTCTTTTTACACCCAACAAAGACTGCAATATTAGGCTTTGTAAAAGTAACCTTTGACAACACATGAAAATTAACTAATGACAATTCATTACAGTACACTTTACACTACGATCTGTTCAACCCAAATGCACATCTGCAATAAAAACACAACAAACAAGACATTGCCCAGGGAGCTACAGGCAGTGCAGTGTGAGGATGGTGTGACAGTCACTGTAAAGGCACAGGGCAGTGTGAGGAAGGTGTGACAGTCACTGTAAAGGCACAGGGCAGTGTGAGGAAGGTGTGACAGTCACTGTAAAGGCACAGGGCAGTGTGAGGAAGGTGTGACAGTCACTGTAAAGGCACAGGGCAGTGTGAGGAAGGTGTGACAGTCACCGTAAAGGCACAGGGCAGTGTGAGGAAGGTGTGACAGTCACTGTAAAGGCACAGTGCAGTGTGAGGGTGGTGGCAGTCACTGTAAAGGCACAGCGCGGTGTGAGGAAGGTCTGACAGTCACTGTAAAGGCCCAGCGCGGTGTGAGGGTGGTGGCAGTCACTGTAAAGGCACAGCGCGGTGTGAGGAAGGTCTGACAGTCACTGTAAAGGCCCAGCACGGTGTGAGGGGGGTGGCAGTCACTGTGAAGGCGCAGTGTAGTGAGGGGGATGGGGTGGGGGTACAGTACCTGAGGCCTCTGCTTGTGCTGTGTCTGGCTCTGTGTCTGGCTCTGCGTCTGCTCCCAATTGCCCCGGGTGCGGCTGCTGCCCACCGACGTCATCATTTACAGTATATACAAATAACAGTATTTACAAAGGAAAACACCTGCAAAGGCAGACGGACAGCATTAGCCAACAACCATTCCCCTCTCCATCGTTGCCAATCTAGAATAGAGACCAACCAGAAACAGGCCCACTGACTCTCTCAGCTTACACTGACTTACATACATACCTAAATATTACACATTACAGAGTCAAGAGAACATAAATTCTGAAATGATACGCTTCAAGGTTAGTTTACCATGAGCCCCTTGGTTTGAATGTTGTGACTACTCCCATCATTGGACAGTAAACAGCAGTTAATAAACACCTATTACCAATACTGTAGTATCAAGCAAAACAGAACAAGTTGATATATAATGAATACTATTCCTGTATATCGGTGGAAACAAGTGCAGTACAGTAATATACTGCCGACTCCTTTCCATAAGATTCTGCCTCTTGCAGCAAGATAGATAGACAGAAATCAAACAAAAGGGGGACATGTTCACTGGCTAGGGGGAAACCTAAAGGAAAATAATTAAATTTTGCAATAATTTTGTTTAAAAAAAAAACTGATTTAAGGGGTCCCTTCTCTTTTGCACTTGCAGGAAATAGGCCTGTTATTACCTACTTATCACCCGACGGACAAGAGCAAATACAACCTCTCTTACACTATAGCCTATTTTTGCAACGTATGCCAGAACAATCAAAGTGCATTATGTACCACAAATGAGAAAATGGAGAGATAAATACATTTCTGCTACCTGCGCAATAATGGAGTAGCAAGACTGCAAACTAAACCACAAGGCCCACAAATCACCAACAGGGTAGATGTCTATGGGGTCGCCTAACAAAGTTATCCAGCTTCCTGTTCTTAGCGGACATTGTTAGTGGAGGCCAGCTTAGACGAGCTTTCGACGTGGAAAAAACCAAAACAGCAGTGATTTCATGCAGCGAAGATCGAAGTGGCGAATGGTCAGCTAGCTAGGTCTAGCACCAGCAGTTTGGGAAGTTGTACATTTTGAATCAGTGGTGGTGACTGGCAACTTCAAACTTGTTAGCTAGTCAATACTATTAGACTAGTTACGTAACGTAGTTGACAGATTTGTTTAATTGACTCAAATTTAAACGTTAGCGTGATAGCTTGTTAGCAAAAAAAAATTACCTAGTCTAGCTAGTTATCACCAAGACAGCACATTAGCTAAAGACCTGCTAACGACTGACCTTACAAAGTTAGTCTAACGTTAAATTGCGAGTACGAATTGGTTTGATAGTCCTAGTTATTAGCTAGCGAACTAACTCACTAAACGAACTAGCTAGCTAATGTTATTAATGCGCAAAATATTAGGAACGTTAGACTAGCTAGTTATAGTACTACCTTGCCAACAGCAACGATACAATTACTGACTAGTTTAGCTAGCACGTTACTAAAAGGTATAGTCTATGAATTGCGAGCTTTGTGCAATTTATAGAGAACGAATCCAGATTAGTTATAACTTTACGTTAACACCTTGGTATTCGCTCATTCGTTATTTTCCTCACTGAATGCAGAAAACTATAAGTAAAGACAGTATGTTGGCCAACGGTGTAGAGGAAACAACTTTTAATTATTAAAAACACCATCTTTATCTTGGATGGATGTTTTCTGCTATCGTTAGACTAGTAATAAACTTAACGTTGACCGGCTATCGTATAGGCACATTCAATTAATTTAGATAGTCTAGCAAGCAAATCTAGCGAAAATGTAACTTAAACTCAGAATAGTAACTTAGACTAATTATCATACGTCAGCTAGCTGCATCCCTTCGTTTACTTTCACAACCAGTAGCTAGCTTGGTAACGTCCTAACGTTACTTCTTTAACCCCTCAGCATCTGTAGCCTCAGCTTTGGCAGCACCACGGCTGTGCAACACAAAAAAACTAACTAATTAAGTTATAGCTAGCCATTTGGTTTGGATTCCTCCAAAGAGCCCTAGAACTTTAGCAACCAAGCTAGTCTAAAAAGTTAGCTAGCCGACTTACTTAGCTACCTCATGGTCGATACAGCAGCCATTGGACGCTTAAAACCCATGGCTTTGCACTCGGTAACAATTTGCAGTAATCCATATTAACAAGCACCTACCCAATCAATCGAATTTAGACAAATACAAATGAAAGACAACACATAACATATACAATCTCCTCCGCCACATTCACATTATGTCCCTACATAGTGCTCTAGAAAGAGCTACCGTACACTGCTGAGCCCACGAGTCACCGCAGCTCGACAATGCCCTCTGCGAGCGAATACTAATAAACTTGAAGCCGTGGCTGTGGCTAGGCCACAAGGCCTTGAACAACCGGATACAAATATCTGGCGATATATTCACCAAAAACTGCCAGGAGCCCATGTTTTTTAACGTTTATCTCAACCACGAGACGTACATGTTGACGTCGTAGTCGTGCTAAACAAAACTGAACCCAGCAAATTATCGTCGGAAGCAATAAATTACAGACTGCTACATACAATAAGCGAGACGCTCGAGTTTACCTGTTTCTCATCCACACTGACACTCCGACAGAGCCCCGTCACGTGGTTAAGGGAACGCAAGTGAGTTCAGCGGGGATACTCCGGTCAGATCACGTGACCTTAACCCAAACCCGCGCCGTAAAATGTTTTTGCAAGGTCCGAGCACGTACTTTTCAACTATGCACATGTTCTTTTTTTAAATGTTCATTTAGATAAAAATACTGATTCTAAAATGACTTAATATGGTTTATGTTGTAACAACAGCAAATTGCTGAATGACAAATTACGGAAAATATCATATCAATATTTTACGGTTAGTTGTAATAGTTTGTTCCTTCAGGCTCTCATGTACTTGACATGCTTATGGCACGTTGCATCAGAGACTTGGGGGAACATTGCCAATTGATGACCTAGTTTACCCCCTTGATATTCCAATTAAGCCGTCGTATCGCAGTCAGTAGTACTATTGTGATATGAGCTCCCCCTGTAGGATGAGCCATGTGCCTCGCCCTGATCAGGCTAAATAAATCAAAATGAAACAAATGACTAATCAAAACAAATGAAGTGTGACTCGACTTTAGTTGCACACTGCCATCATTGGTCTATAGACTGTAGGGGCAAGGCTCAGACCAGTCATCAGCTGAGATGGGTATCTTTCTAGCCAACAACCATGCCACCCTGTGGCTGTATGCACCTTATATCAAACTACTGAATTTGGGTTTGGGCAGGTTGGATGAGAAATCTCCAGGAGATGCTAAATTGTTGCTGGATGCACAGGGGGCACTATTCTCTCTTTGGATCAAATAAAACCAAATGCCCCAGCACAGTGATGAGGGTACTGTGTTGTACACATTGCTGTCCTCTTGATGGGATGGAAAACTGTGATTATTATAGTCCCATGGCACCTGGGGTGTTAACTCAAGTATCCTGGTCAAAGTCCCACAAAATCGAAAGTCTATCTGGCCTTCATCATCCCCCTGTATCAGGTTATATAATCCCTTACGTTCCTGACCCACTTTTCAAGGTCATCACTTATTTGCATTTGACCACCAACCTGGTCAAATTCAGGTAAAACACTTTTTAAAAAATATATATAAAAAATGGACTTTGATAAATCTGCCTATGACTGTCAGCTAGTTTGGCAGTGTTTCATTTTTGAGCAAAACTGGAAAAGGAGTAATCAAGCCATTCTTTGGTTTTTAATTCCATATTCCATACTTATCTTTATGCAATATGGATTGGTTAATATTGAACTCAAAGCATGATTGCTGCTTCTTCACTGACATCAGCTACAAGCAGATATTGCGTTGATCCACTGATTGGAAGGTGATAACCTGCCAACCGGTACTTACACTGACACATCGGGATTCGTAGCACTGAGTAGCTACCGTAAACGAATGCGCGTGGATGTTTCAGATTAAACAAATATTAGACTCCGATACAGTAGGTGGCAATATTGCACAATTGAGCTGCTGAATACCTACTTCCTGGACAAAGAACAAGTGGTCACATGACAATGCGATTGTAAATAATAGGGTTTGAGTCTGGATGGTTTGTTGGTGACGTTCCCGGGATAAAACTGAATGTTAATCTGCATATTTTTAGACCTACAAAGCAAATGAAAGGAACGGTTTCAAATGAATAACTGATCAAACCCTACAGGCTCACTGTTTTTTTTATTTTTGGGTTTTCAACATGGGGTCTGACTCGCCAACGACACTGTCAGGTGTGAACGTAGTGCTCGTTATGGCCTACGGAAGTCTGGTAGGTTACGACTAGCTAGCTACTACATACCTAGCTACCGCTAGGAAGCTTGATTTTCTTATGAAATAACGTTAATTCTAGCCTGTATCGATGTTGCCAACACTTAACTTTATTATATTAAGTAACCAGTTAGCGATTGTGTTAGCTTAAGGATATTGGTTGTCAACATGAACATAATTGGAAAGCATTTGCCTAGCTGTAATCGATGATGCACCCGTAGCTTGCTAAATAATATGATTAGGTACCAACAAGCTACCTACAAAACTTCTGATTAAATTCGAATACACATTATAGCTATGCAACGAGTAGTTATCGTTTTGAAATTAAATAGATATTCGGCAAACGTTTACTGTCTGTCCAGCAGGCATATTTAGTGATGCTGTGTGCGATACCGGAGTGCACAGTTTACTCTTATCTTGGAGCTAAAAGATTCATTACCAGCTGTAATGTACTCACACATTATTGCACCCTGTATGGTAGGTTTGACTGGCCTGCAATTGCGACCCGTAGACTAAGTCACTGGTACATTTTTATGTACTAGACTGGAATTCTCGGTCTACTGACATCTTACTTATATGGCTGTATCTCGGTGAGCGCTGGAGGTCATTGTCGTCGTTCTCGGGTTTTATTCCCGTTGTCTGTCGCCAGTGTTCGCACGGAGATGGTTAAAAGGACCTTAATGTATTCTCCTCCCTCTACATTGAATATGCTTTACGAAATGATTTGAAACTTGCTGAGCTGGTCTCTCTTGGCGTTTTTAAATCTGTGATTAAGGATCCAGGGGCCATGTCATCCCTGCCATTTCTATGTTCGGTCTAGATTTGGTGGCACGTACCATATTTATGATGTTGATTTTAACTAATTTCTTGTATTTTGATATCTGTTTTCTGTCTGTAACTTAGTGTAATTTACTTGCTGCTACCTGTCTTGGCCAGGTAGCTCTTGAAAAAGAGATTGAAAATTTCAATGAGATATCCTGGTTCAATAAAGGTTAAATTAATATCAGATATCATAGTTCATTCGTTGACAACTAGCTAACATTGCCGTTAGCTGGCATATTGATATTACCGTTACCGTTCTTTCCAACTGCTGTGAGTCACTGACTTTAGCTGACGTTGTCATAAAATTTTTCCCGAAAACTCTTCACGGTAAAAATAAATTTTAGGATAGCGCATCCGATATTGGGTGGGACAAATGCAACTGTTTCCAATATATTATATTATAAGCTGGCAGTGACAAGAGAGAGTTATAATATAATATAGGCCTAATATAACTATAAAAATGTTTTCTGTGATTTTTTTGCTTTGACATTGTGTATTGTATGTAATTCACACAGGAGTGAATGTTAATATCTAACCGTGTGTAGGTGTTCGTGTTGCTGTTCATCTTCGTGAAGAGGCAGATTATGCGCTTCGCCATGAAGTCTCGCAGAGGACCGCATGTACCGCTGGGACACAACGCACCCAAGGCGAGTGCTTCTGTTTGTCTTGTCAGTGGCTGACGCAAAGACCTCCCGAAATGGTCCCTTGTCTTATAGTTTCTAGTAAAATAAGTGGAAGAAATGTATCACGTTTCCCACCCATTTCGCTGTTTTTGAACGGTGCAGGCCGTCTGCTTGTCTTGTCCGTGTTGGTATTTTTGTATGTGTAATAAGTGCCTCTGCGTTCCCCAGGAATTGCGAGAGGAGATTGATTTGCGTTTGTCGAAGGTGCACGAAATCCGGTATGAGCCGCGGCTGCTCTCGCCGGATGACGATCGCTTGAAGCACAGAGGCCAGAATGGTGAGATGTCCGCACCACAGCTGATGTCGGCTGATAATACGATTAGGTACAATGTTGAGGCCCGGAAATACTTACTAATGTGTACTGTTTGTCTTCAGGTTGTTATAATTACCTGTACAGAATGAGGGCCCTGGATGCCATCCGAGACTCTGGTAAGAAATTGTCCGTCTGTGTAATCCCTTGGCAGTGCTTCTGAACGTGGATCCTAGGGACCCCCCTGTGTTTGCTGATTTCCATTCCAACCACAATAGCAATCCCAGAATTTTAACAATGTTACATCGTGCTATATTGCAAATGATTACCTGAAGAGAGGTAAAAATTCAGCTGATCATATTAACCATTTAACCAGTAGATAATGATGAATTCAAAGAGCAAGCCGTTGGAACAGTGAGGACTGAGTAAAATGTGTTTATGATAATAAGCCAAATCTGCATTGCGCTGTGATGCTTAAGGATGAAATGATGAAAGAACGTAAACGCGTGTTGAACAACCTTGATTGGGCAAGAAATTGGCTGTAGCAACTGAAGTCGAGAACCACTGCCCTATGCGATCCCATTAGAACTCAGTCCCTGTTTTTGTAGTCTTTGTCAGTGCGTAGCGCTTGCCTCCATCTTGTGTCCAGCCCTGGCACCCTGACTGCAGTTCTCGCTCACTCTGAGTTGCCCCCTCCCTCCCTCCCCCCCCAGACATCCCGTTCCAGGAGATGGGGCAGAACCCCAGCGCGGTGACGGGCCGCAGCTTCCGCACCTGGCTGCTGGAGCTGCGCAGCTCGCACGCGCTGCTGAAGAGCCGCGCCGGCCTGATCGACGGGCTGCTGGAGGGCTACGACTGCGCGCGCCACGGCACGGGGGTCAGTGAGGGGCACGGGGGGGTCCGTGAGGGGCACGGGGGGGGGTCAGTGAGGGGCACAGGGGGGTCAGTGAGGGGCACAGGGGGGTCAGTGAGGGGCACAGGGGGGTCAGTGAGGGGCACTGGGGGGGTCAGTGAGGGGCACAGGGGGGTCAGTGAGGGGCACTGGGGGGGTCAGTGAGGGGCACAGGGGGGTAAGTGAGGGGCACGGGGGTCAGTGAGGGGCATGGGGGGGTCAGTGAGGTGCACAGGGGTTAGTGAGGGGCACGGGGGTCAGTGAGGGGCACAGGGGGGTCAGTGAGGGGCACAGGGGGGTCAGTGAGGGGCACGGGGGTCAGTGAGGGGCACGGGGGTCAGTGAGGGGCACAGGGGGGTCAGTGAGGGGCACAGGGGGGTCAGTCAGGGGCACAGGGGGGTCAGTGAGGGGCACTGGGGAGTCAGTGAGGGGCACTGGGGGGGTCAGTGAGGGGGCACTGGGGTTAGTGAAGGCCCCCTGGGGGCTTCTGCTCCCCTTTTAATGTTCCCTTACTGATGTCCTTTATATAGGAAACTATCCTAAATATCCATCCAGTTGAGATTTCTGAAGTAGTAAAAATGAACTTTAATGGAATGGTTACTTAAATTTAAACTAAATTTAAGTAACCATTCCATGGTTCAATGGTCAAATGGTTCAAATAAAAATTTTGCAAAGTTCTGAACAACCCCCATTCTTGAAGGGATTGTGTGGAAGGTTCTGCTGTATTTGTGTAGTGCAATATATAAAACTTTACCACTGAATGTCAGCTGGTTAGGTCTGTTTAAGATAATGTTCGACTGATAACTTTCGGTTAAGATGCTAATATTTAAACCACCAATGAACTCTCTGACTTCATCTGTGATGTCTTGCATTGAGTCCTAAGCATATATAGACTTATTATCATTGTTGATGAAAATAAAAAACATGCTGCGATGATAATTTTAGGCCATGTGGCCAAACCCTGACTGGTATCAGACTGCCTTTCCCGTCGTTTCTTGCAGGTCTTTGGGGAGGCAGAGTTTTTGAAATACCAGGAAGCTCTGACTCAGCTGGCTGCTGTGTGAGTATATTGAGCTGAAACCTCCCTCTATCTCAGACCGAATTCCCTTAAAGTCAGCTCACTCTTCCAGTATACTGCTGGTTCACTTCTCCATTTTCTGGACAAAGCTATACTTAGGAGGTTCGGGAAGCCATTGTGGTGTTCTGCTGACACAAGGGCCTGAAATAGTTTGGGTCAGGGAGGAATGCAGGCTGCGTTAGCCAGTCGTAGAGCACAGCTGTGAATCCCAGCCCGTTTGGAATGTGAAATGTTGAACAGGGTAAATGAAGAGCTTTGTGCACAGCAGATCCTCAATTTCTAAGCAGAACTTGCATGCCCTGTTTTACCTAGGTTCGTGTCTACTCTAAATACCATGTCTTTCATCTCTTTGTCTACTTTAGAATAAGCTTGCTATATATATATATATATATATATACAATTGCAAATGTATGTGCTTTTATAACACTGAGCTCCCATTCTATTCTCTCTCTCTCTCTCCTTCCACAGTGTGAAGGCCCACTCCAGCTCCACCAGTCTGAACCAGCAGCATCAGTCCGCAGCCAAAGATCTGACCAGCTCCCCAGGCCCACCCGCCTCCTCCACCATCCAGGTGACCTACCTGCCCTCCTCCGGCCAGCGCAGCAAGAGACCCAAACACTTCCTGGAGCTCAAGAACTTCAAGGACAACTACAACACGCTGGAGAGCACGCTGTGAGGCTGTGAGGCTGTGAGGCCCAGAGCCTGGGGCGTGCTTGGCTGGCGGGGGGAGTGTGACGCGTTGTGTCGGACGCGCAGAGCTTTAAACGTGGAACGCCATGGAGAACCACATGGACGGGTACTGCTGTGGGTCACGCACACACAGCAAGATTCCTTAAGTGTATAACTGCACACTGCAGCCCAGTTCAGTTTAGATGTGAGAATGACATTAAATCCCCAAAGTTATTGAACTTCAGGAGGCCCCTCCCCTTCCAAAATCTCCTGTGCTTCATGGAGAGCTACAGAGCAAAGCGCTGCAGAGAGCTGCGTCTCAGTAGGGAGTGAATTGGGTAACACTCGAGCGGTCACAGCACTGACTGAGACAGAACCGAAATGTGTGACACTGTGATCCAGTAGGGGAACAGGCACAGAGTGGTCAAATGTAGCATGCAGAATAGCACCGGGCCCAATTCATCCTGGTATAGACCAGCCGATGACAGAGATGTGACATTCACTTATAGCCCACTTCAGTATCCTATGGCCATTAAATATGCAGTAAATTGCAGTGTTTGCAACACCTGTCACTGAACTACTGAATGATGTTTTTAAGTGAATCAAAGAAACCTGAATTCTAATGCGATAAGTGCCCTTCTTGAATATATTTTATATTTCAAATGTACATCTGTAAATAGATGCAAGAATGTATTTTTAATTATGTGTGAAACATAGGTTTGTGTGAACTGTGTGTAGCTTGACCTTGGTGTAATTTAAACTGCTGTATGTCAGGAGTGTCTTACCGTTGTTGAAATTGTACCGTTTCTTTTTTTGGGCAGAATTAATCCGAGTAAATGGAAAATTTGTCTATTATTTGGCTGGACTGCATGGTACTTTCCAGGCATGTTCCTCGTAGAATTTTAATAATCTTGTGAGGCCACACACCCATAATGCCCCACAACTATTTTGGTGAAGTGCCCAAGAACAAAACACAATGGGTGAATCACTGTCAGACCTTAAAGAAGTCTAAGCATCTTGTAGCACTTAAACTGTTTTGTTGTTGCCTCCATTTTGTTGTTTTGTGCTCCATGAATGAAGGCCTGAAGTATGCAGCCTCTGTGGTGGCTAGCAGTGTGTGCTACAGCAGAATACAAACCTCAGGCTTTATTGTATAAAATTTTCTGTTACAACCCAGTCTCCCCTATTGATGGAATATTCCAGAAGGTGGTAAATCTAGGGAATATTTCAAAACTCAGCTTCAAGTTATCATGGTAGATTCCAGCATGCAAGTCACCATAGGTGAGTTAAGTAGTTTAGGTTTTTAAATAAAGCAGCTGATAAGCCAGGTAGTCTGTAGGACGGGTTATTCATTTCACCGTGTGAGAGGAAAAAACATTCACAATTAGGAGGCTAAAGGAAAATTAAAGTGGTTTTGATGAACAATGGCGCAAACTAAAAAGCAGCGTTAAGAAAACCGGCCTGTAATATGCCCTCGGGTCTTGAGACATTCAAATTAAGTACATTACAGACTCCAAAAAATAACTCATGGCTCAAATGAATCAAGCCAAGCTGGGCTGGTACTGCCTGCTGACTGGTTCAGAGATGACATCACAAATAGACCTGGTCTAAATAGTTTGGAACATGACTGATTAACAGCAGCGCATTATACTGCACATACCTGCTTGAGATGGGAAAGCAAATGCTTTCCTGAGGCTGCTGTTTGATGTCACAGCTCATGAGGATGGATTAGGGAGCCTTCCTGCACATATGGCATTTCTACTTGATACCTCCAGATGTTAAGCACCAAAGGGCAGTGGTTTTAAAGAAGTTTGTGTATGTGAGGCTAAAATATGATCCCCGAATATCGTTTCTCTTTCATGGGAGGCATACATTTTGATTATTCTTCTGAAAGTGGGAAACTGTGAAGTGAACTTATTGTCAGTTCTGGGATCTCACCACTAGAGGGCAGCATCAGCCAAGTACAGCATGTGAAAGCACAGTTAACTCTTCGATACATCCAAAGGCAAAAATGGGCTCAATATGACCGTGATATTTGACACTCCATTAATATTCATCCTCATATTTTGATCATATTGAGTAATCAGGGCTACTGTCAAGCAGAGGGTAATTTTCCTGTTTAGAATTATTACATATAAAACATACAAATGTATATTTGTTTTAACTGTAGCATTCTAATAAGATTCTGAACTGTGGTTCTCATATCAGGATTACAAGCTACAGCACAAAAGAAACTGTAGACAAAAAATGCATTTTGTCCCTTGGGTTAAATATATTTATTCAAAAACCAAAACATAGTAAGGAACACCAGTCATCGTAAGCACACTAAAATGTATACTTGTTTCCTCCATCACAATTTTCACAGCAAATGGTATGCAGTTTCCTTCAGGTAAAGCACTAGGCTAACATCTGCTACGGATATGTACTGTCAAAAAGGAATCTTTTGGAAAAGAGAATTAGATGACTGAATATTCTACAAATTAGACAAATTCTTTTCATAAAATGAGGACATTGAAAAATCAAAACATACAAACATAAATATAGTATATGGGAAAGGAAATGAAATGCTCTAAGTGAACAAAATTCAGCTACTTTCTACAGACAAGTGTACACTACTACACTAGTGTCTAATTAACATCATTCCCAACATACTTCATTATTGTGATAGATCCAGTGAGTAAATTGACTTCGCTGTTGTTCCTATAAGTGCTTGGGTGTGGTCTCTCGTTGCCCCCCCATCAGCTCAGTCGCTGTAAATCTACTGCACTGGACTGCAAAGAGTGGGCGAGAAACCCTCGTTCACAAAACCGCTATGTATCTGAATGAGTGGAAATGGAAGGACGTGTCCAGCTGTAATGAATGAAGTCACAGCATCATCATCATCTGATAATTTACATGCGAAAGGACAGTGGCCAGCCTACCATGGCACAGGGGTGTCAGACTCCAGTGTGTCCTGGAGGGCCGTGGTGTCTGTTGTGCTCTTTCAATAAGAAGCCAGTTTAAGCCTTAGAAACCAAGGATGTGTGGACCTCTTGGTAAAGCGGTGATTTAAATGAATCAGTTAAGCGCTGGAACACGCCGATAGCCTACGGACCGCGTGGACTCCCAGAACTGGGGAGTCTGACACCCCTGATTTAACATGGAAACCGCCACACACAACTCCAGTCTGTCATGCTCTCCATCTCAAGCCATTCCAGTGGTGATACCTGGACCACAGAGCCAAGGCGGTTGGGCCAGTGCGTGTGAAAGTCAGCCCGCAGGGAAATATATAATTGCTCCTTTAACTGGATCCATTGCTTTAGGGACACCAGTTTCCTCAATGCAACAGGTTACATAAAGCAGACTGTGTCACACATATGTATGCTTGGCTGTATGCACAGTGAGAATAGTATCACTGTACAGTGTTTCTGTCTGACCACCTTCATCTTCCTGGTTTTCTCAGCTCGGCACTGCTTGTACGCCATTGGTTAAATCACCGGACTGACTGAATGAATGAATGCGACTGATTTTCCTGGGTCTCAAATAACACGGTGTGCTTTGTGCCAACAGTACATTATTACGTCACTGGCGTAGTGCTGTGGTTTTACACCAGGGCTAGTCTGCAGTCACTCCCACTTCTCCTTCCCCTCCCCCCCCCATCTTGGCAATGACCCAGACCAGACTCCCAAAACCCAATCGTTGTAGGTGCCTCTTAATCAATTACCCGAGTTTTCTTCCAGGAATATTCTACTCAATGAAAAGATTTACGGTCTCTCGGTCGCAGGGAGAAGGAGGAGGCCTTGACAGTCTGCATTATATCCGCTGACCCAAACACGGCTATCATCACTGACAGCCCTAATACAGACTCCATTTCCTCTGGGCTGATCTAATGGAGGTATTACGCATCCGCTACATTATGTGCTGAAGTCTGACTCAGACCGGTTCACTCAAATGGGATGGACTCTGATAGGATATTGGAAAATATTTTTTAAAGGCGAATCTCTGCAAGCTGATGCCTATCTCCACGTTCGCTTCCATCCGTGTTGGTACCTACACTGACGCCAGTGTCCGCGCAGAGATGAGTGTGAGCCATGCAGGGGGAGTGTGTTCCAGGAACAGGGGTAGATAATACTATGAGGTGTTTCCGTGGTGACTGTGGCCTTGAGCCGGCCCCTCCTCCCTCTGAAGGGGCTCAGGTCTTGATTTCGACGACCTTGATGAAGGGCAGAGACTTGTTGCCATGACTGGAGGGCCTGAGTGGTTTGCTGTGGACACAAAAGAGGCACAAAGTGTTCAAGCTTGAGAGCAGCTGACACAAAGGAACTAAGACTGACATCTTTTGCAAATAACTCGTCCTTGTCTGGTGTCTGAGAAGTGAAGTCTGATGTCAACACTGACAACATCAAGACAAGATACTGTGAGGAGGCAAATATGAGCTTAGGTTGTGCGTTTGTGTGTGTGTGTGTGTGTGTGTGTGTGTGTGTGTGTGTGTTTGTGTGTGTGTGTGTGTGTGTGTGTGAGTGTGTGTTTTTACCTGTAGACGATCTGTGGGCTACGCTCTGGTGACGGCTTATTTAAGTTGGGCCTTTGGCCGCCGAGGAAGTAATCCATCTGGTCATGCAGCTCTCTGTTCTAAAGGGAGGAAACCAAACACGAGGTCAAAGTTCATCCAGGAAGACAGAAGACCAAGAAATACAGTGAGGTGGTAGAGAGAGGGAGAGCTCCAGGGACATGGCTGCACAGGTAGGGCGGACAGACGCACAGACACGTACCTCCGCCTCCAGGTAAGCCACCTTCTCCTCAAGCTCCCGGATCATGTGGTCTCTCTCCTGGATGACCGTGCGCGAGTTCTCCAGCTGCGTGAACACAAACACGCACAGCAGGCAGCAGGTTACGCTCTGACCTCAAACATACTTTCACACACTAAATAATTAACATGAAATCAGGACACGGCTCATAATAATTTATTAATACGCTACACTGATATCTATTACAGCGCCTGCATGGACTTCAAAGCACAGTACACTATGTGCTGGGTGAGCCTCACAGAACCCAGCATTCCTGATCATTTCACCACTTCCACCTCAGCTCCTTCCTGCTTATACGGTTTTAATCCTGGCTCTCTCTCACCTGTTCGATCATGTGCCGGACCTTCCTCTGCTGGCTCTTCAGCATGTCATCCAGGTGATGGATCTTCTCCTTCATGATGGCCAGCTCTTTCTCCAGCTGCTCGGACCTGCGACACAGCAGCACAGTCTCAACTTAGGCTCACACCCTGGCCAACGGTGGGGATGGGGAGTGACACTGTGTCTGATGCAGACACTGTGTAATGGACAGTGACACTGTGTGAGGGAGAGTGACACCATGCGATGGAGAGTGACACTGTGTGAGGGGGAGTGACACTGTGTGATGGAGAGTGACACTGTGTGATGGAGAGTGACACTGTGTGATGAGAGTGACACTGTGTGATGAGAGTGACACTGTGTGATGAGAGTGACACTGTGTGATGAGAGTGACACTGTGATGGGGAGTGACACTGTGTGATGGGGAGTGACACTGTGATGGGGAGTGACACTGTGTGATGAGTGACACTGTGTGATGGAGAGTGACACTGTGTGATGAGAGTGACACTGTGTGATGAGAGTGACACTGTGTGATGGAGAGTGACACTGTGTGATGAGAGTGACACTGTGTGATGGAGAGTGACACTGTGTAATGGAGAGTGACACTGTGTAATGGAGAGTGACACTGTGTGATGAGAGTGACACTGTGTGATGAGAGTGACACTGTGTGATGAGAGTGACACTGTGTGATGAGAGTGACACTGTGTGATGGAGAGTGACACCGTGGGATGGAGAGTGACACCGTGGGATGGAGAGTGACACTGTGTGATGGAGAGTGATACCATGCGATGGAGAGTGACACCGTGGGATGGAGAGTGACACTGTGTGATGGAGAGTGATACCATGCGATGGAGAGTGACACCGTGGGATGGAGAGAGACACCGTGGGATGGAGAGTGACACTGATGGAGAGTGACACCGTGGGATGGAGAGTGACACTGATGGAGAGTGACACCGTGGGATGGAGAGTGATACCATGCGATGGAGAGTGACACTGATGGAGAGTGACACCGTGGGATGGAGAGTGATACCATGCGATGGAGAGTGACACTGATGGAGAGTGACACCGTGGGATGGAGAGTGATACCATGCGATGGAGAGTGACACTGATGGAGAGTGACACCGTGGGATGGAGAGTGATACCATGCGATGGAGAGTGACACTGTGTGATGGGGAGAGCTGCTGCTGTTCCGGAGGCCTGTGCCTCAGTCAGGACCTCCTCACCTCTGGGTGTCCTCCTTCTGTTCCCGCAGCCGCAGCAGCTCCCCCTCGCTCTTCCTCATCTTGTCCAGCAGGGTGGCGCTCTCCTGCTGCATGCCGTTCAGCAGTCGCTGCAGCTCGTCGATGCGCCTGTCCCGCGTCTGCACCCCCTCCTCCGCCCGCAGCAATTTCTCCGCCTGCTCACTCAGCTGCTGCCGATACTGACCGCTCTCCGCCTGGGAGAGGAGAGGACAGGAGAGTCAGCACATAGAGCACACACACCACACACACACATACACACACGCACCCCACACACTAACCCAATCAGCACACACACACACACGCATGCGCAAACACACACACAGACACACACATACACCAACTCAGTCAGCACATCCACACACACACACTAACTCAGTCAGCACACACACAGACTAATGCACACATTAACTATGATTAAGCAGTCATCACGCAAGCATACACATGCTATGAAACCTCAAAATTGCACAAGAAAGGAGAAAGACAGAAAGTGAGCTGCACAGAGAAGGATTATCACGAAGTAGCACTTAATACCAAGTTAATCTCCCAACACTATTAATATAAAATTACTTTTAATGTCTTGCGCCATTATAGAACTGCTCCTACTACAGTTTACCTCTTTACTACTGAATACAATATGAACCGTCACACTCTTTTGAAAAAGAAAGCAGGCAAACAGGAAGAAACGCATTACAAATGCGATATAAAGAGAGTATGAATCTAATCTTAAAACTAAACTGGCAATGAAAGCGATGTGAGAACACAAGGGGAGGAGTGTGTAAACACACACACGGGAGGTTAAACAGCCTTGGGTACTGACCTGCAGCCTCTCTCTCTCCGCCTGGTGCTTCCTCTCGGCCTCCTGAAGCTGCCCGTATAAACGCTTACTCACTTCCCTCAGCCGAGCACTCTCCTGCTCGTCCTCCCAGTCCTGACAGAGAGAGGGGGAGAGGGGGAGGGAGGGACAGGGAGAGAGGAGAGAGTGAGGGAAAGGCAGAGAGAGAGAGAGAGGGAGGGAGGGACAGGGAGAGGGAGAGGGAGAGATGAGAGAGTGAGGGAAAGACAGAGAGAGAGAGAGGGAGGGACAGGGAGAGATGAGAGAGTGAGGGAAAGACAGAGAGAGAGAGGGAGGGAGGGCAATGGAGAGGGAGGGAGGGGAGAGGGAAAGAGGGAGGAAGAGAGAGAGAGAGAAGAAGAGAAAGAGAGAGACAAAGAGAGAGGGGGAGAGAAAAGGAAAGAGAGAGGAAGAAAGAGGGAGGCAGCAGAGGGCCAGTGAGAGGGTAGGTGGGAGAAGAAGAGGATAACAAATTGAGGCAATCGTACTGAAATCCTATTGCCCTACTGAAATCAATACATAAATCAATAACTATACAAACTATCATAACCCTGTATTATTTTTCCCCTAGGAGTGGAACCAAATAGATATATTAATCTGTTGTTCCATCAATTCATTTTTACAGTTGCATTTGACAGTTATTTCATTTGTGAGGCACTGCCTTTTATTTGTTTATTCACTTAAAAACTGAGAGAGAGAGAGAGAGAGAGCGCGAGTGAGTGAGTGAGAGAGAATTTATTTGAATGTGTATCAGGCACAGGGTGTGGCCTGGGGCAGGTGCGTCACTAGTCACTCCACTTCTCTTCCCTCTGTTTTTCCTGCCCAGGTACAATACAAGTCTTTCCAGAACATTCTGTTTGCTCTAATGTTTCTATAACGCTTGGAAAAAAATGGCACAATGTGCCTAATGCCTTCAGCCCAAGCAGCATGAGGAGGTCGCTTTAATGAAGTAACTCTCGGCCTCGCACCTCGAGGCCTCGGGTGAAGGGCCTATCGTCTTACCTCACTGGGACGGCTGCATTGTGGCCGTGGAAACGTGATATATGTGCGAAAGGCAGCCAGTGCTTCTGTGTGCGCGGCCTTTCACTATCGCTGCCCAAGCGATGATGAGACAGGCAGCGCACGTGCGCGCGAAGACGAGGCGTATGAAGAAGCTCTCACCTGCTGTTCTGCGGCAGTGCCGTTCTCCTGGTGGCTGGACACACGCGGCTGACTGCTTGGCACATGGACCGTGTAGCCATTGGGGGGGAACTGAAGAGACAGAGGGGAAAGGGGCCGTGTGTTAGGAACCAACAAAACAGGCGGGGGAATTACAGCATGTTTATGAGTACAGTAATACTTATATGTATGCTTGTGTACTGCAGCCAAACATTCATACGCACACACACCCAAACACATGCACATGCGGTCACACACACACCCACGTGCACACACACACCCAAACACATGCACATGTGCATACACGTGCACATACATAAACACACACACACACATACACACATACCCGATGTTCTCCATTGTTGTTGTTCCTAGCTGCCATAACCTCCCTCAGGGTCTTCAGACAGTACCTGACCTGGAGAGACATAGCACAGTTACACTGGAGCAGAGAGGACACAGGGAAGATGGAGAGACACAGCACAGTTACACTGGAGCAGAGAGGACACAGGGAAGATGGAGAGGGACAGACAGGGTCGGGAGGAAGGGAAAGTATGTTGGGTAATAAGAATGAAAGGAAGAATAGAGAGACAGTGAGGAAGCGAGGAGGGAAGGTGATGTTCTCACCTCCTGTATTTGAGACACTTCATCTGACAGCATCTTCAGGTTCTGCTGGTCCCTGGCCTGCTCCTGCTTACGCCCCTCCAGGTACACCTGCAACACATGGGATTCAGTACAGTATAGGGCTACACACTCACACTTATTCATTATGGAAAAAGTCAATCACACACACGTACACACCATACACCTGCTACATATGTCCCCACAGTACTAACAAACACATAAAACATCTTTATTACACAAACCTTACCGCACACACGCGCACACACACTTGGGTACAGGGTGCGAAAAAAAAACATGTATCTCGAGATGCAAATGTATGCACTATAAATACGCTATAAAATGCATGCTGATTCAACGCAGCAACACGTACCTTAATGATCTCCACCTTCTCTTCTGTTGGCTTGATCGATTCGACCTTCAGCGGCGGCCTCTCGATGGGCGGCGGCCTCTCGGTGGGCGGCTGCACCAGCGCAAAAGCTCGGCCAATCGGCTGCATCGGTCAAAACCAGGCCGGTTAGCCAACATGTACGGCACACACATACACAGTACAACTCAGCTCACTGCGCACAAACGCCATATGGACATGATTACATAATGCTAAAAAAGGACTTTGTTCACTCAATGGTTTTGCACACATTAAGTAAACATAATTTATAGTTCATAGTTATATATTATACTGCATATACACTAAACAGTGTTTCATTCACTACAGTGAGTTTCACTGTGAGGAGGAAAGTACCATAACAGGCTCTGGTTGTTATGTAACTGCTACGTTCTGCCATTTCTCTCTCAAATTAGGCCCTGACTTCTGCCTATTATGATTTGCATGAGACGCTCACATTTTGACGGTTAACACGCCGGTGGGGAAAAGCTTACTGTACCACCTCTGAAGAGAAAGAGTACTGCAGAGACCCGATTAGCCTCGATCCCAGGGCTAAAACTCACATGCGGCTAATTATGGGAGTCAGCCCGAGGTAATTCAGCTCTACGATGTGCCCTGTCCTCATGCTCTCCAGTAAATGTTCTTTTCTTAATTTATTCCTACACTAAAATAGCATGACTGCACATCCATATCAACTCTTGTGCCAATACCAAATTTGATGAAATGTCCATTTCTCGAGTAGATTGAATGGGTTATATGGAGAGTCAATTTCCTTTGTGTATATATATTTTATTGCTTTGGCTTTGAACAAAACATTTAGTTCCTTCAATATTAATAACATTTCTGTTTTAAGGACAGTGTTCATAAGTGCCCACTATATGATACTTTTTTGAGTTTAAGCATTTAATCTCATCCTTCGTGAGGATATTTCTACATTACAACAAAAATAACAATCACCATGATGATCGTGATTCAGATTGTGCAGTCCAGCTGTAAAGTCACTCCTAACGTGAGTGTGCTGAGGATTTGGTGGGGTGTGTGTGTGTGTGTGTGTGTACAGGACGGGAGGTTACCCTGCTTCTGGGCTGGGCTGGGCTCCGAAGTGGCTGGTTCTGCTCGTGCAGAGTGAGTCTGAGCCGCCTGCATCCATCCTGCAACACGGGAATCATGGGAAATAAACAACGCGTGATGAGAACGGCGAGAAAGAGGCTGTACCTAAGAGGCGGTGTCCCTCCATTTGAATTGTATTGTATTGTATTCTTTTAAAACTCACAAGGTCTATAACTATATCAGTTAGCCTAAAACAATCAAAATTTTTAATTTTGGAGGACACTAGAGGAAAACAGTCATAACTGGCCTTCTGAAAATAGGGCGGAAAACCCTTTTGGCTCAGAGTCACTCAGCCATTATAGATTTGTTTCTATAGCAACACAAACATGGGAGTGTAGACTGCCGCTCACAATGGCGAGCGTGACCATCGGCGGCAGCGCTGGGGCTCCGGCAGCGCTGGGGCTACCCGCGGACAGGTGGAGCGGGAAACTGGGCTATTATTTCACACGTACTGTGAACTTTGGAATGGAGACTCCACCCTGTAGAGCTCAACTGTCAGACCGAGTAGCCACACACACACACACACGCGCACACACACGTACACACACTCTTTCCATGAGTCACTCTGTCTACAACCTTCTGTCCAGACAGAGACCCCCACTGTGTGCTGTGGTGATGCGGGTATTTGACCGGCTCAGTGAGAGAGAGAGGAGAGAGAGAGGAGAGAGAGGAGAGAGAGAAGAGAGAGAAGAGAGAGAAGAGAGAGAAGAGAGAGAAGAGAGAGAAGAGAGAGAAGAGAGAGAAGAGAGAGAAGAGAGAGAAGAGAGAGAAGAGAGAGAAGAGAGAGAAGAGAGAGAAGAGAGAGAAGAGAGAGAAGAGAGAGGGGGAGAGAGAGAGAGAGAGGGGGAGGGACAAGGATTACATAACATGGAATTCAAGCCGTCTAGATCCTTGTTTACTTATTCATTCTTCTGCACACTGCGTGCATTCAAGTGTGTACAGTATGTGTACAAGCTCAATATCGCTCCTTAAAATAACATACAATGTTCAATAAACTGATTTTTCAAGCTTCTGTAAGCATTATAACTTCTGACCTGCAGTATGATGAATGTCTAGACATTATCTCTAAGCACAAACGTATGACTATTTCATCTGTTCCCACCTCCCATGCATGCCCCAGCTCTATACGTCTGACTACAAATACTCTATATATCAAATGTATCAGATAAGAGCCAGTGCATGTGTAGAAACATATGCGTGTGTGTGACATGCATCAAACGTTCGGAACAAAAGATATAACAGGTTCACCAGCCATTTAAAACAAAAGACGGTGTCATTGTACTGTAAAATACAGAGCCTGAAAGTGTGTGCATTCGTGTGTGTGTGTGTGTGTGTGTGTGTGTGTGTACACACGTGTGTATAACGTACACCGTGATATGTTCCCGTGCCTGCGATGATGCTCACTCAATCACAGCAGAGATCCAGCTGTGCTGAAGAGCAGTCAGTCAACGCTGAATACGGAACGCTGATAACGATCATGTCAGTGAACTCGGTCTGTTCTGAACAACAGACCTAACGCCCTTCACTTTCTCCCAGTGTTGACACAGGAAAAAAAAGAACATGTATTTAGAGAGAGAGAGAGAGTGAAAGAGAGGGGAACAGATGAGAGGCATTCCTGGCATAACTCCGCCGTCCTTGACAAGGTTTCGGACTCTGGGCCCCGGCGGCGCGCAGTTACTGATCAACTCGACTGCGTCTTCCACAGAAACGCAGTCCGCGCACAGGAAAAGGCTTTACAGGCACAGCGCACAGACTGCCACTCACAAACGCTCCAGCAGACTGACTCCAGCAAAGAAAGTGTCCAAACGATCCTCATTCACCACTGCCTAGGGAGAGTTAACGAGGATGGAACGGAAACGAGCTCCGTTTAAAATTCATAAATATGCATTTGTTTTTATTAAAAAATGTGCACACACTTGGAATCCGTTCACTTCACTTCCTAATCTACTTCACGCAATCCTCATCCACATCCCACAATGCACTGCTCCATTGTTTTTCCTCTCCACAAATTGTATTATGTTGTTATGTATTTAGTCCAGGCTTCGCTTAAGCACGGTTAACACAAATACAGATAAAATAAACCAAAATGCTTTCCGAATTGTTGATGTTAAAAGTCTGTTCTCTGTACTTCCTTGTGTGTAAGCTATATCTATTTTATATCTGTGCTTTATGTGTAAGCTATATCTATTTTATATCTGCGCTAGCTTTGTTTTAAGAAGCAGATGTAGCCTTATCAGCAAAGCTGTGTATTCTTAAGAATACCTGAAGTGTAAAATAGTATAATTCAGGCATACTTTAGCAAGCCATTTTTTTCACATGCAAGACGGAAATGGAAAAAAATGTTTTGGTTCAACAAAAATGATTTAGGAATATTAATACTTAAAAAAAATGCTTTGACAGACAGCCGCTTGTACGTGCTTTTGAAAGTTTCAGGAAGTTATAAATCAAGAGTCTATTCATTACACTGGCGTGAGAAAGACAAACTATCACATGCCCGTATCAGAGCGAGCAATTTCTGCGGAAGTGGAAATTTTTCCCAGCACCAAAACCGGTTCCTTGGTTGTAAAAATATGCATATCGACTGAGAAAGAATGGAGCAACATATTGGGACACATCATCTTCACAGTGATTAGGGTACTCACACATTCTAAAATTAACCGGAATAGACCTTTGGTTGAATGTGAGTTTTTCTAGAGTTTTCTAGTGTTTTATTTATGAAGAGAACAATCCTCCAGCTTATGCACAGAGCCGAACTGCATGCCACAGCCTCTGACTGGGTGGGGGGGGGGGGGGTGGGGGGAAGAAAAGCCCCCGGCAAGAAAAGCCCCCGGCAGCACCCACGCACCCCTGCCCCCTCCCTGCCCTCCCCTCTCACTCACGGCCTAGCCTGGTCTACTGGGCACTACCGTAGTGCCCAACTGCCCTGCCGTTCACTTCAACAGAAACTCATCTTTCCCAAAATGGCTCTCACACGCCCATCGTCCTGTTGGCGCCCTGCGTGAACTGCTGTCACGGAAAAGAGGCGAATGGAACAAAACAAAACAAAACAAAATAAACAGGAGGAAATGTGCCTGTTGAAAGTGATGTACGGACAACCTGGAAAAGCCCAGCAATCTCTCCCAGAAGCTCTCAAATTTCTGAATGCATTTAAAAAATGCACACGGAATACACACAGACGCACACATGAATGCATACGTGTACACACACACACACACACAGAGAAAAAAACTGCATATGGACGCTACAATTTTACTAAATTTACATTTATGGATTAATACAATTCAGAGACTGCTGAGTACACCTTCTGTGGTTAGCATGCAGGTGGTGGTGGAATTACCTTGAATTAGTACTGCCAGAGCATCTAAACACTGGGAGCTGGGTTTAACATCCTGTTCCTGTGGTGCGTGCCCGAGCACATGGCCATTATCTTATCTGATATGAGAGCGTGCATGAATAAGACTGCCCACAGCCAAAACACCGCCATGCAAAATAGTACCGCTCACATGCACCACAGTCTCCCACAGACAAAGCAGTGACTCACAAAGGCACACGGCATTACTGCCTCTCACAGACAAAACAGATTCACATTGCATAAATACAGGACGTGCAGATTCATACAAAAACCGAAACCACCACGCACAGCACACGGTGATAAAGACGAGGGAGGGCTGTGAAGGTCTTTCCGTGAAACGGTGCTTTGCTAGGCTACATCAAGGGGAGTGAAATGTGACCGTGCGTGATTAAGATGACATTAACTTGAGACTGTGGGTTTCACAATGCTACACATCTTACAGCCTTCTTACACTACACTGAGGTTTCCAGTGTTTCTCCAACATTTCTGAATGATGTCAGCTGTTAGTAGTTCATCAGCAACACAGGCCATCGCTGATACCACAGTGTCACGCCACGACAGGCAGCCATTTCGGTTAACGTTTAACTAAAGCGGACGGCTTTACAATGAAGTCACTGGACTTCATTCCTCTCCCTAATCTACTTTCATTACTTGAAACCTGATAATGATTGACAGCCCTGTGTTCTTAAGAAGTCATCTGCAACACAATTCAGATAATATTTAAGCAATGTTTGCTTCAATCAGTTGTCTTGCCAGCAGCACCCTAACCTTTACACTTTTCCTCAAAACACACACGGTAGCCATACAGTAATCAGCACTGGTGTTGTATCACCTGTGTCTGCCTCATACAGTAAAAACCATGAGAACCGTCACACTACTAAGCCATTATAAATATGTGAATGGCCTCATATGAAATTCAACATTGTATTTACTGTAAACAGTAGTCCAGTATACCTGAGACCATGCAGTTGCTTCAGTGTAACAGGGTTTGAGTCAATGCAAAACTCACCTGCTGATTTCCATACAAGAGTGTCCGCCCTCTCTCCACAACCCAACCCAACCCAGCCCAAAGCAGAATTTCAGCACTTCAAACGTGCCTTGTGCCTCCACACCTCTCCCTGAGGGAATCTGAGATGTAGCGCTGGGGCCCCAGTTACTGGTGGAAGAGGGGGGGGGGGGGGCGGATAATTCAAACAAAACAAGCTCACTTTAAATGATTAACTCCCTTGTGTCATTATCTTGTCTGCAGGCAGGCCCGAGCATCGTGGCTTTAGGGGTGAATATTTTCGATCTGGATCTCTGGCAGGGCAGTTGAAGGGTGGGGGTTAGAGGTTCAGGTGAACAGTGACGATTCATGTCAACACCTGGAACAAGATATTCCCTCACAGGACTAAGCAACACAATGAATTTGGGTTTGTGTGCGCGTGTGTAAATAGAGAGGGTCGGAGTCAATGGCAATGTCAGCAGGTGAAAAACTGTGAGGAAAAAGGTAAACTGTTAGCTATCAATCCGGTGAGTTCCTCTTCAGTTCTGCAATGCCAACGAGAAGCAGCAAGGTGCCACGTCATTTCAGCATGATTAATGAATAAGTGCTATATACCAGACCACTGTGCAGTAAAGCATCTGCAAATTTTTTTTTTTTTTTTTTTAATTACCTGTTTGGTCTGCAGTGTAAACAGACAGTTTAACAAACACAGTTCGGCAGAACAAATAGAGCTCAGATTGGAGGGAAGGAGGGAGGGAGGGAGATAAAGGGTTGCCCGGGTTACCTGTACGGACAGGGGTCTTGGGGATTATCCATAATAATGAATTTCAGGATGTGAGTGCTGTAGATGGGCGTGTATATGCGAGTTTGAGAGATATTATGCTTTCTGGCTGATCCCATGACAAATAGTATTCTTTAGGGTTACAGGCTCAGTTGAAGTGGAAAGATGTTTTGCATGCGTGAGTGTAAAGGTGTGTTTGCGAACGTTTAGTACGTGCCTGTGTGCGCTAGATGTTTAATGCAAGTTCATCTAGCGGTGACAGTGGACGTGCGCGAACGCACTGCCACACCGTTTTATGGTTTTGCGGGAGTAAGGCTTGTTCAGACCAGATCAGGCAATGCGGGGAGAAACGGCAGGCCTCCCATCCATTTGAATGGGGGTAGTGCGTTTAGGGTGCGGGAGTGGGGACCGCATGGGGTGCAGAAAAAAACCGTAGCGGCCGTGCGGGAAGTAGTAGAACCAGAATCAACTTTTGCCGTAACGCAACCCTACGTCACGCTGCGGTGACCAATCACGTAAGCCGGCGATCGGAGCGGAAGACGCCCACGGGAAGAAGAGCCTCGTTTAAATTACCATGTAGCATTCTGCCGTTTACCGAGCCATTGTGAAGATATGGAAGAGAGACTGAAATATAGCTGAAACCGGGCGCTATCCAGGCGGAGTTCATAGACCAAACGATGATACTCTCCCAGTTGTGTCCTCGTTTGGTTTATTTTGTGTACCCAGCTTCGACGACTGCGTCTGGCTTACGGTCTACGCTGCAAAATAACGATAGTAAGAAGCTTCCTTCGGTTTGTGTCCATTTGTTTGAGTTAGCGGACAGGAAATGGAGGGGGGGGGGGTTATAGTTCACAACATGACGTCACACAAATGGGCCATGTAGTGACACGCCCACACCTCCGCACAACCCTGCGGGAAGGTGCCGCATTGCCTGATCTGGTCTGAATGCAGCCTAAGGGTGTTTTTGACTCGCTCTGTAACTCTAATATGTGCTCAAACTGTCCCTGGAATATCTAAAAATGCGGTGATTCACATACAAGCTAACCCTCACATAAACGTACGCACCTGTGTATGTAGGCTACTTCCTACTTTTTGCTGGTTTGGAATACCCGGGCAAACTTGTCGCAAGTGTGCTGGAATTTTGATAAACTCCCATAATCCTCCTCTCCGTAGTAGGACCATGGCTCCTCCACTTTCGCTCTCCAGACCTCCTCTACTTTTAGAGGACAGACACAGGGCAGAAGCCCGCTTAATAGACCCGGCCGCCAGTCGAACCCGCTCTTTCCCCCACAAGCACCCATCAGTGCCTGTGAGTGCGGCCCTTTTTCCACCAGAGGGACCACAGAAAGGGGATCTGACGCTGAAAGAGGGCCGTGTGCAGAACACGGGCCTCTAAGCTGTGATAAGAAGGGTGGCAGAGAGCTGGCAGCCCACACTGTATACACACAACTAATCCACCCACGATTACAGAACATTCCTGTGGCCCAGTCACTACTACGACTGATGACAAATCAAAAATCTAAACGTGCTCATTTTAGCATTTCACCTACTTCTGCTTTGAGAAGGAAAGAAATGAGTGAGTAATTGAATAAGACAGCGTGTGTGTGTGTGAGAGAGAGAGAGAGAGAGAGAGGGAGAGATAGAAAAACACATGAGGTCTATATAAGTCTGAGAGTGAGAGACGAATTGCAGATCCAGCACTGTGTGTGCGTGGCAGAGTTTGGCACCACGGGCACAGCTAAAATATTTAGCTGGTAATCGAGATGACTAAAGATAGCCTCCAGCCGTTACAAAAAAGATTATTGTAAAACTAAAAACAGCTGGCCAACTCTGGATATGATATGTGATCTGTAATGATAGGACTTGTAGCCAACATTACCACAGATACAATAGTCCTTTTGCTTATTAGCGGTTTCTATGATACACAACTAAATTGACTAGTTTCTCTGAGTTCTGTATGGTGGACCTTTTTAAGAAACAGCTACATAATTCATTTAAGACTGAAGAACAATGAATGTAGGCTATTTGAAATTAAAGTAACTTAAAAATAGCTTAATACTTTAGTTCATGGTGACATCCAAATTAAATATGTGTTTTCTTTGAATATAAACAGGATTATAAACTGCCCTTGAGCAATGCAGTGAACCTGAAAAGCCTCAGCAAAACCCAGCGGTATGAATGGATTGTATATAAAGAGAAATGACAGCAGTGCGTGTGGAAGTTACTCTGGAAGGGAGTGTCTGCTAAAGACCTCCTGGGGCTAACAGCTATACTTCTGGATAGCTGTGTATATGACACCTCGGTTCAGAACATCATGTTACGGGCTGGTACAGTAAAGTTCTCTGTCCTTTCCCATTTCGTGACCAGAACATGCACTCGTGCTCCCTTTAAGACCGAGAACACAAAGCATTCCACTGCAGGGCCAGAGATGGAATGTCACCATTTTCAGACAATTGATCCTTCCCGCCAGCACTGCAACAAAAGCCACCTGACAAACTGACCTGAATAAATCACCCCATTAAATATTTTAAATAACTAACTGACAATTGAGCTAACTGTAAAAAAAAAGAAAAACAAACTGAAAAGTCCCATCTTCCCATTACTTCCACACAGAAAAACGTCCTGTATTACTTCAACTCAAATGGACTTTCAGTCAAATAGGACTTAAGTGTATATTACAGAGTAGATTTATCAGTTTGACTTTGGACCATGCTCAGATGATAAAATACATGAGAATATCAAGTTGAAAACATTACTCATAACCTGGTATTATGCCCATCACACAAATATAATCCCCAGTAATGTCTCACGTTATATAACCAATTGGATCGTCCAAAATAACAACAATGGAGGACTGACGCATCCAAAAACAACAAAGAGAACATTACATCATGAAAAAACACACTGCAACTTCTGTTTGTGAGCTATGCAATGGCACTTATTCAGTAAATGTAGCTGCACTGTACAACGTGTAATTTAGGGACACGTAACAGTTGATGTAATAATGATGTGTGCATGATGTGTGCCCAAAACCAACGCAACTGTGCAGCACAAGCCTCAGGTTTTACCTTCTAACACATGACAACCCCCCAAGAATAGTATTCTATCTAAAGACCAGCACTGGACATATAATTACTCAAAGGGCTAAAAACAAGGACCGATAACACCTAGGCATACTCATTACAGCATACTAACATCTCCGCACATATATCATTTACCACACTAAAAATACACTGTTAAGCAATTACAAACACCAAGTTACACTGTATACAGTCAAGCACCCTATGCTAAACCAAGTCTAAAGAGACTTTATTTGAAAACTATCAGGACTAAATGAACTGTTGATATTATGTAAAATTCCTCCATGAGAGTAAATTAAAATGTCTTAATTTGTCCCATTCCATTAAAAAAAATATTTTTGGCAAGTACAAAAGTTTATAGAAACAATAAAAGGAGAAATCTGAATTTTATCAATATTACAGATTTCCAATGCAAGAACATGGATTACTCACTGATCAATAATGAATAAAATCAACCAGTACAAAAAAAAAGTACTAGTTCCCCCTCCCACCCCACCCTCCAATAAAACAAATTAAGACATACGTGATGAGCACATCCAGAAGAACAAGAGTAAAAAGCCCAAAGCAACTCTATCATCTCTCTGGAAGTTTGACTTCCAAATAAATGCAAGTCTTAGTTTGCTTTAAAAACACAAGGGGGTGAGTTCTGTTAGGTCACTGCTGTATTTGTCAGGTAGTGAAGAAGAAAAAAAACAGCATTTATTTACAAGTCAAATTTAAGAACAAATGTTGACTGAATCCAGCCCAATGTGCAAAACACTAAATTCCATTAAATGTTTCCTCAAATATACAGCCAGATACATATTCCAAAGCCCACAAGTACACACTGTCTTAATAAATGTACAGTAGGCCTATCTAGAAATATAGGCTAGATCTTTATGAGACAAATTAGAGCAGAGCTATTATATAACGCATAAAATCTAAAAACAATGCAAATTGGACATTTTGAGCCAACTTCAGTCACTACTGCTAGTTGTTGAAGTATTTCTGTTCAAGGGAATCTTTTAAAGCCTCTTTCCTTCTTTGTTACGCATTTACAATGGCTGAGTTATGGAATGGACAAAGTGTTCTCGGAGTAGTACAGACGTTTGACTGTGCATACGCTCAGGTCTATAACTGAAAGAAGATGAAGAAGAAATCGTCTGCGGACAGTGACGTAGGCCTATCTGTTGCTGGTCTTCTGTGGTATTTTTTGCGAAGTGTAATGTGTAGGCTACTGACACACCTACCTTTCTGATCAAATATATTTTGAAACAACTATTTGTCTACCTTGTAAACAAAAAGTAGTTTATGACCACGCATTAATGAGTAAATTGTGAACCGTAATTCTTGGGATGGTGGGACGCTCCAACGCGGTCAGAAGAAAATAACTGCATCTCGGTGTTAACAATATCCGCCTTCATCAACGAACGGATAGTAAAATGGATCTCTGGTCAATAATTACAAATGTCGTGGCGGAAATGAAACTTTAGAAATTGGACAAAGCGGAGCACTGCAAATGAAATAAGCATAACAAAACGTTCTATTTAATTAACCCTTAAGCAATTACCTGAGTCATACAAGCGTAGGCCTATGGCATACAATGTGGTATGGCATGAATGTATGACAGATGTCGCCTAACAATGATAGTCTAATATCATAATTATTATAAGGAAAAAATTGGTTTTGTATAATATTACCACTCGACCACACTCGTTTTGGTTTGCAGTTGCCTATTTCAATAAGCTCCATCACTGCGAATTAAATTGGTGTTACGATTACAGGGCACCATTCAACACGTCAACAGGTTCCAGAGACAAGCGAACCCTGCCGCGCAGTTACACAACATAACCCGATTACTGCGGCCGTCCGAAACCACTGGAATTCAGTACTCATATCTACCAACCATACAGCCTGGGTGCTTATAATAACAAAACAAGTTTAAATGGGATTATTAATAGGTTGCACTATTGCATAAATCAGTGTGTAGAAAACAAAAAACACCGTTCTTTTTTTCTGCGAACAGTTGCCGAAATACTAGGACAGACTGAAACTTTCCTCTTTGCTACCTGTCTCTTCCAGCATCTCAATTGTCCGTCTCTGTACAAATGAATTAGCCTACCTACTCTAAAACTGCTTGGTTTTTGTACAGAAGTCGTTCGTTAGGCTATCACCAGAAAAAGCACATAATGCAACTTCCACTAACATCAGCAACGAGGCAAGTCCGGTGAACTAGTCAAACTCACCTTCGAACCGTCCGTTCTGATGTCGTCAAATGTACACATGCTCCGCGTAATCCCGTTCATCTTCCCGATCGAAATGGGTGAACTTAATAAATATCTAATAAATAGCCTATCAATAAATGATCAATTAAGTTTTTCGACCTTTCGAATAAATGTTTCAATACGTCTTACTTGCCTTCAAATGTAAAGGCTACGTTAGTTAACCTGCTGTTCGATATAGTGACTTGAGCTATAGCCTGTATTTTTCTGCAGCCGATATAGGACTGCTGCTCTTGCTGAGACTTATTCTCAATTTTAAATGAGGCTAATGAGCTACGACTGAAGTTGAACGGTGAACGGGGTGTTTCCAGCCAATTCCCTCCCCTTTACCTTTCCTCTCTCCTTACGTCAATCCAATACAACTAAACTTGTACGAGAAAATCTCGTGACCTCATCACCAAAGCAGCTGTCTTTCCCGGCACGCCCCGCGAGAGTTACCTACTCTCCTGCGAGTACTTTCACAAATATAATTGCGTCAATAACCGTGAAAATTGGGTAATGAGCTTGAACGGAAAGGGGGTGTGGAATATCGCACTTCACACATGTAGCTATTTCACTTCTGGGACACAACACGGACAATAATTTCGACAAATTAAGCTTTCAATAGGGATCAGGGATTCAAAAGTTTCTACAGAAATTGCATGTCAATCGACCCCCAATAATATACTGCATACACAAGTACGCGTTATAATAATAATAATAATAATAGCTAAAATATTTTTTAAATAAAAATAAAAAATTTTATGGCCTCTGAAAGCGATTGCACTAACAGTTAGTTGTAAAAAAAAATTGATATTTTAATTTAAGAGACTATTCCCAGTTTTTAAAGTTTGATTATAACCTGTTATTACATATTGTTCTTCTTACTCAGTTTTTACTCAATGAATGTTTCTTCAATCCAACTGCCATGTGGTCTTGTTTATCTGTCTGCTAGCATTGATTCCTTGTGTCTTAACTGAAGGAATGTTCAGTGTTAGGAATACTGCTCTAGCCTGCCTAAAAGCTCAACCTTGATCCAGGGCTCAGCACACTGTCAGCACGAAACTGGATGATGGCTTAAAGGTAAATAATGGGGATTTTGCGACTGGAGAACAGATGGACGTAATAAAAACACGATCTGTAACAAAGCACACGGCACGTGCACCTGCAAACCTATAGTGGAGATGTATACCATGACATCGCTTTTAAAGAGAATAATGTTGCCCCTACGTGGGCATAGGAAAAAGTGGGAAAACGTTTTACCTTATTTTGTGCCACAGGTTGGATATCGCTGTCATGAAGATTTACCATACAATGCATTTCCCAGAAAAACACTGAGGACAGTTACCCACTCCTAGGGAGAGTAGCAACATTACTGAATGTCCTCCATTTGAAGACAACTTGTCTTATTGTGGATTGATGAACACCCAGGCCTTTAGAAATGCTTTTGTAAACTTTTCCAGCTTTATGTATCACTACAATTTTTCTAAGGTAATCTAGGTAGTCTTATTCAGTGCATGGTTCACATAAACAGATGTTTCTGGGGAAGAACAGACTGTCAGAAACCAAAATTTGTGTGCCTTTTTATAGGGCAAGGCACGTCCAACCCACACAATCTCATTGATTGGAACAACTGACTCCAATTAGCTTTTTGAGAAGTCATTAGCCTAGAGGGTTGCATTTTCCCAAGGATTTTTCCAACCTAGACTGTGAATGTTTAAATGATGCATTCAGTATTGACAACAAGTACGATTATTTGTTTGTTATGAGTTTAATCAGATTGTGTTAGTCTATTATTGTGACTCAGATAAAGATTAGACCACATTTAATGAGTAATTAATGCAGAAGTCCAGGTAATTCCAAAGGGTTCAAACTTTTTCTTGCAACTGCTGTGTAAAGCCAATTATACTGGAAAACATTGCTTTCAAGAAGGCGAATATGTGACTCAGTTTAAAAGATTACATTTTAGCCAAACTTCTTGAAAATGATAAATGTGACCACAAAATTCCTTTGCTGAAAGCACAGGGACAAAAATCTTAATGACATGTAGGTACTCAATTTTTGATTACGGTTACTTTGGCATGAAGAGGCGATCAATCCCAAGAGGAGCAAAGTCACTTTTAATGAAATGCAGTAAAAGTCACACCTCATCCTGTTTAAAAGTAACATTTTCCCCCTTAGGCTGCGCTGCTTACGTATTTGTGCCTTTGACACAATCGGAATGGGCAAGGGTTTGGAATGAGAGTCACATGAGTAAGCGCTCCGCTGGCACTTAAAAAATATCCTGAGTACTGCACTTCATTCAGTTCAGTATATTCCCGTATCATCCTGAAAAGGCACACAATATTCTCGAGTAATACATTTACACCGTCACAGTTATACAATTAAAGCGGTTAATACACACATGCTCGCATACGCATGCCTCAGACAATGGATGGGGTGGTGGCGCGGCGAGTATCACTGTCGTCTCACAGTACGCGTGCACCGAGTCCCGATCGCGTGTGGGGTTGGCGTGTTCTCCCCGTGTCCGCGTGGATTTTCTCTGGGTACCCTGTATTTCCCCCCCCCCCCAGTCCAAAGGCATGGACGTTAACTGGAGTGTCTAAATGGTCCTTGGGGTACGAACGTGTGAGTGAGTGGTGTGTGTGTGGGGCCCTGCGATGGACTGGCAACCTGTCCAGGGTGTATTCCTGCCTTTCACCCAATGCCTGCTGGGATAGGTTCGAACATTACCCTGATTAACCCCCATTACCCCGAACAGGAGTAAGCGGTTTAGAAAATGGGTGAACAGACAACTACAACAAGAAATACCTGGGCACATTCAATGCCAAACACGACTACTGACATATCTGATGTTTAATTAATGCTCTTGGTAAACACCCTTGTCCCGAGGGATGTATTGTACAACACTCACATTCTTACACCGGCACGTACACGATCAATTCTGCAATTCCCAGCCATTGCCCAAGCCCAAGCTCGTAATCTCAATGTTTTTGGAACTAAAACCCCTTTGACCACTTGTAAGTTTCATACGTAAGCAAACGCACAAATTCATATTTTAATTTCAGATCCTCCCTCCCTCGGTCACAATGAACACCTGTGAAACACCAAAAAAAAAAATGTTTTACTGATATTTAGCTCCTTCTTTTATATTTTTACGACGCTCAGTTCAGTGAAATGACACTGGATGATGGGATTTACATTAAGCCCGTGGTGAGCAGAAAGGAGGAAAACACTGGAATGCAGTTTTAAAAAAAAACAAATTGCCTCAGCTGTTGTTGTGACTCAGGCTGTAATAACGCCAAGCCCATGCGATCAGAGGCACTTGCGACTGCAGCGTTTGTGAAGGTGAAAACACACCCGCGGTTAGTTACACGTCATCGTGTTTTGACCGGCGTGTAGAAACAACAGCCGTTTCAACACGACAGCTATTACCCTCTGCAGAGACGATACTGCAGCCCACTCAGAGAGGATGTCCCAGGTTTTATCATGGGAAAATGGAGACACGGGAAGCTGAATTTTCCACCTTGTCACAGTATGAGACTCAGCGATGTAGCACAGATGCAATCTGTATTAATACATAGCGTTCCACTACAGCTATACAGTGCTCGGATGCAGTACAAAAATGTAGGCCTAAATATCCTCCATTGTGAGAAACTTTTTTCCCCCACAGGGGACAAATAAATACCAAGAAGCAGGATGCGCTTCAACCTGCGTTCCGGCTGAATTGCTACAGCGGCTGGACTTACACTCGGCCGGACTGTGCAACGTTACATTTTTCGAAATCATACAACCAAAAAAAAAAAAAACAAACGCACCATACTTCATCAAAAAACACGATGCCGTACACGCGCCTATTATTTTGCCTAACGCACAGGGGTGAGGCGATGGCGGCGAGGACATCTGAAGCGTGACGATAAAATAAATTTAAATCCTTCACAGACGGCACGCTGAAGCTCGATGCCACGAACGTTCGCGAAGCCAAATGCAGGCTTACGTGTGCTCGGAGAGCCGGGGTGAGCTTACCAGCGTGTCTGGCGAGAGCCAAAAAGTAATAAAATCGTGATGAAAATCAGGATGAGCGGAGTGCGTTCTTGGCACGTTTGTAGTATGCAGGTGCACCGTGAAGCACTCCGACCGGTTCGGATGAAAACGCTGGTATTAACCCGGCATTGCTGCTTGCTGCCCACGTGAATACTTGCTAATTGTTTCTGCTCATTAACTCAGGTCACATGGAACGTCGAAATGGGGGCAAGAAGCCAAGATGAGCGCGGAGCGTCTTCACGTGGGGGGTAGAAACGGGCCACGTTCACGTATCTGATTGTTTCAAAGACAAAGGCCCGAGCGCTCTATAGTCAAGGAACTGACACTAAACTCCCTCCCCCAGCCCAAAGTGCAGAACTTATCTCAAACGACCTAACAGCGGCCCACCTGCTCCCAGCAACTCCTTTTCATTTTTTATTTCAAACGCAGCACGTTACTGACCGGGCCGCTGTGCGTCTGCACCAACACGCCCCAGCCAATCGCTGCTGGTGGGGCCAGCGGAGCGTGTCGCTGGGGCATTATGCTGGGGGGGGGGGGGGGTGAGATGGCAGACAGGTAAATGGCAGTCTGGAGGAGGACAGAGCAGAGGCAGTAATCCGCCGTCTGCCTCTCCGCTCCTCCTCAGGCGACAGAGGGAGGGGAAAAATGGAGGAGGGGACAAAGAAACCGCCAACAGAAGGGGGAGACTCAATTAAAGCGAAGGTGAAGACGCGTAATAAGAAGGCAGAGAGACATTACAGCGTCTCAACGTATAATTACCGGCAGCACGGAGACGAGGTACATCTTGCTGTACGTGAGAAACGCCGTGCAATTTTACATCCAGGCGCATAATTACACTACGGCTTATGAGGGCTCGCTCAACACACGCCGAACGGCTTTCTGTCCTCATTGTAGTAAAAGAAAGCACCCATAATCCTCCTCTGGAAACCCGTGCACATTTCCCTAAACGAAAAAAAAAGAGGAAGAATGAAGAACTGGATAAGCGGGTGTGCGTGTTCATAATAGAAATTATTTGCATTATTAACGCAGACAGAGACTTGAGGAACCTGACTGTGTGGGTGCACATTTTTCTGTGGTTCTCCCCTGAAAGAAACTCCCAAGCCCACACCGGTTCCCCCGCGCCTCAACGCTGCCCGCACAAAAACACAATGAAGGGGCGTGGTTGTTTTGGGCGAAGGTGCCAAAACATTCCAGAGACGTACGCTCAGACCGCGTCGCCATAGCGAAGGCAGCCCTTCGCGCTGCGAAACCCGCCGTTTCCACGGCGGCGGGACGAACGCGTGCGAGCCGCTACGGAACGCCACGAGCTCCCGCCCGGCCGTCATTACATAAGAGCGCCGGCTCGGAGGAGCGCCACGCCGCGCAGCGCGGACAGCGAGGCCCGGGGAGGCCCAGCGAGGCCCAGCGAGGCCCGGCGAGGCCCAAATTTTTTTACAGTCTCTGGCCCAGACGCTGCGAGCGTGCCCGCCGGACCCAGCTGGAGACGGGCCGGTTCGCATGGCGCCGGCGTCTGGATTTGCGTGTCGGAGGCGTGCGTTCACGGCCCAGGTGACGGGCGGGCCCTTTGATGCGCGCGGGCAACGTGCGAGAGGCGCTCAGGGAAAATGCAAATTCAGCAGGAACGTGCAGGTCGCGCACGCACAGCGCAGACTCTCACACACGCACAGTGCAGACTCTCACACACGCACACAGCGCGGGTCCAAGGCCCGCAGGTGGGCAGAGTCTGACCTGCTGCTACACAAGTCATGAGTGCTCGCCAAGGAGGACATAACCAGGTATCTGAATCTGGGAGGAACAGACGACTGACAGAGGACACTGATAAATAAATACATACACACACACAGCGCTTGGAAGTGGAAAAAATAAGCGGGGATACTCATACGAGCAAAATGTTAGAAGTCCTGTTGGGGTCCACTAGCAGAAAAGCAGTAGGAGAGTAAGAAAGCAGTAACGTCGGAGTGGGAAAGAGTGAAAGAATAGGGCAGCAGCGTGAGACTCCAGAACCTGCTGCAGACCCTTCTGGCCTGCGAAATGAACACTACAGACAAAATGACATTGATGCATTTTTGGTTGTTTTGTTTGCTGAGTTTTATAAGAAGGAAAATGCAAACAAAGTTGACGGATTGCAAAAATACCAATTCACAGTTGAAATGATCTGATCTAACAATTTTGTACCTTTCTCCAGCATAGAATCATTAAAAATCACATAAAAAAGGATTACTTTTCACATAATTGCATATGCACAAATAGTTTTTTTTCCAGAGAAATGAACCAAATTATTGCAGCAATTGATTAAATCTTGTCCAATAATTTCAGTCTTTATCAATCAGCTTAAAACTAGCATCATTTTACATCCGAAGAATCTATTTAAATAACATCATTGTTTACAAAATCATTTTAAAATACATTGGAATAATTACTATAAAAATAATCTTAAGGCATTTGAGTGAATATATATTTACAAGTAAATGTTCCACTGAGGAGAATTATAAGGAATGCATAGAAAGTGTACTTAGACTTGTAGAAAGGGTTAAAAAAAAAAGACAGGCGTCAGACAAAGTGAAAAGACACAGAAACCGTATATAACACACTCCATATAAAACATACACATGATATCCATACTGAATGTGTTGTGCCGACAGCAGACACTTATGTCAGAATAAGAGCAACACAAAGCCGTCTCTCCTGCGGTGCTATTTTCAGTCCGTGATAAGACCTGCTGTTGTACAGATTACATTAGCTACAACACTTGAATACGGTGCGCAGTACACAGATAATAGTTTCTAAATAGTATTCTGTATTCATAACACATTCCTGACCTTCCCAAGCAAGGACATGTTTAAAAAATCCAAATACAAGCATATGATACTGAACCAACTTGTTTGACGCCAATTGTTCAATGCGCTTGCAGTATTTCACTACAGCAAGGGCCACAGCTGGGCTTGAACCGGTTTGAGCCGAATGGCGGATTTAGGCAAACCCGACAGCACGCTTCATACACGGCAGATACAAAACAAGCTGCGTGTGACAGAGAAACAGGGAGAAAGAGAGAAAGAAAGAGGGAGAGGGAGAAAAAGAAAGAAAGGCAAAAGAGACAGAATGTACATACACCTGCTCCATACGTTGCCCTAATGGAAACGAGTGTGGGCGGTGGTCAGGTTGTGTGCTGCTGGTTCAGTCATACTGTACAGACCCTCTGAGTGCACTGCTAATGCCAAGTTACGCAAGAGGTCTGCCCTCAGAATTACTAGCCTGTAGAGTATGGAGCAGCTCTTGATGGTCAGAACTGTGTTGGGACTCTCTCTCTCTCTCTCTCTCTCTCTCTCTCTCTACCCCTCCCTCTCTCTCCCTTAGTGCAATGTTCCTTTAGTAAAGTATCCACTGTGCCTTCCCCCAGCCACCTGCCCTTTCAGTCTCTCTAAAGGTGCTGTACACCTGCAGCATAATTAAACACAGTTCCAGTGCACTTCATATACCCCTGATCCATGCGTAGTGTACTCAGTACCTTTAATCCCCTCTCCCTCCTTCACTCCCTCAGTGTAGTGTACTCTGTGCCTGATTATTCCCCCCTCAGTGTAGTGTACTCTGTGCCTGATTATTCCTCCCTCAGTATAGTGTACTCTGTACCTGATTATTCCCCCCTGTGTAGTGTAGTGTACTCTGTACCTGATTATTCCTCCCTCAGTGTAGTGTACTCTGTACCTGATTATTCCTTCCTCAGTGTAGTGTACTCTGTGCCTGATTATTCCCTCCCTCGGTGTAGTGTACTCTGTGCCTGATTATTCCTCCCTCAGTGTAGTGTACTCTGTACCTGATTATTCCCTCCCTCAGTGTAGTGTACTCTGTACCTGATTATTCCCTCCCTCAGTGTAGTGTACTCTGTACCTGATTATTCCCTCCCTCAGTGTAGTGTACTCTGTGCCTGATTATTCCTCCCTCAGTGTAGTGTACTCTGTGCCTGATTATTCCTCCCTCAGTGTAGTGTACTCTGTACCTGATTATTCCCCCCTGTGTAGTGTAGTGTACTCTGTGCCTGATTATTCCCTCCCTCAGTGTAGTGTACTCTGTACCTGATTATTCCCTCCCTCAGTGTAGTGTACTCTGTACCTGATTATTCTCCCCTCAGTGTAGTGTACTCTGTACCTGATTATTCCCTCCCTCAGTGTAGTGTACTCTGTGCCTGATTATTCCTCCCTCAGTGTAGTGTACTCTGTGCCTGATTATTCCTCCCTCAGTGTAGTGTACTCTGTGCCTGATTTTAACTCGCCTCAGTGTAGTGTACTCTGTACCTGATTATTCCCCCCTCAGTGTAGTGTACTCTGTACCTGATTATTCCTCCCTCAGTGTAGTGTACTCTGTGCCTGATTTTAACTCGCCTCAGTGTAGTGTACTCTGTACCTGATTATTCCTCCCTCGGTGTAGTGTACTCAGTACCTGATTTTAACTCGCCTCGGTGTAGTGTACTCTGTACCTAATTTTAACGCGTCTCAGTGTAGTGTACTCTGTGCCTGATTATTCCCCCCTCAGTGTAGTGTACTCTGTGCCTGATTTTAACACGCCTCAGTGTGCACTCTAGTTTGTTCCCCTCTCCCCATCTCTCTGGTCAGCTCATTAGCAGGAGCTGGTCTGCAGATGGCTCTCAGTCAAGATGGAAGTGATGCTGGAGGGGTCATAGAATCCGTCTTCGTCGTCATCTTCCTCGGAGCTCAGAGCGGAGGAGTCCAGAGCAGGACGTCGTGACTGCTGTACCTTCCGCCTGTGAGAAAGGACAATGGTGACATCAGCTTTGATACTTTCACATGCTATGATGCAACATACATATGACATTTCATAAGCATTTCTTTTAAAACCCACTTCACCTACTTCATATCCCATGAAATGAATGTCTGATGAAAGTGTTCACAGTGTAAAGGAAAATGGTGCCCTCTGCTGGTGAATCTGGCAACGCTTCGGCAGAGACGAGGACACAGCCCCGGTTTCATACTCAACCTAAATATTTTATAACGACAGACTTTTCATATTTTCTGGGCTCATATAGTAAAACAAAATCCAATTTAGCAGTTGTCTACCCAATTCTGTATTCTTTTTGTATTTTCTTGGGTCGGTTCAGTAACGTCTTGTCCGTTTTGTGCAATTTGCACATGTAAACACTATGTCACAAATAGCTTTATATCAAGCTAATTTAGGGAATAATGACAGTTCAAATACTGTTCCCTGCGGGACTCCGTGTTCCTTGGCACCATGCTCAGACTTGATCCTTCCCCACAACTACAACTGCACCTTGTAATCTCCCCTGAAGCCAACTCATTCAGCTTTGAGGCAACTACTTAATTTACTACTGCGGTAATTGGGGTTTAACGAGTTGCTTATGTGGGACTTTGCCAAACCCTTTTTTTAAATTCAGGTTTTCAACCATTCCATAACATCCACCGTAGATCAGGAAATGTATGTAGTGTAACCTTTCCCTGGATTCACCTTACACTGGCTAACTGGCCTTCAGTTTCCTCGATTGGGTTACTGGCCTCTAGTTTCCTTGTCTAGCTCACTGTCCTCTAGTTTCCTTGTCTGGATCACTGTCCTGTAGTTTCCTTGATTGGTTTACTGTCCCGTAGTTTCCTTGTCTAGCTCACTGTCCTCTAGTTTCCTTGTCTGGATCACTGTCCTGTAGTTTCCTTGATTGGTTTACTGTCCCGTAGTTTCCTTGTCTAGCTCACTGTCCTCTAGTTTCCTTGTCTGGATCACTGTCCTGTAGTTTCCTTGATTGGTTTACTGTCCCGTAGTTTCCTTGTCTAGCTCACTGTCCTCTAGTTTCCTTGTCTGGATCACTGTCCTGTAGTTTCCTTGATTGGTTTACTGTCCCGTAGTTTCCTTGTCCGGCTCACTGTCCCGTAGTTTCCTTGTCCAGCTCACTGTCCCGTAGTTTTCTTGTCTGGGTCACTGTCCTGTAGTTTTCTTGTCTGGGTTACTGGCCTGTAGTTTCCTGGATCCTCCTATATTTTTTAGCCTGTATGCTAGTCAGCAGGTATGTCTCCATTCCCAAACATTTACATAAAAACACTTCTTGGCAGTTACTCTGTTGCCAGCCTTGACTCACTCAACACCACAATATCAGCACACATATGCTAATGAATTAGACCGGAATGTCTAATCATTGCCTCATATCCTCATACAAACAAGGTTCTGACATAGCAAATGCCAGAAAGAACACACATTTGAACTGATGGGGCAGAGATTTCTTAAAAAATCAGCGATGTGTTCACAAAATGCAGTTCAGTACCAGTTAAATGCAAACACTCCACTTGGAAAAAAAATAAAAATAAACAGGACAGAGAATCCGAACCGTTTGGCACACGGCCTTCTTCGGTGAAAGGGTGTGAACACACACACACCCACACGCACGCACGCACGCACGCACGCACGCACGCACGCACGCACGCACGCACGCACGCACGCACACACTCTCACGCACTCACGCACTCACGCACGCACGCACGCACGCACGCACGCACGCACACACACTCTCACGCACTCACGCACGCACGCACGCACGCACGCTCGCACGCTCGCACGCTCGCTCGCTCACTCACACACACACACACACACACACACACACACACACACACACACACACACACTCACACACACACACACACACACACACACACACACACACACACACACACACACACACACGCGGCGCTGGGACAGTCCTGGATCAGCGGCTCAAGCTGATTTCGGCGTTTTGAGCGACGCCGATAGCGCGCCGGGACAGGAAGAGGCCTTTAGGCCCGGCTCCAGCTGAGCCCCGGCCCGCGCCCGCCCGCGCCCCTCTGACAGGCCCCCAGCGTTTGCCAAACTCAGCGATTCTCTCGGCCAATCGATCTTCAAAGCGGGGAGGACCAGCGTTCCGTGCCGCACGCGCCCCCCCCCCCCCCCCCCCGTCACATGACTCTGGCCCGGCCTGGTTTCGCTCACGCGCACCTGGGCCCTGCTTTGAAACGCGCTCGGGCGCTGATGGGCTCAGCGTTCCGCGCCGCTGAGTTTGGCAAACGCTGGGGGCCTGTCAGAGGGGCGCGGGCGGGCGCGGGCCGGGGCTCAGCCGGAGCCGGGCCTACAGGCCTCTTCCTGTCCCGGCGCGATATCGGCGTCGCTCAAAACGCCGAAATCATCTTTATCCCGTCTTAAGATAAGAGACCAATCTGCCCTCATCTGCACTTTATCTGATCGTGTGTGTCTGTATTCCGTTCACACCCTTCAGGGGCCTGATAAGGTTCCGCCCCGTGGATCTGCCCTCCGGCCACTGCCAAATAATCTGGTCCAATCAAAGGGGACAGACGCAGGAGAAGAGAAATACGACGGGGATGCGCTGCAGAGAGAGGGGGAATGTACGGGGAAAGAGAGGCACATGGGGAACATAAACTGCAAACGTTGTGTATGCAGCTCTAGCAGGGCAGTAATGTGAAGAACTGACTTGCGGTAAAGGTGGAATCCCATGACAGTGCCATTTTGAAAGTCACTGAGCTCTTCAGGACAAACCCATTTTACTGCCAATGACTGTCAGTGGAGATTGTGTGGCTGTACGCTTGATTCTATGCACCTGTTGGCAATGGGTGTGGCTGAAATAGCCGAAACCACTGATTATACAGGGTGTCCGCATAGTTTCGGAGCACTGTAAAAGGGGAGATGCACGGCAGCACTGACACTGTGTTCATATATGAGAGAGGAGCACTGTAAAAGAGGAGATGCAGGAGCAGTACTGACACTGTTCATATATGAGAGAGGAGCACTGTAAAAGAGGAGACGCAGGAGCAGTACTGACACTGTTCATATATGAGAGAGGAGCACTGTAAAAGAGGAGACGCAGGAGCAGTACAGACACTGTTCATATATATGACAGAGGAGCTCAGTAAGAGGAGACGCAGGGGCAGTACTGACTTGAGCTCAGCCTCCAGGGAAGTGAGGCGGGCCTGCAGCGCCTCCTTCTGCTCCAGCTGCTCCTCCATGTCCCTCACAGCCTTCCTGCGCAGTCCCTCCAGACGCTCCATCTCCCCCTCGCCCTCATCCACCTGCCTCTTCAGCGCCTTCACCCGCAGGGCCAGCTGGGGAGAGAGGGGCACAGAGAGGGACAGAGGGGGGACAGTGAGGGATAGAGGGGGGACAGAGGGGGGACAGAGAGGGACAGAGAGGGACAGAGAGGGACAGAGGGAGGACAGAGGGGGGACAGAGAGGGACAGAGGGGGGACAGAGAGGGATAGAGGGGGGACAGAGGGGGGACAGAGAGGGACAGAGAGGGACAGAGGGAGGACAGAGGGGGGGACAGAGAGGGACAGAGGGGGACAGAGGGGGGACAGAGAGGGACAGAGGGCGGACAGAGAGGGGGACAGAGGGGGACAGAGGGGGGGACAGAGGGGGGACAGAGAGGGACAGAGGGGGGACAGAGAGGGGGACAGAGAGGGACAGAGGGGGACAGAGGGAGGACAGAGGTGGGGACAGAGAGGGACAGAGGGGGGAAAGAGGGGGGACAGAGAGGGACAGAGGGGGGACAGAGAGAGGGACAGGGGGACAGAGGGGGACAGAGGGGGGACAGAGAGGGACAGAGGGGGGGACCGAGGGGGGACAGAGGGGGGACAGAGAGGGGGACAGAGAGGGGGACAGAGAGGGACAGAGGGAGGACAGAGGTGGGGACAGAGAGGGACAGAGGGGGGACAGAGGGGGGACAGAGAGGGACAGAGGGTGGACAGAGAGGGGGACAGAGGGGGACAGAGGGGGGACAGAGGTGGGGACAGAGAGGGACAGAGAGGGACAGAGGGGGGGACAGAGAGGGACAGAGAGGGACAGAGGGGGGACAGAGAGGGGGACAGAGAGGGACAGAGGGAGGACAGACAGGGGGACAGAGAGGGACAGAGGGAGGACAGAGGGGGGACAGAGGGAGGACAGACAGGGGGACAGAGAGGGACAGAGGAGGGACAGAGGGAGGACAGAGAGGGACAGAGGGGGGACAGAGAGGGACAGAGGGGGACAGAGGGAGGACAGAGGGGGGACAGAGGAGGGGAAAGTTAGTGCATGCCTGTTTGTGTGTGTGTGTGTGTGTGTGTGTGTGTGCAAGGTGTGTATGTATGTGTGTACCTGGTCTCTCTGATCAGTGTGCTGTTGTCTCTCTTCATCCAGTGTGATGCTGAGCTCCTTCAGCTTCCTCTCAGCACGCCGCTGCCCCGCCAGCATGCCGTTCTTCTCCCTGCGACACACACACACACACACACAGCACCGTCACACACTTCAGCTTTGTCATCACACACAGCACCGTCACACACTTCAGCTGTGTCATCACACACAGCACCGTCACACACTTCAGCTGTGTCATCACACACAGCACCGTCACACACTTCAGCTGTCAACACACACAGCACCGTCACACACTTCAGCTGTGTCATCACACACAGCACCGTCACACACTTCAGCTGTGCTGTATGCGCTGTGCACTGTGTGCTGTATTGCTCTGTATGCGCTGTGCACAGTGTGCTGTATTGCTCTGTATGCGCTGTGCACAGTGTGCTGTATTGCTCTGTATGCGCTGTGCACAGTGTGCTGTATTGCTCTGTATGCGCTGTGCACTGCGTGCTGTATTGCTCTGTATGCGCTGTGCACAGTGTGCTGTATTGCTCTGTATGCGCTGTGCACAGTGTGCTGTATTGCTCCGTATGCGCTGTGCACAGTGTGCTGTATTGCTCTGTATGCGCTGTGCACAGTGTGCTGTATTGCTCTGTATGCGCTGTGCACAGTGTGCTGTATTGCTCTGTATGCGCTGTGCACAGTGTGCTGTATTGCTCTGTATGCGCTGTGCACTGTGTGCTGTATTGCTCTGTATGCGCTGTGCACAGTGTGCTGTATTGCTCTGTATGCGCTGTGCACAGTGTGCTGTACACGCTGTGTGTTGTGTCTCAGTGCACTGGTACCTCTCCTCATTGCGCAGACGCTCCTCCAGCTCCTGCACTTTGCTCTCCAGCTGGGAAACCCCTGTAGAGGAGCGCGACTGGCCCTCCATGTCCGCCAAGCGCGACCTCAGCTCCTTCATCTGCAGGAGACCCAGGGGTGATCAGTACCATACACACACACACACGCACGCACGCACGCACGCACGCACGCACGCACGCACAACACGCACGCACGCACACACACACACACACGCACGCACACACACGCACGCACGCACGCACGCACGCACGCACGCACGCACGCACACACACACAACACGCACGCACGCACACACACACACACACGCACGCACACACACACACACACACACGCGCACGCACGCACGCACGCACACAGGCATACACACACAAGCCCACGCACACACCCACACACACGCACACAAAAACACGCACGCACACACACAGACACACACACATGAACGCACGCACACGAACGCATGCACACACACACAAGCCCACACGCATGCACACACACAAACACACACACAAGCCCACACATAAATGCATGCAAGGGGCACAGTGGACCTGTCTCTCCAAGGCGATCTTGTCCAGCTCCAGGTCCTGCTTGGACGACTTCTCCTGCATCAGCTCAGAGCGCAACTGATCAATCTGAGAGAGAGAGAGAGAGAGAGAGAGAGAGAGAGAGAGAGAGAGAGAGAGAGAGAGAGAGAGAGAGAGAGAGAGAGAGAGAGAGAGAGAGAGAGAGAGAGAGAGAGAGAGAGAGAGAGAGAGAGAGAGAGAGAGAGAGAGAGAGAGAGAGAGAGAGAGAGAGAGAGAGAGAGAGAGAGAGAGAGAGAGAGAGAGAGAGAGAGAGAAGGTATGAAGGGAAGACAGAAAGAGAGACTGTATCAGGTAGGGGACAGACTGCTGTAGAACACTGAAGAGTACAGTCAGTACAGACACTAATACAGACCGCTGTAGAACACTGAAGAGTACAGTCAGTACAGACACTAATACAGACTGCTAGGGAACACTGAAGAGTACAGTCAGTACAGACACTAATACAGACTGCTGTAGAACACTGAAGAGTACAGTCAGTACAGACACTAATACAGACTGCTGTTGAACACAGAAGTACAGTCAGTACAGACACTAATACAGACTGCTGTAGAACACTGAAGAGTACAGTCAGTACAGACACTAATACAGACTGCTGTAGAACACTGAAGAGTACAGTCAGTACAGACACTAATACAGACTGCTGTTGAACACAGAAGTACAGTCAGTACAGACACTAATACAGACTTCTGTAGAACACTGAAGAGTACAGTCAGTACAGACACTAATACAGACTGCTGTAGAACACTGAAGAGTACAGTCAGTACAGACACTAATACAGATTGCTGTAGAACACTGAAGAGTACAGTCAGTACAGACACTAATACAGACTGCTGTAGTACACTGAAGAGTACAGTCGGTACAGACACTAATACAGACTGCTGTAGAACACTGAAGAGTACAGTCAGTACAGACACTAATACAGACTGCTGTAGAACACTGAAGAGTACAGTCAGTACAGACACTAATACAGACTGCTGTAGAACACTGAAGAGTACAGTCAGTACAGACACTAATACAGACTGCTGTAGAACACTGAAGAGTACAGCCGGTACAGACACTAATACAGATTGCTGTAGAACACTGAAGAGTACAGTCAGTACAGACACTGATACAGACTGCTGTAGAACACTGAAGAGTACAGTCAGTACAGACACTAATACAGACTGCTGTAGAACACTGAAGAGTACAGTCGGTACAGACACTAATACAGACTGCTGTAGAACACTGAAGAGTACAGTCAGTACAGACACTAATACAGACTTCTGTAGAACACTGAAGAGTACAGTCAGTACAGACACTAATACAGACTGCTGTAGAACACTGAAGAGTACAGTCAGTACAGACACTAATACAGACTGCTGTAGAACACTGAAGAGTACAGTCAGTACAGACACTAATACAGACTGCTGTAGAACATTGAAGAGTACAGTCAGTACAGACACTAATACAGACTGCTGTAGAACACTGAAGAGTAGTCAGTACAGACACTAATACAGACTGCTGTAGAACACTGAAGAGTACAGTCAGTACAGACACTAATACAGACTGCTGTAGAACACTGAAGAGTAGTCAGTACAGACACTAATACAGACTGCTGTAGAACACTGAAGAGTACAGTCGGTACAGACACTAATACAGACTGCTGTAGAACACTGAAGAGTACAGTCGGTACAGACACTAATACAGACTGCTGTAGAACACTGAAGAGTACAGTCGATACAGACACTAATACAGACTGCTGTAGAACACTGAAGAGTACAGTCGGTACAGACACTAATAGACTGCTGTAGAACACTGAAGAGTACAGTCAGTACAGACACTAATACAGATTGCTGTAGAACATTGAAGAGTACAGTCGGTACAGACACTAATACAGACTGCTGTACTTAGGGTTCCGGAATGTTCCGGGGGTCAGTACCTGGTCTCGGCTGCGTGTCATGCGGTCAGTCAGCAGCTCCACGCTGTTCCTCTCCTCGTCCAGCTCCAGCTCCAGGTGCTTCACCTTGTCCTGGCACACAGACAGACAGACAGTCAGAGACACAGACAGGCAGACGGACAGGCAGACAGACAGACAGATACACAAACGGGCAGACATACAGTCAATCAGACACAGACAGAGACACAGTCAGTCAGACAGGCAGACAGAGACACAGTCAGACAGGCAGACAAACAGAGACACAGGCAGACAGAGACACAGTCAGACAGTCAGACAGTCAGATAGAGACACAGTCAGACAGACAGAGACACAGGCAGGCAGACAGACAGAGACACAGACAGAGACACAGGCAGACAGACAGACAGACAGACAGAGACACGGTCAGACAGACAGAGACACAGGCAGACAGACAGAGACACAGACAGACAGACAGAGACACAGGCAGACAGACAGAGACACAGTCAGACAGACAGACAGACAGAGACACAGTCAGACAGACAGAGACACAGGCAGACAGACAGAAACACAGTCAGACAGACAGAGACACAGGCAGACAGACAGAGACACAGGCAGACAGACAGACAGAGACACAGTCAGACAGACAGACACAGGCAGGCAGACAGTCAGACAGACAGACAGACAGAGACACAGGCAGACAGACAGACAGACAGACAGGCAGACAGACAGACAGGCAGACAGACAGACAGTCAGACAGACAGACAGACAGACAGTCAGACAGACAGACAGAAACACAGGCAGGCAGACAGACAGTCAGACAGGCAGACAGACAGACAGTCAGACAGACAGACAGAGACACAGGCAGACAGACAGAGACACAGGCAGTCAGACAGGCAGGCAGACAGGCAGGCAGACAGATACACAGACAGTCAGACAGGCAGACAGAGAGGCAGAGAGGCAGACAGAGACACAGTCAGACAGTCAGTCAGTCAGACAGAGACACAGGCAGATGAGCCGGAAGGTGAAGCCCGCCCCTCTGCAGACTCTCTCTCTCTGGGTCGCCCCCGCAGCGCTCACCTCCAGGCCCCGGATCTCTCGGCTGCGGTCAGACTGGGAGCCCCTCTGGCTCTCTAGCTCCCCCTCCAGGTTCTTCACACGGTTGGTCAGCATGTCCTTGTCCAGCTGGGCGTTGTCCCTCTCCTCAGTGCAGGCCAGCAGCTCCTTCTTCAGACGGGACACCTGGGACACAGCGCATCGTCATGGAGACGTACGTTTGGGGGGGGGGGGGAGAGCACCAGCTGAAGGCCGCTCAGCTAAATGTATGCCTCTCATCCAAAAAGTGCACAACCTGGAGTTGAGCGTGCCCAATAAAAAAACTCACTTGTCCAGCATGCTCTTGAGCAAAACAGAACTACTGAACTACAACTGCGAGGAAAGCACGTTGGCCTCCTCCTGGCAGCGTGTAAGAGCGCGGGTGAGTAAGAAAGGAGGCGCTCACCTCCTCCTGCAGAGTCCGCAGGCTGGCCTGCGCTCTCTCCTGCTCGGCCTGCCGCTCCTTGCCGTGCCGCTGCGCCTCCTGCAGCTCCCTCTTGGAACGCTCCCGCTGCTCCTCCAGCTGGGCCTGCAGAGCCTGCGCAGACTGCCGGCTCTCTGAGGACAGCTGCTCCATCTGCAATGCAGACAGAGGGGTCACGCAAGGGTCACGCAGGGGTCATACAAGGGTCAGAGGGGGGTCAGACAGGGGTCACACAAGGGTCAGAGGGGGTCAGAGAGGGGTCACATAGGGGTCAGAAAAAGGGCAGAGAGGGGTCACAAGGGTTGGAGAGAGATCAAACAGGGGTCAGAGACAGGTCACACAGGGGTCGGAGAGGGGTCACACAGGTGTGTGGAGAAGAGCCCCTCCACCCTCCTGCCAGTTCACACTCACGGTCATCATAACAATGTTACATAATACCCATTTGTCATAGTTACTATATATATCCAGCTGCCAAGCAATACATTGGGCATCAGTCAAACCTGTATAACGAGCTGTATAATGAGAGGAGAAAAAACCCACTCCACTGGAATGGGTGAAACAGTTCTGCATGCACTGATCCGGTTCATTTCATGAGAAATGTTAACAGTCAGATAAGACTTAAGTGGAAAAGCTCTTCTGTGAAGAGTACACCGGATGTACAGGAAGTACCCTGGAAGCCTCCAGCAGACCTGTGAAGGCAGATTCATCTCTTTTCTCTCTCTGTCCAATAACAGCCTTTAATGTGGCAGCACGGTAAACCTCTGCTTCTCAGTGAGAGACAGACTGAGCGAGAGACAGACTGAGCGAGAGACAGACTGAGTGAGAGAGATTGAGAGACAGACTGAGCGAGAGACAGACTGAGTGAGAGAGAGACTGAGTGAGAGACAGACTGAGAGAGAGACAGACTGAAGGAGAGACAGACTGAGGGAGAGACGGACTGAGTGAGAGACAGACTGAGTGAGAGACAGACTGAGAGAGAGACAGACTGAGTGAGAGAGAGACTGAGTGAGAGACAGACTGAGAGAGAGACAGACTGAGAGACAGACTGAGCGAGAGACAGACTGAGTGAGAGACAGACTGAGGGAGAGACAGACTGAGTGAGAGACAGACTGAGCGAGAGACAGACTGAGAGACAGACTGAGCGAGAGACAGACTGAGCGAGAGACAGACTGAGTGAGAGAGAGACTGAGTGAGAGACAGACTGAGAGACAGACTGAGTGAGAGACAGACTGAGCGAGAGACAGACTGAGCGAGAGACAGACTGAGTGAGAGACAGACTGAGCGAGAGAGAGACTGAGCGAGAGAGAGACTGAGTGAGAGACAGACTGAGAGACAGACTGAGCGAGAGACAGACTGAGCGAGAGACAGACTGAGCGAGAGACAGACTGAGAGACAGACTGAGCGAGAGACAGACTGAGCGAGAGACAGACTGAGTGAGAGAGAGACTGAGTGAGAGACAGACTGAGAGACAGACTGAGTGAGAGACAGACTGAGCGAGAGACAGACTGAGCGAGAGACAGACTGAGTGAGAGACAGACTGAGCGAGAGAGAGACTGAGCGAGAGAGAGACTGAGTGAGAGACAGATTGAGAGACAGACTGAGCGAGAGACAGACTGAGTGAGAGGGAGACTGAGGGAGAGACAGACTTAGTGAAGGAGAGCCGGATGGCGGCTGCAGCCTGTTCTCTATGCTCTATAATGTGCAGGGTCAGTGCGGAGCTGAAAGCCATCTCTCTGGAAAACTCCCAAAACCCACTCAAAACCCCTCATACAGACAGTATGCACAAAGACCCTTTTGTCCCTTTGGACACCAAGGGTAGAATAGTCCCTTTGTCAGGGTGCAGGGAAGCACGTCGTGTGGAATAAGATCCAGTAGCGACCTTTCCTAAGAAATTCTTACTTAGGATGGAAGACATACATGGAGACATGGCTGGCTGTGGTTGGCTTTGCCGCCTTAATTATGCCTAAAATAACAGCAATGGTATGATTGCTGGCCTTCATTAATCCACCAAGCTCGGTTAACTCTGTCAATGAGGGTGCATTGACAGAACAACAAGCTATCCGGTAAGCACTGTTGCCAGCAAGCTGCACAGAAAACACTACACATGCAGCAGTCGCTATATTTAGCAAGCTGGCAAGCAATCAAAATATCTGTAAGTCAAACGTGTATAATGAGCCAGAAAGACAATAACATTCCATTGAAATACGTGAAATTGTTCCGCGTGCTCTGATTGGGCTCATTTCACAAGAAATGTCAATACAGTCAGATAAGAGTTCAGTGGAAAAGCTCTTCTGTGAAGAATAAACAGGAAGTAGAGCCTCCTGAAGACCTGCCCTTAAAGGCACCCTGCTCTCTTTCCTCTCTCTGTCCAAGAACAGCCCTTACTGTGGTGAAACAGTAAACGTCTGCCTCTCATTAAGAAAGCATGGAGCAGCATGAGTGAGTGAGAGAGAGAGAGAGAGAGAGAGAGAAAGAGCAAGAGCGGCCTGGACAAGGAGACAGATCAATGACAGGTGAGAGGAGAGAAAGGACGGAAGAGGCAAGTGAAGACATGAAGGAGGGGTGAAGTGCAGAGGGTGCAGGGACAGGGTTGTTGAAATGATCTGTACGGCAGTGAATGTAATATGAAGCACTTTAGTGTATATTTCCCAACAAAATGTGTGTGAGTTACAATAGCCACTGCATCTCTGCAACAACTGGAGGACAGGATAAAGGACTGAGCTGTTGACCAAATGAACAATAACTTTCTTGAAATAATCCATACTTGGCAACCCAGCAAACAGCCCTCAGCAAGATGAACAGACTGTGCGCTGCTGGAGCGCAGCGCCCTCTGGTGGACAGTAACGTTAGCGCAGGCGCACGTACCTCCTTGTTGGCCTTGTCCAGGGCGCGGTCCAGCAGCCTCTTCTGCTCCTCCAGCTCGTTCAGGCTCCGGCGCGCAGCCTCCTTCTCCCGCTCCCTCTCCTCCAGGCGGCGGGCCAGCTCCTCCTGCTCCTGCCCCAGCCGGGCGGAGGAGCGCCGCGCCTCCTCCAGCTGCAGCCGCAGGCTCCGGTTCTGCTCCTCCAGGACCTGCTCCGCCTCCTGGCTCTGGGAGGCGCTGGACTGCAGGCTGGCCTTAAGCACGGAGGCAGCGGAGACTCATCATTTAAACCCGTTTAATACCCCCTCTCTGGCCCATCAGCATTCAAATGAGAAAGGGCTGTCGTGAAAATATTTACACGGTGGTGAAAAAAGCAGGAACAATGTCTAGCAATGCATTTTTTAACACATTTAACAATCGACACATTTAATCATTTTTATTAGCACCATCATTACAGCACTAAACCACGGCATGGTACTTAATGAACAGAGGGCAACAGTGAAAGTGACACAGAGCAGTGGCAGCCCCGCCCCAGTGGGGCCCCGCTCCAGCGCAGCCCCGCCCCAGTGGGGCCCCGCCCCAGCGCAGCCCTGCCCCAGCGCAGGCCCCGCCCCAGTGAGGCCCCGCCCCAGCGCAGCCCCGCCCCAGTGAGGCCCCGCCCCAGCGCAGCCCCGCCCCAATGAGGCCCCGCCCCAGTGGCAGCCCCACCCCAGGTCCCGCCCCAGCGCAGCCCCGCCCCAGCGCAGGCCCGCGGCGAGCGTTACCTCCAGACGGGCCGCCTTCTCCCTGAGCCTGGCGCCCGAGTCCTGCAGCTCCTGCTGCGCCTCCCTGAGCGCCTGCAGCTCGGCCTGCGCGGCGGCCAGCCGCTCCTTATGCGCCTGCAGCTCCTGCTCCGCGCAGCCCTGCGCCTCCTGGTGGCGCTGCGCCTCCCTGCGCGCCTGCAGCAGCTCCTCCTGCAGCTCCTGCACCACCGTCGGAGCCGGCAGCTGGACACACACACAGGAGACAGGTCAGAGTCCGTCGCGAGCGTCTGAGCAGCCGGGGTAACCGACGCGGACAACCGACACGGACAACCGACAGCGCCCGCCGCCACACACCTGCTTCACTTTCTCCTGCGCCTTCGCCAGCTCCTCTTTGTCCCGCCGCGATTGGCCCTTCAGCCTGTCCGTCTCGTACTTCAGCTCCGCCTCCCGCTCCTGATTGGATTTCTTGAGGGATATGATCTCCAGCCCCCTCTTGTCGAAGTCCACCCTCAGCTTGTCCAGCGCGGACTGGGCCAGTTTGAGGTCTGCGAGGCAGGTCTGCATCTCCTGCAGGAGCACGCGTGGGTGAGGGACAGGAAGCTGACATTTCCCACAGCCCGGTGAGGAGCTTCCAGTTTATTTTTATGATTGTTCCACTTTTCCTCCCCAATTCGGAATGGCCAAACACTCTTCACACTTCAACGCTCATCACAAACACCGTTACAGATTCAAACTAGTGTGTCCTCCATACACCCGAGAGAAACAAGTGATGCGACACACATATACCTGTGTGTGTGTGTCCATCCATCTCTCAATGAGACTGGTGGGACGCATCAGATCTCAGACCTCTAAGGGTGTTAGTGCGGCTGCATGTATGTATGCAAATGTATGAGACAGTACTTACATGAGGACCTCAATGTGTATATCCCTGCATGAGTGAGAGCACTGGAGTGTGTATAAGTGATTAGTGGAGGGGTGTACGTGTGTACTGTACCTGTGTGAGGGCGCTGGTCTGTGGGGGGGTGTACGTGTGTACTGTACCTGTGTGAGGGCGCTGGTCTGTGGGGGGGTGTATGTGTGTACTGTACCTGTGTGAGGGCGCTGGTCTGTAGGGGGGTGTATGTGTGTACTGTACCTGTGTGAGGGCACTGGTCTGTGGGGGGGTGTATGTGTGTACTGTACCTGTGTGAGTGCGCTGGTCTGTGGGGGGGTGTATGTGTGTACTGTATCTGTGTGAGGGCGCTGGTCTGTGTGTATGTGTGTACTGTACCTGTGTGAGGGTGCTGGTCTGTGGGGGGGTGTATGTTTGTACTGCACCTGTGTGAGGGTGCTGGTGTGTGTGTGTGTGTATATATACACAACTGATTAGTGGGGGGGGGTGTATGTGTGTACTGTACCTGTGTGAGGGCGCTGGTCTGTGGGGGGTGTACGTGTGTACTGTACCTGTGTGAGGGCGCTGGTCTGTGGGGGGGTGTATGTGTGTACTGTACCTGTGTGAGGGCGCTGGTCTGTGGGGGGGTGCATGTGTGTACTGTACCTGTGTGAGGGCGCTGGTCTGTGGGGGGGTGCATGTGTGTACTGTACCTGTGTGAGGGCGCTGGTCTGTGGGGGGGTGTACGTGTGTACTGTACCTGTGTGAGGGCGCTGGTCTGTGGGGGGTGTACGTGTGTACTGTACCTGTGTGAGGGCGCTGGTCTGTGGGGGGGTGTATGTGTGTACTGTACCTGTGTGAGGGCGCTGGTCTGTGGGGGGTGTATGTGTGTACTGTACCTGTGTGAGGGCGCTGGTCTGTGGGGGGGTGCATGTGTGTACTGTACCTGTGTGAGGGCGCTGGTCTGTGTGGGGGGTGTATGTGTGTACTGCACCTGTGTGAGGGCGCTGGTCTGTGGGGGGGTGTATGTGTGTACTGTACCTGTGTGAGGGCGCTGGTCTGTGGGGGGGTGTGTGTGTGTACTGTACCTGTGTGAGGGCACTCGTTTCCTTGGGGTCAGGAATCTGCTCCTTCATAACGTTCACTTTCTCCTGAAGCTCTTTCAGCTCTTCCTCAAAATCTTCCTTCTCCAGACGAGTCTGCAGCAGCCTATAACACACACACACACACACACACACACGCACGCACACACACACACACACGCACGCACACACACAATACCGTTACAAAACATGCAACCTGTTTCCCACCAAACAGGCAGCTGTTAGACAATGCATACACCCACTGACTAACAAGGTTCTTACAAATACACACACACAAAGACAGATTAAACAACACAAATTTAAACCACACCCAACGCACAATCTACTCGCAGTTCGACACTCATACACTCTTATCCGGTTGGAGAAATCTGCGATTAGTACTAAAACGTATGTGCAGAATCAAAATTCAATCCTTTTTTTCCTTCTCATAAGCAATCAGGGCTACGTTCTGACACTCCCTTTCAGGAAACTGGCTGTAATCTTGGTGGTGAGGTAAGATTACAAGTCAGACAAAAGCTCACAAAGGGTTTCGCTGATCCTCGGGGTCAATGGCAGTTAAAGCTCTCTGTCCCAACGCAAATAAAGCGAACTGAACGCTGAAGGGACACAGGTTAACATTTAACAGAGCGTAATTCCTCCACAAACAGAGAGATACAGGCCCGTGTTTAAACTTTGATTCTGTACTTTTCATTTCATTATAGTATCAGTTCAGTGATTCCCTTCACTCGGTTCAATGGGTGGGGGTGGGGGGTGGGGGGGGACTGCCACACTGTCTACAGGATTCACATAATCACAGGACAAAGCTCACAAATGCACAGTGATCATCACACATTACATCTCACTGAATTAATCATTTTCAAGACCAAAGCAACTTCAAAGAAAACACTGTCAATCAAAACGTTTACTAAATAATCTCCTTAGTTGACGAAAAGCGATTGGATGATTATCAACGACCACAAAGCGAAACAGAACCAGAGAGGCAAACGAGCTCTACGGACTACGCGACTACGACTACGCGGCTCAGACAGCAGGAAGTGCGTGACCCTCACTGTGGCGCGCCGACGGGGGGGCGGTCCCTGCCGGAATGCAAGTCAAAAAAAAACAAAAGGAACATTCATTGTGGGGGGGGAGCAAACATCAGAGAGAAGGACTGTCTGAAAAACCAGGTCACAGGTCAGTTAAACACATCTCAGATTGTGTAAGTATTAAAAAAGGTATTAAAAACTATGAATACAATAAAAAAAATTAAATTAAAAGAAAGGTTTGTTCTGCATGGGTTCTTTCAGTGAAGACTATTTAATTTGACCAGACAATGGGAGATTGATACCAAAATTGACAGGAAGTACAATTAGCTGTCAACCTGACTGGTCTGAACCAATCACAGGCTTCTGCTGTTCACACTGAAACACAAAGGCTGGCTGGTATCGGTGTGACCGGTAGCACACGTTAGCTGAGCCCATTGTCAGGGCCCTGCTATCTCGCCCTCCCAGCAGTACTGTCACCCTGTTGGGGGGGGGCGGGGGGTTTGGGGGACTCACTGCTGCTTGGTGGAGCGCAGCTCCTCCCGGGTGGACTGGAACTGCTCCCTCCAGTGGCCGCCCTCCTCCCTGCAGTCCTCCAGCTGCTGCTGCATGGAGCGCATGCTGCTGTTGACCCGCTGCCGCTCGGCCTCGATGTGCTGCTGCGACTGCGCGGAGAGAGGGAGAGAGGAGGAGAGGGGAGGAGAGGAGGAGAGGGGTGTGTGTCGGAGCAAGGGAGGGAAGGAGAGAGGGAGACAGGAGGAGACGGGTGAGTTCCAGAGAGAGAGAGGGAGAGAGGAGGAGAGGGGTGGGTACCGGAGCGAGGGAGGGAGTAGAAGGGACACAAGCATTCATCCCAGTGTCTGAGTGAGTGCATTTAGACTTGGCTGCGAAAGGACTGCATCATTTCATTATCAGTTATTCTAACTGCCGTGTGTAAGCTGTGCAGAATTTGCAGCCCATTTGCAGCCCATTTGCATTGTGGGATAGACGCTGATTTGATGCTGGAAGCCCTTTCATGTGCGGCCGTTTGAAGTGACGCTGGATCAGGGCCCCGTGGAGACGGGGCAGGAATCAGAGGCGGGGGGGGGGGGAAGGGCAGGTCGCCGGGGCGCGTGTCCCGCTGCCTCTCTGATTCGCTGCCCTGCTGGGACACTGGCCTTTCATCATCACAGCGAATCGCAGTGAGTCACTGCGTGTCACACCCCCCCCCCCCTCGCCCTTTTCCTTTCCACAGCATTCTGCTCACTGTAAATCAGGGTTACACAGCACTGCGAGCTCGCCTTAGAGATCTGCTGATGATGTGTGTGTGTGCGCATCTGTGTCTGTGCTCATGTGTGCGCGCTTGTCTCTGTGATTGTGTGTGTGTGTGTGTGTTTGTGCGTCTGTCTGTGCCGGCTCATGTTTGTGTGCGTGCCTGTGTGCGAGCGTGCGTGTGTGTCTGTGTGTTCCTGAGTGTGTGTGTGTGTGTGTGTGTGTGTGTGTCTGTGCGTGTGTGACTGTGTGCGTGCGTGCGTGCGTGTGTGTGACTGTGTGTGTGCATGCGTGTGTGTGTGTGTGTCTGTGCGTGTGTGACTGTGTGCGTGCGTGCGTGTGTGTGTGTGACTGTGTGTGTGCATGTTTGTGTGCGTGCCTGTGTGCGAGCGTGCGTGTGTGACTGTGTGCGTGTGTGTGTGTGTGTGTGTGACTGTGTGGGTGGGTGTGTGTGTGTGTGTGTGGTTGCGTGCGTGTGTGTCTGTGTGTGTGTGTGTTTGTCTGTGTCGGCTCATGTTTGTGTGCGTGCCTGTGTGCGAGCGTGCGTGTCTCTGTGTGACTGTGTGTGTGTGTGTGCGCGTGTCTCTGTGATGGTGTGTGTGTGTGTGTGTGTTTGTCTGTGTCGGCTCATGTTTGTGTCTGTGCCTGTGTGCGTGCGTGCGTGTGTGTCTGTGTGTGTGTAATGTAATGTGTCTGTGTGTGCGTGTGTGCGTGTGTGCGTGTGTGTGTGTGTGTGTGAGTGTGTGTGTGTGCGTGCGTGCGTGTGTCTGTGTTTGTGTGTGTGTGTGAGTGTGTGTGTGTGTGTGTCGGGGTGCTGGTGCGATCGTTACCTGGGAGACCTGCTCCATGCTGCTCCTCAGTCTCTCCATGTCCTGGCTGTACTGCTCCCGCAGTGCCTCGATCTCCCGGTCGTGTGTGGCCACCTCGTCCTTCAGCGCCCCCTTCAGGGCGGTCAGCTCCCGCTCCCGCTGCCGCAGGGCGTCCTCCTGCCGCTGCCGCAGCATGGCGGCCTCGGCCAGCTCCGCCCGCGCCGACATCAGGTCCTGCAGGGGGGACAGGACAGCGCAGGTCTCAGAGGAGCACACGGGTGAACAGAGAGAGAGAGAGAGAGAGAGAGAGAGAGGGACAGACAGGGAGAGAGAGGGAGGGATGGAGAGAGAGAGAGGGGGAGAGAGGGACAGACAGGGAGAGAGAGAGGGACGGAGAGAGAGACAGGGAGGGAGGGAGGGAGGAGGAGAGAGAGAGAGGAGAGAGGGACGGAGAGAGGGACAGACAGGGAGGGAGGGATGGAGGAGGCGAGAGAGAGAGGGGAGAGGGAGAGAGAGAGGGACGGAGAGAGGGACAGACAGGGAGGGAGGGATGGAGGAGGAGAGAGAGAGGAGAGAGGGAGAGGTACCGCTTGCAGTGAGTCTGACTGAGCTCTGCTCTCTGACTCCTTCTTCAGCTCCTCCTGCAGGCCGGACAGTTGGTCCTCCAGCTGTCGAACCCGAGACTCCGCAGACTCCCTGTCCATCCGCAACTGGGTCAGTCTGGCAGAGGGAGAGAGCATGGGTACCTGCCACAAACTCACAAACACGCACACAGACCCCAACACAGAGACCCCAACACAGCAGCCATACGTACAGACACACACACAGACTCACAAACATGCACACAGACACCAACACAGAGACACCGACACAGCAAGCATACGCATACAGACACACACACAGACTCACAAACACGCACACAGACACCAACACAGAGAACCCAACACAGCAGCCATACGTACAGACACACACACAGACTCACAAACACGCACACAGACCCCAACACAGAGACCCCATACAGCAGCCATACGTACAGACACACACACAGACTCACAAACACGCACACAGACCCCAACACAGCAGCCATACGTACAGACACACACACAGACTAACAAACACGCACACAGACACCAACACAGAGACCCCATACAGCAGCCATACGTACAGACACACACACAGACTCACAAACACGCACACAGAAACACAGGTACATACAGACACACACAGATACACACACACACACGTACACACTATCCCCCCTCGTCCTTACTCAGTGTGTGTCTGGTGCATCTCGTTCTTCTTCTTGTCCAGCTGTTCCTGCAGCTGCAGGTTCTCATCCAGACAGTCCTCCAGCTCGGCCTTCAGCTTGAGGTCAGCGCTGGATGAGCCCTGAGACACAGAGCAGCAGCAGTAGCAACAGCTTTCTTTACTCATTTCAAAGAGATTCTAAAGGAGAAATTTAACAGGACCTTCCTTGGACTTCTATTCATTTAGGAAATGAGGCCTTGGCATCAAGGCTTTTTTGAGGAACTAAAAAGATCTCAAGAAATACACTAAGGAGAGCTGCATTGCTGCTTCAAGAGACATTTGATTTCTCAAGATAAGAAATTAAAATAAATTAAATAAATTATTGGGTGAACTATCCCTTTAATGGAGAATATTCATGGTTAATAACTGGCTGAAAATGAAGGAGGAAGGACTATTTGAATAAATCCCCTGAGCTAAAACACAATGCATTTTTAACACGCATTGCCTTTCTGCTGGTATTCAGCTTTCCACAGGGACACACAAACTGCTATTTACGCCGAGCAGGTGTGCAGTAAGCCTGTTATCACAGCGGGGGCAGTGCAGGTCTGCCTTGTTCCAGGGAGCAGGAGAGCCGTACCTCTGTGTGTGTGTGTGTGTGTGTGTGTGTGTGCACTGTAATTAAGGCCAGGGTAGGACCCAGGTCAAAGCCGGCATGTTTTTTTCCCCCACAGTGAGTCGATACGGGCCCTGCTGTACCGGTGTGGCGACAGACAGGCTACACTAACAGGGCTCCGGTCCAGGGGGAGCGCCGCGTCCACAGGTGTTCGCTCCAAACGCGCAATTAGCCGCCCGCAGTTACGGAGCTCTTAAGTAAATCCTCGGGTCCTAATTAGGATTTGGCTAATTAGCTTTTCCCCCGGAGACGGGATGCTAATGCCCGCGCGGAGCAAACGGTGTTTGGCTGAGCTCTCCATGCTAATTAACGCCCCGCACACGTGCGGCGACCGTGCCGTACGGGAGGGCCGGGCTCCTCAGGCTGCGTGTGATTGGCTGGTCAGGACGGCTCCAGAAGGGCGTTGAATGCTCAATGGAAGGCCATTCTCCGATAGCCTCTTTTTCTCATTAAGAGCGGGAACTAGTTTTAATTGAGGTCGAGGAAACGGTTCGATCGGAAGGCCTTGTGGAGTGGGCCTACGCTGGATCAGAGGACGCACTTCAGGGCTCTCTGCGGACTGGAGCTGCTCAGAGGCACTGACGGACAGCGACTGACACAACTGCAGAGCCACTGACCCATAGGCAGCACTAGAGTGACTGACAGACAGCACTGCAGTTGTTTTCTATGAGCAAGAACGTCCATGAATCGCCGTTCAGTACTCACAACGATAAAACCATGACATCATCTTTATTAACAAACAAAAGCGAACATCCATGTCATGCAAACAAAATAAATCAGCAATAAACATGCGGCCGTCAGCATCTCACAACAACTGCAGATAGTGCTGCTTCAGCATCTGACTCCACCTACCGTCTTTACCAGCTTTCTTTACGCGTCTGGCTACCCATACAGAATCTCTCCATGAGTCACAGTATCATCAGAACTCCTCACAGCCAGTTACAGTTTTCCTTCAGCACGTCACTGCACAAGCCAGTGTTACTTCAGCATCTCACTGCGAGTCACAGTGTTGCCATAGCATCTCAAAACCAGGGTCATAATGTTCTTTCAGCATCTCGGTACACCTAGAGTCACAGTGTTCCTTCAGCCTTACACTCAGTACACTTTGGCTCAAAAGTGTTCCCTTCAGCACCTCAGCACATCATGGCTTCTCCATAAATAATGACTGAACATCCTGTCCGAGTTCGCAGAAATGGACTGATTCAGACGACGCCAGCAAATAAAGTCAGCTAAAGAGCTGCCCTATGAGTAATTTAAAACCTCAAATGATTCGGTCATACAGTGATACAGAGGCAGGAGAGCGGGACAGCAAGTCCAGTCCTGAGTCCTGATACGAAGGCAGCAGTGTGGCAGCATTAGGACCCAAGGGGGCCCCTGTGCTACACTGTGTCAGACCTGTGGGGGACTCTGTGCTACACTGTGTCAGACCTGAGGGGGCCCCTGTGCTACACTGTGTCAGACCTGAGGGGGACTCTGTGCTACACTGTGTCAGACCTGTGGGGGACTCTGTGCTACACTGTGTCAGACCTCAGGGGGACTCTGTGCTACACTGTGTCAGACCTGTGGGGGACTCTGTGCTACACTGTGTCAGACCTGAGGGGTTCTCTGTGCTACACTGTGTCAGACCTGAGGGGTTCTCTGTGCTACACTGTGTCAGACCTGAGGGGGACTCTGTGCTACACTGTGTCAGACCTGTGGGGGACTCTGTGCTACACTGTGTCAGACCCGAGGAGGACTCTGTGCTACACTGTGTCAGACCTGAGGGGTTCTCTGTGCTACACTGTGTCAGACCTGAGGGGTTCTCTGTGCTACACTGTGTCAGACCTGAGGAGGACTCTGTGCTACACTGTGTCAGACCTGAGGGGTTCTCTGTGCTACACTGTGTCAGACCTGAGGAGGACTCTGTGCTACACTGCATCAGACCTGAGGGGGACTCTGTGCTACACAAACACACTGACACAGCGCAGAGTACACGGGGACAGAAGTCTGACCTTTCTCTCCACGCTCAGAGCCGACTGCAGCTCAGCAAGCCTCCTCTCCAGATCCCTCTTCTCCGCCCTCCATGCCTCACTGGCGCCCTCGCTGGTCTGGAGAGAGAAGCGCAGCCATCAGCACACACACTTTCACACAGGCACACCTTGTACAAGGCGGTTACAGCACGGGCAGAGAGACACCAGGGGCCATGTCACAAAGTGTGAGTGAGGAGCTAACTGCCTAACTCATAAAAATATTTTCAGTAACAACAGAATCTTATTGGACAAAAGCCTGAGCCATTTCAAAATATGCATGCTATCTATCCAGCTAAATCCTTAATCCTGCTTCATAATATAAGTGTCACGCAAGTGCACACAAACATCCACGCCCAATATAATGGTAAAAATAAACACACCATTACCCTCAGGCCCTGAATCTTCTCAAAGACCAGGTTGACTTTCTGTTTGGTGGCAGATTCATTCTCATTGGCCCTGAAAGAGGAAAAGGGACAGGATAAGCAGAGCAGTTACAGACAGCACCGGACACACCTCGCCCTTACTCAGCACTTAACGCATCAGATCATCCACCGTCAGCTCCACTGCTGCTACCCTTAATCCCAGTGCCAGGCACTGCTCTTACCTGCAGGCCTACCTGCCCACTGGATATGGAGCAGTGTCCAGTTAATGCATGGTTTCACTCCAATCACAATTATACTAAAGAGACGGAGGGCAGTCCTGTGGAGTCGTACTGAAGTTATGGAAATGCGGCTTCTTTCTGACGTGAGAAGAGAACAATCTTTCAAACGTTTTTGAGAATAATCTATACCCCAATCTCAGGATGTTGTAGACGGCCTGTTTGGTTCGTTCCTCTTCGGTCATGACCTCCGAACCTTGACCCTGGTCCATCAGCAGCAGGTCAGGCGTCACCTTGGTGCAAATCACAGGACTTAATGTCAATGAGGTCACAATACCAACAAACAAAAACCATTCACGGATTCACTGTATGGAAAGATATACTACAGCATGTTAAGTTACAGCTCTTTCAAACACAATAGCTAGCTGAGCGCTCACATTAGGTGCTCTAACGCAGCCTCATCCCCCAATCAAGGCATTCCTGCAAACCATCAACCAATCACAGAATTCCACCAGGCCTCTTACCTGTGTTTCTGTTTGACTGACGGGCAGCGGCTCCCTGGCAACATAGCTCCCTGCTGACCAGTCGCTGGCTGATGAAGGAGCAGAGAGGGCCGCCACCCTGGCGACGGACCCGGGGCCCCGCCCCAAACTGCTGTAGGAGGAGGCGGAGGACGACGGAGGGGAGCTGTAGGGGTTGGAGATGGACGAGGGGAGGGGAGGGGCCACCGGCGCGTCCGGCGCCCTGTCGCCAATGTCCACGCTGCGGGAGCGCTTGTGCTCCTCCGAATTCATCCGCCCTCCGGCTCCGGAGCGCCCCCTGGCTGGACCGGCGGGACCAGCGGGAGCGCTGCCGTCAAACCTGCTGATGAGTCTGTTGATGGGGGCCAGAGAGTTTCTGTCCACAGCCTGGGGGGGATCCTGCACATACGATATGGGGGGCGGGGGGACTGGGAAGGGCTCTGTAGGCGCATAGTTACCCCGCTGTAGCCCTCCCTCGCCCCCTAGCGACCCGTTCACCCCAGCCTGAGGAGGCCCTCCCCAGCTGCCCCTCCCTCCCCTGCTTTCGGGCGGGGGCCGGGGTTCCACACTCCCCCTCTCCCTCTCCCCTCCGATCCCGACCCCCCCCGTCCAGAGTCCCATAGCTCCCGGAGCGGCCGTCCCCAGGGGGCCTCCCCAGGGGCTCGGAGAAGTCCCCCGCGGCCTCCCCCTCCAGCAGGGAGCCGTGGGACCGGGCCCGGCGCAGGGCGCTCCCGCCCCCCTCCCCGGCCAGAGAGCCGGGGGCCCCCCCGTCCTCCCTCCTCCTGGGGAGGCTGCCGTAGGCCTGGGGGGAGCCGGACCTCAGCTGCACCCCGTACGAGTCGCCCTTCTCCCCCTCCTTGAGGACCACGTAGGGCTGCCCCGCGATGCCCTGCACCCGCACCGCCACGCCGTACTTGTGGGCGCCGGCGCCGCTCTTCCCCGCGCTCCGGGCCCCGCCCCCGCCCGTGTCGTGGAGGTCCTTGATGAACCGGATCTGGACGCCGTAGTCCAGGGGCGTCCTCCTGTCCGGGGACGGGGCGCTCATGCTGCGGGGGGCGGAGAGAGAAGCGGGGACAGAGTGAGGAACCGAACCGAAGACCGCAGAGGTCCTGCGACAGGACCACGGACACACATCAAAGTTTAAGTGGCGGTTCAGCCAGCATCAGCATTTTTGCCTTCCAGTGCAGTGCAGTGAGTATTAAGCAACATGCAGTATGTACAAAAAGAAGAGTTTATTCAGCATTTATTCAGTCAGTCTGCATCCACCAGCAGCTAGCAATGTTAGCATATAAATGTCCAGAAACAATGGGGGTTTATGTACCCGCAGGTAGCACACTAGAAAATGCGTACCAAAATCAACTTCTAACCAAGTTACTCAACTGTGCGGTTCTTGTGGAAGTTCAGCACGCTGTACTGTCATTTTTTTTGCAGAGTTGTGGTTCAATCGAAAGTAATCTGCTTTCAGAACATACTACTAGCGTCGCTGATGGAATCAGATTTGAATGGTTTGTCGGTGGAATGGAAGGATGAGTGTTTTTTTAAAACGCCGCTGGGTGTCTGTATGAATGAATGCGCCCGTGCTGCCCCCCATAAGGGTTTGGTAAGAGTGGGGCAGGACCCCGCCCCAACACCAGAGAGACACGCTTATTTAACCGGAATAAGCGGGGGGCGGCGTTTGGACTCCGGACGGACTGGCATTTGGGTCTCGGTGTTTGTGAAAAGAGCAGCGCACACAAGGAAGCAGTCATTTCTCTCCACCCCAACAGCGCAACAGCGCAGCTGCAATTGATATTCAAATGAGGCCCCCGTGGCCGCTGTGAAATGCTCTTTCTGAAAGGAGAAAGATCACGGCGGCCATTTCCCAGAAGCAGACAGCACAACACAAGCCTGAGAGTTAATCGCATGAGGTTTATGTTCCGGTTAGCTAGCTAAAGTCCATTATGAAGTTATTTAATTGACGTATAGTTTTTCACTGGGCGCATGGACTCGTCAACTGTTACCGTTCATATAGACTGGCACACTAAGGAACCAGAGTGAACTTGGCATCATTCATTCTGTTATTTCTGAACGCTGTGTGTGTGTGTGTGTGTGTGTGTGTGTGTGTGCACGTCTGTGTGTGTCTAGTCTGACTTAAACGACAGAGAGACTGCAGGCTATATTTCTAAGCACCTGCCGGTGGTATAGGTCAGACCTGCCATTATCTCTGCATGAGATGCAGCGCTCGAGCCAACACAGAGACATGGACCCACGGGGCAGCAATGCAGGACAATGTGTAAGGAGCTGGTCTTGTAACCTAAAGGTCACAGGTTCGATTCCCAGCAGGGTACACTGCTGTTGTACCCCTACTACTTAACCCCAGCATATATCCAGCTGTACAAATGGAAGCAATGTAAATGCTATGTAAAAAGTTACGCTCTGGATAAGAGCGTCTGCTAAATGCCTGTAATGCAATGTAATGTAATGTATTGTAATGGCTCTCCCTGCCCTGGTCCTCCATGTCTACCATTCCGTTTCCTCCATCATCACCGCCCGCCCACAGCAGCTCCACCTTCAGGGCTGACTGAAGCCCATAGGAACGGCATGGCCTGTCTTCACCATCATGCACTCTCATGTTCTCCCTCTTTCCTTCCGCAGGTCCCTCCCCTGTTCCCTCGCTCTCACCTCCGCTTCCTCTGTGCACCCAGGAGCACACAGCGCCAGCCTCCGGCACACTCCCTCCCTGCACTCTCCAGCTGTAGTACACGAAACTACGTTTCCCAGTGTGCTAGCGTTGAAAATCTCGTTATCTCGCTTTAACACAGGGAGGCTGTGCACATAATCACAACGCTGTGGCAGGATAAACACAACCCACTTACAACTGACCGCATACCGACATTGGCACTTGACAGGCAGATGATCGATAGCCTCGATCTACTGATACCGCTCAGCAGAGCAGGAAAGAGCTTTCCCAATAAATCCACAACAAGGCCTCACATACCAGAGCAAAAACAGCCTATCCTGATTCTATCTGAAAAACTATCTAAAGGGCACCACCACCTCCAGCAGTTTCTGTCAGTGTGAATTTAGGAGACAGTGGAAAGTGGGTTCCCAGGTTTCCTGAGTCTAATGGAAGCTTTGCTCACAGCTCTGCAGAAGGCCCTTAAAGCACCGCTGGAGCTCAATAAAGGGAGAAAAGGTCAAGAGGAGGAGGCTGGGAATGAGTATCATCTGCTCATCTGCGTCCTCCCCCAAGCACAGCCTCCCAGGTGAGCTCTTACCATAATGGGCATCATTAGTTAGTAGTGGCCAGCAGCAGCAGCAGCTATAGCCTGGACAGTGGAGTGTGCATTAAAGCCAGTGCTGTCTTCCCCCAAGCACATGATTTATAAAATGCAAATCATGCCAGCGCATGATTTTGGGAGTGTCCAGTGTACATTTTTAAAGATAAATTAACTTCAAAGTTAAAATGAAATTCCCCAAAACACACCATGTGGGGGTTTTCCACACACACACACACACACACACACACACACACACACACAGACGCACACACGCTCTCTCGCTCACGCGCGCACACACACGTACATGCGCCCAAGTGGGCATGCACGCACACACACACACTTCTCTCCCCCACATGCTGGGTATGGAATGAGGAAGTCTGGGAGCTGGCCCAGTGGATTATGGCTCTTGGCTCTGATGGTATTTACCTCATTGCCTGGGGTGCTCCACTGTTCTGGCATTCTTTACTTGTGACCTTGATTAGTTATTAACTTGGACTATCTCGCTCTCTGCCCCTCCCTCCCCCTCCCTCCCCCTCCCCCTCCCTACCTCCCTCTTCCCCTTTCTCACTCTCTCTCTGTCCCCCCTCCCTCCCTCCCTCCCACCTTTAACTCTTTCTCGCCCACTCTCTCCACCGCTGCACCTTCCTGTCCGCGGTGCAGGCCTGAAAACACGTTGGTCCTGTTTCTGCCTGTTTGCACACAGCGCTGGAGCTGCCACTCGCTTTGTCACTTCCCGTTACTGCTCCAGCGCTGATCCCGGAGCAGCGAGCAGCCGGCGGCTGCGCCTTCTCCCCCCCTGCAGGGCGCTGGCTGAGCTGCGCAGTCACTGCAGCACAGGAGCCTGCGCTCCCAGCGGACACAGGCACACACCAGGCGTCCAACTCAGGAGGAGGAGTTAGCTTAGCTTTGCGCCACAAAGAGGGAGAAATCCTGCCCACTAGTGCCCCTCCCTCCCTGTGTAATGCTATGAGCCCAGACCACTGAGCCCCTCCCTCCCTGAGTAATGCTATGAGCCCTGCCCACTAAGCCCCTCCCTCCCTGGGTGATGCTATGAGCTCTGCCCACTAGTGCCCCTCCCTCCCTGTGTAATGCTATGAGCTCTGCCCACTAAGCCCCTCCCTCCCTGAGTAATGCTATGAGCCCTGCCCACTAAGCCACTCCCTCCCTGAGTAATGCTATGAGCCCTGCCCACTAAGCCCCTCCCTCCCTGAGTAATGCTATGAGCCCTGCCCACTAAGCCCCTCCCTCCCTGAGTAATGGTATGAGCCCAGACCACTGAGCCCCTCCCTCCCTGTGTAATGCTATGAGCCCTGCCCACTAAGCCCCTCCCTCCCTGAGTAATGGTATGAGCCCAGACCACTGAGCCCCTCCCTCCCTGTGTAATGCTATGAGCCCTGCCCACTAAGCCCCTCCGTCCCTGTGTAATGCTATGAGCCCTGCCCACTAAGCCCCTCCCTCTCTGGGTGATGCTATGAGCTGCCCACTAAGCCCCTCCCTCCTGGGATGATGCTATGAGCCCTGACCACTAAGCCCCTCCCTCCTGGGATGATGCTATGAGCCCTGACCACTAAGCCCCTCCCTCCCTGGGTGATGGGATGAGCCCTGACCACTAAGCCCCTCCCTCCTGGGATGATGCTATGACCAGATGAGTTTTGCTTTGTGGTTATCCTGGCCACGGGTGCACCTTGCAAGTTCAGGTTTTTCATTCTGTCCTGTGGGGCGCGTCACTCCAAGCACTTCAGCTGGACATTGTAAGCAGTGGCCCCATTTACTACTGCATTGCATGTGCGTCAGTTTCAGTTTTAAATAACTGTACAATAACCTGCCATTACTACCGTTAGCAGCAACAACTAAAACTGTTCATCAGACGTCCTGATCGAAACGTACTTCTGTTCATATCTTGATAACGTCACCTGGCCTGAGCAAACTCTCCATCTTTAGACTTTGTGCCACTTCAGTTTTTCCTCCCGCATTCTTTCCCTCCTCTTTCCCTCCTGCGCTCCGCGCCCAATTTCAGTCAGGAGAGCTTTATTGGCGTGACTAACAGTGACACTGCTCCCGAAACGATTTCACAACACGCTCCATTAAACCAAAGGTTGTGAGCGCTGCTGAAGCAGAAGGGCTTCAGTAAATACTTTATCTCATTTCTCTGCCCTTCCTCGGTTTCTCCCGACCCATTAGCACACGCGCCTCCCCCTGGCGCCTCCCCCTGGCGCCCTCCCCCCCCCCCCCAGTCTCAGCCTCTCAGTTCACAGTACCTTTTCAGTTTGCACTGCTGATAACGGTCACGTCACGTCCGAGCCACACCTTGCACCAGTCCCCCCCCTTCCCTCTCAGGAACTGTCAGCTGTGCCTGGGAAGACAACTCTGGCTCTGAGGGAAAGGTAAACTATGTGCTGCGTGCGACGCAAAGCACACAGACCTGCAGCACACTGCAGAACTGCACACTATCGCTATCGAACGGCACACCGGAGGACTGCGTATCCCAGAACAGCTTATCTCAGGCCTACGCACCACAGAACGGCATGTCTCAGAGCGAGGGCTATCAGCGGTCACGCTAGCTCACGGAATGCTGCGTCTTTGGAAGACAGGACTATTCAAAATCTGCGTTTTACGCCAATTCACTTGTACGCTGATAAAAAAATAACTGTTTCTGCCCTAATATGCCAACAAACAATAATAACCTGTATGTCGTTCTTAATTTAATTATGACACGTGCAACAGCAGTAGGACGAAACAGCAGGATTAGCAGAAGAAGCTACAAAATAATGTTTGGCCATACAAATTCTTGTCACACAGGCTAATAAAATAAAATAAGGAGTGATTTCTGTTCTAATTTACTCGTGCTGAGTAAGCAGGCCAGAGCACGACATCTCGCTTTCGAGTTTTCATTCAAATTAATGGCTTTCTTCAGAATCTCGCAACGCTATTAACGGCTCTGCGATTATAACGATCGATAAATGACACAAATTTAGGAGCAATTATTTTGTTGTGGTTCAAGTTTGGGTCAACGCCCGTTGCCATCTTAAAAAAATGACCATGGGATGTCTGTGAATGCAGCGCTCACCCCCCCCCCCCCCCCCCCCGCAGCCCCCTGCATTTTGGCTCTATTTTTCTGCATAGAAAACTCAGGACCCCACGCTAACCCGACCGCTGGGCTACGCACCACAGAACAGCTCGTCTCAGACAGGCAGTGCGCCACAGAACAGCTCATCTCAGACAGGCAGTGCACCACAGAACAGCTCATCTCAGACAGGCAGTGCACCACAGAACAGCTCATCTCAGACAGGCAGTGCACCACAGAACAGCTCATCTCAGACAGGCAGTGCACCACAGAACAGCTCATCTCAGACAGGCAGTGCACCACAGAACAGCTCATCTCAGACAGGCAGTGCACCACAGAACAGCTCATCTCAGACAGGCAGTGCACCACAGAACAGCTCATCTCAGACAGGCAGTGCACCACAGAACGACACAGCGCAGGGACACGTCATTAGTTATTAAGAGGAGACCTGAGGACGCAAGCGAGGTAATGTGCTCAGTTAGGCGAAGTAAAGGATGACACAGCACACAGCACGCTGGGGTCAGATGACACTAGCAGGCCAATGGTCTGTTATAAAGTAATGCTTACTCACCTATGAGTAGTGCTTATCTTCCCTTATGAGCTCTGGGGATCTGACTGTGCACAAGACTCTGTGGTGCCATAATAAAGGCAGACATGAGGACAGGCTCCGTCAGTCCATTAACCCCTACTCTGCATCTGGGGGACTATTTGTTTCAAAACATCTAGGCCTGAACAAGCCCCTCCCCCAGATGATGATCTTTCTCCAGGTGAGATGACAGGTAAAGCAGACGAGTCACAGTTAAAGATCTGTTATGAACGCAAATCCCATCGCCAATCTGTGATCTGAGAGCGGTATTTTGTTGAAATGATCCAAACACACGGGTTTGCAAACAGTAGCCTTCATTTCAACAGACCCTCTGTTGAAAGATTTTCAACGCGCAGTTTTGAGAGTTACAGTCAGGTAGCCATACCTTCTTCTGGCCCAAACAACAGAAGTCACACTTACTGGATAACTACTGGAGTATACATATGAATACACATGCATTCATAATACACTTTAATTACTTGCGTTTTGCATACAGCACTGTTTTTCAGGCTCAATACGTGGTTGCCTTTGTGTCAGGAACAAATCTGCCTCAGCGCATAAGCCTTTAGTATTTGGACAATACGGCGTTTGTGGAATTTCCCATTCCTGGGAAATCTCTCGAACGCGTCGGCGGGGCAAAGGTCTCCTGTACGCCGCTTTGTCGACCTCCTTTAGAAATGCCAGCGCCCCGACAAAAGAGCCCCTCCAGAACAGGGTCAAGGGGGAGCGCTGGCTGCAGGCGGGCTGTGAAGGGCGCTGAGCGTTCCTCTGCTCCTCCAGAGCACCTGGAAGCCGAGCGCAGTGCGCTCTGGTGCCCCAGGTCTGAGTGGCAGAGCCCCCCCCCCCCCCCCCCGGGTCTGACTGGCAGAGCCCTCTTGAGCAGAGAGCAGCCGGGCCGTTCTCTTTGTGTGTCAGTGTGTCAGCGATAAACAACAGTACAGCCCAGTGTCTCTCAGTGCGAGCCCTGCAGGGAGGGGGGGGGAGGGGGGGGGCTGAGCCCCGTCCGATTGTCCGAATGATGTGGAGCAGAAAACGAGGGCAGCAATGCTGGGAACGCATCGCGTCCTCTCCCTCGCCTGTCTGTCTGACTGTCTGTCTGTCCGCGGGTCTGTGTCTGTCCGCCTGTCTGAGGGTCTGTGTCTGTCCGCCTGTCTGTGGGTCTGTGTCTGTCCGCCTGTCTGAGGGTCTGTGTCTGTCCGTCTGTCTGAGGGTCTGTGTCTGTCCGCCTGTCTGTGGGTCTGTGTCTGTCCGCCTGTCTGAGGGTCTGTGTCTGTCCGTCTGTCTGAGGGTCTGTGTCTGTCCGCCTGTCTGTGGGTCTGTGTCTGTCCGCCTGTCTGAGGGTCTGTGTCTGTCCGTCTGTCTGCGTTATGCACACAGGGACTCCACAGGACTGGCTGACGAGCGGTTCCCTCTTACTTTCTCAGTTTGCCCTCGTTTTTCCTCATGACCTGCTCACTCCGACCCTCCTTCACGCCCAAGCTGATGTGAAAACTGCACCGGTGCTTATCTAAACACTGCTGCCGGAATGACAAAAACGGAAGAATGACTGAGGGGGAGGGTCTGGCTTTGGAAAGTCAGCACACTGTACTGGACTGATCCGCCTGAGAACACTGACCCCCTTGATGCCCATTCCCTCACCCCTTCTCCTCCAGTGGGGAAAAAAACCCCCGAAATTACGGTAGGTCACGGCTCAGGAATACCCCGTGCTGCTGTGGCAGTGGCTAACGGTTGTTCGTGGCTCAGGATAAAACTGCGTTGCTGTAGAACAGGTTAACACGGTCATGGCAGCCCTCAAAAGCGTTTAATCGTGTGGCTGCTGCTACTGATGTTTATGCACCCGGCTCTAAAATGTATTAAATAAACGGTCAGGGGAGAGTGAGCTTGACAAAAGCACAAATTAAGCAAAGCACCACAGATAGAGACTGACTGAAAATGCATTCAGTAGAATACATTGATTTAGCATAAATAAAATTAAAATGGTGGAAAAGAAAACAGACTATTAAACTATTAAACTGTAACCTATGGCTCAGGATTGTAAGCTCTTGACAGGAACGCATAAATGGTTCATAAGCAGCGTTTAAACAGCGAAACCGCAAGCCCGACCCTTGCCAAGAATTTGCACGTGTCCCTCTAAATTAATTTGGCATGCACCTTGGTTTGAGTCTGAGAAGGGAGCCAGCTTGTCCTGGTATGACTGAGCAGCGGGCGCTCTACTGCAACGGTGAGCGATTACAGAGTGAATTAAAGGGCACTGGGAGGAGGGCAGAGCAGAACCTTACACCACCTGGTTCTGCAACCGGCACAGCCCGGTTCTATGACTGGCACACCCCTCTTCTGTGACTGGCATAGCCCTCTTCTGCGCCCGGCACAGCCCGGTTCTATGACTGGCACACCCCTCTTCTGTGACTGGCATAGCCCTCTTCTGCGCCCGGCACAGCCCGGTTCTATGACTGGCACACCCCTCTTCTGTGACTGGCATAGCCCTCTTCTGCGCCCGGCACAGCCCGGTTCTATGACTGGCATAGCCCTCTTCTGTGACTGGCATAGCCCTCTTCTGCGCCCGGCACAGCCTGGTTCTGTGACTGGCATAGCCCTCTTCTGCGCCCGGCACAGCCCGGTTCTATGACTGGCACACCCCTCTTCTGTGACTGGCATAGCCCTCTTCTGCGCCCGGCACAGCCTGGTTCTATGACTGGCATAGCCCTCTTCTGCGCCCGGCACAGCCTGGTTCTATGACTGGCATAGCCCTCTTCTGCGCCCGGCACAGCCTGGTTCTATGACTGGCATAGCCCTCTTCTGCGCCCGGCACAGCCCGGTTCTATGACTGGCATAGCCCAGTTCTGCGCCCGGCACAGCCTGGTTCTGTGACCAGCACCGCCCGGTTCTGTGACTGGCATAGCCCTCTTCTGCGCCCGGCACCGCCCGGTTCTATGACTGGCATAGCCCTCTTCTGCGCCCGGCACAGCCCGGTTCTGTGACTGGCATAGCCCAGTTCTGCGCCCGGCACAGCCTGGTTCTGTGACTGGCACACCCTGGTTCTGCGATCAGCACCGCCCATTTCTGTGACTGGCATAGCCCTCTTCTGCGCCCGGCACCGCCCGGTTCTGTGACTGGCATAGCCCTCTTCTGCGCCCGGCACAGCCTGGTTCTGTGACTGGCACACCCTGGTTCTGCGATCAGCACCGCCCATTTCTGTGACTGGCATAGCCCTCTTCTGCGCCCGGCACCGCCCGGTTCTGTGACTGGCATAGCCCTCTTCTGCGACCAGCACCTCCCAGTTCTGCGACCAGCACCTCCCGGCACCGCGGCTGCCCGGCTCAGAAGGCAAACTGCCAGTACGAATTAGAAGCCTGAGGAGCTGTGCCGTGCCACTCTAATCCAGAACAGGAAGAGTGCAAATGAGGCGGGACACGGAGGAATGCGCAGGGGCTCTGGAATGTAGGGTTCTACAGGTTTCCCACTCACTGCACGTTGCCCAAATGAGTGGCAGGAAAAAAAAACGAGCGCGGGGCATGTGACCGACATTCTGTCCGTCCTCCTTTCATGTTGCCCTGCCGGTCACCGCAGAAAACTTTCCCATCATCGGTCAGAATTCTTTTTACTGTTTTTTTTTTTTTTTTTTTTTAGAATAACAGCCTGATAAGGGACCAATAGGAGCGCGCGGCTGTTCTATTCTACCCTGATGCCCCAAGGCCCTTGGCAACGGGGACAATATGGAAAAAGGGTCCCAAGACACAGAGGCTCTCATTCAATTCAAAATCCCTCACTTTTCAAAATGGAATTTTCCTTCCTTAACGATAATTGAGCTCTAATTATTTTCTATGACAAGCAGAACTCAACGTGTGATTAAAAGCGGACAGAATTGGGAAGTAGCAGAGGCACAGAAAGATTTCATCTCTCCCCGCAGTAAGCTCTCCCACTGCATCTCTAACCGTCCCCAAATCACTCTCCAGGTCTCCCCACAATCACTGCTACTCGCATAAGAAATGGCCATGCTTCTCCATACAGAAATGCCATCAGACAATAACATCCATGGCACTGATCTTTCTGCTTCTATTCCTTGACACTGAGAGAAGAGCCCATTGCTATTTTATATGACACTGGTGGCGTTGACAGTGTGTGTGACTTGAGCATTACATTGAGGAAAAAGTTTTTTTTTATTTTTATTTTTTCTTTGTTTTTTCTAGAACCCTGTTTCTCCATTACACTTAGCTCTCAATCACTTACGCACTCTCCATGTACTCTAGCTCTCGGAGACTTACCATTTCACTTTCTTTCACACTCAGACAAACAAGCATTTCTTTTGCCACTCCAATTCAAATGCGCCTCATTGGCATTACAAAAGGGACCCTGGGGTTGCCAAATAGTTCAAAACAGCACCATATAGAAATGTGGGACGGAGCAATCGTGCAGACCCACACATTCCACGCGACACTGTAAACACCTTGCGGATACTGCCATACCTGCACGAATGAATTCTTTCAAGATGAAAGGTGACATTTTCACAATAACAAAACCTCATTAACTTTAACGTGGTAAAGATACGCCCCGAGCATGAAATAAACACTCACTTTGCACCAACTACATCAACATAAATAAATAGGCCGTGTAGTGATAAAAAAACGTTTTGAAAAAAGCTGAAATTAAATTGAACGCTTTTATATATTAACGTTCCGGACTCGTTTACAAAAACTTTAAGCTGTCCAAGTAGTCTACATCACGCCACAACAGACTTTACTGACAGGTCTGGAGCCAGCTAACGTTATCTGGGAAAATGTTACAGTGAAGAATGAGCTGTTCTCGGTATCGTGTATGCGTCACGCTCATAGCTGACCAGTATCGACCCTGCTAGACTACAACTGAAACTTGGTAGCTAACTCTGGCTCGCGTTACCAGGCTCGGTTGCTTGATACGGATGATGTGTTCTGGCACAGTCAACCTTTCATCTGAAGCTGACAGAAATTAAATGATCTTGGGATTCATCTGATTTTTTAAAAATCGTTTCCAACACTTTTTTTTCAACTGCGAGACAATGCAATGAACCTTGCCGAATTCACTAGGAAACATTAGCTAGCTATGTCAACAGCCAATTTATGATAAAACATCGTGTTCTGCCCATACAGTTAACCTTAGCGATCCAGCTGGCGTCATACATAGCTGGAATCATGCTACTGTGTAAAATAGCCAAGTTAATTACTTTTATTAGCTGCATAACGAGTACGTTCGCTAGTCTACCGTTAACTTAGGCTAGTACTGACATGAACACGATTTTCTTTCTCACAGTTCCCCAGCGAAACTATGCTAGCAATGCAAACTAAATTCCTTCTTCAAATCTAAATCAAGGTTGCTAGTTAGAGGCATCTCGCGAGCGCCACAGGTGTTGCACCTGCTCTGTTGCCTAAGCGCAGCACTCTTTTCCTACCAGTCTGTTACTAGCTACTTAACGTTAGCTAATTTCTGGCAAGGCATCTAACCAACTAGCGACTAGAGGACGTTAGGCAGCTAGTCAGCTAAAACATTCCGTGAAACACCAGCCATATAAACATTATTTAAAAACAGATCATTTGAAAATACCAAAAAAAAACTTTACACAATAAATGAAGTGAATTAAAAGTTAAAAAAACAAAGACCACTTTCGAAAATAAATTACCGGCAACCAGGTTACCGACTAGTGATTAACGTTAGCTGGCTAAACGTAATCGGCGCGCTTGTGTAGTGCTGGTAGCCAACTAACGTTAGCTAGGCTGGCTAGCTTCAGGGTACATACCTGCTGCTGTCAAAGAAGTCTAAATCCTTTTCTAATTTCTTTATTGCTGCTTGGTCCGCTTTAGTGATCCTCCGTCTGGTGAACTGTACGTTTAATAATACTCAGTGTTACTCAATAAAGAAATAAGTCCACTTGAGTAATTTTTTGTGTTTATTGAACGGACCCAAATTGCTTCGCTCGTACAACCTGTTACCTTTCAGACCGATACGGAATTATCCCGCCCATCGGTGCCTCTAGGGACTATTCGATTGGCTGAGAACAAATTTGTAGGTGGTACCTCCTAAGTCATGTCTGCTATGCATATTGGTGTGGCAATTATGTCAATCTGTTATAACTGACGCTAGGGGTAGGTCTCCGGTTGGCGTCTGGGCCATTAATAAAAGCCATCATTAATTATCCTTCATAAAATCTTCAGGAATTAATTTAAAACGTTTATGTTGTTCCTCTCTTAAAATGTAGCGAAACATTCTTTTTTAGCAGGAGCCCCTCGCTCTATAGAAATATATATTCAATATACATGTCAAAGTCAAATTATTAATTTTAACATTCTTTAATTATTCATTGTTTTGATACATTCCTTGGTATGGATGACTACTAAGAAGTAAATATTAAGAGAGTACCTGTAAAATGCGTAGCTTACAGCTAAAATAAACAGTATGTCTCAAACTCAACTTCAGATGTTATAACCAACGCCACTATTCAACACAAATTAGCCGAATGAAAAAATTAAAACGCACATGCAAAACAAGGAATGTATAATTACTATCTTTAAAAAAAAAAAAAAACACAGAATTCATTATCTATTCCCCACTGAGGACTGTTCCCTACAGACACCACTAGAGGGAACCAGTTTAAAAGATGCTGAAAGGACTGCTTCTAATCAACCAGTACAAATGACCAACTTTCAAGAATTCAGTGCTTGAATACAAATTCTATTTAAACCTTTACCAGGAGGTCCCATTGAGATCAAAATCTATTTTACAAGAGAGACCTGGCCAAGGTAGCAGCCATATAACATCACAACAATATTAAAATCCAACATGTACAACATGATATACAAAAATCTACAATAATACAGAAGAACAGATATTCAAATCTCAAGATAAACAACCACATAGATCGCAGAAACAAAATAAATAGCTCTTCAGCCTCAGGCCATTGATTTATTCCAAAAACAAACAAAAAAATACATTTTTAGTTATTGAATTTCTATTATACTTTTGAGAAATACTGTATCTGCACATGCTTGCATTTTTTTATACAGCCATATTTTCATTAGATTGGGAGATCTATCATAAATTAAGCACACAGCGGAAGTATTTGAGTGTGAGGTAATTAGCTGATCAGTGCACAGGGCACCTGTGCATCATCTTGAAAGTCATTGCTTCAGCCTGCCAGCCTACATGCTGTACTGACATACTGTAATACCATCAAGAGCCAAGAGTCACTTCAGTCAGACAGGTAACGGACATAGCTGACAGCCAATCAAAGCTTGATTACATGCTTTTGAATTTAAGCATAAAATGAGTGCCTGTGGTGCTGTCCCCAATCCCTCTGTGGACTGTCTGAGATGTGATGTGATGATATTCCTGGTCATGTTGTTTCAGCTTGACCTGAATGACCAGTTGAACATGTAGACAGTAGAAATTGCAGCACCATTTATACATAGCTCCCATTTCAGGGCACCATAATATTTTGGACATATTATTGTTACGTAAATGAAAGTAGTCATGTTTAGAAATTTGCGCATATCCTTTGCATGCAATGACTGCTTGAAGTCTGTGACCCATGGACATCACCAGCCCAGGTACTGGGTATTGTCACTGACAGGTCTGAACTGCAGCCATCACGAGCTAGATGCCTTAAGTTTTCTCTTCAGAATATGAAACTCATGCTCAATTGGATTCAGATTGGGCGAATGACTTGGGTAACTGAGAATTTTCCAAATTTTGACTTTGCAAAATTCCTTTGTTGTTTTAGCAGTATGTTTGGGATCATTGTCTTTGAGTAGAATGAAGTGCTGTCCAAAGACTATGCTGGCATTTGGTTGAACTTAATGAGATAAGATGCTTCTGTACACTTCAGAATTCATTCTGCTGCTGCTATTAGCAGTTACATCATCAATGAAGACAAGTAAGGCAGTATCTGTGGCAGCAATACATGCCCAAACCATAGCACCTCCACTACCATGTTTCACAGTTGAAGGAGGGGGGGAGCTGCTTTGGATCTTGGCCGGTTTATTTTGGCCTCTACACTTTAATCTTGCCATCACGCTGAGAGAAGTGAATCTTGGCCTCATCTGTCCACAAGATCTTTTTCCAGAACTGGCTCCTTTTTGGTACTTCTCAGCCAAATGTAACCTGGCCATCCTGTTTTTGTGGCTAACAAGTGATTCGCATCTTGCGGAGTAACCTTGGAAGTTCTGTTCATATAGTCTTCTGCGGATAATAGTCACTGACATATCCACACCTGTCTCCTGAAGAGTGTTTCAAAACTGTCGAACAGGTGTTTGTGGGTTTTTCTTCATTATGGTGAGAATTAAACTGTAGAGGTGTTCCTTGGCATACCTGGCACCTTGCAATTACTAAGCTCACCACTGCCCCCTTTCTTCGTAATTATGTTCCAAACAGTTGATTTTGGTAAGCCTAAGGTTTGGCCTGTCTCTGATCTTGGTCATTGTAATTTTGTATTTGCTGATAATAAAGAATGGCCTAATCTTAAACTGCCTAACTTAAAATAGAGGCCTACAGCAACTCTACTTAACCTGTACTAGAGATTTTTAGTCTGAATATAGGTTACCATCAACATATGTCCCCATTTGACCCAGGAAGACAGTAGGCTATGCCAGCATTCCTCCCCTTTCAAGAGCAATGCTGTGAGACGATAATGAATGTATTGCACTTACTCAATTAGTTTGACATACACAACTAATTTTTAACCTGCAATATTTAGTCATAAATGTAAAATCTATGAAATGCTGGTTTTCATGAAAAGAATTTATAGTTTAATTAGGTAGCCGCATCATATTGTATTATTTTGTATAGCATATTTATTCTATGTTTAACACAGTACGAACATAAATATAAGATGGCAAGTAATTTAATTATGAATGTGAGGTGTAATTTGTATTTGTAGTTAATTGAAAGTATACCTTATGACTACACTGCTTTGAACTAATAACCTACTATTAATAGGCTGCCGCCTGCAGCTGTTCCCTCCTCCCACGCACTACCCCTCCACCCCTTCCTCATTTTGAACCAACCCATACCCCTACTCTCTCAGTTCACCTCGGACCCCGGTTTCTTCGAGTTCTCACTCTGTATTGGACAGTCGCTCAGTCTAGACGCTCTGGGAATGGGATCTTTTGTAGGAATCAAGAAAAACTTTCAGTTCTTTCGAGTTTACCCACTCCAAAGGCTACTCTTTATTCTACGAGAATAGCTTCAGGAAAAGAAAGGAGAGGGTAATTAATTATAGGCCACACCAATGTAAGAAAAAAAGAAGGTAAGAAAGGAGCAGTTGGAGGATAAGAAAGGGAACGAAACGAAACATAGATGGGATAAAGTCATTTAAAATCGCATTGTACTATATGTGTAATATATGCTTTAGCTTGCAGTTTAGATAATCGTGTATTATACCATAGCGGTGGTGCATTGTGAACGCAGTAGTTAGTCGCGAAAATCACTCAATTAAGTAATAGCCAACTTGTAGCAACAAAATAGAAATTATAATAACTCTGTATTGTAAGCTCCTGATAACATATTACCTGTACAAGTGCGGAGAATTCCTAAAAGTGCATATCATTAAGTGTATGGCGAGGAGAAGTGATAATATATATTTCAGTATTTCACCATAAGCGGATATGGCAAAGTGGTTCAAAGATTTCCCCATGACTTTGAAGAACGGTACCGACAGGATCCGCTCCGCATCAGAATCTGGCTCCCAGACCCGAGCCAAGCCCGTTTCGGCAGCTGGGAAAGGGACTCAGCGCAAAAATTCGGGAGTTGAGGGAATTAGTGGTGGGGTGGGCTCGCTCCTGTCCGGTAGAAATCGGAAAAATTCGTCTATGGATATGGGTCGGAATGGCACCGCCACCAGCGGTGTAACTAAAGACGTGAAAGTTTGGGATAGTTTACTTCCAGGCAAGGGTCGGAAAAATTCCAAGGTCGAGACAGGATTAGAAGAGTATCGTTCACTTAAAACGTCAACGTTTGCACATACCTACATCAGCAGGCTGATCAAGGTAGACAAACAAGACAAGAACCAAAACTACAATAGCGGTACTGGCGGTCAAGTGGTACCAGAAACAGAGAAAGCAACGGCAGCTAGCAAGACAGAAGCGGTGAGTATGGTCAGACGGGGTTCTGTTCTGGTCATGGTTTCTATGTTTTCGAGTCTGATTAAACGTGATATCCTTACCTGTACCAACGCAAACATGTAAGAGAATTTAACATGGATAATGTACAGGATCAATCATAACCCCTCTCTGATAAACACAATGATAATTATTGACTATCAAAATTTGAATGTTAAAATGAACTTGGATTTTTGTGTGCTTGTATGCTTTGTTTGACAACATTTCCGAGTTTATTGAAAGCCTGTCGAAATATAATCTTCACATATTGCACATACTTCTTTTCCAATGATGGTAATTACCCTGCTGTGTGTAGCAATATTATTTTAAATACATTGTAATGAACTGACAAAGAACAGGAGTGGTTGGCAGTGGTTTAAGCCTGAATAGCATATTAAACCTAAATGTGAGGCAAACTGCTACAGTTAAAGTGGGGCCACAATTAAGACATCACAACATATTGATAGTTTTAGCTTATGTAATCAAATCACTGCAGTAGTGTATGAAGGTGATACATTATTTATCTATTTATAAGATAATATTATATCAACTTAGTCAGGCAGATTGTCACTGGAGACAAAAGAAAGAGTCGAAGTTGAAATCATAGATTCAGTATTTCTCCCCTCCCTTGGTCTTTGTCTTCACTCTATTGTGTCACCTCCTCCCTCCATGTTTCCCTCTCTGTCTTTCTTTCCTTTCCCTTCCTCCTTTCTCTCCATCCCCCATCCTCCCTATTGAGCTTACACTTGTGATATGATCATATAGGCCATTATGCCCATGTCATACTATGTTGTGAATTTAGTCTTTTCCCTTCTTCTCTCTTTCTCTTCCTCTCCCAGATCCCTTCCAACACCATATACACTTACACTTACACTTACACACACACACACACACACGCTCTCTCTCACACACTCACTGACTTACATGCATTCTCACACATTCACACAAACACTTGCATGGACACTCATGCGTTGCTCACATAAACATACACACACACGCACACACACATACACACACACAAACACACACCCTTCCTCTCTTTTTTCTTCTAGTCTTTCAACCTCCAATAAAGACTATCAGGTTGTTTAAAGAGTTGTGTCACTTGACACTTACGTGCAAAGCACTTCCATTGTGACTATCCCTCTGGCTACGCTTTTTTTGATCGTAAAAAATACATGGCAGGATGGTGCGAGACAAAGGAACACCAGTGAATCATTTGGGCAGGGGAAAGGAGGCGGCTCAGATTCACATTTCTAGGAATGTAACCCTTTCCCATTTTAGTTTATTGTTTTATTCTTTGCTAAGTTCCTCAGTTCTTTATTAATTTATTGTGGCATTTTACTAAAATCTCAGACTGTTTTTGATTCTTTGACAACATCAGCTTGGCATGTTAGGGATAAGCTATTTAGTCTCTAGAACCAATAGGTAATCGCACCTTAAAAAAAGAAGTGTAAAATGCGATGTAAAAACAGCAGCGGCTTCCTCAGGTCATAAAGCGTGACAATCTGGAAGTCTGTCTGGAATTGCAGAACCTGGTTGTTAATTAAGTCATGATCATTATTCGCTAATACTCTCTGTGAATTTATATAGGTTTTTATAAGTGTATTTTGTATAAATACCTTGCTGATGTGCACAACCTGAAATATGGTCACTCATGTCCCCTGTCCTCTAACCGTGCCTCCTCATTGTGCGCTGGATGGTAAACTGCTGTTCTCCCTGCGGTAGCTGATCATTTTGGAGGACTACGCAGACCCCTTTGATGCACAAAAAACCCGGGAGCAGAGGGAGGCGGAGAGAGAGGGAGAGAACGACGGGTACATGGAGCCATACGACGCCCAGCAGATGATTACAGGTGTGTGCAGGACCGGTCCTGGGCGTCGCTCACATAGGCAGTTGCCGAGGGCGCCATTTGTCTGGGGGGTACCAAACGGGTCCGCAGTCACACAGGCGATCTGCCCGCCCCCCCCCCCCCCCCCTTTTGGGCCTCAATCCACAACCTCCCCTAGTGCGGTAGAAAGGCCAGAGCTGTGCATGGGTGTGTGTGCGCGTGTATTCATGTTTTTATATGTGTGCTTTTCTGTCTGTCTCTGTACAGAAAATAAGGAGGGACAGGGAAAACAGAAGTAAAAAAAGTCAACGAGCACTGTACTCTAGTTTAGTTTCCCTGGCAGTTGCCATGGTGATGATGTTGTGCTGGGACAATGGGTGCAGTTTCCTGTCTCTACTTCCTGTTTCCTGTCTCTGTTTCCTGGTCCCATTCTCTGAATAGGATGGTGCCCCCCACTGAACCCCTTCTGCTATATGCTCCCCCCACCCGCTTTGTGAGAAAGCCCACCCCTTGCCTTCGCTCAATCACTTCCCAGAATCCAGGAAGAGGCCCAGTCAGTCAGCCAATCACGTGCTCCCATGACCTTTCATGTCATTACTCCATTGTTTTGCTCAGAACACTCACACAATAGCCCTGGTACATAGCGAATGGTCTATAACATTGTGAGATTAGCGCGACATAGAAAACTGTTAGTTGTTGTTATTCTCAAGAAATAAAAGTGTCTTGCTATATAATTATGGATTAAGAAATAAGAAAGATACTGCAGCACTATAGCGTCCTGCGTATTATACACAATAGACATTTTGAGTGGTTTCACCCACTGTGTGTGCCATCACATAGAGTCATAAATACAGCATGTGTAGTACATTTATCAGGTACTGGGTGTCCACAGACTATTGTCTCACACATGCCTATGCTACTCTGTTAATCATACTTGGGAGCTCAGCCTAATGAGTAGGTCAGATTCAGTCCTTCTAGCAGGGTAAGTACATCACCTAAATGAGGCATGCAATTGCATTTAAAACCTACATGTTAAAAGGCCCAAACATTTGAAGGGAAATAGATGTGCCCATTCACATAAGCTGTCAATGAACCAACTGACAGTGTTGAGGAAACTACTCTGAAAGTGTAGTTGTTCAAACTGCTTATTACTTCACACCGAAAGTAGTTGAACTATAGGAAAGCTCCCCTAAAGAGAAATGAAGCTTGCAAAACAATTATTCAAAAACATTTTTATCATGTTCCCTAGACATGATGTACATGTAAGCAATGCCTTCTTTTTGCATGTGTGGGAAATTGGTGGTTGACCGCAACTATAGTAGAGTGGAGTGCTTCTCACCAATCACCAATCAGGATTAGAGGGATAAGAGAGAAAGGAGGTGGTATTTGGTCAACAATGCTGGGAAAATAAATATTTTAGGGCCAAAAGTAGGTGGTTGTTCCTCTAGTTAACTACACTTCAAAATGGCAAAAAGATAATTAACTACTACAATCAGTATACACATTTGAATGTAGCTGAACTAGCTGCAAACTGCTCCAAAATATAATAAAACTACAAGTACTTAAACTACTCCCCAACACTGCCAACTGATGCCCAGTTATTTTATTAGATTGTTTTTACGCTTGCTATTGTACAGCCAGCAGGTTAAGAGAACCTTGTGTAAATGGTGGGTTGGGCTAGGTGGTGTAAACCTTCGGAGATGCATTCATGAAATCACAGTCAACATTTCAAGCAATGAGCTGGACAGGTATGTGAGGACCAGACAGAAGAGTGTTCCTCTTGAGGCCCGGACCGTCATTGAATCTTGTGTTCTTCTGCCTGTGCAGTATGGCTGAGTTAGTTTGCACTGATGTCCTGGTTCTCCTAGTCATATACACAGAGTAATGGGGTACGCTGTTCCCACACAGAAATACGACGCAGGGGATCAAAGGACCTGCTGAGTGTGAAGTGTGTCCTGCTGGAGGGGGGAGAGGGAGCCGCAGAGGAGGGCCGACCCAGCCCTCCCCTCATATATGACACCCCGTATGAGGGGGGAGTGGAGGGGGAGGTGGGAGGAGTCTGGAGCCCGGTCACCCGGCCGGAGCTGGACCCCCGTCCACCTACTGACTACGAGCTGCCCTGGGAGTGGAAGAAGGAGCAGATTGTGAGAGTCCTGTCAGGTACTTCAGTGACCCAGACACACATGCACACACAAACACACACACACACAAACACACGCACAAACATACACAGACACACATGCATACACACACACATACAGGCATGCACACACAGACAAACACACACAGTTGCACACACGCACACATGTACACACAAACACATGCAGACACACACGCACAGATGTGCACGTACACACATGCACTTTAACTCGCACACGCACACACACACACACACACACACACAAAATCATTCTTAAGTCTCAGCTCCTCACAGAGCTCATCGCTTAGTTGCGCTGCCACACCAATAATGAATGGAGCATGGCAGCTTAGCCACACTATCTGCGCATTACACTGCCTCCACATCCCACAGTGCTGTGCCTCTACATTTCCCATGAGCACTGTGAAACATTTCAACTCCGTTCCATGCTTACGGCTGACATGCAACATCCACGACTCTGCACGTTATCTAAATGAGTGCTCTTCCACTTCATTTCTTTGCTATTTATTTCTCCTCTTACGTTTCTGCCTCTCCGTTCCCCCAGCTCAGTTTGAGGGAATTGAGCACCCCTCCCTCGCCAAAGAGGAACCCCCCCACCCCACACGGCAGCAGCAGCAGCACCTGCGGCAAAAGAGCCTGGGCCAAAAGATCCTCAAATCCTCCCCTCCCCCTGCCTCCTCTCCCAGCCCCACATCCGAGGTGGAGACTGCTAAGGTTGACCCCACTCTGCCCCTGGAGAAACAAAGGTGTGTGTGTGTGTGTGTGTGTGTGTGTGTGTGGGTGTGTGTATACGCACATTTGTGTGTACATGAATGTGTGGGTTTGTGTGTATTTCAGAATCAAGCTTTCATTTATTATGCGCATTGTTTATTTATTTATGTATTTGATATGGATAGAGGCGGCCACTTGACTGTCCCAGAATTAGCTATCGTGCTAAATTTCATCTGGTGTCCCTGGGCAGCGTGCATTATCAGTATGATGAATAGCAGTCTGTGTGTTCTCAGGCTAAACATTTGCATTGTAGCCCCTGTTTTAAGTGTGTGTGCGTGACCCCTGACTCACGTTCTTTGCACATGTATTTGGAACGTTATGTAAGTGTGAAACGTGCTGTCACAATTTGTGCCGCTGTACAGTGTGCTATAAAACAGGATTTGTTTTTTATGCCAACTTAATTTAGCTAAATCCGTGCTCCCATCCTCCCTCCACAGCTGGTACCATGGCTGCATATCGCGGCAGGAGGCGGAGTCACAGTTGCAGTCCTATAAAGAGGCCAGCTTCCTTGTGAGGGACAGCGAATCAGGCACTAGCAAGTACTCTATCGCTCTCAAGTGAGTAGCATCAAAGTGTTTCTTTATTATGTGTGCATGTTTGTGTGTGCGTTTGTGTGTTAGTGCGAGATAGAAAGAGAAAGAGAGTTAGCTTGAGAATTAGTGAAAGAGAATGGGAGTCAGGCAGATTTAGTGATAGGTAGATAGATAGATAGATAGATATTAACCTATTGGAAATATAAGAAAGAGTTCCCCACATTACTAAGTACGGTACATAAAGACCACATGGCTACTTTGGCCTGTCCCAGCTCAAAATATAAAAGTTCAGGAAGTGATGGATAATATTTAAAACATGAGGCACCTGTGCGTTTCACATTATCATGTATACAATCATTACTTTGTATAGAATGGCAGGGAAAGCCTGAAAGATTCTCTAGTCTGTCGCAGCGCAAACATACACCACGCCAGAAAACGTGTGTTTCTGGGGGGCTGTCCGGCCCAGTGAATGACCGTAAGACCCTGTGAGAGTGGGCCGGCGAAGGACGCGCCTCTGCAGGGGCCTCCCGACCAGCTGGGGCCTGTAATCTGTTTCTGTGCGGGAGCCAGCTTAACTGCGCCGTCACAAATTCTCTGCCCGCTTACGAATTTGGTCGCGGTCCAACGGAAGCTGCGTGCGTCGCCTTTGCACCCCGCCGACACGGCGGCCTATTCTCAGCGTCATGACACACCGCTTCCTGCGGGATTCCCGCTTCTGACAGGAGGCCTCTTTAAAGTCAGAGCTGGGCCAAAGGTGGACCTTGTGAAAATGAGGGACACGCAGCGCCCCCTACCTGCCCTGCAGGGTCAGGGTGTGGTGTGTCCTCTTTGTAAAGAACACTGACCTAACACGGAGCTCTGCTGCATGATTCTCTCAGTGCCTACCGATTCCAAGTGTTTCCGCACAGTGCCATATGTCTCACTGCGTCTCCCCTCCCTCCCTCCCTCCTAGGACCAGCCAGGGCTGTGTGCACATCATCGTGGCTCAGACCAAAGAGAGCGGCTACACCCTGGACCAGAGCAGCTGCGTGTTCCCCAGCATCCCCGAGGTGGTGCACCACTACTGCGCCCAGCAGCTGCCTTTCAATGGGGCCGAGCACATGACCCTGCAGCACCCCGTGCCCCGACCTCACTGACTCACTGACTCCGCCCCCCATCTCTCTCTGCCCCTGGGCAGGTCTCTGATCTTACTCATTTATTTTCATAATCTGGCCCTGTCACTTTCTTTCAGATACTCACTTGATCTCACCCACACTCTTATCTTTATGTTTTGCTCTCCTTATGACTGTTTGTTTTCTTTTTATCAAACCATGTCATATATTTTTGTCTAGTGTTGACAATACCCATTTCAGTTTAGGGCAAATCTTTCAAATACGTAATTAGAATAACAATATTTATCATATTGCCATTTTATCTTCTGTTCCCCATAACTCATCCTCTCTTTGCTTTTTCCTGTCTGCTGTCACTGTTTATGACGAATATAAAATAACTGTCCTTCAATGTGACTCTTGAGCTATCTGCCGCATAAACGAGCATAAGAAGTCAATCTCACGTCCCCCTCTAGTGGACAAGCTGTTAAACTACACCAAAACACGAGCAATGCTGAAAGGTGATATAAATTCACAAGTCCTTTCTGCTTTAGGATTTACAGACACACTACATTAAGAATATTTTGGTACAGAGAAAATCTACCTTTCTTTTTATTTCTATCTCCAATGCATTGCATGTGAATGTAATCTCCCCCACCCCCTTGTAACCCATGGAGTGAGTAGGCCCAATACAATGTGCTGCCTTCAGTATTGACCTTTGCCTGATAACCAGCCTTAGCTTAATGACCAAAAATCAATACTGGAAATCAAAGTATGCTGAGTTATCAACTGAATCAATGCTGGTGTATTGAACTGGGCACTGGTAAAGATTCCCATTGACTGGACTTATTTCAGATGAGGAGCGAGAACTATTTTCACTTCCCCTTCATGCATCTACTTAGTTTAGCAATGGTTAGTTGTATCTTTACTCATAGTAATCTTTACTAGTGCTAAATAAATTGTCTTGCAAACTATTGTTATCAATAGTTATTGAATTAATGAAAAAAACTGTTTCAGACAAAGAATGCCAAAGCTTGTTTTAAAAAAATTATGCCGTAAAATGTTTTGTTGCAGTCTGTTGTACATATATACAGTGTGTTAATGAGTAACCATGAATTATTTGACATTATTAATATCAATAAAGTTTGACATCAATAATTGACTGGATTGTGGACCTGATTGGAAAGTCCCACACACGAAAACATATGCACACAGAATCCGAAGCCTGTCTCAAATGATTTACCCCTTATAAATGTTATGTAGAACAGACAGAATTAACATTGTATTGGATCCATTTGCATCATTGGACCGGTAAATCGTTTTGTATATATATGTAACATAAAAGTTTCAGTACAAACATACATATATATGAAACCACACTCATCCATGAGCAACCTAGTATCTCTCTCTCTCTCTCTCTCTCTCTCTCAGTTTTTTTTGGATGCATGCAAAGCCACTGACCTGGCTGTGAAATCAATTACAGTTTAGCATGCCCATGTACATATAAACACATACACACACACCACATTAACCCTTACACAGAATCACGCATGCATATGAGAGATGTCATGTATGCATTTATGTTGCCTAAAAAAGCAGTACTTTTGCAAAAGATTTAGGATACAATGCTCATGTGACCATGTAAATAAATGAATGTATCAGTGTGTGTAAGTATCTGCTGGCTGGCTGTGCATGTCCTTGTATCTGTATGTCATTGCGTGTGTCAGAATTTTCTGCTAGATAAGGGATTACCAGGTTGCCATGGTGATTAGTAGGAGTGAGGTAGGGCAATTTCTACTGGGAACTGAGGGGGGGGGGGTAGAGAGAGAGAGAGATTGGGAGAGGGAGAAGAGATAGACAACACAAAGAGGGGTCATGAAAAGCTGTGTATATGCACACATACGGACATACACAGGGGCACCCGTAACGACCAATGAACACTCAGATTAAATTAAACATTTGGGCAGTGCTTAAGCAGTATGGATATCAATGGCCGTGTCTATACTGAAAAAAACCTACACAATTTCCATGAAGCTCACATAGCACCGCAACTAAATCCAGCCTATCTCTCCCATATTATCCTTATTCTTACACTCGTCCTCCTTCTCTCCTTTTTTCCGGAGGTTTCTTATTCATAGCACTAACTAGGTCAAGATGAGCTAGAGGGTAGAACAGCGCAGGGCTACGTGAGCACGTCCGTCCGTCCGTCCGTCAGTCCCCCCGGTCCGGCCAGGCGTCTGCATCTGCCATCCCGGCTGTCAGGAAGCCGTCCCACCTCTCCGTCTGTCAGGGAGCGCCACCGTCCGTCTGTCCACGAGTCGGGCCTGTGGCTGTGACGTGTGTCTGCTGCCCTGCCTGCCGATCCGTCTCTCTCCGCGTCAGTCCGGCGCTGAATTCGGACACAGTTCACATCTGTTAATCAAGCGATCGATCGATCAGAGTCTCGGGCAACATCTGTAGGAGTCAGTCAGTGTGTCAGGCTGTCGCAGTATATCAGCGGCGTCAGCAGGGGCGAGGGAGGGAGGGAGGGAGGGGGGGAGGGGGAGGGGAGAGAACGCAGAGAAGAGGATGGCTGTGGCGGGGGAAGCGCGGCACTTGTGGGGGTCCCAGCTTTTTAATTATTCATAGAAAGACTCAGAGCATCCCGTACAGAGTAGGCACACTGTCAGGTCCACTCATCCACTGTGTACACAGGCAGGGAGGGGAGAAAAAGAGAGCGAGAGAGAGAGAGAGAGAGAGAGAGTAGTGGGAAATGATCACACACCGTTTAATTTTCATATCCTCTCTGGTCCCTTCCTGTCTCATCTTCTTTTTATTTTTTAATTTGTTCTTTATTTTCTCCCACTCTGTCGCCATCCTTAAACATGGCCTCCCACTCCAAACCACTGATATTTCTCTCAAGACATCCTCTCTCCAAATCTGTTCATCACTTCTTCCTTCAATTACTCATCCTTTTACTTATCATTACTACAGATCCCTCTTGTCTTGTTCACCTCTGTTACTCTGTCTGTTGTGTTCCCTTTTCCTATCAGTCATCTCGTCACTGTCTATTGTGGACCTCGTATTGTTCTCACCCACCATCAATATGTACTGCTGCATATTTTATTTGCCAAATCACACTCCTGCCTGATATTTGCATTGCCAACTCATTTGATCTCGTCCTCACTTGGCAATAGGAAAGTAGAGTGGAAATCACTTAACGGAAAACCTCCAAGAGGACAGAAATGCTGAAAATAGACCTTCAAGCTGTTGACGGAGGAGGACGTGAGTGACAGGGAGAGGAGGCCCCTCTGCTATCAAGATTACAGTGTTGTAATCCATTTAATGTGATTACACCAGAGTGTGGATGCGGGAGGAAAACCACCGGTTGAAAAGGACAAGATGACGTGCTGAAAAAAAGAAAGATTTCAGTAATACTCGTATTCAGACAGAACCCAGACACAAACAGACACATATGACAGAAAGATATCAACTGCGACTGAACCCTGCAATCAGCCCTGTGCCAATCGCCCCCGCTTTTTGTCGTAAATGACGCGTCTTGAAGTCCCCTTGCTCGTTCAATTGCATCCGCGGAAGCGCCAACACCATCATAGGTAAACACACAAATGAATTAAATAATAAACAGCGAGAGATGTTAATAAGAAGACACAACAATTGTTTAACTAAAATTATTTTAAAAAAACGTATTGTAGCGAGTGAATTGGTGAAATAAAATATATAGTTGTGATTTCACATTGAATTTCGGTCGCTTAAAAAAATTACGCGCAGACGCAACATATGAATATATTCAAACCACTACTGACGTTTGACTACATTTAGAACATACTATATAGCCTAGAGTTCATCCTTTCTTTCTCGTTTTTGAATGAAAGAAAGGAAACAAACCGAACAGCAGAGCGCGGAGTGATGGGGAATACTGAGGTATTCCGCTTCACCCATCCTCCCCCCACCTCCTCACTCGCGCTTCTAGTTCGTCGCATCGCTTAGCACAACACGAGTACACTCGGCATACCTGAATTCTGTTAAAAGATTTTAGCTACTCTCGCTACAGGGGGGCAAATGTCTCCACCCAGAATAACTTCGGAAGCCATGGCATTTAAAATAAAATAAAACCAAAGACGAACACAGCGCTTCTCTCTTAAGACGTTTGTATTCGCGCATCTGTAGATACGCGCAACCATTAAATATTTCACCCGCGGCGAATGTGCTCTCATCTTGGCGATGGATCCGTGGACGCTGTTTTACCTCCTCGCCATTGTGAAAAGTGAGTAACTTGTTTATCGATGTTGTTTAATGGATGGATGGAGAGATAAGGATGCTCTTTTGCACGGCTTGTGGCGTTCGGGCTGTTGGCAGAGGCAGGGACAGTCGTATGTCTTGTGGATAAATATTAGCACCACTAAATGTAATTAAAGGACGTCAAAATGGCTATATATGTAGTTTGAAAAAGAAAGAGGGGGAGGAGGATCTAGGGCTGTGTTATTGTGTGCATATTATACTGTATTATTTTAATTGCCTGTTGGTAATGAGTGTGTGAGGCCATTTTATATGAATTCGCGATCTACAATGTTTTGTTTATTTAGGCTACTCAGAGATGTTTACATGTACATACCTATGTGTAAGTTTAATACATAATGCCCTCTTTCCTCGCTCGGTACAGAATGGTACTTTTTATTGTAAATCTATTAGATCATTAGTAATCTTGTAGGCAGCAGACATATATTCTCTGTCTCTTTAGTCACATTCTGTTGAACAACGTCTGAAATCTAGCTACGCACGAACAATCCTTCTTCATTTTGATGACGACAGTATAATTGTTCATAAAACCGAAATGCAAGCAATATTTGGACCGCAAGGTATCTGAGCTGCTCTCTGCCATCTTAGACATGTTATACAGATGGAAGTGGCTGCAAATACACAACTGGTTATATGCGCCTTCATCATGATACCCCGGATCTCTTCAACTAAACTTGACACTACTAAATCTGAAAAGTGTCTGTCACTCACACACGCAGTAAAATGTCCAGTGTTAATTCAAGTCTAACGAAGTACACATGGTCCCACTGTACCACAGCGGGGCCATATGTAGGGCCTACTCTGTTAGAGTTGATTTAGCACGGGACATTTTACTGTGCACGCGCGCATTTGAAGTACCCAATAATTGCAAACCATAAAATGACCTCGAGGCTGAGGTTTCCTGGAAATCAAACTGAGTCCCTCTGTCTATAGAGTGAGATCCCGCCAGGCTAATGCTGCTAATTAACTCCAACAGAGAACCAGGACAGATGTGCGAGACTTGCTGCGAGAGGGGGAAACAAGCAGGGGCTAGAGGTAGCAAGGTTGACATTGCGGTGAAATCGCTCCGGTACTCAGCTAATGAAACGCCGTATAGCGAGAGACGTATGGAGTAGCCTACCTTTCGCTGTAGGCGACAGCAGAGCGCCGGCTATCTGGCGCTTATACCTAAAGTATCTCGTTAATTGAAATGCTTAATTAAGTAATCTATATGGGGTGTCAATGATGCCTCTGTTGAGCATGAAGTATTTGATGGAAGAGGTGCGATTACAGATGACCGAGGCGAGTTATGTGTAGTTCAGAAAACATTTCCGTACGAATCAATAAAAGCGGAAGTCAGGGATATACATTATTTGCGTTAACCTCCTATACATCAGCTTCCCAGCTTTAATGGATGAAAGCAGTTGGAGAGTCATTAATTACAAGAACAATAAGCAGACATATTTTAGCCCTCTTTATACAAGATAATGGAGTCCTTAGAATTTTCATGAAAATATTTATTCAGCACTAAAAAAAGACAGACTGATGACACACTCAACACACAAACACACACACACACACACACATATCAGTCGCACATTTAACACAGAACAAATTCAAAGTAGAGAGTGTGAGAACAACAGGACTGTAAGAGAATCATCTTCTGTTCTATTTATATTGGAACGATTTGGAACCTGGCCAACACGCATGCACTGACTCTGCAGACACATTCAAGGACATTACAGCACTTTTTTTATAATAGAGCTGCTATTATCGTAACAGTTGTCAGCATTATCCAAAGGATGTCAATACGATAGGCTGGTCAGAGCACTGGCCTCTGAACCAATTCACTCCTACTTGAATCTCAGGGTGGGGCTTGAACTACCTAAAGTTCTCTATGCAATATCCTATCCATTTAACTTCAGTATTTGTTTTATACAATATGCAAAATTGTGAGAACAGTAAAGCTTTGTATTTTGAACTGAGCAATCTGGTTGAAGCTGGATATTCCAGTTAAGATTTCTGCCTTCTGTACGCTGTTTACTGAAAGCGTGTTCTTTGTAAAATGGAAGCAGTAATTATTAACTGGCTTGACTTAAGAAGGCTGCCAGCCTCCATGCCAGACACCTCAGTCTAGCTGGAGGCAGGAGTGCATTAAATGCTTCTAAGCATTCGGCTTCACCAAAAGAACGTAATGCCTAACTTAATGCTCAGTGAGAATAACCTGGTTAAATAAAGGTTAAATAAAAAAATAAATAAATGCCCATTGGCTCCAAGTGGATATGCTTGTTTTAATCCAGGGCTGCCTAACCCTGTTCCTGGAGATCTACTGTCCTGTGGGTTTTCACTACAACACAAACAAAGCACACCTTATTAAACATCTAGGGATCTCCTAGAGCTACTAATTTGCAGTACCAAGTGTGCCAAATTAGGGTTGAAACAAAAACCTGTAGGACGGTAGATCTCCAGGAACTGGGTTGGGCAGCGCTATTCATTCATTCATTCATTCATTCATTAACTTTCCTTATGTCCTGGAACAGTTCTGCAGCGGTTTGTGCTAACCCTGGGCTAGTACATTGAGCAGATTCTATAAAAATCCACAACGAATACGTCTAGCGAATTCAAGAAAAATACATGTGCACATCAAATGGACACTATAACAATAAGCTAATCACTTCAGTTCAATAGCATTCAGTTATATAGTTACAATATTTCTTCCTGTAGTCCAGAAACGGCCTACCTGTTTTTATAGTCTGTCTACAACTCACAATTATGCCCTTGATTTATAAGCTGCATTCAATAATTCATGCCTCTGCCATCGGCCTAAAGCCGGCTCCTGTTTTTTTTTTTTTCCCCCCGAGTGGCTGCCACTGGTGCCTCATTGATTTTAAAATATTTTGGCATAAAAAGGTTTCCGCCGCAGCCAAATTTCGTCCCGACTGCGCTGAAGGCCAGGAGATTCTTGGCGTATGGCCCCCCCGTCCTACCGCCGTTTGCGGGAGTGCAGAACGTGTCAACCTCTGAACAGGATGATTCAATCTCTATGTGTCGCAGTTCCCCTCCAGTCCATTTCTCTTTGTGTATTTATCGATTTTTCTGGGATTCATTTCACAGCCATTTGCTGGGTGGTTTCTCTGGGCCTCCAGCAGGAAGCCTGTCCATTTTCATGGACACGCACTGAGGGCCGCGATCATGGACAGTCAACGTTGCATTAAGTTTGCGGCGTTTGTAACTGGGGTTCTGCTTCGGTTCTGCTTCGACACCGATGAATTAGAGGCACTTTGTCGCGGCATTAGGATGATGTAGGGAGGCTGCGTTACGTAGCCTTCCCGGACGGCTGGTGAGTGCCGTGATTTATTAAAAAGGCTTTGTGAATACAGCCCGGCCTGGCGAGGCAGCGGCGTCGAACCGGAGTCGGTGTTTTGCGCTTACGCACGTGCGCTGATCTGCGAGGAGGCGGGGCTTGTCGTGAGCGTTCCCGTGAGCGCCCGCCCCCCCCCAAACACGCGCTCACGCCCCCGCAGTGACAGGCCGAGGTGAATTTACGGCAGCGCTGATATAACAGGGGATACCCTAATAACGGTGCTGTTTATGTCAGAGAGGGAGATGGAGAGAGTGAGACGGAGGGAAAGAGAGAGGGAGAAAGAGAGAGGGAGAGGGGGGTTTATGGGGCATGATTATAGTCTTCATTGATCCAGTCCCTGAAGCTGTCATTCCTGCTCACTGAACACAGGAAAGGGGGAGAGAGAGGAAGCGAGAGAGCGTGTGAGAAAGGGATGGTCAAGAGGAGAGGAAGGGCCTCTGCTTCTCACAGTGCTAACCTTTCATTTCTAGCATCGTGTCAGTTTTCGACCCTGCTGTTTTGACAGTTCTGAATAAAGTGGGCCAGTCCTGCTACAGAATGTGAATGTGTGTGTGTGTATATTTTAATCCAAACATAACTGGCTTTTAATACAACATGTTCACATGCTGCATGCCTATTTGGGATTAATGCAAATGGCACTGATGCAGTTCGCCACGGTGTGGCAATTGGCCGTGAAATTAATAGAAGGCAATTGGAGGGAGCGGGTCACACGGTGTCATTCAGAAGTGGCTCTGGACGTGGCCTGTTTCAGTTTGCGTCCTCAGGGAGGTTGTGCCCACGTGTGCATGCACGTCCGCTGAGGGAGGGGCCTCTCTGACCTGTTGCGTCCGGTTGCAGGCAGCCTCGCGGCGGACACCGAGGAGCGCTTGGTGGAGCACCTCCTCAACCCCGCCCATTACAACAAATTGATCCGCCCGGCGACCAACGGCTCGGAGCTGGTGACGGTGCAGCTGATGGTGTCCCTGGCACAGCTGATCAGTGTGGTGAGTGAGTGAGTGAGTGGTTGATGACTCTTCCACCGGGCTGTGCTGCAGCCCTTTTGTTTTGACAATTCTGAATAAACTGTGAATGAACTGTGTCTGTGCTGTGCCTCGGTGATGCTGCGCAGTCTCCTGTACCACCAGTCCGCTGGGCTGGTAACAGCAGTGCATTGTCCACACCCTCTGCCGTGTGTTACCTCACAGACACGTTGCTGCTCCACATTGTCATCGTGCCCTGTTGGCCTGTTATAGTGCATCACCAGTTCTCGAGAGCCAGATGATCTCCTGCTGTTTTGTCGTTTACCCAGCATTTAATTGGCCAATCAAAGCAGTTTATGACACAGTTAACTCGCATTTACTGATTATCTGGGCCTGAACTCTTACTGATTTTAAGGTGAAAACAAACACCAGCAGACCCTGCTGCTCTCCAGGACCAGGACTGCAGACCATTCTGTATCCTTCCCAGGCCTCTACTTGTTGACCTGTCCCTGTACTTCACAGTATAGTGTTCGGTCAGCCATGAGCGCTAACTGTTTTTTTTTTCAAACCTCTTTTACAGAATGAGAGGGAACAGGTCATGACCACAAATGTCTGGTTAACTCAGGTGAGTCTTTTCCAGTCATCCTTTCTTTTGTCTTGATCTGACCTGCTGTCAACCTCAGGCACGACCCGGTCTGTGAGATCCTCCTCAAGCCAGCCATGCTCTGATTGCTGCCCTATCCAGGCCTGTTCCAGACCAGTGGACCAAGGCCGCCTGCCCCCCTTACGCCTGAATGGGCCCTGTCACTGTAGCCCTTCTGATATGCTAGCACTGTTAGTCTCCCTGATGTCCTCACGGTGGCACACATTGCACCTGTGGTCACTGACCTATGGGCAGGAATGGAGCTCTGTAGGACACTGACTGAACACACATTTGCACACATACACCTTCAAACATGTAGGCATACATGCACGCGCACACACACACACACACACACACACACACACACACACACACACGTGCAAATACAAACACACACACACACACACAAACACACACAAGGAGCAGTGCCTTACATCCTCACGTTGGTGCGGAGAAGCCTGAGGATGGCTGAGGACAGGGACCGGAGGCTGATTGATGGGGGATAATTGAACAGAGAGAGGCCATCGATGTTTTACGAGCTCCCTGAGTGGACACTGAGCGGTGCCAAGGACACACGGCCCTCGAGCCGATTCAGACCACACGAAACGCAATTACAGCCGTAAAAAACCGTCCCGTCGAAGTGAACCCGGGGAAGACTGCGGCTTCACGTTCTCTATTAGGCGGGTCAGAGGAGTTTACTTTGAGGGAATCGCTCTGCAGCCAGGTCTGGTTTTGCTACCGTTATCGCAGTCCTGGTTCCGTTCAGAAAAGTGCTCCCAACGCTCTCGTTGTTGTGCTGTGAGTGATGAGAGTGCCGTGAAGGGGGGGATAAAGGTTTTGACTGGCCGCAGTGACGCTCGCTGGGTTATGACTCCTGCTGTAATGGCCGCGGGTCTTCCCGCGGGTGTGATTGGTCCTCAGGAATGGCAGGACTATCGGCTGACTTGGGTCCCGGAGGAGTTCGATGGGATGATGAAGGTCAGGCTGCCCTCCAAACACATTTGGCTGCCGGATGTGGTGCTGTACAACAAGTGAGTCCCCCGCCTGACCCTTTCATGGCTGAGTGTACCTGGAAGAGCATGCGCTTTTTTGTTGTTGTTGATAATTTCACATCTCGTCTTCATGACCGGAGCTGCAGTCAAGTGCACAGTCGCATTCGCTTCGAGGTCATTTGATGAGTCAGTTGCATATGCTTTGTATTTATTTGGTTGTTAGCCTCCCATACTCAGCTTGCTGTTTTGCATATTTTCATTTTACAGTTGGATATTTGCCGGAGCAATTCGGGTTAAGTACCTTGCTTGGCGGTGCAAACTGGGAATCGAAATTGCACCCTCTTAGCTACGAGCCCAGTTCTCTTAATTCCTCACCGGGGGACGGAAACCGGACCCTAAACCTCTACACTGTGACTGCACTGCCAGTGCTGACATCAGTGGCAGCTTAACTCGATTATGCAAATAAATGACTGCGCCCATACCTGCTCAGGTGTACCTATTATAACTCCCTGACCTACATATGATATCTTATCGGCTAGGCGATATCTTTCCACCCTACTTAGCCTAATTCTCTAAGTATATTTGACTTCCTGGCCGTAGCTGCCGGATTGACCTGAATGATTCCTGCTGTGGCCTTCCTGTGCACAGTACTGTCTCAGTTCTCCCAAATGAGTGCCTGTGCATACATCTTCAGCGGTGACGTCAATTCCAAATGGATTATTCGATGGTTCATTGATTTCTTGGAAGATCTGGCACGGATATCAGGACAGTGACCCAAAAGGCCTGCCCTGTCCAGCGCAGTTAATCAGACCGGTGCATTTAATCAAACATGCATTTAATCAAACCACTTCACCTGTCCATGTGCGTGTCTGCCAACCGGGGCGTCCATTTGTTTGACTGTAAATTAGAGTGTATCTGTTGACTGCATTATCTCAGTCATCTCTTGGCCTTACAGTAAAGGTCTGACATAAATGCTGCCGGCAGGTCGTGGCTAATTGGAGTGGTCGTTTTCACCGGTGCTGTGTTACCATACCTGTCCGGCAGTAACTGTAGTGCCCTTTCCGTCCTTATCTGACATACCTGTCTCTGCCCTTGTCTTCCTGAGTCCTGAGTCCATGCACGGCTTAGTATTTGCTAATTAAGCTGGTCGCTGGACATGCTCGCTGTTCCCTGGGCTAATTACCTAACTCAGCTTGCTGTGTTTCTGCACCAGTGTGGAAACACTCCTTAGGTCAGTTATTTACAACCATCTAGAAGTCGTAAGTCCTTCAAAGGAAGGGTAATGTAGTATTACTAGTCTGCAAGGTCACAATAATAATAACACTAATAATACAAATACTAATACTACTACTACTGTTTCTCCTACTACTACTACTAATAATAATAATGATTTTATAAAGTGTACTTCATGAATCGTGTATCTGGAGCACTACAAATGCGTGTTAAGCTCAGTGTTCAAATGAGTGAATGTTCTACAGTCCCTGATATCTGCAGGCAAACCACTATAAACCTGATGAAGACCTGATGGGCCAGTAAGATGTTGGTTGTTGATAACACAAAATGACCTCACTTGAATGAATGAATGAATGAATGAATGATTTCATTTACAGAACCACCTTTCTCTTCACACCTCCTAGTTTGATCTCAGTTGTCTTATCTTCTGACATACAGTACATGCGGAGGAGCTCAGCTGGACCACTCTATGCTTGTGGAGCACTGACGGCCTCTAGACTTCCATGTTTCAGATATTTGTTGACAGGACAGAGACTCGTGTCACCCTGGATCAGCGGCCTGTGTGAATCTCCGAGGTCTTGGGTACAGGATCTTGTACAGCAGTGGTGTCAAACTCGTTGCCATGGAGGGCCATGTGTATGCAGGTTTTCATTCCAGCCTCAGATCTTGATTATATAATTAGTTAAATTATTTGCTGAATTAGGGATGCAGGTTTGTGCACAATGGTGACCCGACGTCTATGGTGACCCGCATTGTCTAAATAAAAATTTTCTTATATTCTGTGCTTCAATGCAGTTAAACGCATATGGCTGAATGAGTAATTGGACTCAATTAAGGCAGCATTAATTGGTTGGAATGAAAACCTGCATACACACGGCCCTCCATGGCAACGAGTTTGACACCACTGTTGTACAGGATCAGGCCCGGATGCCACTGCAGTCTCTACAGGGGCCTGATTTTTCCACCCTCTCATGTCTTGCCTACATACTGTATTTTGGGCTGACTGTCCAGCTGACTGTGTGCTCCAGACCTGTAGATGCAGGAGTATGAATGTTTAGCTGTGCATGTCTGATATAATTTGGCCTGGTGCCTGTATCTGAACACTGCTCAATCACCCTCACCATACCTGAATTATTTGGAACCAAAGATCCTCTGGGGTTTCATTTTGTAAGCACAATTACATTTTTTTGCAGAACAAATTGAATTTCATTTCAGGGAATTTCATTAAATAAAACTTTACGGTATTTAAGGTGGATTGAAACATTCCAACATTCTTATCTGTCTCCCTCTGTCTGCCCTTTGCTAGTGCTGATGGGATGTACGAGGTGTCCTTCTACTCCAACGCGGTGGTGTCATATGACGGCAGTGTCTTCTGGCTCCCGCCCGCCATCTACAAGAGCGCCTGCAAGATCGAGGTGAAGCACTTCCCCTTCGACCAGCAGAACTGCACCCTCCGCTTCCGGTCCTGGACCTACGACCGCACCGAGATCGACCTGGTCCTGAAGACCGACGTGGCCAGCATGGACGACTTCACGCCCAGCGGCGAGTGGGACATCATCGCCCTGCCCGGGCGGCGCAACGAGAACCCGGCCGACACCACCTACGTGGACATCACCTACGACTTCATCATCCGCCGCAAGCCGCTCTTCTACACCATCAACCTGATCATCCCCTGCATCCTCATCACCTCGCTGGCCATCCTGGTCTTCTACCTGCCCTCCGACTGCGGCGAGAAGATGACCCTGTGCATCTCCGTGCTGCTGGCCCTCACCGTCTTCCTGCTGCTCATCTCCAAGATCGTGCCGCCCACCTCGCTGGACGTGCCGCTGGTGGGGAAGTACCTGATGTTCACCATGGTGCTGGTGACCTTCTCCATCGTCACCAGCGTGTGCGTGCTCAACGTGCACCACCGCTCACCCACCACCCACACCATGCCGCCGTGGGTCAAGCTGGTCTTCCTGGACAAGCTGCCCGCCCTGCTCTTCATGCGCCAGCCCAGGAACAACTGCGAGCGCCAGAGGCTGCGCCACCGCCGCCGCGCCAAGGAGCAGAGGGACGGGGGGCGGCCGGGCGCCCGGGTGATGGCGGGGCTGGGGCTCGCCGGGATGGGCTTCCCCAAAGAGAGCCCCGACCCCTGCACCTGCTACGTGAACCGCGCCTCCGTCAAGCAGCTGGGGGGCGAACTGGGGGGAGGCGGGGGCGGGTCCCCGGACGGACTGAACGGGCTCCGGGAGGGGAGGGAAGGAGGAGGACCCGCGCCCCTCCAGTCCTCCAGCCTGGCCCGGGGGAAGCAGCAGGCCCCCGCCCTCACGCACGCCCTGCTGGGCCAGGCCGTCCCCGGGTTCGAGGAGGCGGTGGAAGGAGTGCGGTTCATCGCCAACCACATGAAGAGCGAGGACGACGACCGGAGTGTAAGTCTCTAGCGTTTTTAAAAGGCCGTTACTTGTACATGTTTTCATCCTCATTTTACAGTCACCTGTTATGCCCCGTGAGTCAACACTGCACCACCTGGTGGAGAAGTATGTGTACTTCCCTGATCCACTCACTCATGGGCCCTGTAACCTGTAGTCAAAATCTAGCACATTTTCTAGATTTCTCTATTTAGTTTGGTATTCGTGAAGACTTCAATATGTACCCACTGAATGTGTATCTGTGCTCAGAATGCACTGGGGCTGACTAGAAATCTGTATGATCTCCAGGCTGCCAATTGCTAGCTCCCTCATTGGTTAGCAAGCAGGTTGTGCAGCAGACACAATTTAGCATCAGAATGAAGTCACTAAGATCTCAGGAGTGTTACCTTTCGAGATCCTTCAGAGCTGTGTTGCCGTGGCCCGGAAAGGAATGAACAAAGGTGGCTCAGAGCATGATTTTGGCTGTGGTTCCTTTAATTTTAGGGTTTTACTGTCAAACTGAATTTTTTTTTCTCCTCTGTGAGATTTTTGCTTGTAGGAATCATGCACTTCCAAGTGACATCTGAGTATGTTGTAAAGTACAGTTTCTGTATCGCTTGGGTAAAAAAAGAATGTCTGTGTGAGAAGTGAAACGTAAAACAATAAAATTTCTCACACCTGGTTTTACAATTTGAATAACAAATGCAAAGTGGCTCTTACTGAAAGTATTTGGGATGGAGTTTCATGTGGACAGTTTCATTATATGACCTTTTTAAACAAATGCATGGTTTGACGAGGCAGAGATGTTGTGGCACTGCAGGGCCAGGATAGCCTTTCCCCATAGACCAGTGTGGGTTTATTTGATTAATTTTTGTATTTACACACATACTGCTTTCTGTGAACAGTATATGAGCGCATAATGAGTAAGATTCTGGTTCATATGCACACTAGCGGATGAAGTAGTGGAGTAGGTGGTAATTTATTTCTGTAAGCTCGATTCATATCTCATATAGCCTGCATGCTCTGCATATGTGTATCCTCACAATCTGCCCGATGCCTCTCAAACCTGTTCTCGTGGTTACATTAGGCCCTGTTCGAGTCTTTAGTGTTGTGATATTAGATGCACTGTCCTTTGCATTCGTTTTACTGAACTCGTTAATGGTCCCTTTGAAGGCAGATGCTTATGAATATTCAGAAGCAAGGAGCCTGTTACCCTTGTTTAGTTCCCATTCTAATCAGTATCCGCATGTGTAGAAGTGCTGTAAGTCACACTGCCAGTTATTTAGGATACAATACATGTCAGGCATGGCCACTGTTGAATATTCATGATCCGGTGACAGGAAATTGCCCAAACTCATTAGTAGAGGCTGAAAATAGCATTGACTTGTGTCTTTAGAACATTAACTGGTTTTGGCTACATTCATATGGACCACGGTCTCCATGGTTACAGTTAGTCTCCATGCCAACAACATTAAACCCCCTCCTCTCTGGAGCCATCACTGGGGTCATGAAGTGGTTCCCTGTGTCAGCTTCCATCACCAGTGTTGCAGAATCCGTCTCTGTGCGTATTAACCTTCTCTCTCACCCCTGTCCAGGTAAGCGAGGACTGGAAGTATGTTGCTATGGTGATCGACCGCCTCTTCCTTTGGATTTTCGTCTTCGTCTGCGTCTTTGGCACGGTGGGCATGTTCCTACAGCCTCTCTTCCAGAACTACACAGCCAAGACCATCACCCACACACCTGGCTGACCTATCGATGCTTCCCACCTCTTAGACAGACACTGCCCTCAGCCAATGAAAATCAGACTGGGGCACAGAGGGACGAGGGAGAGACCTGTTGAACGTGATTCTTACTCATCGTGAACCTGGCCTTATTGACTGCCACGCCCAGCTATGTTTATATAAACCTAAAAAACAGGAGAAAGAAAGCAAACTGCTTTTGGGGATTTCTCCCTTCCAACCCCCCGCCTCTTCCTTTTGAGAGACAGCCACACAAGCCAATCAGGGAAAGAGGACGCACCTGTTTACTTAATTGAGTGCTATGCCAGCCAGTCACACTCAACTCTCAAAGCGGACGACGATACGAAGATGCAAACACATTCCCTTCCCAAATGCTACACACCTTGCAACAGCTTTAGGAGTCTCTTGGATGACAACTTTACATGCAAACCAAAACAAGAGAGAGAAGAAAAACATGCCACATTTCAGTTTCTTTCTTGAGCCACCACTCAAAAAAACTACCATTCTTTATCATAATATAACATAACATGGTATAGTATGAAGTATATTGTAGCATTAGGACATTTTTCTGTGTTAGCATTTAAAGGGATATGTTCCTGTTAGGGAGATATTGCTATGGTCAAATATTGTATAGTAATATAAATTAAGCAGGAATGTGATGTTAAGTCAAAATCTATACTAACACACACACACACACACACACAGACACAGACACGTACACATATATGCTTAGAGAAAGACATGGTGTTTTAACAAAAAGGTTTACATTCTGTGACAGCAATAAAAAAAATACGAAATAAATCTTGCAAAAACATTAGTAGCAAGATTTTTTTTGTAAATTCAATATGTGAGTATGTGAGTATGTGCGTGTGCGTGTGGTTGCATGCGTCTCGGTACGTTGAACCGCCTGGCCTAGTCGTATTCACTGGGAATCTTCAGAAGGGAAACTGCACGACGCCATTTTGGAATCAAGCAACTGATGAAGTTGCTTCTGTTCAACAGAGATGTTGTGCCAAGATGCCTGCGAGTGTGAATATCATAGAAAGTAGAGATTTAGAGGGATGTTTTTGTCTAAAAGTTTTCATCTTTGACTACGCAGTTTTGATTTGTGTCTTACCAGTGATAATTTGAATCAAAACGGAATAGTTTGTCTTGTCTCCTGTTACGGTGTCGTACTCTCTTTGTACAGCGCCTCTGAAGAACAGAAGTGTTTGAGTGCATTACTGTTGTGCATCAATAAGACATAATGAGCACAGTCTTATTTGATCTTATGTTGTTCAGCTGTTTTTTTATTTTTGTTTGTTTTAATGAGCTCCACCTGAATATATTTTATATAAAATAAATATATTAATATATTTACTCCTCTCCACCCCTCCCCTCATTATATCTCACATACATGTTTTATTCCCTCCCACTCATTGCCTTGCAGTCACTCACTCTCCATTCTCCTTTCCCTCCATCCCTCCATCCCTCCCTCTATTCTTCATCTCTTCGTTCCATCTTGTGTTGCTGCTCGGTTTCCCCACCTGTTCTCCTAGCTCCTCTGTCAACGAGAGTCAGAGCCACTGCTCCTCTCTCTACCGCATCGGCCCAATAAAGAGCGTAGTTTCAGCTGAAGTGCCGCAGCCTTTGCAGGTTATTTTCTAATTGGAGTGTGTTTCTGTCAGATAACCAAATGCATGCACGTACAAGTAAAAACACATAAACACATGCACACACACACACACACACACACACACACACACATGCATGCACACACACACAAACACACTCACGTGCACACACGCACATACACACACACACACTCACTCACACACATATTCCGTATCTATAGCATTTTTAGTAAGGTGAACGCTATTAAAAAAGGAACAGTAAAATGATCACTAAAATGGAGCTGCTATGTGAAGAGTTCAGATTATGACAGATTAGGGCACAGGCTCTTTGCCAGAACGCGCAGTGACAAATACACGATCCGACAGACTGGAGATTCACATTTACGTAAGTCAGCTGACAGACATAAGCAGACATGGCAGCGGCTTAGGCCGATCTATGCCAGAGGTTATATTGAACCAAAGAGACTTATTCAGCGCCATAGCCCCACATCTATCTCAGGGTTATCATCGTCCCCAAGGTTGATTCAGTGTACAGTGCAGTATACTGCATGCAAGTCTTGCGCTGCTTCAGTGATGAGAAAAAAGAAAGTATACTTAATGCTGTTGTTTTACATATCGGGGCATAATTAACCCTCCTCTAGTTCTCCTAACACATAACAGGTTTGAACTTGTCATTATTTTTTCAACCAAAAATAAGGCAACATGCAGAAGCCAGGTGTGAAAACGTAAGTGCAACCCAGGATTCAGTGTCTTAAAGAAGGCCCCTTAGCAGCAATAACCTGAAGCGTTCGTTATCTTTATGAGTTTATCAGTCTCTTGCATTTGCTAACTCCTCTCCCAACAGTTTCTGATCACTCATTTTTGAGGGGCATTTATTTATGCAGAGCTCTCTAAAGGTCCCGCCACAACATTCAGTGTTTATTTATGTATGTGTGTATATGGTCATAAACAGTACATTAACACAAACAAGTTAATTTAGGTTTAATAATTATAATAATAGCATTCATTTCTTGACTGTGTTGCTTTAGATAAATTAAGTCGGTCATTTATTTTTAAAAGAAGGACTAGCCTAAAAATTTATGGGTTGCCGTTGCTAAAGAATGGACAATGGCTACTCCCGTCATTCGAATTCACAATCATTAAAAAGTAAGAGATTTGCAACAGCTTACGGTCGTGCCAGTGTGATGCCTCGTAGATCACAGCTAGCTAATGCGATTCAAGTAAATTACACGGTGTAAAAATAAGTTTGCAGTGTACTGCTATACAGTACAGTTAAATTTGAGATACACAAATAGTGCCATCTAGTGGACAGGTTGCTGAAAATTCGCTTTAAAAACGCAACTGGGAAACACTAACTAGGAATAATTTGTTTCATTAGAAAAACACGCTCGCTGAAGCGCTCTAGAGGAGCCATGCCAGGTTCAGAAAGGCATGGTACACCTTACTTTCCTTTGGGCAAAATGAACACGAAATAAAACAATCACAAATATTTCAAAATCAAGAACTGTGGTCGCTGCTGGTTAAATGTCATGGTTTTATTCTTACGAGGAGGAAACTGTGGTAATCATGAAACGGTAAAGGTTACAAAATTAATTAAAATAAACAGTCAAAACATATTCACATATTCAACAATGAGCGTTATTGCATGTGTCAAGCGAACACTCCATTTCACAGTGCATGTGCTATGTGGTAGGCATAGAATTTCTGTGTGGATTTAAGATACAGGCCCCTCTGCCCCCTCCACTGGTAATGAACAGGTGCGTGGATGAGTACAGTTTGTAAGTATGAGGAGGTGTCCCCTCCTGCTCCTCCGCCTCCTCCTCCTCTTCCTCCATAGTTTCCGCTGTAGCATTTTTTGGGGCTGTAGCCAGGGCTCAGTCCTTCTTCACCTCGTTCTTCTCCTCCTTTTTGTTGTACTCCAGGAAGAAGTCATTGCAGGCGACGGTCAGCGCGCCCACCAGGATGATGAACTCGGTGAAGTCCACCTCTCCGTCGTTGTTGGCATCCAGGTCTCCCATCACCTTGTCCACCGCGTCCTTATCCTGGGGATTCTGCGGGGCACGGAGGGAGGGGAGCAGGGGGGGCAGAGAGGGAGGAGAGAGTTAGGGAAGGAAGGGCAGAAATAGCTATGCTAGTTTGTTTTTGTGTAGTTGCATGCCCTGCACACTGTAATGTGAATGTAAGTGAATGTCTGGCCAGACTTCAAATCGGTTATAACAATGTCTGAATGGGCTTGGATCCTCTGGCTGAACTGATGTTGTCTGTGAAGCTTTAGGAGTCAATCGATGTACAAATGTGGTAAGAAGAAGCATGTCTGCCAGAATGGATCACTGCATTATACTGCTGGGCTGCTATCACTGTGTTTGTGAGTGTCATCAGATTGTATGCCTGCGTGTGTGTTTGTATCCATATATGTATATGTGTGTGTGTATGTGTGTGTGTGTGTGTGCTCAGTTCAAGTTTATTTGCATGTTTAAAAACATAAATCGTAAAAAAAAGCAATGACATGCTTACTCACCACAATTAAGAAATGCTTACTCACCACAATGACAGCTCTAATAAAAATCACCAAAGAAATGCAAACAAATCAAGTGTGTGTGTGTGTGTGTGCATGTGTGTGCGCGCGCGCATGTGCTTGCATATTTGGGTGAGTTTGTATGTGTGGGTGTGCATGTGCGTGTATGTGCGTGTGTGTGTGTGTGTGTGTGTGTGTGTGTGTATGCGTGCGTGTGTGAGAGTGTGTGTGTGTGCATGCGTGTGTGAGAGTGTATCTCTGTGTGATTGTAATCATGAGCCTCCCTCCTCACCCCCAGGTAGTTCCCCAGCTCCTGGGTGAGCATGTCCTTCAGCTCTCCTCTGCTCAGGGTGTACTTGTCCCCCTCGTTCCCGGAGTACTTGTGGAAGGTCTGGATCATGAGCTGCATGGCGTTCTCCAGGCTGGACTCATTGCCAGTGCTGGTGCCAGTGATAGGGCCTGACATGCTGGGGGAGGAGAGCGAGATCAGACACACCCAGAGCGGAGGGGTGGAAGGAAACCCTGATTAAACCTCCCGACTTTCTGCATCTTCGACAGACTGTCGCATCCCGGGCCAAAAACACGTCTGTTTTTACACCATCAGCAAGAAACCCAGCGATGCTACAATTGCTGGCGGTACGGAGAGCAGATCAGAGACAGACAGAGTCAGAGAGGACAAGATAAGGAGGCACAAAAGTAAAGAGGAGGATCTGGCCGGGCTGATAACAGTGAACACAGGTCCACTGAACTGCAGATGCCAGGAAAATGATACAAATGCAAGGAGCTGTAAAATACTGCAGACAAAGACAGACACACATACATACACACACACTCACACACACACACAGAAGCACGCACACACGCACAAACACACAGACGCACGCACACACACACAGAAACACAAACACACACAGACACGTGCTCGTGCATGTACACCGTACATGCACAAGCACACATGCATGCGCATAAGTGCATGCACAGGCACACACAAGCAATTGACACACACACACGATTCACAGATGGGTCTATGTGTATCTGTTGGTCTAATGACGATTAAGTCACTACAGAAACTTCATTCAAACACAGTTCTGCCCCCATCCCCACAGAAAAACCAATAAAATGAAAGGACTGATCTAGAAAGCAGAGGGATAAGTGAGACGCACACAGTACAACATGGTGGGATAAGGCAGGAGAAACAGGCAGGAATGAAAGTGCAGTCCAGACAAGTCATCTGGACACATGAGCCACAGGTCTACAGTCAGCCCCCAAAGCTGAAACACCACCAGAGGAAAACCAGCCAAATACAGGGATGGGTGAACACTGCTGAACAACGAACCCTCTTTCAGAAACTTTCTGTAACCCGCCACCTCAATGCAACAGTGGATTTCTGCTGCTCCCTAGTGACCTTAGCGTACACAAGAGAGAGAGAGAGAGAGCGAGAGAGAGAGAGAGAGAGAAAGATAAACACAGAAATTGCTCCCAGTTCTGAAGAGGAACACTGTCCTCCACCCTTATCTCCTGCTTTCTTCCTTACCTGGATGATGATGGAGTGATGTGCTTGTGTTTTCAGAATCCGAGAGAAAAGGCCTGTGAGAAGACCGTGCTGGGCCAGGACTTAAATACCCCCATCCCTCCACCCACCTCACACCTTTCTCCTCCTCCTTCCACCTGTCGCTCTCCCCTCCCATCTCCCCCCTCCCCCCCTCCCGTCCCTCCTCAGCTCCCCCCCGTTTACACAATCTCCTAATGCCGTCCCCAAACACAGCGCAGGTGGTGTAACCGTTACATGCATCACAATGAAGAGACCCTCAAGCGTGTGTCACATTGTCTTTTATTACTTGGCGCAATGACATGCAGGCGGGAATGCACAGGGGAATACAAAGTGTGGCATTAGCAGTGGAAGAGCTCGTTGACCTCATGCGTAACAATGGACAGAGTAGCTGCGCTGGCCTGGCTAAGGCACCACTGCAGAAAGCAAGTTAGCCTGGGTGAGGGCTAGAGCAGTGGTCTCAATATCAGACAGTCAATGGTCCAGCCATAGTGGCTTAGATGTGGATGAAAAATCGTTGGGGCACACATATATAAACTACCAAACCACAGTGGGGTACAACAGGGCACACATGCAAACTACCCAACCACAGTGGGGTACAACAGGGCACACATGCAAACTACCCAACCACAGTGGGGTACAACAGGGCACACATGCAAACTACCCAACCACAGTGGGGTACAACAGGGCACACATGCAAACTACCCAACCACAGTGGGACCAAACAGGACACCGTTCGCCACATTTGCCCAGTTGCAAATGCATACAGGTTTATGGTAATGGGGGCAACTGGGCATAGACAACAGTGCACACGCACCGCTGCAGCATTTCGTTACGTCGCCGGATGAAGTGGACACGCTATTGCGGAGTGTTTGCAACAGAGCCCATCGCTGTGAGAGTGAGGGAGTGCTCCGTAGTCTTTGAGGCAACAGTAAAAAGATGCATTTTAACTCTGAGATGAGCACTGCGATTACAGCAGGGCTCATCCTTCTCACACTGCCCCGTAGCTGCAGGCCACGGTGGTGTTGGTTCCCTCAGAGGTCTTAATTATTGACTTTGGCCCATTGTGTTCCTGGGACGTCACACACCTGATATTCTCAGTCAATCTTAATCCTTTGCTAATTGAAAGGTCTCCATAAACCCACCCCTCCCCCCCTCCCCCCAACCTCCACACACCCCCCCTCCCGCAAGCACACTACTCTGTTCTACGCAGTGGTACATAGCTGTTGGTTAGTAAAGACTAACCAACACTTAAGCTTAGCTCAATATGTTACTGTAGTAGGGTGAAAATGATGCCGAATATTTGACAGCGCGTTCTATGTAGCGTAGCCTACAGCACTACAGTCTAATGAAAATGTACGCACGCTGTCAGTGTGTTAAATGTGTCAGTTAGTACAGCAAATAGTACAGCATGTGTAATGTGTATATAGTACAGCATCTACTGTAGCGTGAAATGCGAGACTAATATTTGGAGTGAGGCCAACAGTAGGATTAGATAAATCTATGGCAGGATAGTGCAGGATAGCCAGCAGTCCTACGGACGTTTCTGTGCAGGAGTTATAGCCGTGTGTAGTGTGAGGGCACGCGATGCAGAAGAGACTCTATAGGGCTTCCGGATTCTCGGCGGCAGGTTCCTCTGAGACCGGCTGCTTCTCGCTCAGCTTCGTGGCCACGCATCCAATCACGTCCATGAACTCCTTGAAGCCGACTTGCTTGGCCCCCTGCTTGTCGGGCAGGCCCTCGCGGATCTCGTCCACGGCCGAGGCGCTGTCCGTTTCCTGGGCAAACACGAGAACGGCAGTGGAATCGCAGCGGGCGGAACACCTACACCGTGACTCAGCGCTAGCGTTAAGAGTAAAACAACGGCAGCTTCACAGGGTTATTTAAGCATGTTGTTTATTCTCTGCCTTGAAGGCCACTGCGCTAATGACTAATTGCAAGGGTTTGCCAGTGTTCAAACAAAACAAAGTATCATACTCAAACACTGACATTTATTTCCATCTCTCTCTCTGATCTACACAGAATAACTACGTCTGTCAATCAGGGAATCATTTCGCGCCCTAGCATTTCCAAGGTTTATTTTCATTGGTCAGCTAAAGGAAAAGAGGTTTGAATTTGGAAGTGAGCAAATGTACAGCCTAGCGTCACGCAGCACATTCGAGAGAGGGGCACAGGGCTAAAACGGTGGTAACCCACGCTGGTCCTGGAGATCTACCGTCCTATTGGCTTTCACTCCAACACAAACACACCGTTCGACAGCTGGAGATCGCTAATTACCAGGATCAGGTATGCAAAACTAGGGTTTGAAATAAGAACCTACAGCGTGGTAAGATCTCCAGGAACTGGGTTGAACACCACAAGGCTAAAATATTGGAGGAGTATTGGGACCGGGTTCCAGCACAGGTTTAGTCATACATTGGGAGACATATACACTGCCTGGCCAAAAAAAAGTCACCGTGTTTTTTTTGGACAGTGCCCAATGTACAAGCCTCTGGAGGCAGTGTTATGATCTGGGGTTGCTTCAATTGGTCAGGTCTAGGCTCAGCAATATTATGTGGCAATAAAATTAAGTCAGCTGAGTACCTGAATATACTGAATGACCAGGTTATCCCATCAATTGATTTTTTCTTCCCTGACGGCACGGGCATATTCCAGGACGACAATGCCAAGATTCATCGGGCTCAAATTGTGAAAGAGTGGTTCTGGGAGCACGAGGAATCATTTTCACAAATGAATTGGCCACCACACAGTCCTGACCTTAACCCCATTGAAAGTCTTTGGGATGTGCTGGAGAAGACTTTACGGAGTGGTTCGACTCGCCCGTCGTCAATACAAGATAATGCAATTCTGGACAGAAATAAATGTGACGTTGCATAAGGTTGTTGAAACAATGCCACGACGAATGCGCGCTGTAATCAAAGCTAAAGGCGGTCCAACGAAATATTAAGAGTGCGACTTATTTTTTGGCCAGGCAGTGTATGAATACACAGTATTGTGGCGGGGTACCAAAGAATATTTGGACTGTGCTGTGACAGAGTGAAGTTCCTCACCGCCATGATGTTTTTCAGCTGATTCGTCACTAGCTTCTGGAAGTCCTTCTCCTGCATGTTCTCCCTTCCTTTGCTAGCCTTCAGGAAGGCCATCACAAACGTCTTAATGGCTGACTCGATGCTCATCCTCCCTGTTCCTTCACCCCTGGGGAAAAAGGGGGTAATTGAAGGATTTTTTAAAATTATTTGTTTGGAATAAACAGATGTACACACAAACAAACACAAGCAAACAGGATAAGAACTGTAACCATGTACAAAATCTGTTCAAAGGAAAAACTGTAAAAAAAAATAAAAATAATAATTATATATATATATAGCTAATCATTCAGGTGGAGGTTTCTGGAAAATGTACAATATGAATAGACAGATGATGTCAGAATACTAAGCAAGTGAGAGGAGAGGCTGAACAGGAGTCACACAATGGAACCTCTGATCTTTGACGGACATCTGATCTGCGGAACGCACCAGAAGGCCGAAGGTTCAGGTTACCTGGGGGATTGCCTAGTAGCTGCCTGTTTTTCTCGCTATATATGTCAAACATAGACAAATACATACATTTAAACAATGACCACACACGCACACACGCACACACCTGTGACCATCCGTACAGCTGTCAGATGGGAAGGCCCACAGGCACCACATTTGTTTGGATCTATACTCCGTGACCCTAAACTCAGGGAGGGCACGCAAACGAACAGATAAAAGAAGGGAAAGGCTGCGAGAACAGGGCGAATGGACCGGACGGCAGAAATGCAGGGTAGCAGGAGGATGTGGGTGCGCTTGCGGGGGGGGAGCGTAAGTGAAAAAGATTATGGAATGGAAACGGATGGCGAGAAGGGGAACAGGGGAAATAAGCACGGCCCAACAAGGGGGTAACCCAAGATTTCCCATCTAACGCAAATGTGTCACGCCTGGGCAGACGCACTGCGGCCCGCTCCCTTCCACACTCACAATGCGCTCGCGGGCAGCAGCCAATTAGGCACTGCAGCTATTGACCTAATTACTGTGATGGTCGAGAGCGCTGACTCTGGCCTCCTGCGCGCTTCCATGTTCAAAAATTGGGCTCCATAGCATGTCATTACACTGAGGCACGTTATAAAGAAATGTTGAGGCGCGCTCGCACTGTTATTCAGCCTGCTGCACACCGTGAAAGGTCGCCAACATCGCCCACATCGGCCTGTCTGAGGGGGTCTTTGATCAGGTGATGCCTGGAATTATTTTTGCTGTTGTTTCATGCATCAAGGGCAGTGCCCACAAAAATTGCAACAAAGGATCGACATTTTCAGAAAACCCTGAAATGAATGTCCTTCACCAATTGCATTAACGTGTTGAAATGATTTCTTTAAGGGGATTGGCACACGCTGCCCAATCTGTGTGACGCCCCTGAGCAATTTAGACTTGTATAATAAAACGCTCCTCACATTCGACTCCAGCTGTCGCTACATTTAAAAGCCTAGAATTAATTTACTATACCACACAAGTGTATGGCAATGTGCAGTTCTAATACTTGGTTGATAGAGAAGAAGCAGATCTATATAGTATTTCCATACTCTGACAAAAGGCACATATTATCATAAGTGTGAGATGCATTGAATGTGCTTATTGCTTGTTAAATATAATATTAGCTATTTTTCTTGGTGTGTTTATACGACACTGCATTTAGCTACCAATGTGTATGGTGTTTTCTCTTCCATGGGTCTGGCTAAAAATCTAAACACCCTGATGCAACTGCCAAAATTGCTGGAAGGGCATACAAACTAAAACTTGACCAACTTTTAATTTATATGCAGTGCACGGGGAGTCTGCAATCGCCAAGAAAGACTGTTTTATTTCCTTTCTGAAACATCAAAATGAATTCTACAAAACAGCTTTGTTCATCATCCGTACTCCGAAATCAAAGCGCAGTGACCCGCAAACTTCGCGCCAATCCCTGGGTTCCAGTGGGCCGTATGTTCAGACAGGGACGCAGTGGCAGCCTTCATAAAGTTCGTATAGCTAAATGAGCAATGTCTATTCACGCACATGAGTAAACAAATGAGTTCAGGCCTAGGTGTGAATCATTTCTCCCACAGCCGTGCACGCAGGCTGTCTGTCATCACCCTACTACCGGACAAACCATTTCTTTAGCCTAGCTTTAAGTACACATAGTTCTTGCCATTCGAGTCTTATCAACACATTCATTATTAAAACTACGACGGTAACTTGGCTGCTGCTACTGACTGTCGACCGTAGGAAGGCATGGGGCCGGCCAGCCAGCATATACCCGCAGGGAAGAAGCCGGGGCCCTTCCTTGCGCGTCCACGCCCATCGTTTAGCGGACAACAACTAATCCCAATGATTTGTAGTAAAACCAAGCACAACCTAGAAAATAGGTAAATAAATAAACGAGTGGTTTCTGGTTTCCCCCTGAAGTGTAAAAGAGATAGAGCGTTAGGTTACCAACAAGGAGAACGTGATACGTGTTCTAGCTAAGTAATGACAGCAGCTACGGTCTGTGGGGTGTGTCATGAAATATTAACTGTGGAACGGAAGAAATTAACTACAACTGACACACAATTTTCATCTGTTTCGGTTTTGACAACAGATGCACCGAAAGATAAGCCCGTGTAAAATATTCACGGTGTGGGTACACACTATGCACTACAATAACAAGGTTTTTTCTGTAAAGGCTTTTCAATATTTACTGTTACTGTATGTTCAACAAAAAGTTATTTTATGTTGTATAATTTTAATGAACAGGTAATGCCATCCAACCCCTCCCAAAAATAGTACATAGTTTATTTAACGTATAGGCTACTTAAAGTGGGCTTCATCAACCGATTATTTTCAAGTATTTTATGATAAGTAGCCTACTTTACAAAACGAAATTGTCCCATTTTCAGGATACCTAAAATATTTCCTAGAACTATATTCCTTAAGTAGGCCTATAGCCTACCATTTATGAACTACTTATAAACTTTTAATCCATTTGGTAGACATTAAGTCCGTTAAACCGTTATCCAAGTATACTCCTGGAAAGTAAAGTGAAAGTGCACTTTAAGTAGGCCTACACTACTCGGGATTTAGTTCAGAAGTGTACTTAAGCATAGGCTACTTTTATAAACTTCTTTGTTAAGGGATCCGCTATTCTTGTAAAGCGCGTTCGTCACATAGGCTTCTTTTATATAACGCTTTAGTCTAATAGTCAAGTGATAAAATATCACTATTGCATGCTCCCTGGCGTATCTTGCAGTATTTCCATCGTTACACTTTCCAGAATAGATGTCAGGCTGCCATGGTTGCAGTGTAGAAAAATAGTAGCATATAATAGCTACAAACACATATTTGTGGGGTGTCCAATTTAATCAATTAAGTAAGAAATTTGTTGTCGACTGTTTGGTCAAATGCGAGGCTAAAAAAATGTATTAATAGGCTAGCATTGTTATAATTCTATATCGTTCGATCTTTCATGCTAGACTTATAAACTATAAACATGACTAATATAAGGGTGTATATCGAACGAGGTGATACGAATTAATCAACTCCCACTCTAACATCAATCCTGAAGGCTATGTCAATTCGTTAATCATAATTTATAGACAAATAACTTACCAAAAAATTATGACCAGAATTGGAGTACGTTACTGCTCTGTTTGGCACTGGTATCCATATGCTATCTTTTCTCTCTCCCTTCTTTCACCCCCCACTATCAGTTAACGAACTTGTCTAACGAGACCGACATGAGGAATTTCTTTCATGATTCAGTTTTTTTTCCAACTGTTTTTGGACACATCAAAGGGCGTGTACCTGGGAAAATGAAAAAAGAGGGAGGAAAAAAATGATAACGCAGTCCGCGCCGTTATGTAGTTTTGTTTTTCTAAATAACGACGCAGATAGCATTTTCACTTGAATTTGTCAGTTGGTGGTACCAATTTAGTAGGCTATTGTATTTATGTATATAGACCTGCTGTGAAAACTTCCACGCCAATTAAGTTGAATTCAGTTTGAACGAGTGACAGGAGACATCAACGGAGTATAGGAAGAGAAGGAGGGAGTAACGGCGCGCTCGTGCCAAGCCAGGCTAAATCTTATTGCTTCCTCCCCAAGGGATGCCTATTTATAATTAATACAGTCGATCATCGAATGGTATTTTTCGGGCTTTCTTCTAGGCCAGTGGTTTCGTCTGTTTCGTAGCAGTAACGTGATGATTTTTAATTCAAATTTTATTGCATTTGCATATGAATTTGAATATTTAAGCATGTGTGAGAGCAAATGTGCCCGTGTGTGTGTGTGTGTGTCTGTGCACGCTGGTATTCGTACTGAACCGGTTTATTAATGAGTCAGCGTACAAACACAGTTACGTTTCAGCCACACCTTAATTTTCAACGAGTTGTATTTAATTAAGACTGAAGCCCTGGGTAGATCACAGATTCATGAGGTACACAATGATGAAATATGAGACTGCTTATGAAACAACTATATCATAACAAATTAACAAATTCCTAACAATACATAAACATCTAGTACAGAAATGTACTCTCAAATCCACAAACACAATTTACTGTCTACCGTTCCATAATTGGAGTCTTTTAACTCCCACCTGGTGCGAAGACCACCAATTTTTTTTCGTATGTCTATGAATTGTCAGGAAATAGCATTGCTTCTAGTCTAGTTGGTGAGGTGCAGTGCCATAACATAATTACACTGGTTAAACAGGGAGAGAGAGATTTCTGTTGCAACTGGCAGACAAAGATTGTTTAGAGCGGTGCAGTGAGAAGCTGACGGTAGCAGTGAGGTGTAGGGGATGACTGAGGAGTAACGGAAGATCCAAAACTTTACAGGGCAAAACTTTGTCAATAAATAAATTCATTTTTACTCATTTACAGAACAGAAAAAACCCAACAAAAACATTTTCATTATTGTTGACGTTTGGGTCAGCAATTCAAAAATACTTGATCTTTCCATCAGGGTATGGAAATCCGGCTTGTACACCTGTTCTCCTATTGGCTGAAGCCTCCGTGCTTGTTGGCCAGGCTGCCAATCAGTTGCCAGAACTCCAAGAAGGTCAGCTCGCCGTCATTATTTTCATCCAGTGAGCCCATGAGCTGGTCGATCACTGCTGGGTCACTGGAGTTCTACCCAAAACCAGCAAGAAGGGGAAATAAATTTCTCTCGCACTTTACAAACATGGTGCGCACAAGACTTCTGTGTGATAACACCTCCTTGTGGTTAAAGGTGATACTGCATCGACATTACACTGAGTTGCTCCACCTCTAGGGATTTAAATTAATTACCATTTAGCTAAGTTCACGTAACCCTCCTATCCCGGTAAGGCTAAATTACACTGACATCATGCTCTCGTGGTTCCCTTCCTGGAAACAACTAGCAGTGATTTACAAAGACTACCTTGCCCCATTTATTTATTTACCATCTTTACTGCAAATATTTAACACTGTTAAATAGAATTTTGTGGTTTTATATAATTAGGTCTGAGCCTCATATCCAGTATTTCCCAGTGCTTACTGTATAATTTTACTCATAATGGATGCTTCATCTACTCCAAGACCTTTTGGATCATATTATAATAGAATGGTTTTTCTATGCACTCACTGTCCTAATGTAACGTATGAACACAATATAAGGGTCTGCTCCAAGGCATTGTACTAATAACAGCACAGCACTAGCCTTAGTGACAGTACGTATTAAATTCATTGAATTAAATATGTACAGAAAGGACATGCTCCAACGGGAACCCTTGAACGGCAGGCTGTTTGCACAGGTGAGGATGATGCTGCTTTACCTTGACGAAGGTGGGCAGCTGGGATGTCACCAGGCTGCGAAACTCCTCTTTGCTCAGCGTGTCAGAGGATCCGTCCTTCCCTGCGAAGGTCTTAAACTGGGAGACCAGGGTGCTGATGGCAGACTCCATTGTGCAGGGAGACTGAGATGGAGAGAGGTGGCCACACAGATAGATGTATAGAGAGACAGAGAGAGAAAGAGAGAGAGAGAGGAGTAGACTGGGTTTGATGGGATCTGAGAAAGACAGATTAATGAAGTAAACAAATCATCCCAGAGGAATTATAACTTAATTTTGTACACAGCTGTTGTCATTTGCATCCTGTGAAGAAAGATCCTACAACAGTATGTACTGCACAACATATAAACCAATAAAGAGCTCTTAAGACTTTTAGCAAATAGACATTTAGGAGGAAATAGCTTGCCAGAATGAGGAAGAGTGAAGAGTGAATTAACCTGGGAGTGAATGAAAGAAAACTAAAAACCTTTTGAAGTACGAAGACAAGCAAGATGAGCAGAATGCACACCTGAAAGGAAACACAATCAGAAAAGTCAAGTTGAGAGAAAGGTATACATTAAATAAATGAACAAGCCAGCGCACATGGACACAGAGAGAAAGAGGACGTTGCCTCACCTGAGGAATGGCACCTGTCCCAGAAGCAGCAGTGGGTTGGTGGAGGTTAATCTCTCTCTTTCTCTCACTCACTGTTTCTCCTCTTATACTCTCCTCCTCCCCGCTAGAATCACTGATGTCAGCGGAAAATTGATCATTCACCTTAATTCCCGCTTTCTTTGACCTGCTCACTGTTTTCTGATGTGTTCAGTTTTGAAATTTCCATGACAGGAAGTAATAAAGTGAGCTGCATGTTGCACACATGCTGTATTTTCCACAATGGAAAAATATACTTATATACGTAGATGCAGATTTAAACACGCCCATACACACAAAAGCCATAGGTGGCCAAACGCAAACCTGTCTTTGAAAAATGTTGGTGACTGCTGTTGAGCTGTTGATTGCTTTGGGTACGGTCATTTCTACTTTTTAATAATTAATTTTTTTTCGTACACTTCCTCAATAAGAAGCTTTGTGTTTGCATAAACGTGTATGTGTGTATGTCAGAAAGGGGTAACTCCACAGACTTCTCTTTCGGTCATTGAGAGGATGGAGTCAATGGTTAACGCCTTTTCATTGAAATCTTCCATTGCATCCTACCCTCTAGTCAAACTGCAATTAAAATTAAACCTAAAACAAGTACACAGAGGACATAATCAATGTGCTAAGTTACAGGAACACACCCCCAAGCCACCCACTCTCCTGTGGTTTCCTATGTTGTAATTTGGTATATACTATTCAAACACACACACAAACACACACATACACACGCGCACACACACACACACACACAAACATATTCACACTTCCATAGAGCTCACATAAAACAAGTACACAATCAACGTGAGCACAAATGTCCCCCCCCTTCACACACACTTATGCACTTAAACTCAAACACTGATTTACACTTGGAATGGTGAGATTCCCCCAAAATACACAATAGAACACATAGCAGATTCTGCTAAAAAGTCAATACACACCCTCCAAGCAATAACTGTTTACTTGTGTAATGTGCTTTACCAGAGGTTGCTCAAATTTCGAGATGCTCTGTGTTGGAAGACATGCTTGTCACTGTCTCACAAATGCTTGCACACATAACCACACACACACACACACACCTCATGAGGTGGCTGTCTTACCATACCATCTGAAAGTGCATCATCAGCAAGTAAGCAACAAACAAACTATCAACAAAGTACAATTCTCTCTCTCACACACACACACACACACACACACGCACGCAGGATGTATGCACACCCCCCCACACACACAGAGTTACTGGGGGTACGATACAATGGAAGGTTTGAATGTTCAGGGACATACTGTACTTATAGCACTAAGGGATTGCGTAGTTTCTCAAGTCCATGTCATCATACTCCAACGCATTTATCACACCTCAAAACTTCATCATTCACTTACTAAAGTAGAATTTCCTTTATAGCTTACTGCCATTGTTTTTTTATACACATCCGTGCCATACAAACTCCATCTATTAACCTCCCTAGTCAGGGAATACAAGATGAATGCCGCGAAATACTGATGACTGGACAACTTCTGTTCCACTTGCCCTAATTACAGTCTTGGGATACACGTGTATAAATATAGCTACTCAGTCAGGCCACCGGAATCAGGTTATACTCGCCTGTAAGAGCAGCATCAGCACAGATGCAACCAGAGTTCCAAGCAGGCACATTCCCCTTAAAAACACTTTATTATGCAGTGGTTTAAGTTTGATGGGTGTGACGCTTAAAATAAAGTTACAGCTTTTATCAATGTTCTATGTCATATACTGTATACGTGCGTTTAAAACATATCGATCTGCATGCATTGTATGAGAATACTTCAACTATCGAAGTAATCTAGATCAATTGGACAGTAGGATTTCACAGCATAAAGGCTCAGATCACTTATTTTGCATTACACTGTGTTTCTTCTTGGTCAATCCTGCAGCGTAACCTTGGTCATGCAACATCAGAAAAGCAACGGCACATTTTAAAAGTTACACCTTAACTTTACTGACTGTGGTTAGGGAGCGCCCAGCCAAACCTGTCCCAACCCAGACTCAACATGGTCTGCCTCCCCTCCCTCAAAATGTACGCCCACCCTTAATTAGAATTATGTAAAATACGTGCGTACATTTTTACATTCCCCTGTCCTATCACCAATTTCATAAGCAAAATCAGAATTGACTTAAAATAAATCATTTAAAAGTACTATTGTAAATGGGAGGTTTTAACCTGTACCCGCTCAAATGACTATGCTGTGCACCACTCCTTGGTAATGATTAGTTACTGGTGTCTGTTCTGGCTCTCTCCCTGTGTGCTGGCCTGTATTTATGTGAATTGGGCAACAATTCTCTCTCCCCACTGCATCATAATTGGCGTTGGCACAGTGTGGGGTTTTAAGTACAGCATATACATGAATATATCGCCACGGAAACACACAGCTTCACGAAACAGCAACACACATTAGCTGGGAGGTGGGGAAATGGCTCCTGTAAAAAAATAACTCATACACACTTACTAGGTATTACATTTAACATTTTTCATTTTAGCTCAGAAAATACAATACAGTATGAAATCATACTATTCATGAGTATACTAAATACACACAAAAAAGCCTTATTAAAATATTTACTTAAAAGCACGAAAGCATAATTCTGATAAAAGATAATGAAAAAAGATACATGTCCAAGAACAATCCTGTCAGAGGTCACTGGTTTCATTTGTGAGTACTGTATAGCATTAAACATCTTGAAAAACAAACACAAAAAAAACATTCCAGTCTTGAGTTACTGCAGAAATGTGTAATTGCATTAGAGACAGTCACACACATTTGTACTGTTACAGGACATAGTATTCACAGTATGGTAAATGACATGGTAAATACTGCTTTTATAAACTATGATTTGTCGATTAAATAAAAGCACCCCCCCAAAAAAAAAAAAAAAAAAAAAAAAAAAAGAAAATAAAAAAAGCTGACTGAATATATGACCGAGCAACCATTGGCACTTCAGTAATGCCACGAGGATTGTTTTTTCTTTATCGACCTTTGGATCCCCTACAACAGTGACAACTACTGAAACAGACAGAAGTGTCAATGCCACGTATTTCCAAGTCTTAGCTGACATATTAACCTGCTTGAAATCCTGAAGTCAAACCAAATGCCTTATTTGTATACTAGATTTTCAAAAAAACCTGAAACCAATTTGAATTGAAAATGACAAAATGTAAAAAAAACCTTTATTTGCATAATAGTAGCAAGGCGGGATACACAGAGCAAGTTTGTGAGGGAAGCCTTGCACTAAATGTGTAATCTTCAATGAACACAAAGGGCATCCAGCTTCAGATACCTGCCACAGTCCTCCTTTCATTTAACACTGTTAGAATTTCAGGCACTCCAAAAAGCATGACAGTCACCTCCCCTTAAAATCGTTGAGATTTGGTGCATCAGAGCTGCGGTTCGTCCCCTGTGGGAAAATGGTTTTAGGCCACATTCTTGCCTGTGTTGTCGCTTTGTTTAATGACAAAGTAAAGGCATTCTTGATTTTAACTCTCTCCTCCGTCGTCTTTAAAGCCCTCTCCACTCAAAAACATGTTTATAAATGATTAACCTCTCTTTGAAGCATGACTTTATTCAGATATTTGTGTAGAACACCAGGGTGCCTTTTTCCACATTACTCCACTGTGGACGAGCAGCTTCGCCGTACTTCCCTGAAATCTGAGTCAGATATGAGCAAATATGTCGAACCTATCACGGTCCACTACACACAGATATGTAAATTACAAGACAGCAATGTGTTAGTGACATTGTTGTGACAGTTTGTGTTGAATTTGGCAGACTGATGTAATCCCGAGGTACAGTAGGGACTTCGTTCCACTCATCACCAAAAATGGCCATTATAAAACAAAAATGGGTGCAATTTGTTTATAGAAATCCTGTGGATGCACCTGACAGCATAGAGGGAATCTGTGTTTGTAGCACACATTTTACAGATGGCTACATGCAGAACCTCATGCGTAAGTCGCTGGGTTTTGGAAATAAATTGATTTTGAATCTGGATACCGAGCCTACGATATGACGGTGTTGCAATTTGCATATCCATAGCCTGTCTTATTAATAATGAGGGTAAAGGTGTAGAGATGCCACAAAGTCATTTTCATTAGTCTATTGAACATTTTTTAGTGGAAAACCATATTAAACTAATTATTATTCAATATAGAATAATTTTTAACATTTTAAAATACATCTGGAGGGGTTAATTTCATATTTCTTGGGTAACAACAGCTCAATAAAACAATCCAGCGCAATTCGTTCTGCTTCCTACAGTAAAATGCACATATTGAAAACCTTTTAATTCAACCTATTACTTATAACGCATATCTTATTAAAGTACATGCAATGACTGATATTAAGATAGTGATTCGGATTTTATTTGTATCGTCACAAAGAACGGTGTATCGCTGTGAAAAGCTTCACGTGCTGACTTTGCTAAATCCTGATCTGGGGCTCGTATCATTTTCCTAATGACACAAAGAGGCTTCCTGTTGGTGATGCCATTGCTCGTGCTGAGCCAAGCAACTGTGCGACATGGCTCAGGAGGTAAGACCGATTGTCTGGCAGTCGGAGGGTTGCCGGTTCAAACCCCGCCCTGGGCATGTCGAAGTGTCCTTGAGCAAGACACCTAATCCCTAACCCCTAACTGCTCTGGCGAATGAGAGGCATCAATTGTAAAGCGCTTTGGATAAAAGCGCTATATAAATGCAGTCCATTTACCATTTAACTGCGCCAAATGCCAAGCAGTAACCATCTGGAGGTGCCGTCCCCAGCTAGACTGCTATCAGTCATCTCTTTTGGAGGAAAGGAAGCGCAACGGATCTACTTCCTTATTGAAACTAATAAGGGTGGGGAAAGATGACCGGCCTCTTCAGACTGTATCTCTGCTCCCCTTGCGTCCGCACCTTGTTGCAATCCCACCAGTTCAGGTTATGGCAAAAAAAAATATGATTTTAGATCTTATTTTTTATCGTTTAATTTTTATCTTCTTATGACTTGTTATAGAAACAGGCTGTCAGTATTCGGAATCTGAACTTTGGATAGCTTGGTTAGCATTGTTCATTTGCACTCGTGCTTCAGTGATGCTGCATCTTTACTCTCTGGTCTGGGAATGTTGTTAGCCAGGGCTGGTACTACTGATCATATTAAGGTGAATGAACTAACATTTCTCCGACATTGTAAGTCACTCTAAGAAGAGCACCAGCTAAGTGAAAAAATAAATAAAGAACATTCAGACAAAAAACTGAACTACCAGATAACAAACTGAACTATATTTGCATGTGCACTGTTCCAGTTCTAGCAGACTTCAGTAGTGTAGTAGACACTAAGTCTAAGGTTTTAACCCTTTGACGAATAGGCTGGAACTCATTCTCTAGACATTGTACATACTACATGCTGCATACATATTCTACATAACTGGCTGGTAGACTGTACACGCTCCCAAATGTCCCCACCCAAACCCCCCCCCCCCCCCCCCCACAACACACTTGCAAAAGCAAAATAATCCAGGGGGGACATGTTGGTTATAATAAAATCAAATGAAGAAATAATACATAGCTACAAACCAAATTACACGCAAGGTAACTGAGCACAGATTTCCTCAAAGCAGCAGTAAATAAAATCGACAGTGTTGGGAAGGTTCAGAGCTCAGCCTGTCCACCTCCCCACCTCTCCTGTTCTCCCTCTCTGTCTGCAATGTTTCTGCGCAGCCTTTCCCAGAATTCCACTCTCTTCCCCTCCTCTTCTGGCCAGTCCAGGTAGGTGCGGGTTTTAGCCAGTTTGGCCAAACTAAAGGACACGCAAACAGCACAATGAACCAACATTAGCTGTGCCAACAGTAAAGTGATGTTATGGGGATAACCACAAAATAACTACGAGACTGTGAGTGGTGAACAGGTACTGCACAGAGTCCATTTTCCCTGCTCTGGCCTCTGGCCATCATTAGATCACTTGCATGGTCACAATGGTGGTGTTTCCACCTTTCCAATACTTTCATAAATCATGTGGCACATGAGAGCTTTGCACCACTTACGGGGTTTGTCTCTGGGGGTAGAAATGCATTTTGCTCAAGGGTTCTTTCCAAAACACAAAATGATCCATGATTTAAAAATAATACAAATAATGATATTGTAGCAAATATATAATTATTAATAAACAATAAGCAATAAACTTACATATTTATGTAACACTATATACATATATATATATATATATATATATATATATATATATATAAAATGATATTTAAGTTGCCAAAAAAGCAGTAATCAGATTAATGCTGCCTGTGAATAGTAAAAATACAGTGACACTGCCCCCTACAGGAACGTTAAATAATTGCAATAAGAGCCTCTTTCTAACGTAAGATATTATACAAGCAGAATGTATCGAGAAATTCATGCTTTTCTGTCAAAAACAACATTATGCCAGTAGCAAAAAAACAAAAACAACATTCAGATGTCTTTGCATACATCTTCAGTGATAGCACACAAATGACCCATCCTGTAACTTCATTTCCCAGAGTACATTTCTTGTATATCACTATTGCGCATATTTACAGAAAACCATTATGAAGTAAACACGTTTTAGAGGTGAAATCAGTGTTGAAAAACAGATTTACCGGTGGTATGGAGAGAGCTCAAAGGGTGAGATGTGCTCGAGGAAGATGAGGATCAGGCGGTGCGTGTTGTCGGCCAGCAGGCGATGCGTGGCCACGCGCATTTCCAGCGTGCACCAGTCACTGCGGAGGTAGCGGCGGCTCAGCACGCACACGGTGCACCTGCTGCCGTACACGCTGTCGGCGATGTTGTCCACAATGCCCTTCCCCACCTGCGGGAGAGGCGGCTCAGTCAACAGCAACCAATACAGCCTCAAGTTTTCCTTCTCTTCAGATAAAACTACCCAGGTTTTGTAACCGCACCAAACAAAAAAGCTGAACAAATGAACTGAATCATAGTAGACATAACAGAAAGTGGGGTAAGAAACAAACACCCTGAGAAACAAACACCCTGCCAACAAGGTGAAGATTGTTGGCGCATGACACCAGAAACTGTTCAAATGCTTTTATATATGGGAGATTTCATGGTAAAAAGGTTAACAGACTAATCAGTGATCAGGCAACACTACACACTTGAGTTACCTAACGTTACAGGGATGGAAAAACAGCCTGGGCGGAAACGCATTGCACAACATCGTACAGGACAAGTGCAAGTAACAGCAACGGAGCCCCACAACTCACCTCGAAGTCCCGGTTGTGCAGACAGAGCCTCAGTCTCGTCTCCCCCTCTCGCTCCAACTTACGCACCATCTCCTCCGTCACCCAGGCCTCATCCTTACTGCTGTAGGACACAAACGCGTCAAACATCCTCTCTTCCTCCTCCTCCTCCTCTATCCCTCTCCTTTTCCGCCTCTTCTTCCCCAGCTTCCTTTCCACCCAGCCGCTAACTCTGAAGAACAAAACCAGGCAGGGCCAGCGAGCGAATCGGTACCCCAGGGCAGAGGAGAGGAACAGGAGGACCAGCACGGCAGTGGACAGCCAGCACAGGTAGTGGGCCTGCGTCTGGCAGAGCCACTCCATGGTGGACAGGAAGTTGAGGCGCCGGTAGTGCATGACGCAGATCTGCTTCTGGATGTTGACCACCTGCAGACTTCGCATGCCCTCCATCCATTCCAGGAGCCAGACGTTGCCGCACTTGCAGCTGAAGTCCAGCCTTTCGAAGGACAGGACCGAAAGCGAGACCAGCGGGTAGAAGGCCCCTTCCAGGATGATCAGCGGGTTGTCGCTGTACAGCCGCAGGAGGCGCAGGGACCGCAGGTCGTGGAACATGCTCTCTGTCAGGTAGCTGAGGCGGCAGTTGAGCAGCACCAGGATTTCCAGGTTGCTGAGATTTCGGAAGGTCAAGCTCGGGTCCGTGCGATCGTTGAAGACGAGGTTGGAGAGCATCAAGCGCTTCAGCCTGTGGTGACGGCTGATCCCCGTGTACTTTATGCTCATTTCTGGATTAGCATCACACTCAAAGGATTCTAGATTTTCGAAAAACGGAACCATGTAGAGTTTGCCACAGGTAAACTGACCGGTGACTTTTAATTCACGTACGTCCTGGTACAACGGGCTCTCACATTCAAATAACATCACTTTCTCGCCAATCAACTCCAGGTCAAAGGGTGTACCACGTGGGGGTATATTCCCCACATTCAGATAGACCCCAATTCCAGCATCTATCTTTAAGCGATGTAATTTTGATGGGAATCCGTAAAAGAGCATCTGGAGATACAATTCATAGATGTACTGCAACTTTCCAAGAGTCAGCTCTTGCAAACCTTCCTGTTTACTGAACACACCTTCCTCAATACTTTCTATCGTGTTGTCAAGTAATTGCAAAACCTCTAAAGCTACAAGACTAGCAAAGTCGGATTTCACCAGCTTTTTGATTTTGTTTCCTGCCAGGCTAAGGGTCTTCAGCTTCCTTAGGCCATGGAAAGCATCGCTTTCCAAGCATTCAATTGCGTTAGCCTCCAAATCGAGCTGCTCTAGGAGAGGCATACAAACAAACTGATTCCCTTCTATAGCAGTGAGGCTATTCCGAGGCAAGTTTAAAGTTCTGATGTTCCAAAGCTTGCCTTTACCAGCAGTACAGAATGAAGCATTTTTCAGCTTCATTTCAACCATTTCCAGAACCTTTATCCCGCTTGCACTCACCCAGAACCCAAAATCCAGACTTTTTACCTCACCATGCCACATGGACAACTCTCTCAATTCATCCCTGCATTTTTGGATCATCTGTACAGATATATCATCTATAACAAAATTTTTGATTGTTAAGGACTGTATTTCTAATTTTGAGACGAGGCTGCATGTATCTTGAAAGTTAAGTTTAAGAGTTTGTTCCAAAGCCAAGCCACCTGCCAGGAAAATCTCCTTTACACTTCCTATTCCAGATTCCCAAATGCTGCCCAGCCATTGTCCTTTGAAGTACAATCCAAGGCTGGTCAGGTTCTGGAATATCTTCAAAGACTCTGGTACAATGATTTCAATGGGGTTGCCAGTCAGATCCAAATTCTTAATTCCAGACAGAACTGGAGTGGGCCAACTTCCTGATCCCTCACATCCTCCATTTTGGATTTTGCCAATATAGTTATCAGACAAATCCAAAGTCTCCAGATGTGACAGTCCCAGTGGCAGACGACAAAAAACCTTGCTGATGTCTTCAACACAGTTACTTCTAAGTTCCAGTTTTGACAACTTCACCAGAGGGGAGAACAAAGAGTTGGGCACTTCGGAAAAATTCAAGCCAAGCATCATTAGTTCCTCCAAGCTGCACAAACCTTGGAATACTCCTGAATCCAAAATAACATCTCTACAGAAATCGTCAGAAAACTTCAAGTGCAAATACTTCAAATGTGCCAATCCTAAGAATGCCCCAGATTGTATCTTTTCTAGCTTCCCATCTATACGCAACACCTCCAGAGCTTTAAACTGTGAGAATGAATTAGAGGGGAGGGTAGAGGCGCTGTGTGTGAGGCGCAGAGACCGCACTTCGGGCGAAACTTCCAGCAGATCGGACCTGAAATCAGTCACATTACTGCATTCAGCATAGAGACCCAGCCCAGGGATGTACGGAGGTACTGGGTATGCGATGTCTCGAAAGAGGTCCTCCTGGAAAGACACACAGTGGCGCATAATCAGCGCCCCAACTCCACCTTTACTCCCGTCCCAAATGCCGGAGTGAAAGAGCAAAGTCAAAAAAAGTCTCAGCATCCTCAGCAACGTTTTTGTAAATAAACCCCCCGAAAGAGTAGCAGAATAGCGTTTGCTCGCTGCAAATTCAGCTGTTGTTCTTCAGACGCTGGTGTCTCGCTTTGGCGATTTTGTTTAGTTTGACGCTGTTCCTCTGCTGGGGCACACCCGATGCACAAAACGCCTCTTTGCTTTCTCAGTTCCGCCTGCAGCAGCGATGAGGCATGTGTCAAATAAAGCCAGAGGCTATAAATATGCCATCTTATACTCTTCGCCATAGCTCAAACACAAAAAACTCCACTGCGTTTGCCTCTTGACAAAACCTTAAACAGTGAAGAACAGTGACTTAAATGAAAGGTAAAACCATGCAGTTGAGACAAATGATACGCTGCCTTCTAGGGCTAGGTAAAGCCCTTCTAGGGCTAGGGCTAGCACACAAATACACCCCCATGGTAAAAGGAAGTGAAAACAGCACATCTTCCGGCTTCTAAACATATTGGTTATTGGTCAGTTTCTTTACCAAATAGGGTTAGGGTTAGGGTTAGGGTTTACCAAAACAGACTCCGGCTGCACAAATGGGCTGATGAACAACAGGTGACTTCAGACAGGAAATGGCACATCTCGTTGAGGGTTCGAAAAGAAAAGCAGAAAACGCACGCACATACACAAATGACCTCCAGAGCAACTTCAGCTTTTCAAGTTTTTTATTCACGTAAATATTTTTGCAAAAAGCTAAGGAAATCCTACAATTAGTTGAGCTTCCAAACGAAGGAAAATTCCTTGCCTCGTCTCCTTGAAACAAACGGGCTTTAGAATATATGAATAGAATATATATGACATTTTCCTTCCAACTAGAGTTTTTGACAACAGTGTAACTATACTTTCCGCAGTAGAACACGGCGGTACTCTTCTGAACTGGTGTATGCGCTACATTTACACTCTACATCGAAGAAAACGTTATCCACAGACTGTTTTAGTTCCACACAAATGTCTTATTGACGTGAAAATACTCTATAGCTTCATGATTTTACGATTACTCAAGGAATTCAGATTAGCACATTCCGCTAGTTCCAACACCATAGCAACTCACGTAATTTCTGCACTGTTCATGTACAGCAAGACACCTCTTACGATGACTACAGTAAATATGACCCTTTAACCCTGAAGAAACAGTGTGCATTTACTCATTTACCAAAACAAAAACCAAAAACAAAAACATCACAATCTTATGTATGGAGTGATATCAGACTGGGGTTCCATAAACATTTGAAATATTAACATTGTCTGACATTATCAGGTCAGTGACAATCTTAAAAGCAACATTGATTTTCACAATTCAGAACAAAATTCTCCTGTAATATGATTGTATACTTTGGTTAGCAATAGGTTTCAATGGAAATTCTCAGGGATCAGCAGGTTTGTTGTCAAAGTGTTTCAAGTACTTACAAATGTAACTGATGCAGGCCTGAATGTTATATATTATTTTTTAAATGTACCTCACTTTGTGGAATTTTTAAATATTACCTAAATTACCTCAAAATACCTTAGCAATGTACGTATAAAAGCAAAAAAGTTTATGTTTCATTTAATTACCCACTTTATAATGCTCCACAGTACATCTACATTCGTAACTATGTAGTAATCAAACAATACCAGTTGAAAAAGTAGTCTTCAACAAAATAGCATTTGAAAATGCTTAATAAATAAAAACACAACCATAATCAAAACCTACAAAACCAGAGCAAGTGAAACTACAGTTAGCAATCTATATACAGGACCAAACACATCCTCATTAACTTAAATTTTAGATTTCTGCAAAACATTTAACTTTTAAATCCAATTTCACAAAAATATTAGACTTTCCTGAATACACCAGGTAAGTGTGATCTGTATTTTTTTATTTTTATTTTAACCTCCAGTGCAGAATCATTTTTGCCTGACTGGCCAATGAGCACGTGCTGGAAGTGCCCCTGGCGATATGAGAGCAATATTAAGGTTCTCAGCCCATCTCACAGAGAATGACGTTTTACCTGCCGTAATCCAGCCTAACCCTTCCAATTCACAGGCAGAATCAGGTTCCCGGCATTCCTAAAGACGTGCTACCCTATTAAGCCTACCACAGCCTATTAAAGCTTTAGCCTAATATGTAATAGTCATCAAAAGTAAACCATAGCCTACAGATATAGGAAAATACACAAGATCTGTTACATTCAAACAGTTAAATAGCTTGAATAAGTTGCAAAGTAGTACAAAAAGACAGTATTGAAACACTAATTTTAAACGCATGGAACTACAGTAAACAGAGCTTTAATTATGTTTTAAATGGACTTATGCCCATTTGGAGAGAGATGGAGGGGCAGTGTGGATGGAGGTTTGCCACGGATGGTTCCAGAAGAATATGTTCAGCTCTATACTTGACTGGCTGAGCGCTGCACTACTAGCTGAAACACGAGGAGTCCCCACACGGTTGGGACTGGTTGTGGACTACATGGTGGCAGACAAGCCTCTATGCTCAGAAGCCCCAGCTTCAGGCTCTGTAGCAAAGCACCTTTGTCGGTGGCTTGTCCACATGGAGTAGAGTAAATAACACATGACCTGCCCGTGACATAGGAGAAAATCTCCTTTAGACTACAAGTAGTTACACCTACTGGTAGGCGGTAATACAGGATAATGCTTAGGGAACTGGGGGCTGTAACTCAAAGGTTGTAGGTTTGATTGACGGCGCAGGGTGCTACTACTGTACCTCTGGGCAAATGACTTAACCTGAATTCAGCTGTATAAATGTATTGTGCATAAAAATGTAATCGGAGTAATGTGCTATTAATAAGCGTGTCTGCAGAAATGTAATGTTGTACAAGCTGAACATCTGTAGTATGAGGAAGATGATTTATAGGTTTAATATAATCCATCCTTGCAGTAAAATTATTAAAAGATTAAGCTGCTGTTAATCTTAACATTTTAAGCAATTTTCCTCTAAATGCAGACCTCCTGGGCATCATCTGTGCCAACTCTCCCTCCACCCCCTTCTCGTACCCTCATTCATTTTTCTTCAACCGTTTCTATAAGTCCACCCCTTCACCCTCTCACTTCAACATTCCCTCTCTTCCTCTCACCTCTCTGGTCCTCCGCCTCTCCCTCTGTCACTGAAAACTTCCTCAACGCCTCCTTCTCAAACTCCTCCATCTCATCCTCCACCTCATCATCGTCTTCTCCCTCACCCTCCACCATATCCTCCAGAATGTCAGCTACATCTTCCACAAAATCCCTGAAGGAAATTTTGTCATGGGTGAAAACCCCATCCACAAAAAAATCCTTGACTAGCTTGCTGATTTCTTCCCCACCATCACGGCCAGCCTCCTCAATCTTGCTCAGGTAACCCCCTAGGAGAGCCTCAAAATCAGTGAGCGTGACAGGAGCTAGTCCTTCAGCTTTGGCACACTCTGCCATACCGTTACACTGCACTAGGGGGCGATAGAAGTGCTGGAGTTTCTCTTTCTTCCGCTTCCAATAGTCGTTGTGTTCGTGGTGTCTGTGTGATGCACTCAGGGGTGTCTTGTCTGGTGTACCCTGCCAGTGTCTGTCCTTCTTGGCCTTCTCTTTTTGCTCACCCATGCCTTCTTTCCCATTCCTGTCCTCATTCTTGTGAAAATGATCTCTATGATATTTTTTCCCATCTCCATTTTTTCTATCCTCCTTCCAGCCATCTCTTTTCCTCTCCCAGTTTTTGTACCAGCCTTTCTCCTTCTCCTCTTCCCTCTGTTTCCAGTCCTTTCCATCACCCTGGTCTCTATCTCCATCTCTGCCTGCTTTCCACAGTTTCTCACCTGCTCCTTCCTTTCTCTCCTTCCATTCCTTTCCTTCTTTTCTTCCACCATTCCTCCCCTTTTTCCATTCCTTTTCTGCCCTCCACTCTTTTCTCTCCTCCCTCTTCTTCCAAACTTTACCAGATTCTCTGCCTCTGTCCCCCCCTTCTTTCCATTCTTTCTCTCCTCTCCACTCCTTTCTCAGTTCTTTTTCCTTCCAGTCCCTGCCTTCGTCTTTGCCGCCATTTCTCCATTTTTTAGCCTCCTTCTCTCCCCTCAACTCTTTCCTCTGCTCCCGTCTCTCACTCCTCCCTTCCCAAGGTCTCTTCCTCTTCTCTCCTCCCCTCCTCCCCAGCTTTTCCACCTCCTCGGTCAGCCTCCTCTCCATCTCCACAAGCCCCTCCCTCACCCCTTTCTTCCCACCTCCCTCCATCTTCATCCCCTCCAGCCTCTTCCTGCTGCCCTCCAGCAGCACTTTTTGCCGCTCCAGCTCCTCCTCTAGACTCCCCACGGGGCTCTTCTCCTCCGCTGCTCCCACCGTCTCCTCCACCACAGGGGTCGGGGCGTCACTCTGGTTTTGGTCAGATGGGGGCGATGTGGAGGCGGAGAGTGGGGGTTCCTGAGACTCTTCCTTGGCTGGGGAGAAGGAAGTGAGAGTCAACTAATGAAAATTTTCAAAGAAGTATGAAACCACTATCACTATCAAGAAAGTCATAAAGGTAAGCTCAGTCACTCAGACCCTCAGTACAATACCTGTGAGCAAGGTAAGCTCAGTCACTCAGACCCTCAGTACAGTACCTGTGAGCAAGGTAAGCTCAGTCACTCTGGCCCTCAGTACAGTACCTGTGAGCAAGGTAAGCTCAGTCACTCTGGCCCTCAAGGACTCCAGCTCGCTCTGGAGGGCAGGCAGAGACGACAGCTCCTCTTTCATCCTCTCGTTCTCTTTCTCCAGCTCTCCATTCTGGACCCTCTCTCTCCCGTTCACCTCTGCGTGCTGCAGGGCCAGGTCGAGCTCCTCTTTCTGAGACTGATGGGGAGAAGAAGAGAGAACGGGCGAGGGTGTAAAGCAGGGCAAGGAGCAGAAAGCTGGGGGTTGACAATTTCATGCCGAGAAGAGAGAGAAGCGGTACCATAGATGTGTGTTAACCATAGATGTGTGTTACTGTAACCATAGACGTGTGTTAAACATAGATGTGCGATGACAGTGATGATATTACACTGCACATGAAGTACATCTCCACAGCTATTGAGCAGAACGGGATCGGCTTTAAAGAGCTCATTGCTTATTATCAGGCGGTATGTCTATGTTACTGCATGACCATGTAATGTTTTATGTATATAGTGATATCACACAATGCACTGTGCATACTTATCATGGCTATGGCCGTTAGCTTATATCAGAATGGCTTCTCTGCCTGACACTCAATCTTTGATGTGCTGTACGCTGTTCTCTATTCTCCATACATGCCCTTGTTCTATAATATCCACCATGTTTCTGCAGCCAGGATGTGTTTGCAAGTTTCTCTGTCTTAGCTTTGAATCAGACAATACATAGATATTTAAACATTAAGAGACTGTTTAGCAGTGGAACCTACATATGTTAATGAAGATAAGAGAAATTAAAAAGGAATGTAGGAGGGGGAAAGGAAAAGAGGGAGGCTAGAAGGAAGGACAGAAACTAGGAGAGCAGTGAGTGGAAGATCTATAAAAGAATAACGCAGGATGGCAGAGCAGAGGAGGATGAGAGGAGGTCTAACCTGTAGCTGTGCCTGTAGTTCACTGATCTGCTGGTTCTCTTTAGCAAGTTTATCCAGAACCTCTGCAATTTCCTGAACTCCCTGGGGGTCAGCGTCTGCGTTCTGAAACGCCTAACCCAACGCACGCACGCACGCATGCACGCACAAAGTGAAAAGAAAGACACATGCCTGATGAACTTGCCATCCCCACAGTGAGTGGTGGAAGAAATAAAGAAAATGAATAAAGAAAGCACTGATGGCCAACCTGACTTCCTGGCAGCTCCTGGTCATTCAGCTCTCTCACATGAACATCCTCTGCTAAAGAAAAACACTCCTGTTACCACTACAATACACACTCATCCAATAACAGACGATACAGCTAGTATTATCACAAGCAGTCACAGGATTTACCATTATAATACTGTCAGCACACACTCAAATTTAACACACTGCAAGCACAACAGCTACCATACAGACACAGGCCCAAAAATCCCGAATGCCAAACTGCCATAACAGCGAAATCACAAAACCTGTCACGCAGCACATGCGCACCATTACATAACACGCTACAGTATGGGGCAGTACAAGAGCAATGCACATTTGTGGCACTACAGCAGGATATGCCGTATCGGATAATGGCGTAATGTTCTCTCTGCACAAAGGGTTTGCATCCATTTCCAGTTCTGACATCAGAATGGTCTACTGGCCACACTGGCTCTGTAACACAAGTAGGTCCACACACACACACAACTTTCTTTTCAAACTCTTACTTCCAATTGTTTTCTGTCTTTAGCAAACCCAAACCCATTAAACTGCTAATTCAAATAGACTTTGGATCGCTTGGTTCAAAGCTCTTTTTAGTATGACAGCTGATTAGCACTGCAAGCTAGCTCTGCTCGTCTCTGCCTACCTGTCTAAATGGTTTAGGCAGAGGCTCTAGGATTTGTCAATACTGAGCTGTATGTAGATGGCAGTTAGCCATGGGAGACCACACCTCTCCCACTCGCAAGCTTTCAAAAATCCATAACCTTTCTAGAGACACATGACTGACACAACTGCTCCACACTCCAGCACCTTTTCCAACAAGTTAGGTTGTCAAATTTCTGCCCTGCTAGAGCTGCCCCGATCAACTGGGAGTTCTGTTATTGTGAAGTGGAAACATCTATGAGTAACAACAGCCCAAGCATGTAGCAGTAGGCCACACAAGCTCATACAACAGGACCGCCGAGTGCTGAAGTGTGTAGCGTGTAAAAATCGTCTGTCCACCCTCTGTTGCAGCACTCAATGCCTCTGGAACCAATGTCAGCACAACGTCAGCTCGTTGGGAGCTTTATGAAATGGGTTTCCATGGCCATGCAGCCACACGCAAGCCTGTGATCACCATGCGCAATGCCAAGCATCGGCCGAAGTGGTGTAAAGCACACGGCCATTGGACTCTGGAGGAGTGGAAAAACGTTCTCTGGAGTGATGAATCACCCATCACTATCTGGCAGTCTGACAGACAAATCTGGGTTCGGCGAGGTCCATAAAGGTATGGTTGGCAGAGTTTGGTGTGGAAGAGCTTGACTCGCCTGCACAGAGCCTTTAAGATGAATTAGAGCGCAGACTGCAAGCCAGGCCTTATTGACCAACATCAGTGCCTGACCTCACAAATGCTCTTGTGGGTGAATGGATGGAAATCCCCACAGCCATGTACCAAAATCTAGCGGAAAGCCTTCCCAGCAGAGTGGAGGTTCTTATAGTAGCAAAGGGGGGACCAAATCCATATTAATATCCATGGTTTTGGAATGAGATGTTCAACAAGCACATATGGGTGCGATGTTTGAGCGTCCACATACTTTTGACCATGTAGTGTATTTTTAACTACTCTACAGTTAGCCCTGGCCAAAATGCTAAGGGGTGGGGGGGGGGGGGGTGGGCATTTCATAGAGATTAAAACTAAGTGCTAAGAATAGTTTGCAACATGGTCTTAATATCCTAGGGCATCCACTGGCCATGTGAGTTAGTCTCAAAGCTCAGATCCCCCACTCAATACCTACCATCATCCAGGTCAGTGAAGACACCTGTGGGGACAATAAACCTTCAATACTTTTTATGCATCATATGAGTTTCTAACTTAGTACGATACGTCAGCTAGCAATGCCACCATTACTAAGGTTGTAAGTTGCCACTAGTTTACATTTTGGTTTAAATCAGTGACTTCACAAAACGATTTTGGTAAACTGGAGAAAAACCTTCAACAACCACCCACGGGCAATGTTTTATATGAAATCAAATAAAATAACTAATCGTTCAGAAATGATTTTCCAATTGCCATTTCCAATGGATCTTTCCAATTTCCAACATTCCAATGGTAAACTTACCACTAAGAAGAGCTACAAAAGTACTGGCAGCTACTGTGATGACAGTCAGTAATAGCAAATCTGGTTATCTTCACCCCCTATCTTCAGCTCTACTATTTTTGAGAAACAGCTGTGGCACAGGGGCTGTCTCTCTTACTGGAAGTTTGCCAGTATCTCCTTGACACTGACAAACAACAACCCACCAAAACAATAGCAGTACAATAGTACCAATAGTACCAGTAACACTAAGAAAATTACTTTACAATTAGCTGTGCTAATGATCATGTGACTTACCTGAAAACAAAATGGTGCCAATGCCAAGCAAAAGCAGAGCTCCCAAAATGCACCTGTTTAGAGTGAAGCCGCTTCCGTACTCATCACCCTCTCTGGGCCTAAGCGGTTGGTCTTCGTCCACCTCACCACCCTCCCTCCCCGGCTGGTCCAAGGGTCCGACTGGGAACACTTTTCTCTTCCTCAGCCCCTCCCCCTCGGGGCCTTGCTCCGCCCCTAACTCAGAGTCGTAGGGCAAATCTACCCAAGGAAATGAGAAAGGAAATTAAACAGCCACATCACACACACCAGCAAAGCTTGAAGTTATTTTTAGCACGACAGATGATTAGTACTGAAAGCTAGCTCTGCTTGTCTCCGTCTGTCTGTCTAAATGGTTCAGGCAGAGGCTCTAGGATTTGTCATTACTGAGCTGTATGTAGATTGCAGTTAGCCATGGGAGACCACACCTCTCCCACTTGCAAGCTTTCAAAAATCCATAACCTTTCTAGAGACATAAGATTTTCAACGACCGCTCGACACACCAATACGTTTTGCAATTATTTGAATGCATTCTAGTGTTCATCCAGAAGGGAATCACTGGTGAAAATATTCTATTTTACTCTATTATTCTAACAGTATTCAGTAGAAGAGTTTTAAAGCAGCACAGCTGTGCTTCAAGCTCGCATAGCCCTCCACAAGCAGGCTCCTCAAGGAATACCATCACAAATCTGGACACCACAAATAAAGTTGCCTGCTACACTGTCAGTGGTAAGCGCTGATGGTAATCCCCCTGTGCCTTCTATTTTTGCTCCAGCAAACTCTAATTACTTTGTGAATCCTTAACTGAACCGCCACTCCAGTGATTTACCTCCCAGTTTAATTTTAATTTCTATATAAAAGCCAGTATGACCAACTATACACAAAAGATACAGTAAATACTGTACAGCACAGTATCTTACAGGCAGCAGTGGACAATTGGCATAGAAAACATTAGCAACTGTATGCACCCAATTAGTAACTGTATACGGACAATTAAGTTGAATTCTACTGATGAATTCGTTTTTTATAAGCAATTATATGCAAATTTGATAACAGCTTCATTGTGCAAAACAGCTAATTTTCCATATCAAGTTCAACAAAAATGTTATACTCTTGGGTACCCCAGGCAAGCCAGATCAGTTATACTGAATAATAAAATATGTATCCAAAGTTTTTTTTTAATCTACTGCTAATTTCTTGCATGCTGGGAAAGATAAAACAGACAAAAGGTTCATTAAGCATTACAAAGCATTCTGGAAATGTACTGAAAAGTGCTGTACAAAAAAATATTTATTTTTATACAAAGCCACAAAATGTCCAATCAACACAAAGTTGACTGTATGGCTGTTTCCTGTAGCTGCCATCTTGCTTATTCAGATAAACATTTGGGCCAATGGGAAGTGGCCAAGCAGGAAGATGAACAATAATGACACTAACAAATATAACATGAAGCCCAGAATGAAGGGCTCCCTCCTGAACTGAGAGTGCAGTGGAGCAAAGATAAGAGGACATACAGGAGCGAACCACTCTCTGCAAAAGCTGAAAGGATCCATGTCTTTAAAAAAAAATGCAAAAAACGCATATTTGAAAACCCAAATTATATCAAGATAAGTGGCAAAAAAAAGCAATCCGATCCGAATGCTCTTCCCTTTTCTCCTGGAAAATTTACACAAAATAAATAAATAAATAAAATCATGCTCTCTATTTGCATCTACCAATTTGCATGCATCCCTTCCTGGGTGCACTCCTCCTACCAGAGATTCCTCGTCTCGTCAGCTTCCTTTCCCAGACATGGAACATGTCCTTGACCAGCTGATCCACCAATTTCACTTAAACACAAACACGTTGAGCATTTACCCAACGGCCCAATGAGGGGAAGAGGGAGGGGCTAGATGCGTCACAACAGACCTTAATCTCTACATGGTTATGTTACTGATTGAACAGTGCAACAATTAGCTGAGCCTAGGGAAGAAGGTCCCACATACATCTCCAGCTTTGATAACTTTGATTGTCACGCGTGTAGAGCTTACGCTCCACCGCAGTTTCCATACCTGCTTGTTTCCCCACTTCGGCCACTTTTTTGGCCAGCTCAGACCCCTCCTCTTCCTGCTGAACGCCGTCCCTTCCTGGTGAATCGGACTCTGGGTAATGGCTGATGGGTATGTGGCTCTCCTCGGGAGAGGAGCTCACGTGGGTGTACGTGTCGGAGAACGTTTCGGGTTCATGGTTAACGGAGCTGCTGCCCTCAAGGTTGCAGCCAAGGGAGACATGGCTGGAGGGGGTGGGGCCCAAAAGGGTGGGGCTGGGAGGGGCGGAGCTTTCACTGCTCTCAGGCGCGGTTTCTTGGCAAATCTGGGAATTCAATGCGCAAAAAGTGGGGGGGGAGGTCACCATGTTATCATACCTTCTGGTGATTTTAAACATACTCTCTGTAGGGTTTATTGAATAGAGCACAGTGATTTTAAACATTACTCTCTGTAGGGTTTATTGAATAGAGCACAGTGATTTTAAACATACTCTCTGTAGGGTTTATTGCATAGAGCACAGTGATTTTAAACATACTCTCTGTAGGGTTTATTGAACAGAGCACAGTGGCTTTATTATACAGGGGAAAGGTTAACGGTTAATGTGCTGACCTGCAGACCCTCCTCTGAGCGGATGTCCCCAGTCTGCTCTGTACTGCCCCCTGTCTCCACTTCAGTGACAGCCTCTGTCACAGAAAGCAGGAAGGACGTCACAATACAAAATAACACAAACCACCAACACCACAATACCAGTACACAACGGAGCACACCAGGGCTAGGACCAATTCCGTTTCAGTTCAGTCAATTCAGGCTATGAATTTGGTGTGAAAATGGACTTAGAGTTCAATGATATTCACATCCCAAATGGACCAAACAGAATTGCGCAACAACGATTAAAATGTCACACTTCAACCCGGACAATTCAATCTGAGACTAAAAGGCGCTAGCTAGCAAAAACTTTTTTTCCCCACACAACACTGAAACAGCACGCGCAGCAACGGTAGCACAAAAAGACACAGCAGCAAACCGCGCACTACACACAGAGAAAGCCTGCAGAGATCAGCATATGGAAATGAAGGCTGAATGCACATCAAAGCAGTGAAAAGGATGAAACGCACTGAGCTGCGGCCTACCTGTCACTTCCTGTGCTGAGCTAGGCATATCTGTGAGGCCTGCGTTCACTTCTGCTTCTGGGCCAATATTTTCAACAGCAGGTTCTTGAAACTGAAAAAAACATATATACACACTAAAATAAAATAAATAAATTACATATCCGCTGTGTAGCTGATTTAGGCCCACACTTCCAGTATTATAGGAGCCGACTCAAGGTCAGGAATTTGAAACGGATTATTAGCACTTCTGAAGCTGGATTATTAATGTCAACTGCCACCACATAAAATCCCACGATGAGCAGTTTTCAGTTCAGTATTCTTATAGAAGGGTCTGCACAACTGTGTTTAGTCCACTGAATTGCAGTGGGGGAATCAGGGTTGGGGCTAAAGAAGTGTGGTGGCAGCTTAAGGAGAAATGGCAGGAAGGGCAGAGGTATTCTTGTGGTCTGGATGGAAGTGTAAATGGTAAATGGTAAATGGACTTCATTTATATAGCGCTTTTATCCAAAGCGCTTTACAATTGATGCCTCTCATTCGCCAGAGCAGTTAGGGGTTAGGGGTTAGGTGTCTTGCTCAAGGACACTTCGACATGCCCAGGGCGGGGTTTGAACCGGCAACCCTCCGACTGCCAGACAATCGGTCTTACCTCCTGAGCTATGTCGCCCCCATCAGTGTAAGATGATTATAGGATGCCCTACGACAGTGGTTCCCAAACATCTCCTTGGATACATCCAGCCAGATCCAGATATTCAATGTGTTCCGACTCAAACAGACCTGCTACAGCTAATCACACCCTTAATTAGTTGCATCAGGTGTGCTTGGGATGGAAGACATTAAACACCTGGATCAGGTTGGGGGTACCCGAGGAGAGGTCTGGGAACCACTGCCCTACGATTAAATAGTGAGCGACAGGCATTACCTGCAGGCCCTGCTCGGAGTGAACTCCCTCCATTTCTGCGGCACTGTCAGCTGTCAGCGGCTCTGTCTCCTTACCTGTTGGAACACACAGCAGAGCCGTTTCTTAGCACGGGCAGCCGCAGTGCACAGGCGCCAGCTTCCTGACACAGGAAAGCTCCAGACCAGGGCTGCCCAGCCCTGTTCCTGAAGATCTGCTGTCCCACAGGTTTCTAATTCCAATCCAAACAAAGCACACCTCAGTCAACAACTAGAGATCTCTTCAGGCTGCTAATTAGTAGAATCAGGTGTGCTTTTTTTTTGGGTTGAAGTGAAAACCTGCAGGATGGCAGATCTCCAGGGCCAGGGTTGGGCAGCCCTGCTCTAAACCAACACGATTCACCTGCAGCAACAAAACAGAAAACTTTGGTTATGATGAAGCCCATCAACCTTGACCCTCCCCCCCCCTACCCCCAGTCTCATCATTCCACTGTGGCATCCAGCTAAAGGATGATTGCAAAACAGAGCTAGACTGTCTATCCTTCATTTTACCTACTTAACATAATTAACTTCATCCATTAATGAACTTAACCGCTTACTAATTCAAAAACAAGCAAGAAAGAACACTACATTTTAAAAATCTAATTGGCCTGACAATGTATGCGTGTTCCTATGGTGAAAAAATGTAAGCGATATGAATTAGATGTTGCTAGGCCTGAGTGTGTGAGCCAATTAACCTTGCAGTGAATGATGAGGCCGGGCACTGCACCTTGTGCCTGCCGTTGCATGAATTATTAATTGGAGACTTTTAGTCAAGAAAACACCATTGTGACTGTGTGCTGTGGAGAGCACAGCAGTGTAAATGCTCCTCTTCTTTTTTCTCAGCCACTCATACTCCCTGCAGCTCTCAAATCAAGAGGCAATGGCTTCGAATACCACACAACACTGCCATTTATCCAACTATGACTTCCACAAAGCTAGCTAAGTGTAGCTTCTTTAGTATTTAGCATTTATGAATGCTAAAATGTTCGGGCTAGCTAACAAGCTAGATAATGTTGTTGCATGTCAGTTCCCTCAAAAATATTCGTTTGTTAAGTACCTTAAGTTAACTTAACACAATAATTTCTATTGTGTAATACTATACATAAAGAAATGACATATAATAAATAAAGGAATGGAGTTTCCACTGGTAGAGCAGCTGGTGAGTTCTTTTTAAAATACACAAATGTTCGAAAAAATAACGTAAATTATTTAAAATATTCTTGTATTTTCAGAAGTTAAATAATACAAATTGAAGTGATCATAGTCTTGAAGATGAGGCAAGTTTTACTGGATTGAAACTTTTAAATTATACATTCAGACAGTAAGTCAGCACAAACACATACAGACCCCATACAGTAGGTGAAATGCACATCAAAGCAGCGCTACCTCTTTCTCCCAGTGCCAAGCTGGGTATGTCTGTCAAACTTTCACTCCCCCCAGCTCCGGGGTCAACATTTCCAACAGCAGGCTCCTATGACGAAGTGAACAACATGCTTGTTTTTGCTGAGAAATGTAATTAATCTCTACCCACATACACAACAATGAGGGGCTTGCATACCACCACAACCATCCCACCCCCCCTTAAAAAAAAACCCCCAAACAAAACACACACACACACACACACTGCATACCTCGGACGGGAGGACGGACCAGCTGCCTCCGGAACTATTACCGTTGGTGATGTCGCTGCTTCCAGACATCACCCCCCTAGTGGTTTAGCCCAGCACCTGCTGGACAGACATCATCAACGCCGCAGTCTGCACGTTATCGTCGGTGCATTGTAATTGGGTTCATAACCCGGAGTTCTTTTCACCGACAGAGGGGAATCTGAGCGCATGCAGCAATACGGCATCCGGCCGCACTTATTTCTCAAAAGAATGATACATTAATGAGAAGAACATATACTAGTTCCCTATAGGAACCTGGTATAGGGACACGTTTTCTGTGATCTGCATGTTGCTGCTTCATTAGCAGTTAGTCTGTGTTCTGCTTGTTCTAGCTTTTTATTGCCCAGTGAATGCTTTGGCAGATATGGCGGTTACTAAGGAAGTAACGGTCACTGGGGAGACGGGTCTGCTAAGGCCAGTGCAGCTGAACTGGAGGGATAAATGTACATCTACCCTTCTTTTACTGATGTTGTTTGAAAGACAACAATACATATACAATACACAAATCATCCTGACACAGCATAAGGGTCAATGGGCGATGTCAAAGACACATTATGCCTACTCCTAAATTACTGTAGATTCATTAATCAATCCTAACACTAAAATGCTTTGAAATTCAAATCTATGGGGAAAAAAGAGAAAAGGAGAGAGATGTGATGAGATAAAGCCAGGTGATTAAAAATCATACTGAATCACTGGAACAACAACTCTTTTGTTGTTCCATTTGGTATTTGTTTTCTGCTTATATGTTTAGCTCCTTCCTCTTTCTGTGATGTTGTTACATGCTTCCTTCGTCTATGCCAGTCCTTATCTTTCGGTCAGTCTCGGTTCAAAAATGACCAAAAATGGTAAGACCAGACGTCAAGCGCATAAGCAGAGTAAGAACGCGCTTAGGCCTAACGGTCTTCCAAAACTGAAGCTAAAACGGGCATAAACATGTTTTGTCTCTCACTCTGTCCACCAAGCGCTTCCGTGTATAGGTGGCGCGTGTCTAGCCTACAGCGACTTAACATTTGCATGTTTGTGAAAGTATTGACAAAAGGGGAGTGTACTCTTAAGTGGCTCAGAAACCCTGCAATCTGAAAAGAATATACACGTCTGCCTTACAAATATACAAAGTAATTTACGTAAAACCAATTTCATACCAGTTGCCATTATGAGAAAAGGTGGTTATAAATCAATTTATCGATACTTCAATCAAGTCTCGTTAGCTGACTAGCTACTTTTTTCCTCGCATTTGACGCAACAAAGTATCTTTCAACAGAAAAGGGCGGAGACATCTATTAAACTAACCAGCGAGCGATGCAAGTGCCATTTTGTGCTCAATTTCATTTAAAAAAATGAAATGCTACACACTTACCGTGCTTTCGATCTCAGTTATTGCTCACACTCTTCCCCTTAACTAACTAGGTAGCCAGCAAGCTAAACTCTTTTCTCGAACTTCAGAACTCGGACTTGACGGACTCAACTCTTTGCCAACAGGGTAGCGACATTCACGAAGATCCTGCCTCCCTAAAGTTGCATGAACCAATCGAACTGGAAGTGTCTTGTGGATCAATTGATTGACATTCGCAGGTGTGGGTGAATGGCTATAGATATACTTTCATACATCGAAGAAACTGAACACTGATTACTCACACTTAAGCGTACTAATGTTCGACTAGACATGTGGCACGTCTGCGGTGCTAAATTTGTAGCCACTTGTTATTGAAGTATTAAGTATTTCAATTCCGTTCGGGTATGTTAAGCCCGTTGCGCATCGTTAAGTATCCAGAAACAAGAGTGAATCCATACCACAACACCATATTTTCTTGTTGTATTATGCTTCTTCCAGTGCCAACCTTACTCATAAGCTTACTCCCCCTTTTGCGTAGTGGTGAGAGAGAAAACGCAACTTTTATTGTAAATTGCAAAGCAATTAAGTAAAACAATTTCCAAAAATTCAGCTTATAATGTTTTCATAAAAACCGAATATCATTGCCAGTAGCTCTGCACAGTATGATCATCATATTCTCAAAAAAAAGTCAAACAACATCCGGTGAATCATGTGTCATTTTTATTGTTCCCTGTATGAAAAGTGAAAAACTTTCACAGAAATGTATTATTCCATTACTTTTTTAAGCGTACATTCACTGCAAAATACTGCCACTGTTGTGAAACTGTCCTGAGACATCCAGAATTTGTCTCCTGAGAGGTAAACGGGGAAAAAAGGTAGACAAATAAGCTTCTCTGGAAATTTTGCAGGTGCCTGAACAGAGAATGCAATACTGCAGCTGCCCACAGGATGTCGAGTTAAATCAACTCATCGGGCCGCTGCTCTTGAAGCCGAAGTGAATGACCTACTTCACACTAATGTTTTATCACTGTGTCATGCTGACGTTTTTTTTACATCCTTAACTTTGTATTTATTTATTTGTATTCATATTTGAAGTATCACTATGCCCTATCAAATCACTTTCCCACTCTAATTCACCAAAACTGCATTCAGTTTCAAAACTGCAGGCTATCAGTGGGGATATAACTTTGCAAAATCTCTGTTTGCGCTTCTCTCTGAAGGATTGAAGTGACGAAGAGTATTCTTCAGCACTGTCAGAGAGCTCTGGGTCTGGTTTTCGCACACACACCCACTTCTCCAGACTCAATGGCCTGACCTTGGCTTACGCATATGGGAAGTTTACAATGTATCTATGCAGAAGACATGCGTTGAGGGAGGGAGATATTCGCGTCTTAAATACTGGCAACAGGAAATGATGCATCTTTTTCCCCCACCACAAAGAGCCTTCCAGTCTTCAATGCATCAGACACTGCAAAAGAAAGTACAAGATTAAGGTCTTATTCTGCATCCTGATGTTATCTTGGCTCAATTAGCCCTGCTTTCACAGGATTACTTCCTTCCAAGAAACAGTGATGTAGAAAATAGGAATAAGCTATATCCGTGAACATTCTGTACTACCAGTTTCTATAAAATGATCCTTCTGAAGATACTCCAGGTATGCTGCTTTAGGGTAAGATCTCCCCACCAGCCACGTGAAGCCAACCCACTATTCGACACTGCGATAATTACCACTCCTTTTTGAAGCCTTGCACCACAGTAGCCCTCATAACAGCACTCCAACGACACAACCGCCGCACTTACCTCCGCATTACGCGAGGACTGGAGCAGCCCAGGTTTGAAAGCCGATGGGGTGAAGGTAAACTTATGGGGGGGGGGGTTGTGGCTGGGTTCCTCCCTCAGTCCAGGATTTCCTTGATGCACCAGCAGCACAGCAGAAAGTACAGGCACTCTTTGAGAGACTGGATGAAGCCGTACCCGAAGTTCCCGCCGAAAAAGTTCTTGCCGCGTCCCAGCCCGAAGCCGCCGCCGCCGCCACCGCCATCGCGTCCGAAGCCGCCACCGCCGTCGCGTCCGAAGCCGAAGGCGTCTCGGATGTTCTGCCCCACCGAGGCGGGCATTGCCTGGGGAAGGGGCCGCTGGGGGTGCATCAGGAGGCGGGACAGCAGCGATCGAAGCGAAAGGAACGGAATGGTTGCAGAGCGAGCGGAACAGGCAAGGAGAATGGTACCGGTGGTGCCTTCCTTCACCAAGGTGGTCCTGCACCTGGATTTCAAGCAGCGGCCAACCTAGATTTCCCTTCTTTACACCTCCTATCCTTCAGCGCCTGGCTTTGTGGTTGTGTGGGAAAATAATAGTAAAGATTTGGGTCAACCTCTCTGCTCTTTCTCGCTGGTTCCCAGACACGGGTGTTCGTGGTGCTGGCTCTGGGCTCTACGGCAGTTTCCCCCTCAGCCCTCAGTCTCCCACTCGTTTTATATGGGTCTGGAAAACTCCAGCTTACCGCTCAGATTCCTCTCTCACTGCTTTCCACTGTACTCAGTAAAAACTATTGAACACCACTCCCCCCCCCCCACCCCCCCCCCCCCCCATTTTTTTCCTCACCATTCCAACATTTTCTTTCTGTTATCATCACTCTGTACTATTGCACAATAACAACGCACAGCCCTCTCCCCCCCTCCACTCCCGCATGATTCACATTTTTCCCCCCCTTTCTCTTTTGTTGGGTCTTTCTACCGTTGTGTTTCTGGAAAGCTCCATTTTGCCTTTCCGGAAAGCTGAGCGGTGACAGTGAAAACACCGACCTGAATCAGTTATCACCCCCCCTACTGTGTTTTCAAAGTGAAACGTAACACCGTTTCCAATACTCTCACAGCTCGAACCCCGTCTGTTTCTTACTTCGGTGCCAATTCCCCATCCTGTTAGCCTCCTCTTCCAGCCAGTCCACACAGAATTTCCCCTGCCAGATACACAGATGTGTGATGCTCACAGTTTTTTGGGAGAGATGCATTCTCCAAAATCAGAAATTTAAAAAATGTAAAACAAAATCCTGGCAAATTGACTCTGGTTGCTTTGAGTCAGAGTCCAGGTTCATGATGAAAAAAAACAAACCAACATACCATTTTGATCTTATTCTGCAATATGCACACGTACACACTCATATTAAGTACATCACACAAAGTTTATTGTGTAGAATAAAAGAAATTATATTTCAAAGATTAATGACAAATGCATATATGCAATTTATAATTTTTAGATACAAGTGTAAACATACATTTCCCCCAAATAACATATGAGTAGTAAACACCAAAACAAGTTTAAAAAAATAAAACAATAAAAAATAAACATGTGCAGGCTGAATAAAGCAAACTTTGGCTTGCAAAATACAAGAACAATAATAACATTATAAAATCTCAATGATTTACATGCAATAAAGGCAGCTGTGAAAACAACAGTTAATTTGGAGGGAACATAGGTCCTTTTCTTTCTTTCATTTTTTTAAAACACACAAACACACACACGTATACAAGCAATCAGCCTTATACATACGCTGCTGAAAATTTGCCTCCGTACAAAAATTACCGCTCGTTTTGTTTTTCTGTTGGTTCACCAACAGAGTTGTTCAACGCAATGCCAGTTGGGCCCAAGTGTTGTAAACTTGGTGCCTGATCAACAGTAAAAAAAAAAAAAAACTTAAAAAAAACCCTCCTTGTGCAATAAGCATGCATCTGTGTCCAGAGCAGTCAAATATCATCAAAGTAAAAGTCATTTACAAACAGGCACATGAAATCTGCAGAAATAACACCATGATGAAAGCCATGGTAATTCACTGCCATAGAAACACACAGCAACTCGAAAACTAGTGTTGGCAAAGAAAGCAACAGCTGGAAAAAGGATGGTTTTATTTATCTGTCAACAGGCTTCCAAATAGTTAAACCGTGTATGTGTTTATGAATGAATGCATTTGCACCAGTGTGAATTCCATTACGGAAGTTCTCTAACACTGATGCAAAATGGCAGGTGCATGTAGGCGTAGATAATGCACATGATCTCACTTTCAGCCCTGCTCTGGTTCCACACCGCCACTAAAACTGAAAGGAAAAAAATAATTGACTTCATTGTGAAAATCAACAGAGTCCGATTCATTTACAGTTCTCTTATACTCACTCATAAGGACGCATAGATTGAGGCTTGTTGATTATCTAATTTGGAATCATGCTTAACAATGCCTCAGACAAAGGCTGGGATCAGTATAAGAACATCAACCATTGAACAGAACGCGGAGTGACTTGTCTTATATATATGTGACGAGTGCCATTCGTTACTGCAAAGTCTTATTTTGACAGTTTTGGTTTCCAGTGGACACGCTATGCTGACTGAAGACATACTATGCTACCACAAGTGCATAAATTGACCGTATTCCACCAATGTGGCTGTACTGTCTGCACAAGGCACAATCTGGGGGGGGGGGGGGTACCCCACACCCACCCTCTGTCCTTCCATACAAACTGCAGGTCAATTCCAGTTAAACAATCAGACATTAAAAATACTCATTTCAGACATGTTTTGGCGAACCCACGTCAAAACAAGGACTATGCAGTTAATCTTTAACAATAAAAGCACAGTTCACTACATCAAAACACAGTTTCACAATTCACAATTCATTTTGCCTTTTAAAAATAGCAATGGGTTTTTTTTTTGTGTGCCAACATCACAACACTAAAAATAGCTATTGTTGCATCGCAGGCTTGCCAGAAAGGAAATAAAGGAGTGAACTGAAAGATGCCACATCTCTCAAAAATGTTTTCATTTCCCTCTTTGTAGTCAAACACCGTCAGCCTGGGCCACATCACAACACACACACACAAAAAATGAAATGGCACTCAAAGCTAAGAGGTAACATTTACTGTATTTGAGCATATAGACCAACCCGGCTCTCCTCTCAACGTTAGCCTGTGCAAAGCTTACTGCACCCCACTATCCCACTAAAAACAGATTCCTGAAAATAACTAGCCGCACAAGCGGTCTCACAAGTTGCTGGACACAATCCCTTATGGGAAAGAGACTGACTGCTTTGTTAAAACAAAACAACGATTCCTGAGGAACACTGCTGTGTTACTTTGTGGATTGATTTCGACTTCTTATGGTTATGAAATCTGGAACTAAAAATGTGCACTTCCCCCCCCCCCCCCCCCTTGTTTAAAATATGTATCAGTTGTTAAACTGCCATGTTTTACTGATTTGGGAGCCATTAATCCGCAATCACCTTTATTCTCTGAACCGTTTCATTTCAAAGCATGCGCCTCAGCTGGAGTTCTCCCCTGAGGGAGGCTCGCAGTGTGGATAATTAATGCTGCTTGAAAGAGGGGGGGGGGGGGGGAGCATTGTGTAAAAATAGGAAACAGCATTGTTTTGAATGCTATTGTGACCGTGGGTGTAAGCGCTGCATGCGTCTTTAACCTGGCAGCACTGGTGGGGAAGCAGATTGATGGGTTACTACTTGAGCTGTACACTCTAAAATGGCCGAACCGTGACATCACACGTTTCTCCAGGGCACCATGCACGTACAATGCACATCTCTCCTCTGCTTTCCCCGGGGAACTCACGTGATGGTAGATTGTCAAAGCACAGACGATTTTTTTCAAAGTACACCCAAAAGCAACTAAATGAAAAAGTCTGACTGGATATTTCCCCACAACGCACTGAGAGGATGTCGATAAAACGTAATGTGTATTAGACACCCAGACTGTATGTGAGATGAGGATATGGCACATGAGAAAGTGAGCAGGAGGAGACTTCTAGGACAAAATCTCACTCGAAAGGCAAATGCTGTGCAACTGGCTTTCAGTAGGAAGAGCAACTCTCCGCTCTTCAAATCCCAAACGGTAAAAAAGTCCACAAGACTGACTCCAAGCTACACAAACACCTGGAGGGGCACTGTATATACAACAGGTTGTGTGTTCATATGTGATCGGTATACCTGAGAGGCAGCTTCATGTATACATGGACATAGTTGTCAGCCTCAGGGATCTGTAATTTGGTTGAGATTTGGTTCAGCCGTTAGCCGTGTCGCCGTACGTCCCCAGAGGCTAGCATCGGACACGCAGCAGTGATGAGCAACATAGCATCGCACAGATTTGGACCTTCCAAAGCCAGTGGTTTCTGTGAGGACCACCTGCTCTTCCTCCCCCCCCCTGGCCTTCCACACCCCCACCATTTCAACAGACTGCAGCCACCGACCTTTATGCTTTCCCTCCATACAGCTCACACATCCGCAGCTGTGAGCGCAAAAACCTTTTCTTTGGCCTAGTTGACGTGGGCTGCAGAGAGCTTGTTGGAAAGGGGACAAGGGGCAGCTGCATCAGGACCATCCCTCTGCCGACAACCGTTTCCTACCAAAGGATCCCAGAGACCTGGGCTTCAACCACACCAGTGCCTCCACACGCAGCTACAACTCTGAATCCAACCCTCTTAATTCATAAACCCGGAGCCAATTTTCAGGTTACCTTCACCTTACAGTAGTGTTCCTTTTTTTCTTAAAAACAAAAAAGACAAGTAGTTAACTCCAATGTTACAATTAAGAGGCATAGATATCATAATCTTATTTGTGATTGCCTAACAACATCAATAAGTCCCATGGAGACAGCACTGGTGACTGAGGTCCCTTTCTCATTGAAATCATTTTCCCATTGGGTTCAGTTTTTCGTGTTGTTCCTTGATACAGTTGGGGGTGGTGGAAGCGGGCAGCTGGGAACAGGCTCCACCTTTGTCTGATTACACTGTGACGGTCTTCACAGCACCAGAAGATCAGAAGAGTAGCAGAGGGCTGAGAGTCCAAATGACACTCTATATTCAGATGGGCTTCACCAACAAATTCTTTTTTTTTTTTTTTTTTCCCAGAATGGGGTAATTTGACCAGAGGACCATAAGACCCAAATTCTAGTCATTGCATAAAATGCATGGGCTCCACCCCCTTCGAATTCTACTTATTTTGGCGGTACGTGGCACTGAGCTTCACCTGACGTGGAGAGTATGTTTCACGGCAGCAATGCACATTTCTGACGATCCCAACGCGACTTTAGGTTTTGTCTTTGGAAACGTTTCCGTTCTACGCAGACGAAAAGAAGAAAATGAAGAAAGGAAAGGTCGACGGCTTCGCGCGCTCGCTCGCGGCGTTCAGCACGCTCTTCTTCGGAATGAATTCCAGTCATTAACAGTGACGCAGCCTCGATCTCGACTCCATCACAGTCGCTCGTCGCTCGCCGAACGGCGGTCCGCGCGGCCCAGATACAAGCCTCTCACAGGGCTGAGCCCCCCTGCCGAGCCCGTGCCCTTCTCCAGCCGTGTTTGACAAATTCGAGAGGACAGGATTTCATCACGATTTTACACAGCTCAGAGGGCACCGGCGCTTCCCGCGCAGCTTCTTCGCTTCCGATGACACGGTCCGATAGATCTCTCTGGCTTCGCTTCAAGTAAACATTTCATTCCTCTAATGACGTCAGGTGTGCGCTCACTTACCAAAAACAAAAAGAAAAGGGAAAAGGAGAAAGGAAAGGCCTGAATATGATGACACGGCAGGACGCGTGAAGTCCGTCGCTTAAATTCCTACGAAATCTTGAGACGCGACTTCGGCGCTAATTGAAGACGAGGGCGCCGGATTGGACGGGAGGGACAGGCGTGTGAGCGCGGACGCGACGCGACGCGGCGCCCCCTTCAGGCCCGGCGCTCCACCGGCTGCTGCAGGCACACCTCGCTCCCCGCCGACACGATGGGCAGCCGGTTGTCCATGTGATAGCTGATCAGGTGACTCACGCTCTCGAACCGGTGGTCCTTGGTGCGGACCTGAGCGAGGGAACAGAGAGGCAGAGGGAGGACGGGGGGGGGGGGTGGTCCAGAACGAACAAGCAGAGGGGGGGAGTAGGAGGGAGGGAGAGATGGAGGGAGGGGGGGTAGAGAGGAAAGAGGGAGAAAAATATTTCAGACACAAATATAGCACAAACAGACGTTAACCGGAGAGAAAATGGCCCCCTGGCCACAGGGTAGCAATTACAGTCCCGAACGCAGCCTCCGACTAGACACATTTAATAACCCGATTCCTGGTATTTATAGCGAGCGGACAGCAAACTGTGCGAGGCTTTCTGCTTGGGCAGGGTGTGCCTACAGTTTCAAGTTTAACTCCACGAAGCTGCTTTTAAAACGCAGCGAAAATGAGCGCCCGCATTTCGGCCACGGCGAAGGGTCCTGTGCTCACCACGCCCTCGGGGTCCACCAGCAGCAGGTGCTTGGGCTGACCGCCCTGCTGCCCCGTGAGGACGTACTGCCCCGGGGTGGTGCCCGACTCGCGCACCAGGAAGTCTCCGTCGCGGGTCAGAAGCCTCTCCGCCTGCCGCCGGCTCAGGCTGCCGTGGAACCAGGGCTCGCTCTGCAGCTGCTCGGCCATAGGGGGCGCTGCAGCGCCGGACAGCGCGTCGTCGAAGGGCTCTGAGGAGGGGGGGGGCAGACAGAGAACGTTCCAGAACACAAGCGGTGCAACATGCCGGGGTATTCTCACGTGACGGGCAGAGACTCTTACTCATGTCGAACGCATCCCGGTGCGCGCTGCCATTGGCCGCAGCGGCGGGCGGGCGGGGCTTATCCACATTGACATAGGAAGGGTCGTCGAACAGGTCACGGCCACCTTCCTTCGCCCCGGCTGCGGGCGTGCGCGTGCGCGTGGGCGTGAAAGAGAGAGAGAGAGGCAGACAGGCAGACAGCACAAGGCTAATGAGTTACATAATCTTTTGTCAAATCCTACAAGCGATAAACACAGCAGTTTAACAGCGCCAAAAGTGAAATGTACTGAGACACTGTGGAATGTCTGAAGTGGCAAGGGGACGGTGTGTCTCGGGAAGCAGACGGACCTGGTAGAGGCGGCAGGGGCTGCTTGTGTACATCGTTCTGTCCGTACGGCTGCAAACGCAATAGCAGAAAATGACAGTTATTACGCAATAACTACTGCGCTCACACGGTAACGCAACACTGCACAGCTGAGACTGTCACTGGCTACAGGTAAGGCCTGAAGAGGAATAAGCCTGTGTATCCTTTAGATTTAGTACACTAATGTTTCTGGCACAGCAAAAAATGTTATCGATTTTTTACACATTAAATATATCATTTTTTCCCCCATCACACATGCACACTGAAAACATTTGAAAATGTTACTACTTCCTTCAGGCCCTCGGTCATCATAATCTGGTTCACAGCCAAACAGGTTTGGAAATTCTTTAAAAATTACCGTTATACAGTTACACAGTTACACAGCTGGTCAGTGAATACAGCATGGGAGGATGATGTAGGGACAGCGAGCAGCGCTGCCGTCTGACCAGTCTCCTGCGTGGGGGGGGAACTCCTGAGGCGCTCTTACCAGCGTGGCCCCTGTGCTGTGGCCCTGGCGGCCCCGCATGTCCACCAGGCCGCCCGGCGGCGGCTGCTTGCCGGGGAAGTTGTTGTAGTACGGCACATCCGGAGCGGGGACGCCTTCGTCGTCCTCCTCCTCCCACGCCGACCCGTCGAACGGAGCCATCCTGCGGCGAGAGAAACCTTAGCGGGGGCCCCCTCTCCCTCCTCATCCTCGCCCAAGAGAAGGCCTGTGATAGGCCGCTCGCGTTCCCCAGGGGTCGCGTTAGCTCATGGAATGCTGCGTCTTCGGAACGCAGGACACATATAATAAACCCGTGTTTCACGCTAATTCACCTGCATTCTGCAAAAAATAACCATTTTTGCTGTAATAAGTACTATGATGTTTGTAGGAGCAGTGTGTTGAAATAGCGGGATTAGCGGGAAGAAATAACCAACAAATAATGTTTTGGTATTCTCCTCATCTCAATGTTTGCCGCACAGGCTAATAATATTACTCATGTTGAGCTAGCTACAGCACGACATATTGTTTTCAACTCTTCATTCAAATTAAGCAGTTTCTCTTAGGATCTTGCAATGCCACCAACGGCGGTGTACAACATTATGATCAATAAACAACACAAATGGCAGACATGGAAAGAGGACTGGCTCAAAGAAACAGGAGCAATTATTTTGTTACAGTTCAAGTCTGGGTCATGGCCTGTTGTAACCTTTTTAAAAAAAATCTTTTAAAATAAAAATGCAGTGTAAAAAAAAGCGGAATTCTTGTTAACGTTACCACTGGTCCTCCCGGGGGAAGCTACAGACTGCCGCACCCTGCTTGGGCACTCACCTGTCGTGGGGGGTGACCAGTTTGGGGGGGTTCTTCAGGTACTGTTTGAAGCGCAGCTCGAAAGCCTGCCCGATGGTGCTGATGACCTCCTGCGCCAGACCCTCAGAGCACTCCAGGATGTGACAGGCTGCGGGCGGCCAGCAGGGGGCAGCGTCCCATTACGGAGCAGGAGAGGAACTCATTATTCCACTATCCCTCCGTGCCGTCAGTAAACACACAGTCCGAAGTTTACTTTAAAAAGTTACTTGAAGTTTACTTGAGAAAAGGAGATAAAATGGCGCTCCTCACCTCTCTGGTTGACCGGGTCTTTGGCTACGTAAGCTACATATTCTGCTGTGTCCTGTGAGAGGGGGATAGAGAAAAAGAGGGGGGGGGGGGTGGCATGTGGGGAGGACAGCAAGTGAACAGGGGAGGGAGAAGAGGAGAGGGGAAAGGGGTGAGAAGACGGGAGCAGGTGTGGAGAGGGACAGACAGAGGGAGGAAGATCGGCAGTTAAAGGAGTAAATCCTAAAATGACAAGCTGGGAGCAAAAGGGAAAAGAAAAGGAAAACAGAAAACTACAAGACGACAGACTTAGAGAATGCACGAGGGTAGGTAAAGGAACCTGCCAAAAAATGTGTGGATGGTGGCTCAAGAGATCCATCCATTAGCAGGGCGGGTGCAGTGCAGCACACCTGACATGTTGTTGCCACTAACGAGAACAGTGTTCTGGTACACAAGACGGGCCACTTGGGTCAATCATAAAGAACGGAACCAAGAATCACATAATTGCCGCTTTTCTACAATGCTTCAAATTTCGAAACGTTCAAATGTCCCATTAACGGAAATTCTAGGAAATAGGTGATGAGGTTCAATAGGTACTACTTAAGTATTATTTCCACGAGGAAAGTCGGCTGTAATTTACTAAGACCTAGGCACCTTCACTTTTTATGAACCCTTCCATCTCTGTAATTGCACCAGATATTGCTCTGCGTTCATTAGGAAGATTCTGGAAGCTCCATTATGAGTGTGTGCACGCACCGCGTAGCGCACGGCCAAGCCGAGCCTGGCCACGCGTCTCGGGGGTAGCCGAAGAGACACTCGCACGCAAAATATTCCAGACGCAAGACAGACAAATTTCCAGTCGAACAAGGGACAAATTCCTCGTAAACCCGCTTACACGATCCGGTTCGTTTAGCACGTTGTTACACGCTGCAGTGACCGACACGCTCCGCGTCATACGCAGAATTCCAGAGCCGAAACTCCGGCGCGTCCCCTGCAGACGCGCGGTCGGCTAGCGGCGTGCGCGGCAGAACGCGGCGGCGCAGATTTCACGCGCGTGAGCGCGCTCCAGCAGGCCCGGGGAGGCGAGAACAAAGAAACGCGAGCGAAGGACGGAAACTGGAAGGAAACTGCGACTGTTGTGACATGAGCGGCGGGGCGGACGTCAAGAACAGATGCAGAGATAGAGAGAGAGAGAGAGAGAGAGAGACAGAGAGAGAAATAAAGTGAACGAGTGTGAGAGAGAGACAGAGAGAGAGAGAGAGAGAGAGAGAGACAGAGAGAGAGAGAGAGAGAGAGAGATAAAGTGAACGAGTGTGAGAGAGAGACAGAGAGAGAGAGAGAGAGAGAGAGAGAGAGAGAGAGAGATAAAGTGAACGAGTGTGAGAGAGAGACAGAGAGAGAGAGAGAGAGAGAGAAAGAGAGAGAGAGAGAACGAGTGTGAGAGAGAGAGAGACAGAGAGAAAGAGAGATTGAGAGAGATAGAGAGAACGAGTGTGAGAGAGAGAGAGAGAGAAAGAGAGTTTGAGAGAGATAGAGAGAATGAGTGTGAGAGAGAGAGAGAGAAAGAGAGGTTGAGAGAGATAGAGAGAACGAGTGTGAGAGAGAGAGAGAGAGAAAGAGAGGTTGAGAGAGAGAGAGAGAGAGAAAGAGAGGTTGAGAGAGATAGAGAGAACGAGTGTGAGAGAGAGAGAGAGAGAGAAAGAGAGGTTGAGAGAGATAGAGAGAGAGAGAAAGAGAGGTTGAGAGAGATAGAGAGAACGAGTGTGAGAGAGAGAGAGAGAGATACAGCGCCTCAGACAGAGGGAGAACTGAGAGAAGGGCGAGGAACTCACGGGGTCTCCTCCAGAAGCGAAAGAGATGGACTGCATGTGATGATTGGCGATGATCTGCAGGTGTGGGGGCGGTGAGAAAGAGACACAATGGAAAAAAAATGGGGGGGGGTGTGAGACAGATGAATAAAAGACGGATGCATGGATTAGAAAAAAACAAACAAAGGGGGGGGGGGGGACATGGAGAAAAAAAGAAACTTGGACAATTCTGAAAACGCCATTTTATAACAGGAGAACCAAATAAAACTTTTAATTAGTTCTACAGTGCATCGTGGTTTCCCTCCGTGGATGACCCTTCCTTTGAAGTAGCTGTTCTGCGAGTTTGAGTTTCTCAGCTAAGATTACAGAGCAACCACAATATTGCAGAACCAAAAACCACTTCCTCCTCGCTGTGTACATGAGGCGCAGAAAAGCTTTGCTTGGAACATAAGAGCAAAAAAAGTTCCCCTACCAGCAGACCTGTCACAGTCCCCCCTCCCCCTCAGCCCTGCCAGAGCCCCTCCCCCTCAGCCCTGCCAGAGCCCCTCCCCCTCACCTGCTTGCAGTCAGCTGCCAGCAGGTTCAGACTGCTGGTGGACACCGTGAGGCTGATTGTCATTCCAGCGAACTGAAGGTTGCTCTTCCCCAAGATGGAGGAAACACAGCGTGCGGAGGGCTGCGGGGTGGGGGGAGAGGGAGAAAGAGGGAGAAAAAAGGAGAGGGAGAAAGAGGGAGAGGGGGGGAAGAGGAACGGAGGAGGAATGAAGAACGGCAAAAACAACTGCAACGTGTCTGAACACACTCCTGAAATCACAGACTCAACAAGACGTTCTCAGAGGGACAGGACTAAGATAGCGATGGTGGGGGAAAGACAGCGAGGCGGCAAGAAAGACCCAAAACGGCTGCAAGCTCAACAACATCTGGTTCTGTGAGAATGCTGGGTGCTGCCAGGGGTCGAACCGAGAACGTTCCTGACCGAGCACAGACTCGGCGACCGCAAGGCAACCACGGAAACCAGCCGGCCTATAAAAGCCCTGCGAGCCCGCGAGCCTGTGAGCCCCCATTGGCCGAGCCGCATTCCTGCTGCCGTCTGGCACAGCGGGCGCGGCTTACGGCACAAACACAGCAATAAAGTCCAAGACCAGGTGGCTATATTCAGAAAGCCATCTCATCTGGAAAACCGGCCCGTCCTCCACTAGACCGAAAGGCAGGCCTTTAAAATGGAGCACACAGAACGTGAGACATGAAATGAGACACAGAGCATATTCTCACTGTTAGAGCAAGCGGCAAAGGTGGTAAATGTTTGCAACACCACACTCTGGTGAATAATATTCCATTTTAAAATGTATTTTTCCCTCTTTATTCAGACAGGAGGGGAGCAGAGAGGGTTACAGACAGAGAATGGATCACAGAGAGTAACCGTGGCTGAGATTCAAACCCCTGGATGCCCGGGGTGTTCCTGTACTCAGGATGAGTCTGTTGCAGGGGCCCTAGGGGGGTGGGGGTGGGGGGTAGTGTTCCTGTACTCAGGATGAGTCTGTTGCAGGGGCCCTGGGTGCCCGCTGTGCCTGTGATGAAGGAACAGGCAGCAGCGCTGGAGATCTCCTCAGGGAGACAGATAGGTGATGAGAGAAGGGAGGCTGGGCTGAAGTGGGAAAAGCCCCTCCTGAGAGGGAGGGAGAGATGGAAGGAGAGGGAGGGGGGGGAGGGAGAGAGGGCGGGGGAGAGGGAAGGAGAGGGAGAGAGGGAGGAAGAGGGAGGGAAGGAGAGGAAGAGAGGGAGGGAGAGAGGGAAGGAGAGGGAGGGGGGGGTGGTACCTTTCTCCTGCGCTGAGCCCCTTTGGCACCAGGAACTGCCTCACACACCACGGAGATCGCTTCCCTGCAACACAGTGCATCGCCTTACTCAACACACACCGTGCCCACACAGCACCTTTACTGAACACACACACACACACACACACACACAGTTCACACCTAACACCGCTACCGAGCGCGCGCTGTACACACACGGCCCTGCACCCAGTCTCCCACACCTCTCACGCACATTCTGTCTGACTGGCGCGAAGAGCTGGGCTGTGACACGCAGCGGCGCTCTCCCGCGCGGAGGAGTCCGTGTGACACGCAGCGGCGTGGAGGAGTCCGTGTGACACGCAGCGGCGGCGCTCTCCCGCGTGGAGGAGTCCGTGTGACACGCAGCGGCGTGGAGGAGTCCGTGTGACACGCAGCGGCGGCGCTCTCCCGCGTGGAGGAGTCCGTGTGACACGCAGCGGCGGCGCTCTCCCGCGTGGAGGAGTCCGTGTGACACGCAGCCCCGCTCTCCCGCGTGGAGGAGTCCGTGTGACACGCAGCGGCGCTCTCCCGCGTGGAGGAGTCCGTGTGACACGCAGCGGCGCTCTCCCGTGTGGAGGAGTCCGTGTGACACGCAGCGGCGCTCTCCCGCGTGGAGGAGTCCGTGTGACACGCAGCCCCGCTCTCCCGCGTGGAGGAGTCCGTGTGACACGCAGCCCCGCTCTCCCGCGTGGAGGAGTCCGTGTGACACGCAGCCCCGCTCTCCCGCGTGGAGGAGTCCGTGTGACACGCAGCCCCGCTCTCCCGCGTGGAGGAGTCCGTGTGACACGCAGCGGCGCTCTCCCGCGTGGAGGAGTCCGTGTGACACGCAGCGGCGCTCTCCCGCGTGGAGGAGTCCGTGTGGACTGACACGCAGCGGCAGCGCTCATAAAACTTTCAGCAGCACTCTCTGCTCTTCCTCACGGCCCGGCAAAAACAGCAGACAGGAAACGAGCAAAACTCAGATTCTGCTCTAAGTGAGAGACTGAAACAGCGCGTTTGGGCCCAGCTCAGATTCTGCTCTAAATGAGAGACTGAAACAGCGCGTTTGGGCCCAGCTCAGATTCTGCTCTAAATGAGAGACTGAAACAGCGCGTTTGGGCTGAGCTCAGATTCTGCTCTAAATGAGAGACTGAAACAGCGCGTTTGGGCCCAGCTCAGATTCTGCTCTAAATGAGAGACTGAAACAGCGCGTTTGGGCCCAGCTCAGATTCTGCTCTAAATGAGAGACTGAAACAGCGCGTTTGGGCCCAGCTCAGATTCTGCTCTAAATGAGAGACTGAAACAGCGCGTTTGGGCCCAGCTCAGATTCTGCTCTAAATGAGAGACTGAAACAGCGCGTTTGGGCCCAGCTCAGATTCTGCTCTAAATGAGAGACTGAAACAGCGCGTTTGGGCCCAGCTCAGATTCTGCTCTAAATGAGAGACTCTGAAACAGCGCGTTTGGGCCCAGCTCAGATTCTGCTCTAAATGAGAGACTGAAACAGCGCGTTTGGGCCCAGCTCAGATTCTGCTCTAAATGAGAGACTGAAACAGCGCGTTTGGGCCCAGCTCAGATTCTGCTCTAAATGAGAGACTGAAACAGCGCGTTTGGGCCCAGCTCAGATTCTGCTCTAAATGAGAGACTGAAACAGCGCGTTTGGGCCCAGCTCAGATTCTGCTCTAAATGAGAGACTGAAACAGCGCGTTTGGGCCCAGCTCAGATTCTGCTCTAAATGAGAGACTGAAACAGCGCGTTTGGGCCGAGCTCAGGTTCTGCTCTAAATGAGAGACTGAAACAGCGCGTTTGGGCCCAGCTCAGATTCTGCTCTAAATGAGAGACTGAAACAGCGCGTTTAGGCCCAGCTCAGACTCTGCTCTAAATGAGAGACTGAAACAGCGCGTTTGGGCTGAGCTCAGATTCTGCTCTAAATGAGAGACTGAAACAGCGCGTTTGGGCCCAGCTCAGATTCTGCTCTAAATGAGAGACTGAAACAGCGCGTTTGGGCTGAGCTCAGATTCTGCTCTAAATGAGAGACTGAAACAGCGCGTTTGGGCCCAGCTCAGATTCTGCTCTAAATGAGAGACTGAAACAGCGCGTTTGGGCCCAGCTCAGATTCTGCTCTAAATGAGAGACTCTCAAACAGAACGGTGCATTTGGGTCATTCTGACTTCACACAGCAGGCTGTAAAGTTAAAAAAAAGCAACAATGCTCTGAGAAATGGTCCAACCTACACAGTTACACAACCAGACAATCAGCAGAAACCAAACACATAACAACAGGAAACGACGGGTGGGAGAGAGAGGGAGCGTGAGACAAAACGAAAACGACAGAGCGCTGGGGCGCACATGCATATGCGGTCTGAGCTCGGCTCTGCGATCTCTCCGCCAACCCCCCCAACCGTACTGACCACAAAGGGCGGGGGACCGGAGAGGAGGAAAGAGTAAATAAATCATTTCAGAGGGCCTCTTGACAGCAGAGAGGAGACAGAAAAAGGAAAGACGAGTAAAACATAGAGTATCTGCTAAAAAAAAAAATCTATACCCATGCAGAGCAGCACACTGCCGCCACCCTAAATTGGTGTCGTGTTAATTACCCGTTTCAAATTAAAGGACCCCAAGGCGTCCAACAAGTTTGCCTGTCTATAAATACATACTCTCTGATACACTGAATCCCAACAATGTAAGAATTTGAATCAAATAACAATAACCAATATATTTGCCGTCCATCAGTGCAGACTGGCAGAGGTTAACACACCTACTGGAGGAGGTAGGTGATGACATTTCAGTGTTTCATTGCAGGGTAACCAGTACTAATTAGACTAGCGTTCAGCGCAGTGTAGAGCTCCAGTCTTAAATGGTGTAAATTGCTGTAGCGTCAAATAATTTATTGTCCCATCTGAATTCACTCATAGTCCCGGTGACTTGTACAAAGACAGACAGATTCACTGAGATGATCACATGACTTGCAATCCACTCACGCAGAGGTGATATGGGTAAAAGATTTTGATACACACAAGCATTAATACTGGTACTGGAAGCCTGACAACAACCATTCAAATTCTATTTTCTTGTCATTGTAAGCACACAGAGCTTCAAAGGCTCTGTGGAAATACACAGTAAGAGAAATACAGAAGTTCTCGTTATCACAGCATATGAAATTCTCCGTTAATTCAAGCTAAGCACAGACACGTATGCGCCAGCACACTCACACAAACAGACTGGATGCGGGGGGACACGTGAAACATACCGTGTGACCTGAGTTCTTGTATTAAAGTCCAGAGCTCTCATTGACTGCAGCACCTCCACACATCCCATATACTGCAGAGAAAAAAGAGGAGAACACCACAAGACGTGAACAGACCATAATTACGCACAACTATTTTTAGTGTACGTACGATGCGAATCCAACGGGGTCAGAGTAACATTTTTCATTTCAAAACTGGCACAAACACAACGTTAGCACCGCCACCATCGACAAACGCTGACAAGATAATCTACTCCGGCAGCGCTAACAGCCGGCCCTGCTGAATGGGTGACAGTGAATCCGGGGGAGTGCGCTGGCGCGCGCGGGAGTGTGGCTGCGAGTGTGACTAAGACCGGCGGGGCGCCAGCGGGATTCGTGCGTGCGTGAGCGGCGAGGGGGAGAGAGGGGCGTACCCGGACGGCGTAGGAGACTCCGGCGGAGCTGACCACGCTGTCCGAGTGGAGCCAGCCGCGCGTGGGCTTGTTGACGAAGGATCCGTGACGCGTCCACTCGTCCCCGCCCAGCTGGCCGCCCTCCACCCGGGCCCGCCGCGAGGCCCCCCCGAGCCGGTTCATGTCCTGCGGGGGGCGGGGAGGGGGAGAGGGGGCAATTAGAGAGGGGGGGGGGGGCTCGCCGAGGGCCTTCTTCGGCCGCCGCGGGCGACGGCTGCGGCCTACCTCCCGCCCTCGGACCGGGGAGCGGAGTGGCCGAGGCGCCCAGCCGCAGGGGGCCCACCCGGGGGAAGAACGAGCAGAGGGTGGTGGGGGTTGCTCGCCAGGGCCCGGGGGGATGAGGGGGGCAGGATTGGGGTGAGGGAGGTGGAGGAGAGAGAGGAGGGTAAGCCGGGAGGAGAACCGGGGGTGACGGGAGCAGAGGGAGGCAGAGAGGAGTTTGAGTCGGAGTCGGCGGCCGAGCTGAGAGATTCGCTGCGGAAATGGCTGTACTTTGCTCTGGGGACCGAGTCCATTCCTGTTCTTCTTTGGATTCTTCACACTTCTTTCTATTTATAAACTCAAGCAACACTCTCTGCGTGTTTTGCTGGTTAGTGGGTAATTTTTTTTTCTTTTTCTCCCCTGTGGTTCTCCAGAAAAACAACCTTGCCCTTTATTCTGAATTTAATGTCCAGTGTCTCTCTGTCTTCATGGCTTCCTGTTTTTTCCAGCATTCTGGGAAACTGCAGAACATGCTGCGGCATGCAGTTCAACCCGACACCCTCAGCGAGAGGCAGAGAGCGCAGAGCAGGCCGGCTCATCCTGCGCTCGCCCTGCGCTCGCCTCCGCCATTCCGGCTCTATCGCCGCTCTCAACAGTCTGCTTTCACACGCTAGCCCTCGACCTGCACGTAGCTGCTCATCTGCTGCTTTGGGAACACTGAAAATAAGCACCATTGAAACGGACACCAAAACATCTAAACAGGCCCGTGGTTTTCCGCGTGTGAACGATGCGCGTCTGCGTGGATCCTTTTTTTTCTGAGTGTGGTGGTGTTATCTTTGTGTCTGTCCGCGCTGGCGCCCGCCTCCCCGCGTCTCTAGAGTAAAGCGGTTAGTCAGCGCGCGCTGCAAACGCGTGCGACTCCACGGACCGGGTAGCCGCCAGCGCGCGTGCTTCTGGGAGGGGGGCGGGGGGGGGGGGGCGCTGTGAGATCCGGTCTGACGCCGCCTCGCTGAACAGCCTGTGTTAGCTCCAGACTCGAGTTTCTGGTTGGAGCCACGGCGGTTTGTCTTAAAAAAGGAACGCGCGCACGGCAGACGGATCGATACACCAGCGGAGAGCAGAAATAGTGTACAGGCAGTGCAGTACACAGCACTGTCTAGCGCTCCAGACGAGTATAAAAATGCAACAAGATGTGCCACTCACACACCAACTAACTTTCTCTCTCCCTGCTTCTCTCCTCCCTTCACTTCTCACCTCTCCTGCTCTTTCTCAGACGCTCTCTCCCTCTCAGATGCTCTCTCCCTCCTCACTCCTACTCTTTTCCTCACCTCTCCCTCTCTCTCAGACGCTTTCTCCCTCCTCACTCCTGCTCTTTTCCTCACCTCTCCCTCTCTCTCAGACGCTCTCTCCCTCCTCACTCCTGACCTTTTCCTCACCTCTCCCTCTCTCTCAGATGCTCTCTCCCTCCTGTTCTCTCTTCCTCACCTCTCCCTCTCTCTCTCAGACGCTCGCTCCCTCCTCTCACTCCTGCTCTCTTTTCCTCCAGACGGTCGCCTGCCCCCTCTCGGCCGAGCGGAGTCTGCTCCTGTCTTTGTCCTCCTCCCCCACCCTCTTTATCCACACCACCTCCGCCTCCTGCTCCGACGCCCTCTCGTTCCTGAAGCTGTTCTCCCTCTTCTCCCGGAAGCCCTCCCTCTTCCTCCAGACGATGTACTCCTCTTCCACCTCCTGCCTATCTGCCTCCTTCTCTCGCACCACCACCCCCTCCCTCCTCTTCCAGATGACCTCCGCCTCCACCTCCCCCCCTCCCTCGTCACTTCGACCGTTCTCCAGATTGTCTCCTTTATCAGCACCTCCCTTCTGACTAAACCCTTCCTCCTTCCTCCTCGCGCACACACACGCACGCACAAAAACTTCAATTTCACAAACGTGATACAAACAAGCACAAATCTGACAGATATACAGACAAACCGGTATAAACAGGGGACTATAGACGTGTGTCTATAACCCCACCCCTGACAGTATCTGTATGGAACAGTATGGCTCTATTGTGTTAAAGCAGTGGGGTGAACAACAGCACCGTCTGATTACAAACAGCAAACAAAAGTCCCAGGTGTGAGAGTGTAGAGATTAAAACGGCAGCACAAACAGTGATCAGAGAGTGGATTACGGGATGATCACAACCATTAGCATCGCAATTATGCGGCCAAATCCGAGTCCTAACGACCCAGTTTGAAGTTCCACCTTGGGATCCCTGAACATTAGGTTCGTTAAAACTAATTAATAAATCAATCGCACGCTCATTAAACTGCGCCCTCTTAACTGGAGGGCGATACTACAAAAAACAGTCTTGGTTTGGCGCGTCAAGCGTGGCTGTTGTTCGTTCGTTCCTGAGTGACCAGGGTTTCTGCCGGTCAGATAGTGAGAGCAGCGCACAGAGCTCCTCGCTTCGTGGCGGTCGCGCGGTTTCATTCACAACGCTATGATAGCACAGGGCACCTGTGGAGCGCAGGTCAGAAGCGGGGACTGCGCCATCTGCTGCACTACAAAAACATAGTCCAACGGAGCTCAATTCGCAGTCGGTGAATGTAGTATTGAGCAGCTGCGCATCGATGTCACTTATCTACTCATAACGTCAATGGACCAGTTAACAGCGGTTACAGCCAACGCGACGATAAACAGTCAGTAAAACTCTAGCAGGCGCTAACACCCAGCAGCGACTGTAGTGCAGCGGCCTACAGTAGTTTGACTAAGCATCCAAACCAAGTTAAACCAATTGCATCGATTTGGTTGTTACTAAATAAATGCTGTTGAAACGTTTAGGAGGGTGCCTTTGGTTCACGCAACAGACAACACCTCAGTGTAGTGCAGTGTAAAGCATAGTACCACAGTGTATATCAGTGCATAAAAGTGAAGAATCACATGGGTCAAAGCAGCACCATAGACCGGTAAATAAGTTAAGCCCAAGACAGTTCCAACGTCTAACAATGCGCTGCTATATAGCAACCGTGTAGCGCCGCTGGCTCTGATCAGTGATAGTCAATGCAGTGCTGTAAAGGGCTATATGTAGCACCCAGTTAGTGCAGCGCATAGATAGTCAACGCAGTGCAGTGGCCATAAGGTCCAGTGCAATGTGGAGAATTGCAGTGCAGAGCAACAGCAGTCTGATCAATGTGGACGACGTGAACGGACGCACCTTTCATTACCGAGCGTTTAAAAAAAAAATCTAGAACCGCAAGTACAAGCATCAGTTAAAACGCGTTAAGAAGTCGCACAAACTACCGCACGAAACGAGGTGAAAACGTCGCACCTGCGGGTACTGAGATCCCGCTCTGAGAGAGACAAACAGAAATGCACAGCGTACTTGGGTGCATCTAAGGTCAGAGTGTAACTGCATGGATTTCCTTAGTCAAATATCATACGGTCAAAGTGGATCAAAAAAACTGTAGGCTAATGTTCACTACAGTTGTAGATCGGCACTGACCAATAAAAATGTGTAGTGTAAGTGCAGCATAGTATGGCGGAGGACAGACCTAATTAGTGCCTGTCAAATGAGCGTGGTGTTAATTAGTGCAGAAACAATAGCAGTGTGTGGCCGCCAGAGCAGAACGGTTCTCTTCAAACTAAATGAAGCCTGAGTAGACTACACCTCTGTATTAAAACGTTAGAAAACTGGCGCGCTTGCATACAGCACGATTTATAAATCGGTACTGAAACGACTGTGTTTAGCCTATGCCTACCTTCGAAGGAATTACCGGTTTTTGCCGCCAGCGCTCGCGTTAACGAGAGCGTCAGTGTGGTCTTAATATCTCACCGCGTCTAACATGAAGTCTACCGGGACAGGGTCACGGTAGGACAAACGATTCGCGAACGTGGTTAAGACTGTATGGCTCTGTGAGTGAACGAGCACCTCAAACCAGATTTGGTTCAAAGGCACGGCTTCTGATACTGTACACAGCCTGTCACGTAAATATATATACGTTGTTTTTTTTTAAAAAAAATACTATAATTACACAAACTGGTTCATTGAGAACCGATAGCACCAGTTAACTCTAGTAAAAAAGAAATGAAACTTACAACATCATTGGCACTAATACACTATGACAACAGTCTACGTACAAATCCATTAGATTTTAAAAAAAATTCTTTTTAAATTTCTACAATACCAAAATCATTGCAACTATTACAGCACTAGCACAATTTGAAATAAATCTATAAACTATCAACTACACACTAAAACTAATCATACACAAATTCTCTTAACAATTACATTTATTTACAGGAGATAACAGGATTCTATTACTTCCCCCCCCAACTTACTGTGAAAACAGTGTAACTAATCAGTATTAACATCCAAACAGTACATCATTCAGAACTCCAAAAAGGAGTCCTGAAAAAAAACACGAAATATTGCTCAAGGAAATCATTCACAACAGCTGTAGACAGTAAGCCACTGTGTGTGAGCTCCCAAGATAAAATCACTTAAAAGCATTTTGCATATCTCCACCCTGAATATTTCTGTGAAAAACAAGTGACAAGTTAAGTGACAGCAACAAGAAATACTTGAACATCACAGACTGAGACGTAAAAGGATTCAAAGACAAAAAAATTGTGTAAAAATGTATATATAAATCCTTTCAAATATCACTAAGATTGTGGATTTTTAAGAAATGCTTTTTTTTTTTTTAAAGTGAAGTGAAAATCAATATTGTTGTTCCCAGTTCTGGGAGTAACCGTCTAATCTCCCAGCCTTTATCCTCAGTTCACCCCCTCGGTGTGAAAAGGGAAATATTCCCCTGCACCTCTCTCTTCCTCAACAACAGATAATACTGCCGGGCACCGGCATGCTATAATGGCTGAATGTGTTCATTTATTTGAACAGGTTTGCTTGGTTCAATAGCAGCTCTATTATTTTAATAGACCAAGCCAGACAGTGACTCCCCTCCCTCCCTAAACTATTTCCCCCTTTGATCCTGTCTCACTCGCTCGCGTTCTGCCAGAATCACCGATTCAGGGCTAGCTTTTCATTTCTCCCGTTTATCGCTCGCTTCTCTCCCTCTCCTTGGCAACCAGCTGGTGCTGGGAAAAAGCAGGAAGCCTTCCTTTCTTCTTCCTTCCACCTGCCTTCTAGCATCCCCTCTCTCTCTCTCTCGCTCTCTCTCTTGCTCTCTCTCTCTTTCTCTTCTCAGCTCGCGTTGCCTGGCGTGATGCAGTGGTCCTCTGGCTCTCCTCTCCTCTCTCCTCCCCGTCTGGTCCCGGGCACTCAGTCTCCTTCCTTTTCTTTTTCTCTCCCTCTCTCCCGCTCTCTCTCTCTCTCTCGCTCTCTCTCGCGCTTTCCTCTCTTTCCCTCCCCCATCCCCCCACCTTCCCCCTCCCCCATTCAGAGGAGCCGCTGCTTCCACATCCCTCGCTCCGTCCCCAGCAATGTCAGTCACCGAGCGCGCACGCGCACACACACACAAAGGCGCGCACACACACACACCCCACACTGCTGCCTGCCCTCACTTTCTCCTATTATGTACACACACTACGGAAGGAAGGAGGGAGGGAGGGAGGGAGGGAATAATAATGCAGACAAGTGCTTCAGAAATAGCTCCTCCCTCTTTGGTCCCAGGTAACCTGAGAGTGGTGGTGGGGGTGTGGGGTGTGGGGGGGGGGGGGTGAACACGGAGGAACAGAGGAAGAATAAGGGGGGGGGGAGAGACTCTTTCCTTCCAGTCTCCCATTCTTTCTCCCACCGTCTCGCACCGGTCGGCAGTGTGTGTGGCTAGACAAAGATGCAGAATGAATGATCTGCCATGATACAGTTTAATGTAAACAGGCTAGTGCAGCGACATGCTATTTCACCATTACAGTACGCTGCATCATGATTGTCTGACATCTGCTATTGTGCTGTGCTGCTTCAGGTTCTGGGTTGAAAGAACACCAAAACAATGGCATATGCTAGACTATTAGGCAAATATCCCTGGGTGAATTCAAGGGTTTACCAAGCCCAGACTCACTGAAAGTGAAAGACAAAAAAAAAAAAAAAAAAATTCATATAGAACAGCCAATCCTAGGGTCAATGATGAAACAGTCCTGCCAATGCGGACTACGGCAGTGTCTGAGAAACAGTTTTAGATGTGTTTGAACAGTGCTAATGCAGTGGCGGTGGCGGCCACAGTCAGTCACAGAGGCCCACAGTTATAATGAAAGCCCGTCAGTAATGGCGTCAGTTCTCATTAAAACGACCCTTTAGTGGGTCAAACCATGAAATGTCAAGCACGTAACAACCGTACTGGAATTAATTCAACATCAGAATTACAATGTCAATGACCCCAGGCATGACAAGAAATTAGAGGGGGGGGGGAGGAACAGGCGGCTACAAAACACACGTTCACCCACCACACACACACACACACGCGCACGCGAACACACATGTACACACGCACACACACACAGGAAGGGGAATACAATTTATAACGCACACACAAACACACACGCGCACGCACACGCACGCAAACACACACAGGAAGGGGAATACAATTTATAACACAATCTGAAGAGCCTACAAGCGAAGAGTGTAAAACCCCTGGCAAAAAGAACCAATCAGAGGAATGAAGACCCAATCCACCGACACCCCCCCCCCCCCCCCCCCCCACCTTCCCAAGAGAACTCATCAGGTCGGAAGAGAACCCAAACGGGAGCCCGGCAGAATTGGGAGAGGGAACGAGTGGGGAACGCATACCACAGCATACGGAGGGGGGAGAGTGGCCAAAAAGCTATGTGTGCACCAGGCAGGAAGTGATTCTCACACCCATCCCTTCACCAGTGAAATGTCAACACTTTGGCATAGGGGTTGCTAATAATACCTCACGCTTGAATGGGCAGACAAAAGCACTGCCATCGACGGCACTGCACTGCAGCTTCACAAGGGCTGGGTCTTAAACTCAAATCGCCTGCTGGTACAGTAGTGCTCAGATTTCCCAGCCGCTTGGGCAGTTAATCCCAGTTTAATATTTTTTTACTCATTCCCTAAGGGAAATAATCCATTCTGTTCCTCAGGGGGAGATATTCACCTGGAACGCACCAGGATCTAACAGCGCAGAACAGCGTCTGCTGTGTGAGCTGCATCATCGCTGGCGTGCTCCGGGCCGTGAGGTGAAGACGCGCGCAACCCCTATCCCTCAGCGGCGCTCAGGGAGGTCTCAAAGTCTTACCACGTACTCCATGGCGCAAAGCCCTCTGCGTGCCTGTGGCCCTAGAAACACCACAAAGCGCATCAGACGCACATCGCGCACACACACACACACACACACACACACCTGCCTTTTCACAAAGAGAGAGAGAGAGAGAGAGCGGTTAGAGAGCCTCGCTCGCCCTGGCCCTGGCCCTGGCCGGGCGTGTCGCTGCGTGCACGCCGGGGTGCGCCTGGCAACAGCCCGCCGACTGCCCCCCCCCCCCTCTTCCTGGACGGCGAGTCACAGGCGGGTTGGGCGGTCGAGCCGAGGCAGACGGGGAGGAACGAGAGGAGAGGAGCGGCCCGGGGTGTGGGGGAGGGGGAGGGGGAGGGGGAGGAGCGCGCGTGCTGCAGCTCGCTGTCCTCCCCTGCCCCCGAGCCCGCGGAGCCTGCGGCAGACGGGCGCGCATCCGCGCGTATCAGCCCATCGGCTGGAGCGCTGCGCCCTCGGGGAGCCGCCGCCGCCGCGCACCGCGCGCCACCTCCCCTCAGATGACTCCGGACGCCGTCCTCCACACTCACCGGGACTCCAGCCTCCAGGGGGGCTGCAGAAACAGGACCTGAGACGGGAGAGCCAAGCCCAGGTGCCTCTGGGACAAAGAGCTGGGCTGTCTAAGGAGGGGATGCGAGGGGGGGGGGGGGTGGAGCGCATTTTAGGATGACTTATTGGGAGAGCTGGATACTATAAGGATGCAGACGGATATTGTAGAGGTATCCCCAGTTCCCCCCGAGCTACATAAAAAAAAAAGCCCAGTTTTTCCAGTATAAATGCCCCCCCTTAGGCACACGTATTCCTTCCCCTGGCTGGAAGGGACGTACGCAATATTACTGGAAAAGCGAGCGAGTTTAAATTCTGAGAAAGATGCACAAAAATGTATTTCCTGCGCGCCCATGACCGGCGCCGCCCCCACGCCGATCGACGCCCACCGCTACTACGCTTTTCTCCGTCACGCCGTCCGCAGACGGTGTCCTCGCTCCGTTCCCCCGTAAAAAAAAACCTGGCGGCCTCCGCTCTGAGCGCAGATGGCGGGACGTCGCGCTCGCGCCGCGAGGCGCCAGACTCCCCTCCTCCAGGACGGCCTCTCTACGGCTCGCGCGAGGCTGAGGGGGCAGATCCAGCGCGGAAAAGTACAGGGAGGTTCGCGTCCCGTCTGTCGCGCGACAGGCTGCGAGAGCTAGCCGCGAACGCGTTAGCGACCGATTCGCCGAAGCGCTCGCGCGCGTCGGGTAACCGAGCAATCTCAACCGACGAGGGCGAGGGGCACGGCTCACAGGCGCAGTGATACATCACGTATATGTGGAGTTGCGAAACACGCTCTGGCCCGAAGAACGGCCTTCCTGAGGTATTGTCTGAGCGAGGGTCGCGTCAAGTTTCATCTTCTCCACGGTTTTAGTTTTCATTTCAGGCTGCGTCTAGTCTCAGCTGTCTGAGCTCCATTTTATTTTCTTTTTTTCGAAAAATGCGTCTGGCTGTCAGGTTCTCCCTGAATGTATAAATAAATTAAAGTCTGTTTTTTTTTGCTCGCGACGGCTTCAGAAGCCGTGAAAGGGCTCGTCGAATAGCAGAACTGGGAAAAGCGCCTCGTTTGGAAAAGGGATTCATGAATTACCACGAATGGTGGCGCAGGAATAAGAGCGACTAAAAAAAGGAACCATTGAGTGGCAGACAAGATCTGCTGAATGACCAGCAAACGGCTTGCGTCAGTACTTCATGGAACATCTTACCGTCTCAATTCGTAGAATTCAAACTGTAAATTGAATACTTTTTCCGTTTTTTTAAATTAAAGTAAGATGGTAATAAGGATTTGTCTAAATATGTCTGAAGACAATGACATGGCCTACTTAAAAGCACAGGAGAAATATGAAAAAATGAAAGGGGGCAGGTTCAATCTAATCTTTGTCATCAAGCGATTCCAGTACTGCATGACTCAGCCCGTCATGATGAATAGTGTTTGTCTCCGTTAACCCAGAGACGGAACGTCCACATCACCGCCAGGTTTCAGTGCATCGTAAAAAAAGTTCACGTTTATTCTGAGTAGTCATTTCCTGTCATATTTATAAATCAGACACGCCCGATCTTAAGTCCCTTTTGCCAAAAGATTTGCCCCTGGCGGTGCAGCAGGGCGCACTGTACCCACTACACGAGCCTTGTGAATCACATGTAATTTTTTATGGCCCTTGGAGATGGTTTAACAGGTGCAAAAGCTTTGCAGGCCTTTTGGGGTCCCCACCACCCCCAAGTATTTCTTACCCTAGTTTTGATTTCAGTAAGAGCAGAACGTTTTGTTGGTCTCCTTTGGTCTGAGTAGGCACAGACAGGGTGACATTAGGTACCTAGGTCACAACACTTTTTGATCAATGTCAGACAGCAGTGACATAATCCCTCCTTCTCCACCACACTCCTGTGTGAGGTATAGTGAGTGTTGTGGCATAAAACTGCTGTCATCTAGGCCAATCCCCTTTACAGTAAAGAACTGAGACCCTGAGATGACTACATCTAAATGAATCTTTATTAAGTTATTACTTAATTATTACTTATTATTTTTGCTGAATTAGCTAGTAAAATTGGGTACAGTGTTTCATCTGCACCAGAAAGAACAAAGAAAAAAAATCCAGCGTGCAATTTCTGCATGTGAAACTGAAAACATCCTCAACACTGTGCTCAGCCTTATCGCAGAACGGCTTGATCTGCCGAGCAGCATCCTGAACGCAGGCAGGGGCGCATAATGCAGCCTCAGCATTTAATTAGAACTGATGTCAAAGATATTGGGCGATATTCATTGAGGATAACAGATTTAGAGACCTTGGGGATAGGCACAAATTATAACAGTGGGTATCTGCACTGTCAGGGCATAATGCAAATCAATAGAGACGTGAAACATCACTTATTAAACGGAACATACTTGCCTCCTACGTCCTAAAACAAAACCATGAAATCCATTTCGGCCTGCGGCGTTAGAGAGTTTGGTTTTTGGCCACGGGATTTTTAAAACTACTCCTACTCAGACCATTATCACACTGAGGCAAAGCCACCCACCAAATAAAGCTGCTGATCATAACACTGTGGAGGGAGAGAGGCTGTTACACCCTCAAACACAGCACTAACCACACACTACACTAACCAGAATGCACTTAATACTAGAGACAAACATCATTCATGGCTGGTCTTTGGACATTAAACAAGATCTACCCCATATGCTATTCATTCATACTAACACATAGCTAGCGAGGTCTACTGTGAAGCATGGTGGAGGTAGTGCCATGGCTTGACCATGTATGGCTGTCACTGGAACTGGCTCACTTGTCTTTATTGATGACCGCTGATGGCAGCAGGGGGATGAATTCTGAAATGCACAGAAACATCTTATCTTGCCCAGATCCAACCAAAAGCCTCGAAACCCATTGGGCTGCACTTAATCTCGCAGTAGGACAATGAGCGCAATCCACTGTGCTGGAGTACAGAGCCAAATCAACAAAAAATTTGTCACTGTCCAATTACTCATGGATTGCACTGCAAGTCATGGAATCTCAACATTTGAGTCACAGAAAATCATTGAATTTTACATCCAACTTAAAGTGGGAACCCTGGGTGATGTTGCTGGGAGGCAAAAAGCTGGAGAAGATTTTAAAAAAAAACCGAACCTTCCAAGGAACACAGTTAATTACTTAGTGACAAAATGGAAGAAATATGGCACAACGCAGACGCTGCCAAGATCAGGCTGCCCGACCAAACTGAGCAACTGTGTGAGCAGAGCGATCGTCACAGAAGTGATCAGGAAGCCAGCCAAGACAACGACAGTTGCAGGCTGCGTTGGCAGAAACGGGACCGATCGATGATCTCTTCAGCACTCCGCAGATCTGGCCTCTTTGGGGGACAGAAGCCACTTCTGAGAAAGGCCAACATTAAGTTCGCCAGGAGCCAAGTGACAGACCGCGAGACCAGGTTTTGTCATCTGACGAGACCGAAATTGAGTCATTTGGCCAGAAAAACAATTTACTGTTCAACGCAAAGCAAACACAGCCCATCACCCAGGGAACCCGATCCCTACCACCAAGCGTGGTGCTGGAAGCGTCGTGCCGTGAGGCTGCTTTTCAGCAGGAGGGATTACATTTGTTAATGAGAAATCAAGATCATTCATTTTTTTTTTTTAAAAGCTGAATAAAAAATGGTTTCTGTATCTTGCGTCGAATTTGTGCAGGTGAGCAGAAAAAATATTTCAATGCGTTAAAACCGTAAAGTGTAACAGGACAAAATGTGAAAAACTCCAAGGGGGCTGCACATATTCTGAAGGAGCTGGGTATCCATCTTTTAAAAGTGGGTTAAGACACAGCTTTGCACCATAGTTGGCCGAGTGCTGCATTCTTCCAAAATATCGAAAGAAATGACTGACCGTTACTTAATGTACATAAGCTACTGATCTGGTGAGCAGCCAGCACAACTTAAAATCCTGACAGGATCACAAACCGAAAATTCCCCAGTAAAACCACAGACAGAATCAATGCCATTTGGCTAGTACACAGGAAGCAGATTTTCCCTATGTAACCTGAAACTGGTCACTTTTCTGGCATAAAACGTACCACTGACTCTGAAACTCGTGTCCTAATTGGCTGAAGCCTGCCAAATTTGAGCCAAGGAACCAATGAATTCGGTCAAACGACAGCCCGGTGACTGAGCAGACTTCATGCCAGGGACACGTCAGCCAAGTAAGCTGGTGATTTTCTGCCCTTCTCCCTAAAAATCTTAATGCCAAATGATCAGCCATAATTGGCACAGACCCACTAGAGAATGCCTTCCTGCTCGATTGAGTTATCCTATCAACTTCCAGCATAGAAGGTCTCTGGAGGCTGAACAACTTTATGAGACAGGCACACACACACACACACACACACACACACAAGCGTAGCTTTTCCCTACTTAGTACAGATAGCACCAAATTACACGTTACATTCTACAATTCATTACCTTGAGCAGCCATACGCTCAACGTGACAGAAATGACAAAATGAATGCAGAGTGACACGCTAATATTTGTTAGCTTCAAGGCAAAACTCCCATTACACTCATGGCGCGGCAATTTATTTTAAAAGAGTGGGAGTGTCACTGATTATTAGACCAACTTCTAATGGCGGGATCTATGTTTGAGGCTGCCATGGCATACATTGACAGTACTAATCCAGTAACATAATCTAATATCTGAACCAGGAAACACTGCAGTTGAAGTTTACAGGCAAACATGTGAGTTTTCTATTTTGGGTCTCTCTCTCTCTCTCTCTTTCTCTGTCTGCCTCCTCCTGCCCTTCTCTCTCTCCATCTGCCTCGCACTTCTACCGTTCCCTCCCTCGCTCGCTCTCCCACTCAGTGTCTGTCTGAGGCGGCCGATCGTTCAGGCTCTTTCTCCGCGCGTCTCGCTGCCTCCAGCGCGGAGACACTTTCAGGGTCACCCTCCACAGCCGCACAACAAAGACTCCACATTTTTTTAGACACGAAACACTTCGGCGGTGACGAGGCGGGGCTGGCTCTGACAGAGCAGCGCTGCCGCACACAGCCCGGTCCGGGCAGACAGCGATTAACGATCGGACGCGGGAGCGCCCTCCTTCGTCAAACTCCCCACCTGTGGGGAATGATTGACAGATGGAAAGGAACAATGGCAATATTGACCTAGCTCCAGCTCACTCCCCCCTGCTATCAGCCCAGATGCTGTACCTGTAAGTAAATATTAGCCACCACACGCTGAAAACCGGGCCTGAAGTGTAAAGACACTCCGGTGGTGCCGGCCTGTCCGACCCCACAGCAGAGCTTCTCCCTCTCGTGACTGAGCGGGTAAACCACCGAAACGCTACCTGCCCCCCCCCCCCCCCGTTTGAGTCTGGCTGGTCTCTGCAGGCAGCGCTAGCCAGCTGGAAAGCCCCTTAGCCGCAGCCTGCTAGCAGACCCAGGAGGGGGGGGGGGCGTCACACGCTGCAGCTGTCCACAGACAAGCTGTTTGTCACAGGGCCAGTGCTGCCTGCCTCTCCGGGGCCTGTGCACGTAGTCTTCACCTCCGATTTCAGCGAGTACTTTGACTATATAATCTGTACAAAGTCTGTAACCTTTTCCTTTTTGTATTTGTTGTGTCCTTATCCTACAGTGATTAACTACGTTGTTAGTTTGATGTAAGTGAAAAAAGGTTTTTTTTTTTTTTTTTTTTTTTTTTTTTTTTAAACATGCGTGCGTGCATGCATACGCACACGCACGCCCACACACACCAGCTGGTTACCAGCTCCACATGTGGGACAGGAAAAGCGACCAAAAACGGTTCCTGTGGCCGTGAGCCAGACCGGTGGCCACTGCCAAAAATCACCACGGCCTCTGTGAAACACTGGTACCCGGCTCTCCCGTGTCAGGGAACAAAAGGATTTGTCACAGCGCAATTCACGTCAGAGCAAAAAAGCCCCACGCCACAACAAAGAGAACACCGGTCTGTGTAATTGCGCTAGACTACGCATAGCATGACGCTACAGGTGCAGCGCACTGGTGAGTGCCAGCCTTCCTGTTCGATGCAGCTCGGGTTTTTAATCTTGTGACTGGCCCAGCGAAACTGCAGTGGATCTGGGGCATGTGGTACGGTGGGCTGCGCCGTGCCCTGCAGAGCAAGGTGTGAGGTACAGTTCAGACCACAGAGCAGCTTCTGGCAGAAGCTCAGCGTTTGGGTAGTGTGTGGGAAACGTGTCGTATGTTACGGCGATTCCGTGTAGATAGCAGGTCGAGGTCGGAGCAGGAAATTGCACCCTATTGTTTAAAACATGGCTGAAGAGTTGACTGCAAGCTGGGTGACAGGGCCAGATAAGAGCCCCACAGCATCAGAGGCACAGAAACACACAGCCATTACTCAAGCCACACACACAGGCCCTCACTGCAGCTACACACACAGGCCCTCACTGCAGCTACACACACAGGCCCTCACTGCAGCTGCACACACAGGCCCTCACTGCAGCTACACAAACAGGCCCTCACTGCAGCTACACACACAGGCCCTCACTGCAGCTACACACACAGGCCCTCACTGCAGCTACACACACAGGCCCTCACTGCAGCTACACACACAGGCCCTCACTGCAGCTGCACACACAGGCCCTCACTGCAGCTACACACACAGGCCCTCACTGCAGCTGCACACACAGGCCCTCACTGCAGCTACACACACAGGCCCTCACTGCAGCTACACACACAGGCCCTTACTACTACAGCTACACACACAGGCCCTCACTGCAGCTACACACACAGGCCCTCACTGCAGCCACACACACAGGCCCTTACTACTACAGCCACACACACAGGCCCTCACTGTAGCTACAAACACAGGCCTTCACTGCAGCTACACACACAGGCCCTCACTACAGCCACACACACAGGCCCTTACTACTACAGCCACACACACAGGCCCTTACTGCAGCCACACACTCAGCACCATGGTCCCTAAAGACCAGCCTCTATTCCGCAATCAAACCCCCCAAACAGTTCTGATAAGAACCACAAACCAAAGAGCTGGCAGGGCTCCTGTTCAGGTTTCCATTCAATTTTATTTCACAGCACTGCTACTGCCAATCACCAAGCACAGCCAAGGTATCAATAAACTTTAATAATGTATGGTGGACCATCTAGACCTAATTGTCAATAAGGCAAATTGGTTAATTTCTATTCCTGGAGACATGCCTGCTTTTAGGCTGCAGAGTGGATTAACCATTTAGCTCATCATTGGCCTATTCAAAGATAAAGTGTGTGCTCATAGCTTGTCACGGTAAACCTGTAAAATTGCCATATGCTATTGCCACTGCATGCTGTATAGACGTCAAGTCAGACGGCCATCTGCCCTGCTCCCACTGCCAGTGTTTAAACTGCCACTGCTTGCTCGGGTGGGAGAGAAGTACCTCGGCCATTCTGGTCAAAGTGAACCCCAGGTACAGCAGCAGTTTATTTCTGGTAACATGCACCAGAAACAGAGAATCATAATCGTCAATAGCCCACGTGACTGTGTCCCTAGTTCTGGTTAGCCAGCCAAAAAAAGACCCCACCAACAAAAAAAACATAAAACCCAAATAAAAACACTTGGAACCAGGGCTCTACTGTTCTGAAAGGTTTTGACTCTGATAAATGGATCTGTTGTTGACACTTTCCATTATTGAAAATTTGTTGGGGCAAAGCCATAAATCTTCAGTCAACAAAAATAACTAAAAAACTTAAAACTGTAGACCTCACCCAGACCTCAACAACCACGTGTGTGTGTGACACACATGCACGCACACACGCTCACGCTCACACACACACACACACACACACACACACACACACACGCTCAATCTCTCAGTGGCATTTCTGAAACTTTGCCATTACTATTGTTAAATAGAACAGTCATGCATTGTTCTTGATGGAGGGGTTTGTGCAGAATACACTAAACACAGTTCAACTAACAGCAGAGTCTGAGGCACTGAGGAATTCTTTTCTGAAAATAAAATAAAATAAAACGGAACATGCTTTGCCATTTGTGGTCCGTGGGTTTCATTTCATTCTAATTCCACCTAAAATTCCAGCACTGGCAGTCAATCGCTGGGGGAAATGTCACAGACGGCAGCCTTCTCAGTCACGATCACAAGCAATCTGCCATTTATCCCAAGCTTTGAGTCACCAGACGCAGCTGACTGTCAGACAGTGCGGGGATGACCAGCCTCCTCCTCCTCCTCCTCCACCTCCTCCTCCTCAGGGAAGGGAGCGGGAGTTCTATGACGGGAACAGTGCTCCCACCAGCACCAGACCGTCTCTCACCCACCCCGTGTCAAAACAGAACCTCACCTGAAAGCAGTCGGTGTATTGTTTGTTCTCATATGCACATTTTGTTTATCCCATCTGTAAGGCCTTCTGCCTACTTACATATATAAACAACACTGCCAAAGATGCTGAATGCTGTTATTAGCATAAGTGCTGCAAGTGCCAAAGCAGGAGTTGGCCATAACTCAAGACTACCAAGTGGTGAGATCCAAAATGAGACAGATGACTCATTCCAAAGAAGGAATGCACCTTTCAGATTTACATACACTTACTCATCTGAGCCCATGTACGAATCTCTCAGAATTATGTAATAAATCTACAATATAAAAAAATCATCATGTGGATTTATATGTGAACAGCATCATGAGAATACAAAGAAGGGAGGCCATTGTATTAATACATTGTGTTTTTTTTTGTTACATTGTGGCGCATTACAACTTAAAACAAACAAAAAAAAAATCACAGGGCAAGCAGCATAATAATAAATACACTATTCTGTGAGTGGTGTGGACTATTACCCTAATATCTGTTTTTAACAAAGCTATAATAGCTATGTAGTTAACAAGAAACTAATACACTGGCGAAGTGTTGGTCGTTCATGAGAATGTAAGAAATCCATGCCTTTACCCCTTAAAGGGCAGCGTCATTACAGCTACTACAGTAATCCTCTTCTGACAAGCGGTCATTGAATTAGTGATGTGAAAGTAATCAAAAACATCGCCACATTGGCCCACTATTAACATTAGAAACAATATCGCTATACAGCACAATAAGTTAAATAAAATGGTTAAATTGGTTAAATAACTGTTACAATAATAAAGCCATCATAAAAAATTTAAAAGCTATATAAAAGTTATTATTAATGGCTGTTTCGAAGTGAACAGCAGCAGGGTATGCTTTTCTTGGCTAACTAGTTGCTTTGGTTAACGTTGCCGGCCGGATTTATGCCTTGTCTTGGATAATGTCAGCTAGCCCAACAGTACTAATTAGCTAGATGGCCTGAAACAGCATGCCTCTCATCATAATTCATAATTCAGTGCTAACGAACATGACTAGCTAAGCATCCATTTAGCTAAACGCCGTTATCGATTCATACACAAGTGATTCACAGCTACTCGAATAATTAAATACGGATAAATAATAAGGATAAATAATAAGTCAAGTAACACACACCTCAATTTAAGCTAGCGAACTACCCAACTATACTCTGCCTCCATATTTAGGCTAGCAAGCTGCCACAACATATTTTACACGCTAAAACGTGCTTAGTTGGCTTGCTGGATAACTATTGAAATTATATCCACATCTGCTCAAATGAAATTCCTTGCAAGCAAGCTTGCTATTCGTCTAAATAACACAGTTGTAAAGTTAATCGAATGTCTTTTACACGTTTACTAACTCACAGTACTTAACATTCCAACCAAAATCTTAACAGATAACAGTATGCTAGCTGCTGGCTAAATGATTTACTTAGCCAAGAACTTACCAGCTCTCTCCCTCGCTTTTAATTTTTATTTCGTCTTTATTTTGCCTTGTTTTCTTAATGTCCAAACTCCCTTTGCCCCTTGAATTACATGAAATAACTTCAAAAAGGATTTTTGAAAGTTAGAACTAACTTAGTACGCTGTCACTACTCACTACTGGGAGGGGGCGAGCCGAGTACTAAAACTTTTTCCTTCTTTCCTTTCCTTTTCTTCCTCTCTGATCCCCCACCCCCTACCATGGGCATCGGCCAAAAAAAAGCCACTTCCGCGAACAAATGGCGACGTCATTTGGCTTGGCGTCCCGCACCTGGCTTGTCAGCTCGTGGCCTTCATATCGCCGTCTATTGGCGTTGTGCAATAACTTAATTCCCCATACACCTTTGAAAAACTCGTTCAGTGGGTATGGGCTGAACATAAATATGTTTGTTTCATTTTCAACTTCATGTCAATACTATAGTGTAAAATAGCCAACGCTTTCTGCAGATGAAGGACGGTTAAAAGACAATGCAGTTTCGTTTAATTAAGCCTGAAGAAAGGGTCATACGTGTTAATTAAAGGAGTTAAGCTCATCGTCGCTATGTCGGCCACTCACGCTCATACTGGACAAAAGTCATCAACGCGGCTGAGCAGAACACGATCCATGCAAAGTATTTAAACATGAGCCCACTACATTACCTTATTATGACAAATAAGTTGCTATATTCTAAACACTATTTATAAATTTCACTGAGAAGTTACATTATATTTTTAACCTATATACATATTTTTTAATAAATCCAATTTTAAGAAGAATAAAGAGCCTGTCCCATTACTGCATCTTCCATCTCCAATTTGGGGGAGCCCAGATTTCCCTCCACGTTTCACACAGCAGTCCACCAGCTCAGCTCAGCGTCATTGCTCTGGATGAGATTCCATTCTGGAGGAGACTGACTGCAGGCACCCAACTGATTAAAGTTTGCTTTTGGTAATGAGACAAGGAAATTCTACTGACTCTAACGCCCCGTCCCTGACATATACTATGGCTAATTGTGTGCCTCTTGCAGGGATCCTGGCCACAGTTGCCACTGGCTTGGCCCAGACATGTAGGGACAAGCTTCCTAACAATATCGTATCCAAGTTTTCCTGTGTTCTGCAAGTGGAGAATTCCCAGTCCCAGTTATCACATAAACCTGTGCCGTAGCATCAATATTTTTGTCATGTGTGCGTCAGCAGTTTTGCTATCCATGGCACACTTAGCTTCCTTCCTCAGCTGGGACAGCAGTCACTCAACACCTTCACAAAGTACCTGGGGTCACCAGACTCAGATTAGCCCCATTAAGCCAGCTGAATTCACGCGCATGTAACACACCTGCCATCTAAATAACTGTTTGATATATGCTTATTGGGCATGACGGCTATATGCTGTTTTGTACATGTGTGCTACAAGATAAATCTCAGAGCACAAACCCCATAAAAAAAATATTTTCTTTAAAATAACTCTTTGTTGTGTCAAAGCTAATTGGCTAAAGGAGTGGTTAGATTCACAATTAAACAACATATGGTTCTGTTTCTCTTGGTATCTAATTTCATATGATCCTTGTACTTCTGTGCAGAGGCCCACATGCCTTTTACTCCCACAAATCTCTCAGTGATGCCCTCATAAAGAAGGGTGGAGGGAGGTGGGCCAGACACAGCAGGGAACACAAAATGGAGCCCCTGGCATAAAGCTGAAAAATAAGTGTGTAACACATTGAACAAGATATCCTCAGTGCGTTAGGCCAGAGTCACACTGGGAAGAATATAATTTGTTTATAGGACACTGTCCTGTCACTGACCGTACCACCTCCCATCCTGGAGAGTAACGGTGTCTCAGTGCTTTGTGGGACTTCAACATAGTGCTTTGGGGGACATTAACAATATTATACAAATGAGATCTTATACGCACAGCACCATCTCAGATGTTATTTGGTGAAACAGGTTCCATGTCACCGTTTAAATAAAACTTGAACTTCTAACCACATACCTATCAAGAGTGCCTGTGTGAGTTCAGGGTCTGTACATAAGTGCCCCCTTGTGGTATCTATTAGAGTGACATAAATCGGTACTTGCTACACCAACATCCTGCAATTAAGCTTTTTTTTAAAAAAAAAAAAAAAAAAGAAAAGAAAAGAAAAATTAATATTGGCTTAACGTTTAGACTTGAAGCAGGAGCTTGCCATAATTAGAGCTTTGATCTATTTATAAATAAAAGCTGTAATTGTGTTATATAGCAGCTAACATTATCGAGGAATATAACCATCTAAGTTCAGTGGTTACAGTGTCATGTTAACACAACATAAATTGCCTGCTTCTTAAAAACACTATTATTTTCACGTTATTGTTAAACATGGGGCAAACACATCACTAACAGAACGGGAAATTGTACCGCTCTGAAACGGAATCTAAGAAACACACTTATTATAATGGTTCGGTAAGATTTCAGTGCAACACAACTGCACACTTCCTAGACAGATCTTTAACTCCGCCTTCTCACAAATTCATTGGCTATGTAGGTAAACAACGACACTCCTTTAGCTATGATTGGTCATTTTGTTGTCGTCGGGCTTACAAGCGACAGCGAGGAGTGGCGATACCGGACAAGAACGCTTGCGATTAATAAGGTAAATTATTAGTTAGCTAGCGAGGTAGCTAGTAAGCACACCGCATTCATGCCCAGACCTCTATATTACAATAGGAATGATAGATCTAATGGCAATAAGAATGATAAAGCTAGTAAACATATGCATTTTATATCGCGAATCGGCGGTGATAGAAACCGATATTGACGAGATGACCCGTGTGAGTTGCCATGCTACGAATGCATTGATGGCTAACAAGCTGTTTAACTCGCTAGCTAGAGCTAGTTAGTGGCCCCAGCCTAGCTACTTGTAAAATTACGTGTCCCCATGTTTACTCATGCATGACATACATATGTACGCTGCATAGATAACCAGCTACGACTGAGTGATTTACTTTAAGATAAGAGGTGAGCCAACGGACACATTAATTTGTATTCAAATAATTTACTATAATATATTGTCAACTCGACAGTTAGCTAAATCAAAGTTAAAGGTTAGATCGGTTATTTATTGACTGACAAGTCGCCAGTTAAAAAGCTAAAGTTAGGTCGTTGACTTGAATATTGCTAGCTAACACGACAGTTAATAGGGAGGGCAAAACGAAGCTTTAGAATGTCGCCAGCAGTGTATGCGCGTGAGCTTGACAATACATTTCTCACAGAAAAGGTCGTTTGTTACCTTTTTTTAGTTCATTACAGTGGTGATAGAAGTTACTAGAATTAAGTGGTACTGTGCTGTTAGCCTTTATTGATCGCTGTACAAGGTTAATGTGAAGTATCTAGCACAATCTGACAGTACTAACCCATAAAAATATACTTTGAATGGTACTTGGTCAATCGAACGGTAAATGTGAAAAACATTCGATTATAGTCAGCGGCACCGAAATTTTCTGTCACACCCTCGATACACAGCAAAAGTCCCAGTAGAAGACTGAATTAAATCTTTAAAAGTTATATATTTTCTGAAAGCTTATCGATTCCGCTTGGCCGTAGTGAGTGAAACTAGGCAATCTGAGCATATAGTCGCTATGTAAATTACGTCAGAAGGATTCAGCCTTGTTGTTTGCTACCTAAACTTCACAGCACACTCAAATCCCTTAGCATGCTTGTAGCATGAAGTGTCTACTTTCAAAATCCATTTAAACCATTCACAAATGACTTGGGACTTTGAAGTTATAAGTCGGGATGTATCAAGTGTCCAGTGAAAATACTGACCTGGCTCTCAGTCAGAATTCTGAGAGAACCAACTGCCATAAATGACCGCGTAAAATCAACCAGTAAGAGTTATTATGATGTCACTCGTTCAGAACCCCATAAATGTAAACAGTCGAATGTTCAGTGAAATCTATCGGTTTTCGGTGCCGTCGGAGTCCCGATTTTATCATTGATGGAATTTTGGGAAAGTGCGAGCTAAAAGGCCACAAAACAGCCAATATATCACATTAATATTCCATATATGTACGATCGCTGTTCACAATACGTTAATTTAAGGCTAAACTGGTATTTTAATCACAATACTTATGCTAATTTCCGGAAATACATTTTTCGATTGTCCTCCCTACAGTTAAATAGCAATCGTTAGCTAGATCTGTTACTTAGCGCTAACTGGTTTCTAACAAACCGGTACGGGTTCAGTACTAGCTATATATGTGTCTATTGCACGACGCTAAAATCAGTTATCTGTACATTCCCTTTCGAAAATCCAGATTATATTTGAATTACTTTTCATTGCAAGTGTCCCGATTGGAAACGGTAACCGTTTAAGTATAACAGTACGAATGGATGTATAACTCGTGCAGCTATCTTATCTGTAAACTTGAACTTTTGCTCGGTCACTGTAACTATTTCATGATATGCTAACTAGCTTAGTCATTCGGTTATCGCTCTCTGTAGTTAAGTTGTGTCTCTAAGAATTAGGTATATCCCCATTTTCCATCTCTCCTCCTTTCAGCCGGCCTGAATGCTGCAGGCCTTGCCTAAACTGTGCAGAGCAGCGGCGCGTGTCAGGCGACTGGGAGCTCAGGTCACTGCCATGTCCCAAACCTATCAGTCCTGCAGTACCTCCTCCCGCAGAGATGGGGACGCTGTCACTGCTGCAATCATCATCATTGGCGATGAGATACTCAAGGTGAGGAGGAAACTTGTTTTATGCTAGGAAATTCAAGATATTGGCAAAATGAAATGTTTACCTCTTCAGGTCGACACAAAGAAAATTCCTGTATTTTCCCCCTTTCTTAAATTTCATCCTTCCCAGTGTTGTACTGACTCCCTGCGTCATATGTATGAGCTATTCTTAATATTTGTCAACCCATTGCATTTCCTGCTGTCTATGGTTGTGTGAGTCAGTTTTTTTTTCGTTTGTGTGTGTGTGTGTGTGATTTTGTAATTGTGCTTTTGCTACTGGTTTGCAAGGTCAAATAATCTGCTGCAAGTTGTCAAACGAGATCCGAGAATTAACTTAAATTTGATCAAACCAGACAGATGCAACATAATTATGTCAACATTCATTTACCACGAGGAGACATACCAGTGCCCTATGCAGACCTGATAAATTCTGACAAATGAAAATGGCTTTATGGCCTTTAAGTATGCACTGGTGTGAGCTCATAACAGCAGGATTCTATTTACAATACTCTCAGGAATTGAGAATATTTGCCATATTTCATGTGTGCATGCGCAGTGATTAACGTGATGTTAGTATAGTAATTAATTTTTGTATTTTTTATTTTTTTTTGGTATCCACACATAATCCAACGTATCTGTACTCAGTTCTCCAAGTGACAATGTTTGGTACAATGGCTAATGAAGATTGGCTGATTTTCTGAATGTCACTAGCAATGTCAATAGCAGTCGGACGGGTGCGAGGGGGGGGATCGGGCAGGGGGGTTGGGGGGTGGGTTTGCTTGTCAAACTCTCAAGCTTTGGCTCCGTAAGCACACGAAAAACAGTGCAACAGAGGTGCGCGGTTAGTCTAATAATTGCTTTGGTCTCAATGAAAGTAATGCACGAAGAAGGAGATTATTGATTTTTTTCAGTATTTCTCAGTTAAGGCGTGTGTGGAATATAGTCAAGGCGCACTACCTCAACTATAGAGCGCTGTGGGAAACACTTAAGTGAATGCAGATTATCTGTCTTGTGGCAGCTGTGTTCTTTCACCTGAAAACCTGAAATTAAAGCTGTTCTATTTAAGTCCAGAGGCTATTGTTACCAAGATTAGATTAAGTATAACGTTTAATGTGTTTGTTTTACGCGTTTTGCAAACAGTGGAAGAGCTACTGTGAACCAAACCACAGAAGGAAACATATGGCGTGAGTGCAAATGGGTTTCACAAATTTCAGATGTCTGGTGTGTCATACTGGTGATGTTCATCTGGATTTTCAGACAGCTGCTATTGCACCATTACAGAGCTGATTAGCTGCTTACAGTATAGCTAGGGTGTCAGTTCAGTTCAGCATAGGCCTCTGTGCGTTTACCGTTTCATGGGTTTTATACAGTTGGTGTGGGACCCAAATGGAAAAAAAACAGGACCATGAGAGAAAAAAAAAATGTAATGAAAAGGAAAAAAACAGGGGTTCAGCTCCTCATTCAGCGTACCTGTGTCATCGAACATGAACCCAGATCTGGTGTGCTTAGCTGTAATTTGCCCTGGATTTAGAGAGTCTGCTGGATGAATGCTAAGGGTTTTATCTCCGCTCCTTCCTTTCATTTCTCTGTAGTACCAGCCTGTCTGTTTTCCTTTCATGTTAACCCATCACGAGTCAGCCCCTATTACATCACCGCTGTAACCTTGACCTTGAGTGAAATCTTAAATCTTTGATGACTGCTCCTGATTATTACATCCTCCCCCCTCCGCCCTTTCCCCTGCTGCCCCCTCCCTCCTCTCTCTCTATCCCCTCTTCTCCCTCTCTCTGTCCCTCCCTCTCCCCCCCTCTCCCCCCCCCCCCCCCCTCAGGGACACACCCAGGACACAAACAGTGCCTTCCTGTGCCGCGCCCTGCGTAAGCTGGGCGTCTGTGTGCAGCGCATCACGGTGGTGCCCGACCAGCAGGACGTCATCGCCAACGAGGTAGCCGCCCTCTCCCCTCTCTACACCCACCTGATCACCTCGGGGGGCATCGGCCCCACCCACGACGACGTCACCTTCGAGAGCGTGGCGCTGGCCTTCGGGGAGCGGCTGCACGCGCACCCGGAGCTCACCCGGCTGGTGGAGCAGTTCTTCGGGGTGGCGGACCCGGACAGCGCCGCCATGAAGCTGGCCATGGTGCCCGAGTCGTCCCGGCTGAACTACGGGACGGACCCGCAGACCGGGCAGCAGCTGCGCTACCCGCTGGTCAGCGTGCGCAACGTCTACATCTTCCCCGGGATCCCCTCCCTCCTGGAGCGGGCCTTCAATGGGCTCAAGCACCTGTTCGCCGGCTCGGGCACCACCTTCCACACGCAGGAGGTGTTCGTGGACGCCGACGAGGCGGAGATCGCGCCCGTCCTCACCCGGCTCCAGGCGGTGTGGGGGAAGAAGGTGGCGCTGGGCTCGTACCCGGACTGGCTGAGTAACTACCACCGGGTGCGGCTGGTCCTGGACTCGGACAGCGCCGAGGAGGTGGAGCGGGCCCGGGGCCAGCTGGTGGCGGAGCTGCCGAAGGGGAGCCTGGTTCCCCTGGTGACCGACCCGATCTCCCTCGCCACCGCGGAGGTGTACGCACTGGGGATCAGCGGTGAGAGATGGGACAGGGTACTGGGGATCAGCGGTGAGAGATGGGACAGGGTACTGGGGATCAGCGGTGAGAGATGGGACAGGGCACTGGGGATCAGCGGTGAGAGATGGGACAGGGCACTGTGGATCAGCGGTGAGAGATGGGACAGGGCACTGGGGATCAGCGGTGAGAGATGGGACAGGGCACTGGGGATCAGCGGTGAGAGACGGGACAGGGCACTGGGGATCAGCGGTGAGAGATGGGACAGGGCACTGGGGATCAGTGGTGAGAGACGGGACAGGGCACTGGGGATCAGCGGTGAGAGACGGGACAGGGCACTGGGGATCAGCGGTGAGAGATGGGACAGGGCACTGGGGATCAGTGGTGAGGGATGGGACAGGGCATTGGGGATCAGCGGTGAGAGATGGGACAGGGCACTGGGGATCAGCGGTGAGAGACGGGACAGGGCACTGGGGATCAGCGGTGAGGGATGGGACAGGGTACTGGGGATCAGTGGTGAGAGATGGGACAGGGCACTGGGGATCAGCGGTGAGAGACGGGACAGGGCACTGGGGATCAGCGGTGAGAGACGGGACAGGGCACTGGGGATCAGCGGTGAGAGACGGGACAGGGCACTGGGGATCAGCGGTGAGAGACGGGACAGGGCACTGGAGATCAGCGGTGAGAGACGGGACAGGGCACTGGGGATCAGCGGTGAGAGATGGGACAGGGCACTGGGGATCAGTGGTGAGGGATGGGACAGGGCATTGGGGATCAGCGGTGAGAGATGGGACAGGGCACTGGGGATCAGCGGTGAGAGACGGGACAGGGCACTGGGGATCAGCGGTGAGGGATGGGACAGGGTACTGGGGATCAGTGGTGAGAGATGGGACAGGGCACTGGGGATCAGCGGTGAGAGACGGGACAGGGCACTGGGGATCAGCGGTGAGAGACGGGACAGGGCACTGGGGATCAGCGGTGAGAGACGGGACAGGGCACTGGGGATCAGCGGTGAGAGACGGGACAGGGCACTGGGGATCAGCGGTGAGAGACGGGACAGGGCACTGGGGATCAGCGGTGAGAGATGGGACAGGGCACTGGGGATCAGCGGTGAGGGATGGGACAGGGCACTGGGGATCAGCGGTGAGAGATGGGACAGGGTCCTGGGGATCAGCGGTGAGAGACAGGACAGGGCACTGGGGAACAGCGGTGAGAGATGGGTCAGGGTACTGGGGAACAGCAGTGAGAGATGGGACAGGGGACTGGTGAAGAGGAGAGATGGAGAGAAATGAAGGAGTGGAGGTGTTTTGAAAGGAGGTAGGGACACGCTCTACAGGAGAGGTCCAGTCAATGTGGATGCAGATGTGTGAGAAATGCAAGCTGATGGGGACAGAAAAGTGCAACAGATTTGTGGGCAGAATATCCTCATTAGGACTCCATCTCCCACAGGCACCCCGCTAGGAGAGAGAGTTGCGTCGGCGCTGAAGACCATTGAGATGGCCTTGGATCAGTACTCAGCAGGAGAGATCTGCGTGGGCTTCAATGGGGGCAAGGACTGCACAGCCCTGCTGCACCTGTACTATGCTGCTATGAAGAGGTGAGACCTCAGCCAGGAGGAAGATAACATTACCTGCTTATCTGTGCTGGGAGGAAGGTCTTCATAGTTTATTCAGGGTTATAATAATGAGTAGAAAACTCTACACCTGTGTCCAAATCTCTCTCTGTCTCTCTCTCTCTCCCTCTCTCCCTCTCCTGTTTTGGTCAGATGACTGTGTTGGAGTCCTTTTTGTTTCTTTTTTTTGTTGGTTTTAAATGATGTATTTTATATTTTTCTCCTTTTTTGTTTTGTGTGTGCTTAAAATTTTATATTCATGGGTGTTCTTTTTTCAGCTGTTTTACATTCATTGTTTTTTTTGGGGCTGTGTGAGTTTTCTTTGAGGTCTCAGATCATAGCAGCGGAAATAAAGGAACCTTAAAAGTAAAAAAGTTCTCTGATCTCGCGACGAGCTGATCAGAGATTTGCAAAAAGGCGTCTGACATTATTCATGGGCTCTGATCACCGCTGAATGAAAGCCTGGCTTTTTTTGATGAGTGAAGATTCAGTGGCAGTTCCAAATTTGGGGGAGGGATCTATTCAGTTAGATGTGAATAGATTGCCCCCCTCCGATCTGGAACTGCCGCTTTTGGCTTGAGTTACGGTGGCGTTAGCCACACCTTAAGCAAGGCTCACTGCAGCAGATGCACGAGCACTCCTTCAGTGCACTCCTTTGGGCCAGAGCACACAGTACTGCAGGAGAGGGCTAGCACCGGATGAGAGGTGTATCTCTCTCTGATGGCAATTATTAGCTTGTCAGTCTCATGTATTTATTTATTTAAAAAATAAATAAATTTGGCGCCCTCTGTGGGGCTGAGAATGTCCACCTCCCACCCTGATGTGGATTGGCCAGCTGTCCGGCCCCTCAGCCGCGAACCCCGCTGCCGATTCGGGGGAGCGCAGACAGCCGCGGTCCTCCGCCGAAACGCGCGGTGTCGCCCGTCTGCTTCTTCTCACGCCGCGGAGCACAGCTAAGCCCGCGCGGAGCGGAGCCGGACGTTTCACACGCGGCTTTTAACACGCGCTTCTCACGGGCTCCCCGATCCACCAGCGGGGGGCGCCAGGTAGCGACGCAGCGCAGACCCCCGGACCGGCCGAACCCTCCCGCTCCCTGGCCGGCGCGGTCGCCAGTCGCGCAGCCCCAGGTATTCTAATCGGAGGTACGAAGGCAGCCGGTAACCTGGCTGATTTAGAGCCGCGCCGCCCTGTCCTGCCACCGCCGGCTCCCAGGCACGGTTAGCCAATGACAGAGCGGGGCCCCCACCCTGCCTGCGCTTCAGGGCCCGCGGCGCTTCTAGCGGCCGAGGCGCTGAGGAGAATGGTAAGAGCCCCACTTGTTAAAACTGCGCTCTCTCTCTCTCCCTCTCAGGAGGTACCCGGAGGGGAAGGACCGAGTCAAGGCACTTTACATTCGAATCGTCTCCCCCTTCCCCGAGATGGAGAGGTTCCTGCAGGACACCATAAAGAGGCAAGTCGTTTGTCTGTCTCCTGCCCTTGCCGCACGTCGCCCCCGTCGCTGTCTCTCTGTAGCTGTAGTGTCATACATGCGCTGACACGGTAGTGCTTATCCTGTCCATAACAGCGCGCGAATTGGCATCTGCTGGCCAATAAATACAGTGATTTCACGTATAAACCACTTCTTGCAGTCTGGAAATGTAACGCATATAAAAATGTGATGATAAAAACGTGCAAAGCAACTTAATGCACAGAGAAACCCCTGATTTTGGGGGAGAGAGTGAACAGAATCATTCAGTTGTTCTGATAAAAGCTGGATTTGAATAGCTTCACGGTCCACAAGCATGCATGCACCAGGGCTCACACGTTGTATGGATATGGACATGTAAATGTTGCGGGGGAAAAATTAGTATTTTTTAAAACTGTTTTAAATTCCATTATCGCTGATTTCTTTCTGGCAGCCTGCTGGTGAAGTGGAACGTGGGTATTTATATGCGCTGTGAGGTTGACATTAACGCGGCTGAAAAAGGGAGCGCGATTGAAGGGCGGTGGCTGAAAAGCTGTCGAGTGAAGAGTAAGTCTTCTGTGCTCTTAGCCGTCCTTTAGCTTGAGTGTGCCCTGATGTTTACTGTCTTGCCAGGGCCAATTTTTTTTTTCCCCGGGAGTTCACATCAATTTCTTTTTCATTTTCAAAAGTGCTGTCTTTTTTTATTTTTTATTTTTATTTTTTAATGTGTGTGTGCCATTGGAAGCCCCGCCTCGCCGCCTAATGATTGGTGAGCAAGGGCACCGTCCCCGCCATCACTCACCCTGTCAGAGCCTCCCTGGAGCCGCGCCATTGGCTGCCCGCGAGCCGTCGCGCCGGCTGTCCGTTCAATTAGGGGGGGGCGAGTGGGCGGGGCGAACGCGTGAAGGTCGGACGCGCGCGGCCCGTGCCGCACGTAGCCCCTCGCCGGGGGGGGACGTGCGTCGCATGTAATCGCTTCGGCCCGGACTGCCGCGTAACAGACGCACCGGTCCGTTCTTTAAAAAACGTATGTTCGGCTGTGCATGGAACCGGTCGCACAGACCGCAAGCCCTCAGGCGGCGTCCAATCGCATCGCAGAGGCTTTGTCGCATAACAGTCACCTGGAGATAGTTAGTTACCTCCCCCGTTCTTGGCTTTCCTCTCATTGGCTCTCTCGACGGTTTCTGCAAGGTGTGACAAAACTAAAGCACGTAGCAGCAGTTTTTTTTTTTTTTTTTTAAGGAAATTGAAATGTCCTAAACTTAAGCCTCAGCCTGATCCAGCCGGCCATTTTTAAAAATCTTTGACACGGCATTACCTGCATGCTTGTAAGTCAGCTTGTAATTTAGGACATTTTGTATGCATGCAGTCATGTTACGTCTTATAGGCGACTGGATGTCACTCACGTTCTCTGTCACTGAAATCGCGTTGGAGTTCTGATGCATCGCGTCGTGTACCTGTGCCACAGCGTGCCGCCGCGTCGCACCCGATCTGTGTGCGCGCTCTTTCCTTGCGTGTAAATTGCTTTCCTGTAACAAGGACTTAAGGGATTACCGGTGCTCTAATCAGAGACTGTGCAACCGCAGGTGTAAGGATTACTCCTGTCTGTTTCCCTCCATATTCTGGAGTCTGCCTGTGTTCCAGATGTGATTAACAGCTGGGGGGGGGTCGGGGGGGGGGGGGGGGGGGGGGGCAGGGAAGAGTAATCATCCCCTCGCTGTGCTCTGATGTAACTCACGGCCCGCTCTTATTATTTAGAGCCCTTTCTGAGCGAAGGGCAGGATTCGGCAGCCGCATCTCCCCTGCACTCCCCGGGGAGGGCGGTATTTGGCACGGCTGTCTGGCTCCTTCATAAATAGGCGTGATTTAGAGCGGTGCACTGCGGAGGGCAGCATTTAGCGGCTAGCCTCACTTTTTTACCCCCCAAACCCCCCCCCCCCCCCCCCCCCCCCGGTGTGGACGTGGGTGAGCGCCGTGCGCTGCTTTTGGAGGTAGTGATTAGTGTACGCTGCAACCCGACTCAAGCGGTTGGAGGTTCGATCTCCCAAAAAACTTGGAGGCCTACCAGGGACTTAGAAAGTGGTCCCCGTTGGCTTTCTGCTCGGTGTTCAGCATTAAAGCGGATGGATTGGGGGTAATGAGCCTGCGATGCTGTTGTCTGGCTCTGTTGTCCGGGGGCTTGCTTGTTTGCTCGCACACAAAGATGTTTCGCCGCGCGGAATTCGGGCGACGCCGCCGGGCCCCGGACGCGGCTCACCCCCCCCTCTGCCCCGCAGGTACGACCTGGAGCTCTTCTCCGTGGAGGGCAGCATTCGGCAGGCCCTGAGCGAGGTCCAGGAGAGGAGGCCGGAGCTGAGGGCGGTCCTCATGGGCACCCGCCGCAGCGACCCGTACTCCCACACCCTCACCCCCCTGTGCCCCACCGACCCGGGCTGGCCCCAGTACATGAGGGTGAACCCGCTGCTGGTGAGGACGCGCCCTGTGTCCCGCCCCCTCTCACAGGGCCGCCCCGCCCCTGTCCAAGATTAGGGGTACTTAGCACTTGTTCACACCACTTCACGCTTGGCGTAGGGTTTTTTTAAGTAGTTGTTATCGCATCCAGTTTCATTCTTTCTTCTCGCTGTTTGGAGTGTGTAATTGTAGTTTTTGGGCCTGTTTATTGCCGTGCGATCCTCTGTTGATTTGGGATGACGCAGGTTGGCACGTTCCCTTCTCCGACACACGCGCTGCCAGCCTGTGCCTCTTCATAGTCCTCAGCCCGCCAGCTGAGCTGTGCAGTGTCTGTGTCAGAGAGTACGCTTCAGATACAGACACTGCACACAGCCTGGCAAGACAGGGGACTGGGGAACCAGCGCGGGTTGCTGGTGCCCAGTGACACGGGGGCGAACCTGCTGATCGAAACCCTCCCTCCCTCCCTCCCTCCCTCCCTCCCTGGGCGATGCCCTGCGGGGCTGGCGGCCACAGTCAGCGACGGAACATTCCGGATTCGACACCAGAATGTCTGCTGCATCCGCACACTGGTGGAATGCCTTAGCAGGCTGAGCCAGCCGCACGACACCGGAAAGGGCTTTAAAACGTTCCCCTGGTCGCGCACGCACGGAAACGGCAACGTTCGATTTATTTACCCGGCAACCGGCCAGGTGTCATTTCCAGCTTAGTGCGACTAATTTAAGATGAAAAGAAAATGAATAAAATTAATTAATGGAACATCTCAAACCTGAAATCAAATGATGGTGCTCCTCCACAGGAGCAAAGTGATTACATTCCCATCATAATTTAAAGTACTGATGCATAATCAGCAACATTAATTTTCACTGTTATCCATCCGAAGAGCCTCTGAGTGGGTAATAGAGCCAATCAGGAACGCAGACATCATTTTTGGCTGGAGGGTCGCCTGCAGCTTTTCTTGTTTGGGCCTTTATGTTGCTGCTATTTCACACGTGAAACATATTAATGGTGTCCTCCCCGCTTTCTCTTCCAGGACTGGACGTACCACGACATCTGGTCGTTCCTGAGGACCCTGTATGTGCCATACTGCATCCTGTACGACAAAGGGTGAGAACGACGCCCCTCTTACCATTGCATTCTGGGAATTCGGCAAACGCTTTAAGCCAAAGCGACTTACGGAAGGGGGCCTTTAAGATGGTGGACGAGCAGCAAAAGCACTGCAAAAACCAAAAAAGAAGTCATTCCTAACAAATATTTTGGTCTCATAGTTAGACTTAACTTAAGACAAGCTTGTATTTTCTACTTGATATTTTTCTACTTGAGGGAAAAGAATCTCATTACAAGACCGAAAAACTTCTTCAGACAGCCTTTTTTATGCAGCGAGACAGCTTTGTATGCGGTGTGAAAGGGCGTTTCTCACTCTTTCTCTCTCTCAGTTGCTCCGCTCTTCTCCGTAGCTCTCCCTCGCTCCGTTTCTCCTCCCGTTCTGCGGGTTCCTCGTTTGGTTTCCCCGCCCGTCTCCCCCACCTGTCGGTCAGTGCCGGGCTCTGAGGGTTTGACCGCCTGTCTCCTTGCAGCTACACCTCTCTGGGCAGCATGGACAACACCACCCGGAACTCCGCCCTGCTGGTGGTGGACGGCAGGGGCGTGACCCGCTACAGGCCGGCCTATCACCTGGAGAACGAGGAGGAGGAGCGTAACTCCAGGGAGTGATGAGGACTGCAGGAGGCCCCACTTCAGAACCTACCCCACCCCACCCAAACCCACCCCCCCCCCCCCCACTGTGCATATGAACCTGCTGTGGGCAGAGGGCAGCAGGGCACTGAAGGATCATGTCAAAGAGGGATCAGAGAGATAACTGAGATCAAACAGACAGGTCATAAAAAGAGCGGGGGAAACTGGAAACACTGAAATCCGGAGGAGGTCTGGAGAGTACTGTTGAGAGAGAGTGCTCACTCGCTCAGAATCGGGTACATGTGGATCACGTTTTTATTTATTCCGAAAAAAAAATATTTTAACTGGAGGCCAGTTCTTTTTTTGTTGTTGTTGTTGTTGGTTTGTTTGCAAACGATGCTTTTGCAAACAAGGGCTAGGGGGTGGAATGGTAGCGAGCCTGCCGTTGCAAAATGGCTGAAGTCATTCCAGGTTTTGTTCCCAGAAGGGCTGTTTGCACGTAACTCCTTTCAGAGCCGGGTGTGACTCACTCGCACACATTTTTAATGAGGCTGCAGACATGGGACTTCGATAAGATGGCCTACATTTATTATATTTCACGGCCTCAGAGCCATTTGTGTCTAATCTGCTCCCGATAAAACCTGAAGTGGATCAAACCTGCGTTTCAGCAGTCATATTGCATCTCCAGTCAATCACTGTGTGACTCAAGCAATGACCATAATGTATGAAATAAAATCTTTGATACAAAGTAGACCGTAAACTGAATATCAGTATCAGCGAGTCCGTGTGGTGTCTGTTTATCTGCATGACAACCTTAAACCGAACATGACGGATAGGCTATTTCATTTATGCCACTGCATTATACGTGCTTGTTATAAATTGTGAAGCATGTCACTACCTTAAAGGTGTATTTCTCCAAATACAATACGCCATCGTAGCATTTGATAACATGAAAATGTAAATACGTATGAAACAATAATGAGCGACGATTGAAATTACTCCGTTAAAGTGCGGATAAGTTCGCCCGGAAGTGTAAGAAGATGCTTTATTAGTCTAAATAACCATCACCAGGAGCGCATTTATTCAAATGAACTACACAATATATACAATAAAAGGCCATATTCGATCTTTACAATGAAGTGTAACACAAAGTATCTGCACGTCATTAAATAAAAGAACGTAATTCTTTTGAGTGCAGCCTTTCCATTTGATATAATGACAGACTGAATAAGGGTAGGTTACTTATTTGAAGGACAAACACTTTTCTGCATCTATTATATGGATATATAATGTACCATAGCTTACATATTTTCGAATGACAGACGGTTTTGAATCCTAATTATACATTAACCGAACAATTGAAAAAACTGCACGCATGCCACGTAGGTATTGAAAAAACATGAACAGGCTATTTTACGACATATTGTGTATTATCAAAAATATCCGTGTCCGTTTATGTGCAGTTAAACCCAACTCGTTTAAGAAAAGTTTATAAAGTCAGAAACTTTACCATGCTAACGTATTAGCAGGGGAAATATCGTTTCCATATAATTTCCTTTAGTCAGTTTGTAGGCTACGTTTGTCAGACGATGTTGTATAGTATGTGGGTGTTCGAATGACTGACTTCAACCATAAGCGTTCCTCATGCAGTTACGATTCTTAACCTCACGGGTGCGGTGTATTCCCGTTTTATATTCTGCGTCATCATTACAATAAATTACTTTTTCTGTATTCAGGCTAGATTGAATCCTAGTGTATTGATCGCTTCTCTCCGCCTGGAAATTAGTCAACGCTCTGGCAACAAGGATCGATGCAGGGCAATCTAATAAAGCGACTCGCTTACGACGACGCCCCAGGACGCGCAGACGGTTACACCTCCAATTACCACCCCTCCCCTCCCACCATTTCGCTCCAGCCTCGCTTGCGTTCAATTGGGTGATTGTTCGTAGACATAAATAAGAACAATCAAGGATAAAAGTGTGAACAAGTTATAACAACAGAAGAAATAAACACTATATTATTGTTATTATTATTATTATTATTATTATTATTATTAACAACAACAACAATAATAATGATCACAAACAACATTGACATTTGGCTTGCTATGATTGTATAATGAATAAATGTTAATTTAGTCTTATTGTATTTACATTTTTTGTATTCCTTTCAATGACAAAATATGGCATAAGTGCATCAGCTGAAAGGTATGCCAACACAAATACATCTCCATGCACTCAGTCTCTAATTCAGAGTCCATTTTATTTTGAATAATTTATTTACAAATTTACTTTTATATGATGTACACAATGCACAAGCTATCATTTGTCATATACAAGGCTAGAATAATATGTATGTCTAGTTCTGGCTGCTGATGTTGAATATTTAAAAATCTGTGATGTCGTCCACTTCATTTGTTGCTGATAAGTGTATGCTTTTGATAAGATCATAATGTCAAGCTGGACTTGTACGACTAATAAAATTAAAATATAGTTTAATCATCATAAAATTAACAACAGTCGACATACATGCCTATACAATTACAAAAATATGGTCATTTTTTAAACTAAATGATTCAACACTTGACTATCCCATGAAATGCGTTTGAGAGAGAATGTAAAAATAAATACTCATGGGCTGCACACTCCAGCTCATGCCTACTCATCTTCATGGGCATCAATGAGGAACCTCCTGTGTGAGTACAGCTATCTGTCTGTATTTCTGTGAGCTTGCCTGACTGCATGCATGAGCATTATGTGTGCGCGTGCGTGTGTGTGCGCACGTGTGTGCATGTGAGTGTGTGTGCGTGTGTATGTGAATTTGTGTGTGCACAGTTACGTGCGTGTGGGTTTGTGCAGTCTACAGCAGGAGCAGTGAGGTGTCGCAGGTGTCTTGTTTGCTCAGAAATCAGGGTCAGTCTTTACAGGGGGGAAGGCTTTGCTGTACAAATTAACTCTCAGTCCCTCGCACTCGCTCCCTCTTTCACTGCCGTTCTCTCGCTGCGTCTCAGGAAAGGACCTACTGTAACCGTTTCTGTGAATCTAACAGCAATGTACTGCTCACAGAGAGAGAGAGAGAGAGAGAGAGAGGGGGAGGGCGCTGCATGTGGAGTAACAGAAGAAAAGAGAGAGAGAGAGCTGCATGTGGAGTAACAGAAGAAAAGATAAAGAGAGAGAGAGAGAGGAAGCTGCATGTGGAGTAGCAGAAGAAAGAGGAAGAGAGGGAGCTGCATGTAGAGTAACAGAAGAAAAGAGAAAGAGAGAGAGAGAGAGAGAGAGCGAGAGGAAGCTGCATGTGAAGGGTGAGAAGGAGTCTGCATGGCAAAAAAGGGGAGATGAAGGGCGGAAAGAAGAAAGGGCCAAGGGGGTTGGGGGGGGGGGGGGAGACCAGTGAATGGGCGAGGATGAAAGAGAGGAACAACACATCCCCGAAATCTGTGGGATAAACTGCGGCTTTACTGCCACCACCTGACAAAACGCGTGTCAGCCGGGAAGAGCGGCGCGGTCCTCGGGGGAGACGTTACAGTCGGCCCCCGAAACCCCCCAAGGTCGCCCCGCAGGTTCGGCTGGGCGCGGCGGTGTCAGCTTCCTGTCTCGCTGCCACCTGGAGTCCTGCTCTTCTCCCCAGCCCCGAGAGCCTCGGCTCCCGCACTGCCAGTGTCACCGCGGCCTCCCTGGGGGGGGGGGGGGGGGAAGGGTGACACTGGCGAATAACAGCGGCGGCACAGAATCAGAACGCCGAGGTACAGATCGAAATACAAGAAGCCGCTGATGAGACCGAGGACGCCACGCCCGCCTCGGCTGTGCGGCGCGCGCGCCTCCGCTCAGACGCTTCTGGAGCGCGCCGACGCCGAATTCTGCTGGGGCGTTCAGCGTGATCAACATTCCCCTTATGACGCTCCTTCGGTTTAGCAAAACAAGGCTGCAGATTCTGTTGATTACTCAATTAGATATCATTAGCATGAGCATCACTCTAACAATCATAATATCCAGATCTCCACAGTCTCTTATCCAAAGAGTGGGTATTCGCCAGTGGGTATGGCTTTTTACCTTTAATGCTGCAGTAGTTTGGGTTATCTTATATGGTATGTTCTCTATGAACTTTTAAAATAGGCCGAACGTTACATCAGCAGGATTTGAGGTGCAAAGTTTATTTATTTTCTTCATTCTTATGCAATATGCAAAGCAATAAAATTTAAATATAAAGAAATAATTATTTGTTGACACATATAAAGTGGGCACTTATATACTACATAAATGCTACATGTGCCGTTCAGACAGTTTCTAAAATAAACGGTATATTTGTAAGCAGCTCACATAAACTGAGTTATGAAGAACAGACGGAAATTTCAATACAGTACAATTTGATTCTACATTTATCCATTAAAATCTATGTTGTTGCCATTTGGCTACTCCACTATGGTGCCTGTTGTGCTGTGGCTAAACTTTAGGGTAAATATTCTGTTCCTAGTTGCTGGTATTGAAAGTCCTCAATCTGGCCCCAGTCTCTTGCGCCTGGACCACATACTCCCGGAATACAGTATGAGCCATCACGTTGCTGTTTTGTTCAGATGTCAGATTAATCTGTCGGCACACAAGGAGCTTACATTGCTTGGGAGAAATTAGCAGCCTTCTCACCACCTGCCCCATCCACAAAGATCAGAGACGCGGTGACTAAGGGAGTCTCTCTGTTCTGTCCTCCAGTTGAATACCCCGGGAGGCTGCTGGATGATTCATCCTGCTAATACACTGGATTTACACCGAACCCCTGCGGTCCTGTAGCAAAATGGCCGACAGCCCTGAAGGGGGGTGTGTAATTGCCCGTAGAGTCGCGCGGCGAGGGAGGTTTTACATCGGCGGTGTTTGTCCTCGATTCATCGTGCAAGAGGGACTCCTCCAGTCAATGGGGCACCTGCAGCAGGCCCGCTTGGTGACCGCGGGCGAGCGACGCGTGCTCCTTCGACAAAATGTCAGCGCTGATCGGCCGGCGGACGGAGTGAAAGGAGGAGGCGGAGCCGGGCGGAACGCGCTGCGTCGGCGCTGTAAAGGTCAGGTGCCTGTCTGCGTGCGCTTGGTGTCCACAGTTGACGGAGGGCATTTTTTGCAGAAATGATAATGAACACAACAGGACGTTCCAGAGACAGGCGACAAAAGAAAATTATGGATGAAACATTTTCCCTTTCCCCTGATGCCTGCGTTTGTGTATGGGACCTCTGTACTGTAACCACGGCCTCCCGTCAGCCTCCGCATTGTTATCCTGTCTGAGTCATCCGCTGTGTTGATTCCGTTTTCCTCGTTGGTAACGGGTGCAGTCTCCATCCTCACGGGGGTTCTCTGTCCATTCAGTCTGCTCATAGACGGATCAAGGGCCCCTGGGCGTGAACGCCTCTAGGGCCCCTCCCTTACAGAAAAACAGTAGTATGCATTCCACAGTGGGGTTTGTTGGGCCTTTTGAGGGCCCCTCTGGCCTTTGGGCCCCTGTGTCTGGGCCCGAAAGGCCTGGTCATTAATCCATGCTTGACTCCGCTTTTTCCTCTCGTCCCTCACACCTGTTCCTTCTCTTCGTTCACCTCTCATTAAGAGCAATGCTACGCTCTACTACAAGGATATAAAAAGAAAAATATCACACCTCTCACATGAATCATTGTGTGCTCTATTCTCACATTTATATATATAAAAAAAACACAACTACGTAAAACTCCATAGTACACTCTGTCTCAAACAACCCATACAAACATTATTTTCTCCTCTTCCTTCTGCGTTGTTTGCTCTCCTCCCACCTCATCATCTCTCTCTGCTAACAGCTTGGAGGCATCCTCCTAAACAGTGGATCTGAGTAGATTCCTCACCACCACCACTGGCTCTCCTCCCACCTCCTTTCAGACTCTTCTGTCCTTATTCTCGCCTGTTCCAGACTCTTGACCTCTCTAATCTCTTCCTCAGCACACCCAGCCTACTACTGTTCCTGTCTGCAAGACTATACTCCCTCTGCAGTCTCCTCCTCCAAACAGTACCTCCAGATGTCTTCTTTTCCGTCTGTGCCCCTCTCAGTTTATACCTCATTACTAGGTACCTGTACGCAGGTCTGTCGCACCACTCCTGAAGAAGAACACCATGGAATGGATGCAGTACAACTTTCAATACCTCACGTTTCAGCCCCCCCCCCCCCCCCCAATTATAGGTCACGTCATGCGTTTCGGCTCATCTCACTGACATGTCTTCGGTGACCTTCAGCTCTCCCAGGTCAGACATGGCCGCCTTCTCCATCCTCCCCTTCAGATTCTCAGTGCCTCCCTTTAGTGCAGCGTCTTGTCCCTTCTCCGCCACAGCCACAGACCTAGGAGTGACCCCTGACAGCTCTGAGAAATTTGACACTTCTACAGATCAACACGAGGCAATCCAACACTGGCAGATGTTCTTCCTGGCCCGCATCAATCCATATATTTGATAGCCTATTCCGTGTTACACAACAGCTGACCAAGGCCCTGGTGCCTTCCGACCTCACTGTCTCCCTCCCAGCCTTCTGGGCCACACAATCAGACCTCTCGAGCGCCTTCACAAATTCTATTGCCCGCAGTGTATTCTCCCTCCTCCATTTTCCCCTACCGTTCCTCCCACCTTCACACAAGATCGCACCTTGATTTTGACCTGCCGCCTCCCACAGAGGGGGAGCCTGGGTTCTGGGTTCTGACTTCTCAGTCCCGTCTCCTTTAGGACCCACAGCACAGCCCCTCTGAGCTGAAGCCACTGGCTGGTTGGTCCAATTCCCCCAGCCCTCACCCTGAGACCCCTATGAAAAAAAACAACTTGTTCTTCCTCTGCTGAGACAAACTGCATGTAGCCGGAATGGCGACTTCCACTATCCCTTCTTAAGAGACACTTATTTAAGTGAGTATTTCAGCAACCTCCACCTCCCAAAAAAAAAAAAAAAGTCCATTCCCGACATCGTATTACACAGCTTCTTGCAATCCAGCGAGAGTCATTTGGCTGTTGGTTTGATATTGATATCTTTAAACGCTATTGATGTATGTAGGAAACGCGAGGCTGTTACTGCAGGATTTGTGTTGCTCTCAATTTACAACTGGCCTTTTTTATTATTTTGTTTTTACCTCTGTACCACTTTGTTACAGCGTTTACTTCTAATATAGCCTTGAATGTTCAGCACTCGCCTTAAGCTTGGTAAACTGATATTGCTTTGTTACCTGCCAAGCCTCCACCAATTTTATTTTATGGCTGTGCCCTTGATGCCTCATAACTAGACATAACCATGTGATGGGTCTTTGGGGTATCTGCCTCATAAAAGATAATGCAGCAAATAATAAACTGCATGACACACTCAAATATTTAACCAACCCGCTCATCTGAAACTACCAAGGATTTCTTTCTTTATTGGCAGGTGTAGACTTTATACACCGTTACACACTCTTTCGATACAAGCTTGGGTGAATGTGTCCTTAACTGTTTAAAAATATTATTTGATCCTTGACAAGCTGGCTGTGCAAAGATTTGTGATTCCCCTGATTAATCACAGCAACCAATCCCATGACTTCACGACTTTCTCAAGGTGAAATCACAAGGTCATTGTGAAGAGTTTCATGATTACAGGTATCATTAGATTACATCATTATTGTCAATGAAAGAATTCTGCTAAGTTTTGTGCTACCAACATATAGTCTACAGATTTAGTTTAGCACTGGATTCAGTGAGGAAATGAAGGCACAAGCCTTTTGTGCGAAATCACCACTTCCCTAGGCCTAGTCTGTCTCTGTCAGCCCCAGTGACATGACCTATAGATCAGTTGGAAACCTGGATGACAAGAGTGGAAAATATTTAGAAATTCTTGGGCCCACAATTTGTTTCCCTTCACACATTTGGGCAGTGCCATTTTTGCTCATACCTCTGTGGTGACAACAGCCATTAGGTCAAACTGATTCCCTCCCATGCTCACTGGCAAAAAGGCTGGCATGGCTTTCAAAACAAACCTCATCTGTTTGATCAGAGGACGGTGCCAGAGAGAGAAGGGAAGAGGAGAGAAGGGCCAGGAGAAGGAGGGTACCTCAAGGTATTTTTCATTTTCCGTTCACAAGGGGTGAAATTAAGGCAGAATTGTTCTGAATAGTCTCAACAATACTGTCGGTTACCATGCTTGGCTGGTGGAGACTACACAGAGATGTATGATGTAATCAAGTGTTTGACTTCAGTAAAGAATGGGAGCAAACAGACGCTGGCCAGCTGTCACTGCAGTTTTTAGCTTCCCTGACTGCGGAACCCTGTTCCATGTCGTCACCCCGTTCCACAGCTGTGCGCTGGATGGTTTCAGATGTTCTATCCAGGGAAATTACTTTTTTTGGCACTTTCCTTGGACCTCCGAATGCTCGCGACTGGATTTCCGGATGGCGTGGAGAAATTGTTCAAAACCCGATGCAAATGAGCTAAATAAGAACGTCCTCCTTCTTTAATCTGGTCTATGCAAACCGCTAACGACTCTGCACACAGAGCCAGCAGGCAGCGAGAACGTTGATGGCGCTGTGCAGAAGCATCAGACTGTCAAAAATACACCGAAAACATAAAAAGCGACCGCGTTCGGAACCTCTGTAATTAACCGCTGCATTCGTGATGTGGCGGTTGGGTGTGTTTTGTGAATGTCAGGGGACTGCGTTTGTTTTCCACGACTGGCATTATAACTGCACTCTGCCATGTGGCAGCAATATTCATCTCCAAAACATTAACTTTGTGCTGATTGTCGGCCTAGTTAAGCGTGTTTGCAGAGATGATCCTTCCGTAAGAAAAGGTTAGGCTGACAGACCCTGTCTCCTCCAGAACGGATTATGATTCCCTTGGTAACAAGTGCAGCTGGGATATATCAAGATAAATTGAAATTCTGGGTATTGAATTGAATCAGATTGAATCATTGGTGGTTTTTGGCATTGGTAACATAAATAGTCTAATATTAACACATCTTAATATGAGCCAATTGCGTTTGTTACCCTAAACCTTGGTGTTTTGAAATTAAGCTTTGGGTGATTAAAAATAACCATGTGAATTAAAATTGTTTGATGCTGAGAATCCTTGGAGAGCAAAAACTTCAAATGACTCTCCTGATTCAAAGACTCATGTACTCCCGAGAACGTGACACAACAACAATTTCCTGGATTTACTGTCCATATTAGAACCTATCAATTCCTAATACCTCATTCTAAAAGCATAACATTTCATAAAGATGAGGTGCAGTTATTATGCGGTAGACATGGGCTACTGTAATTAAGGTAGTTTCACATAACCCTTGCATAGTGTGAGGAGGACACTGACAATTATGGCTAGAAGGCTCAGCTCATGATCCCGCTTATGCCTCTTTGAATTAGACACAAAAAAGTAAAAAGAAAAAAGAAAGAAAGGTTCTACGCAAAACACAGGGGCATGGAAATAAAGAGAGGCACATCGCCACGAAGCACTAATATTGTGCTTCTTTAATCCTTCCCGTTGTAATGAACCGGATTCTTTTTTTATCTGCTATCAAAGAGACGGTCCTGGAGAAATTCACACAGAGAGCAGGAGCCATGCGAACCAGCACTACTGTGCCCCAGCTGAGAGGCTGACCTCAGAAAGGACTGAGCCAAAAACAGGAAGAAAAGAAACGAATTTCTTCCTCGGCGTCTGCATGCACGCCACATCTCATATACACGAGAGGCAAATTCAGATAGGAGAATGTTTTTGGGGTATGAAAATGATAACGCATTGTAAATATTAACAGCAATTGAATGGATGGGTGGTTCCGCAAGTGCTTCTGTTTAACTGGGTGTTCTGCACACATCCCTCGGATCACAGTTTGCGAAATGAATTAATTTTGCTCGCGACACACTCCATGGCAACGGCTGGCATGCCTGCACCTGCACGCGATGTGTAGATTGACTCTGATTTGGGGCGTGATTGGGGTAATGCGTGTCATTTTAAAACAGCGGGCAAGCCGCACTCACCCCCACTCGCCCTTTCAATGATCAGTATGAGCCGCCATCCATCAGGACGTACAGCCGACTGCAGCGCCCATTTTTTAAAACTGAAAGAGCTCCCAACAGCTTATTTTTTTTCTCTTCCAAAAACCGATAGGTCTTTTAAACAGATAGTCTTGAAAATTTGTTTTTGTGGATGCTGGGATGTCTTACGTAGTTATTTTACTGTCCTGTCTGCAGTCTGTTTTTTTATCAACTTGTCTTGTGCGTGCATCAGTGTAATGAACTGTTCTCTGCTTTTATAGCGGTTGTATTGCACATTTTATTTTTGACACTGATATCACAATCAAATTTCCTCGGGGAAAATAAAGTTGCTGAATTGTATTCTGCAGGGAATCATTTCTCTCTCCAGCATGGCTTAATCTGCTGTATTTCTGAACTTAATGTTTACAGTGGCTTTGTAGACAGAGCATTGATTCCTTTTCCCATCTTGTCCAATCATATTCCAAAGCTTATAAATGGTGGCTCCCCCACTCTAAGAAAAAGACAAAGATTTGTGGTCTTCAGGGACTTGTTCTTGTTTTTATTTCCTTATGCACCTTCTGGCCCTGGCCCAAATATCAAAAACAATTATCAGCAAACAACAGGTTTTGTGAAAGGAAAAAAAAGCAATGGAATCACACTATTAAAGCGTTTAGAATTACTGGAGAGCTCTGGCTTCAGACATTCCTTCATGTGCTTTTTATGGAAAAAAAAGCCGATTAAAATTTTTCAGTACTTTATGACAATAAGGAGCATTCTATAGCATATGAGGTAAAAAAAAAAATTTGAATTTGCAATACTTGCAAGACTGAGAAAACTCACACGGCAGATCACAAAACATTGAGATTCAATATCCGGTCACTTCTCTCTCTTTTTTCATTTGAACTCATTGCTGTTATCACAGTTTCAAGCACAACAGACTGGAACGTAGTCAGATGAAGCACACTCAGTTCGCACTGATATTTTACGATATCATTTCAATAAGAAATGGCTTATTTCAGTTCAGCCACCCATGTACCCTTTCAAGTCTCATAAAGCGATACTGAAAACAGAATTGCGGCACGGAGTTATCATGATAATCTTTCTTTTTTTCTTTCATTTTTTAAAGTGCCCAATAATTCATTTTGCATTGGGGGAGGGGGGGGTGGGGGGGGGGGGGGGGGGGGGGGGCTAAAATTTTGATGACAGAACATGGAAAAATTTTGGAAGAGAGCAAACATGCAAAACTGCTTCCTTGTGCTTCAATGTGATTTTCAATTATTTAAATTATTGGTTAACTTTAAGCGAGTAATACATGATCAAAAGCATACCAAAAATGGTGGTATTTTCCTATGCTATACACTGACATAGAAACTACCAACTATCATACTCATCTGTATCTCAATGCTGATTTTTTATTCCTGTTTCATATGTTTACAGTATGACACATTGAGTACAGTGAGATAATACTGTGGTAACGTATAGCTGTTACCACGGTACATCACTTACGCCACATGCAGTCACCATTATTTGTGGACTCCGAATAAAAAGCAAAAGCAGAAGAATAGTAGCTGTGCAGATGATGGACACAGCCAGGTCTGTGGGGCTCCAGGGTAACTGCAGAATATCTCATGCTGTTTATGCGCTTTTTCCATTGTTTTGGTTGAGCACTGGTATACACAAGAGCTGCTTATTTCTTTTCTTTCGCTGTTTTCACCAAGTGGAAAATGTAGGTATTTGCTGCTGGCATTTTATGCATATCCATACCCTGGAAAACATGCAAACAGAGTACACTAAGGACAAAGCCCCGAGGTGGTTTTCCGTACAGCTCTTCTACAGAAATGAAAAAACAATACGGTTTGAACCAAAATAAATCACAGCATTGTCTGTCTTGCGGGCGCCAGTGTAGCATAATGGTTAAGGAGCTGGTCTTGCAACGTAAAGGTCGCAGGTTCGATTGTAGCCCTGAGCAAGGTACTTAACCTGCATTGCTTCAGTATATATCCAGCTGTATAAATGGATGCAATGTAAATGCTATGTAAAAAGTTGTGCAAGTCGCTCTGGATAAGAGCGTCTACTAAATGACTGTAATGTAATGTTGCGGTTTGCATTATAAGTTATGAGACAGGAAATCTTATTCAGAAAGAGTTACAAAATTGAAGAACATCAGATATGGCTGGTGTGTAGGGTCACATATAAAGGAACAGTCCAGTCCCTTTAGCTGCCAAACAAACAAGCACCAAGGTATTGAATGCAAAGTGAGCTGATATAGGTAGCCAGTGGAGGGAGATGAGAAGGCAAGTGACTTGGCTCAGCCTGGGAAGGCTGTAGTTCAGGTGAGCAGCAGCATTTTGGGGCGGAGGTGTGACGGTGGAGGCAGGGAGGCCAGTGAGGTGGGAGTTGCAGTAGTCCAGCCAGGAAATGACTAAGTAGTAACTGGACTAATAACTGAACTAAGAGCTGGGTTGAGTCAGTGTGAGGAAGGGGCAGATTCTCAGAATATTTATAAAAGGAAAATTGGCATGCCTGATATACTGCCACAATGTCCTCTGAAAGGGACAATTTGATGTCAAGTACCACACCTATGAAGAGCCTGACACTGTCAAGGTCAAGCAGGAAGGAAGACTTGGCAGGGAAGTATAGCATCTCAATTTTAGTTCATCTTCAGATGATGGTTTGCCATCCAGCTCAAGATGTCTTGTAGGTTAGCTGACATGCATGCTGAGGGGAGAGGAGAGGATTAATGGAGGTGTACACAGGTACTGGAGCACCATCTTGAAGCAGTTCATAAGTGTCACCAATAACAGTCATTTTATAACACAGAACTTTGGGGGATTTATTTATGTCTTTGATAAACATTTTTTACCAAACACTTTCATGTTCAAATACCTTCATACATATTTAATGATACTGAACTACTAGACAGAGTGAAAGGCTGGCTAATGTGCTTTCTAGTTCACAAAGCATGCAGCAAGGGAGTCATTATTATGTTTACAGTATACTATACATATGATATGGTTATTACCACAGTGAAGATTACCTGGTGCTATTTTGTGCAATATGTAATAAATTGTTCACCCTTCTGAATGTACACAGTCTATATGCCGAGACTATGAAGACGATAAATATTAAAGAGACTTTATCGATATCTTTAAAATACAGCTTGCGCTGTTGTGGGAGACTGAACGGGAATTTAACATGGTTCTCGATCCTGACATGAACAGAAACTCCTCGACGGATGATAGACAACATTCCTCCTTGCGGCAGTTTGTCCAGGAATTCATAAGTTCTCCACACCTGGTAGGAAGTTCTCTACACCCAGGTGCTGCTGGGAAAAGAGCACGCAGTGAAGAAAAGCTTCACTCTTTCTGAGAAAGGCAGGTTAGACATGCTCTTCATGCCGGAGGACACAACGTTGGATGTGAAAAGATGTCAGAGCCTAAGAGTGAAAAACATTTCACATTTAAGATCATGACTCCCCCCACCAAACACCTCAGCCAGCCAGAGTACAGCAGCCCTTCCTCCCAGGATTCACCTACAGAGTCAGAAACACCAGCCCAGCCTCAGCATTATAGGTAAAGGACAACCAAGAATCAACACCAGACAAGATACCAGGAAGCATACATAGAGGAGAAATCCTAATGGCCGTAGAGTCCCCGACTGACTCAGGAAACCCAACACCAGATGGCTTCAGTTCCAGGGCTACATAATAATCCATTCCCCCAGTTTTAAATTCTAAAGATTCGGTTTAACCATGTACTTAAAAATAAACTGATAGCACCATGCTTCAAAAAGTCAATTCCCCCCTCTCAGAGCGTGGAACTCTTTTACAATGTTAAAAACTTGATCCCTGCCGCAATACCCACCCGCCATTCGCAGGCCCAGCTGCCTCCCTCTGAAAAAAATGAGAAGAAAATTTGGCCGTTAGTGTTCTGTTACCGTTGTCTTTTTCTCAACTGAGAGAGAATCTTTCCTGAGGAATGCCCTCTTGTCACTGAAACGTCTCATACCTCCAGTCCCTTGTGACTCCAGCGTCTTGGAGGAGCCGCATCCACGGGTCAGGAGGCATCCCAAGGCTCCTGAAACACCTGCACAGGGGCTGCCCTCTCCCCCCGCCGCTCCTCGCCCTGTGTCTGGAGAACCTGCCTCACAAGCTACAGAAATACTGCTTTGAAAATCTTCCGTCGCAGTAAAATGCTCCCTGTTTACACAGATGTGTTCTCAAATGCCTCTAAACAAATGCCAGTGTTACTCCGGACTTCTGTAGAATGTCAAGGCTATATATGTATATTTCTCCCATTCTAAGGAAGGACACACAGGTACATGTTCCCTCCACATACTCCTGAATTAACAGAAAGGGATGTAGGTTTCATTTACTGCATATGTCTATATATACAGGTACCATGTACATGTTATTTATGTATTAAATAACATCCTAGTTTTGGTCTAACATGCTATTTAATATGTAAAGATCAATCTATCATGAATGTATTTATAGGGTTACTTGAGCACTACAGAATCTTTTTTGGATAAAAAAAAAGGCATTTGACAGTTTCCTCTATAATAATCTAATGTTTTAAATGTCAAATAAAAATGATTTCAACTTTTGACTCATTGCTGCGATCACCTTTTAATAAATCTAACAATGTGACTTTAATAAATTTCTCACCTTTTGTTACTCCGGCAACGCTTTTGCCATGCCCATTACTCTTGATTATTACCTTCGATTTACAGGCTTTGATCGCCTGCCAGCCGTTTCCATTTTAGCTGTTGTGAAACACAGGCAGCATACGTTTATGGCATTTTGTGCATATTTATGAACCGCAGCGCAAGGCTGCACATTAGCATCTCCACATGCTAAAAACGCCCTACGGAGAAAGCGTTGCAGTGGCATTTGCATACGGCTGTAACCAGCCCTGCACACCTCTATGTGTACCAACGGCCCATGGCCCACTGTGGTGCACAGGGCTTTGCACCAGTACCGCGCAGCCACCCCTCCCCACCCACCCCCCCGCCCCCACCCCCACCCCCACCCCCACCCCCACCCCCACCCACTGTCACCCCGCCTGCTGTGTGACAGGACCTTGGGAGGGACAGCTTGCGGCAGCCCAAGATCCCCCAGCCTGTCAGAAACCATGGCGCTGATCTGCCTTCCTGGAGGACTAGTCTCCTGGTTGGCTGAGGGGGGAAAAAAAAGAAAGAAAAAAAGAAAGAAAAAGAGTGCTACACGTGTGTAACCAATGAGCACGTTACACACCCCATCGAGTTCATCCATCCAAACAGCTCACGCATGCGAACGCATCGGCCGCCGGGCTGACAGGAAACCGCTTTCCTTCATCAGCCAGAGCAATTGTGCCAAATCGCTCGGAGCAACATCCAAAGGTGGAAGTCCTCCACGCCGAGGGCTCGCGTTGCTAGCGTATACCCCCTGGTTGATAATTACAGCATGCGGTCATCCTTTAATTCTATAACTAACTTCTAAGTGTGTGAGTGCTGTAACTGCCTAGTCCGCAATAGCCTGTTGAACGCCATTAGCCTTGTGGAGCTGAACGACTGCATATCTCCTGGGTCAGTAACAGGATGATCCTATTTCTGGAAGAGAGAAGTTCAAGCTATCTCCCCATTAAAATGATGTCCCCAAAATATAATAAGTCTGAAGTGCTATACAGGGGATATCAAAGCAGGTTTTCACGGTATGGGTACACACACTAATGGCACCCTGAGTAACACTAATTGCCAGAGACAAATGTCATGTCTGGTGAAACATAAAAAAACAAATAACAAAAAATCCCAGCATCCTTGCATTGTTGTGGTTTCAGTGTTATTTGGTCAATAGGAAACTGAATCGAGCTTTTTGTCAACACATTTTTCACGTTATTTCTGATAATTTGCAAATATATCAGGTATGAGCTAAAGCAAATATTGTTTTCAAAATATTAAAGCAAAAATGTTCTGTAAATTTTCACTCTCGCTCTCTCTCTCCTTCTCTCTCTCGCACACACACACACACACCACAGGACAAGCAGGGAGAGGAAAAAAGAAAAACTAAAGGAATGGCCTTCTTGCAATCAAATTTATTGTCTAAATCTTGCCTTAGAAAAAGGACCCTGATTGCAGGTCTTCATAGAAGATGCTAAATTCTTCACTAAAATGTGAAAAACGAAAAACAAAATACGAATATACAAAAATAATACTTTGTCCTACGTGATTGTGATAGGGTCTGATTCTAGAGTCAAACCAGATTACAGATAATTTGCCTCAGACAAGAACACTGGCACCCATTGCTATTTTCAGCAGAGTAGTTCATTTACATGTAGTTAAAAAACAATATATGTATTCAAGGCTAGCATCGGCAAACACTAGTTAAAATTAAGGCAAAATTAAAAGGCAAAATTAAAGCTTAACCATGACCAATATTTCCAGATATAAAATGTTACCTTCCGACAAAATGTACTCATTATGCCGTGGAAAAAAAAACACTTAATGAAGGCAAATTAATAGAAAATACATTTACAGAACGCTTTTTTTCTTTTCCCATTTCATGGAAAAATAATACTGTTTACATTTCTGTGAAGTCATTTTCACCCAGAACATGAAGGTACAATTTTAAAATAATGCCGCCTCACTTCAGGAGGGAAATATATTTTTATATTAGCTCAAAATAGCATCATTAACGGGACCACTTGAATGGCCACCTATGGCATTTTCACCGGTCAAGCAATAAACTGAATGAATACCTTCGTGTAAATGGGCTGCATTCATTCATTCAATGCAACTGTAAGAACATTCTACTTATAATAAACTTTTCACATTAGTCCAGATTTAGATCATTCATAGAAATGAGTTCTCTCATAATGAACATCCACACCAGCTGTTTCTTGATTCATGCCTTAATTAAACCATTTCCAGGTAAGTAATGCCCATATAAAGTTAGCTTAATTTGGACCATGAAAAGGTATTTCACGAAACAAATATTTTTAAAATCCCTGACTGAGAAAGGGTGCAAACACCAGTGTCTGAAAATGCTACAGAAATCACCGTGGAGACAAAAACTAACAATTCGCACTACATCGACACATTTTACAGAAATACTGAGAAATCAAGAGCGATCCTGTCCTGTTGGCTGATTCCACACAATGCTAAGCGCTCAACAGAGAATCAAAAAGGGTTTTACGTCTTCCATAGCCGGTGTTGTAGTGCGACTGCTGGTGTAAATCAATGCTCTCATTGGCCCGTGGCTGTTTACAGTGACGAGCAGCAGGCTATGCGTAAGAGGGAGGAAGGCTTATGCGGCCTCTCGCTGCCCAGCTCTCCCTCTCTGCCTCAAAATGGCCGCTTCAGCGCAGTCCAGATCTCCTCTGCTCGTGCCAGTCCGGTCTGGCAGAGCACGGTACCACGAAAAACCCGGCCCAACACAGCCCCGTCCAGCTTTCAGCAAGTTTGATCCCCCCCCCATTTCAGCAAGTTCAGTTTTTCCAACCCGAGGCACCTTCACATTTAACGTCGTCCATTTTAGTCCAGTTGTTCCCACTTTGGCTCAGTTTCAGTAAAAGTTTCAGTTGCGATAAATATTTAGTTTGCGGTCCACGTCAGCCCAAACCGGCCAACATTTTACAAGTCGAAGAAGCTGCGATCAGATTTAGCCAGTGTGTTTTGGTCCAGTGGACAACTCTGGCTGGCTGATTGTAGTGCTGCTGAGTCCAGTTGGCATTGGCCTGCGTACAGTCTGTACGCCTCAGAGTCAGGTCCATTGATCCATTTTGGCTCATCTGAGGGTCCACGTACAGTGATAAATAGAGAAAGGCAGATGCTACAGGATGAAAAGAGAAGGGAGAAAGAGAAAAGGGACAGAAGTGTGAAATGAATGGATATGCTTTTATCTGAGATTGTTGGGTTTTTTTTCAGGGTGAACTTTTATCAGAGAAGAAGGGGAGTGAGAGGGGGGCAGAGGGGGCCAAAAGCCTAAAAGAGGATTTGATAGAGAGCAGGAAAGGGAGGGGTGTAGAGAAAAGAGCAGAGAGATTAGTGCCACTCCAAAAATGACAGAGAGAGAGAGAGAAGAAAAAGAGGGAGAGAGAGAATGCCCAAGGGAGTATTTTCCTCTCTGTGTGTGAGACAGTGAATCAATGCAAAACCCTGTGTGTGCGTGTGTGTGTGCGCGTCTGTGTATGTGTGTGCGTATTGCTTTCAATGACCACAGAACCTGAGAAAAGGATGGTTCATTGTACAGCTGTATGTAGGAGGCAGATGGAGAGTGTGTTCAATATATAGCCGTGTGCAGGAGATAGATGGACAGTGTGCAGTGTATAACTCAACAGGGCTCTGCTCTGTGCCTACGGACGGATATGCACCCTAATGAGAATGACTGTGCAACCTCAGGGTAGCTGATCCATCGTATGTATGAGACCGAGGCGTCTCCATAGATTTCTCAGGTGTGACCTATCAGCACCATGTCTGGCCCTCTCTATCAGGGGCACACAAAGGCAGACCCTCAGTGTGCGCTCACACATATTTGGGTGGGCATATAGAGAGAGACAGGTCAGATGGATGAGAGGAGGAAGAGAGGGATGATGAGGACGAGGAGCCATGGAGTTTCCATCACTGAACGGACCGCACTGCGAGGTGCTGGGTTACCTGGGGGAGGGGGGGGGGTGGGGGGGGGGGGGGGGCAGAGAGAGAACAAGACAGAGAGGAACAAGTCAGGGATGAGGCATACTGTTTAAATGAACACATTTTCAGAGAGAGAAATGTTTACAAACAAGGAATTAATACAGGGGCAGACTGTGGAAAATGGACAATAGACACGCTGCTGAACAACTCACCCTGTTCCTGATTAGGTTGTGCTGTTACTGCGAGAGAGAGAGGGAGAGAGAGAGAGAGAGAGAGAGGGGAGAGAGAGGAGGGGAGAGGGAGAGAGAGACGGACACAGGTGTAGAGGGAGACAAGTTATTACATTTGGTTTCTCTGAACATGATTACTGCCAACCTAACTGTACTCCATGGAAAATAAGGAGCAAATGAAAAGACTGATGCATTTACCATTACAGAAGTGCAAATAGCATGAGAAACGACTACCACAGCAGCACAGTCCAAAAATACATCACAAATGCAGATTTCTTTAAAGGTCAAATGCAAAAGAGAGCAGACTGAGAGGTAAGGGGAATATAATATCCAGAAACAGAGAGCAGGAAGTGAGAGAACGGGGAAGATTTGAAAAAGAAAAGGGGGGAAAGTAACCGAAAGAGAGGAGGAGGAGGAGGAGGAAGAGGAGGAGCGGCACAAAGAGATGAAGACAGAGTGACAGAGCGAGACAGAGGAAGGGACAGAAGAAAGAAAGCGCAAGGGAGACGGAGGAAAAGAAGTGTGAGAAAAACAGAGAGAAAAGCGGGAGAGGAGAACCTGAAAGAAGGTCAGATGGAGAGGGAGAGAGGGAAGAGGAAGGGAGGGTGTTTGTGTCTGGGTGTCATCTGCATGGCAGGGGGCCGACTAAAAGGAAATAATGAAAGGAGAGGGAGTCAGAATGAGAGAGTGGCGCAGGAGGGAGAGAGAGAGGGAGAGAGAGAGAGAGATTACTAAAAAAGTGCACATGTTGCAGCATTGTTCCGGTTAATGTCCCCCCCATTGCTGCTGAAAGCCTTGAGCTCCTCATTTTAAGCAAAGTTCTGTTTTATGAGTACACTAGACCAGACTTATTGATAAATGGCGTTTTGTCAGAGTGTCCAGTATCGATCCGGGACGGGGAGCGCAGGAGATATCGCAGTGTTGAGTCACGGCCAAGAGGGGCCTATGAACTATGGACCGCTCGCGGCATTGATTTCCGCTGAAATTCGGTGTTAAGTCTACGGGTCAGCTGATGTGACTGACAGCGAACCTGGGCTCGCTCCAGCTCCAGCTGGCTCCGCAGCAACGTCAGCCGCACGATTCGACAAACGGCAGGTTTCCGTTTAGACGAAGCACTGCGACGCTACTCAAGAAATGCGTGTTCCGTGTCCCGTTTGCTTTGCAGAAGAGGAAAAACTGATTCATATTTGTTGCTGCCCTTATCTGGGCCTGGGTCATTTGCACAAAAATTACGATTATAAAAATAAAAATAAAAATAAATTTAATTTGGATTTTAAACAGAAGAAAATTACAAACTTCGAGGACAGACACCGAGACAAAAATTAGGATGGATCCTTTTCACGAAACTGAATTTTTCCATTCTATTTTAGCAGTGTTCAATTCCAGTTATATTTGGCTTTCTAAATTTCTCAGAACTCCTGTAAAATAGAAATCATTGGGGTATATATATATCATAGGCTGTACCTTTCTCATGACAGTTTTACAGCAGCTATATTTCTCTTGTTAATACTTCTGCATCTAAAATGAGAACATGAGAAAGACCAAAAGCCATAAAAGATTTTGTTTTTTTTGTAGCTATTTGGATGTTACTGAGCAAATATGGCACACAGCTCCTACATTTCCTCAAACAATTTATACACTGGAGTCTTTCCACTTCAATGCCATTATTGAAGTATGTACAATTCTTATTTATAGCAATTTGGCTCAAACTGTTCGTGAATATGATTATATGATTATAACGCACTATTGCGAAAAATGCTGTGGTTTTCCTGAGATAAATATTGTGGAAAACCTGGCGTGCTGTCTCAATGGAAACATAAGAGCAAAAAAAGATTAAATTAATTTTTACAACAAAAAAAAAAAAACTAGACTCAGGACAGAACTGTCCTGATTATGATCAATCTGCATAGGTTTTTGGGTAATGAAGTTTTCTGTATGACCCACAAGCCTACGCAGGTAAACAAGAATGCGAATGAGTAACAAAGCCAAAACACCAAACTTGTTTTTTTTTTTTTTTTAAGATTTTTTTTTCTTTTCCAGAATTCAAAAAATGCTTTAAGGGATTATTGGGCACTCTGTCAAGGGTAAAAGAAATAAACACAAAAGAAAACAAAGAACAAGCACAATCATCTTCAGAAGGAAAACAACCCCAAGTACTGCACACACACAAACACAAAATCAATACGTCAGAAAGGTAGCTTTTGAGTTGTACGTAAATACTTACAGCCATGCCGCAATGCCGCTTGGAAGACCATCACACCTCTGTGCCACATGCTACGCTACCACAGACCATTACACAAAATATACCACTTATACACGCATTACAACACACACCAGTATGAAGTAAATCTCTTACACTACATGCTCGAAAAAACCCATCTCTATGACGCAATATACTACTGCATAACACACCGGGATAAACCACATCCCATAACTCACACATTATACCCTCATAAAAACCGATATCCACAGTATAAATCACTATTGTACACATCAGGTTAAAACTACATCACTCACAAGGGCTGCCAAAAATATTCAAAGTTCGAATACTGATCAGACGTAAATTTGAGAATTCAAATCTTTGTTTTAGGGCCCACCAAATCACATTGATAAAAGCAACTATTTTCAAAGCCTATGTAACTATCTAAAGTTACATTTATTAATATTTTTAATGTCCTATTGTGCCATACGACACCTTTATGGATGATAAGGCTTGGGCCTATAATAGATTACAGGTAGCGTCACTGCCTATTATTACAGCCTACATATTGCGCCCGATAATAAACATATTTATGCAAATGATATTCGAATATATTCAAATTCATACCAATTTTAGAAGGTTAAATTTGAACTCAATTTCAAGCCAATGCTGACAGCACTATTCTTTACACTAAATAAAATAGTGTAAAGAATAGCTATTTGTTACTCATAAATCTTTATTACACGTCATTACTGTATACATAAGGATAAACTACACTACCATACCATAAACTCTCAAAGACAAGTTTATGGTACACAGTATTTCTAAAATCACATTGTGTACCGACGTTAAACTACAAAAGTATACCACATATTATACCATCAGAGACTAATTTTATACAACCCTTCTGTACACGTACCAAGGGCAGACCCCACCCCAGCAAACCATAGAGTATTCCGTTACGCCACAGGTTACCCTACGCAGCAGTGCTAATCGCACGCCATCGCACAGCAGCCAATGCCTTGTTCTAAAACTTGCGCAGTCGTATCATGCGCCAACTCAAATCTGCGCAGCTCTGCATCAGTCAAACCTCACACCAGGTGGAACAACACGTCAACATGGCAGACGATCGTGTTATTCCAGGGTTAACTACACCCCTCAACGTCCCGCAGGCGTGTCACGAGGGGGGGTGGGGGGGGTGGGGTGGGTGGGGTCAATCCGTCGTGCAGGCGTCCCTCGGAAAACAAAAAAAAAAACCGCCACGCCGCCTCTCCGCACGACGTCCCCGCTTCTCCCCGCCGCCATTTTGCAGACCCGCCACAATATTTAGCCAGGCGACCGCCGTCTTTTGTTCGCCGCGGCGCCGCGGGGGCTGCTAACGAACACGGGACCGTTGGAAACCGAACGGGGACGCAAATTCGTCGTGAAAAAAAAAGGACTTTTCGCCGCGGGTCGCGAAAAGACGAGGGAGGCACGAAGGAAACGGAGCGAGAGGAAGGAGGTAAAAGGTAGCGCGGAGGGGCGTAAAGTAGAGATGGAGAGATTTAGAATCGAAAAAAAAGGGGAGAGAAAGAGAGGGGGAGAGGAATTGCAACCTAAAATGACCATGATAGTGGGCTCACAGCAGGACGGAGAGAGGTAGAGAGAGACGGAGAGAAAGAAGAGGCTAGAAAAGGGGGATCAATTAGAGAGAGACTAGAAATGGCTGTAATGGCTTTTCACAGCAGGGGAGAGAGGGAGAGAAAGAGCAGAAAAAAAACAACTGCAGAATTAATGTTTCCACAAGATGCCTTCTGAAAATGGTGGGAGGAGGAAGACAGGGGGGAAGAGAGGAGGAGTGCGGTGAAAGAGGACCGAGGGAGCGCAGAGGAGCCAGGGGGTGAGGTCCCTTCCCTGGGACATCACTGCCACCGCAGAGTCCGCAGGGAGATATTTAAAATGCTCTGGCAACCCTGTCTAATGCCAATACATTATTTGCGCAGGACATTAATACTGGGGTGACAAATATTGACAAACGCATCCATCAAATTAACAATAACGGTGTAAATTAAAATAATTACCAGACAGCTATGCACGTCTTTCTGTCTGGAAGGTCTCTTTCAATGGAGGGCTTAACTGCTGGAGTAAAAGCTAGGTGTTTAATTTATGCTACAAACCTGGCTAAGACCTGAAAGGACAAATGACTGACAGACAACCCAGCTGCAAGGATTACCGTTACAACACAGAGTCTTTTGAACAGAACTAAACCGAACAGGGAGAGCGGGGAACTCGGGGGAGCAGAAGGGAGGAAACAAAGCAGAAATCCATTTAGCCCAACACAGTCACACACGCGCACACACACACATGCACGCGCACACACACACACACACACACACGCGCACGCACACACACTCACACACACACACACACGCACACACACTCACACTCACACGCATACACACACGCGCACATGCGCACGCACACACACACATGCACACGCACAGACACACATATACACCATGCACGCACACACGCGCACAAACACACACCATGCACGCGCGCACACATCATGCATGCACACACGCAGGCACGCGCACACACACACACACACACTCACGCGCATGCACACGCGCGCACGCACACACACTCACACACACACTGACACTCACACGCATGCACACACACACACACACACGCGCACACACACTGACACTCACACGCATGCACACACACACACACACACACACATGCACGCGCACACACACTCACGCGCAGACACACATATACACCATGCACGCACACACGCGCACAAACAGACACAATGCACGCGCACACACATCATGCACGCGCACACACACACACACACCATGGACGCATGCACACGCTCACGTACACACACACGCGCACAGGCACACACACACACACACTTCCACTCCACATTAGCACTAGCCCTCGCCTCGCAGCTCTCTAATGTCTGCTGATTATTTTCCCCACTGCACTCGGGCGACATTATAGGAAATCCACTTTCACTGTAATTACTTAATTGGACTCTTTTCATCGGCTGTCAGTCGGTGAAAGATTGCGGACGGCCCAGGTGAATCTTTAATAAAGACGCCGGAATATCTAACAGCAGACGCTGCGCTTCCACGGGGCGAGAGCAGACACCCACTGCCTCACGCAAACGACAGCCTCATGTCCCCCCCTTCAGATGAAAGGGAATCCTTAAAAGGACCATAACCAGCCGCAGAGAGGAGAGCTGGGCCGGGATAAACAGCCCCCCATCACGGCCTGATGCCGCCGCCGCCCGCCTAACAGTCTCATTTCAGCCAGGTTATTACCGCGTGATCACAGGACCGCACACTTCAGAGAGAGGAGACGGAGGAGGAGAGAGAAAGAGAAAATGACAGAGCAAAGGGGAGACGGGACAGAGAGAGAGGGGGGGGGAGACAAATCGGAGAGACGGAGGGCAAAGGGGGGAGAAGGTGGGGAAGGGGAGGAGAGGGAAAGACACGGGGAGGGAGGGAAAGGGAGGCGCGGGGAGCGCAGGAAGGGAAGACGGGGAGCGCAGCAGAGAGGGGGAATAAGAGAGGGAGAGAGAGAGAGAGAGAAAGAAAGCGGGGAGCAAGGAGGCGTAGTGGATAGAGAGGAGATTAGCTTTGCTCCGGTGGCGACAGATCATAAAAACAAGAGAGGGAGGAAAGAGGAGAAGAAACAGAAAGAGGGGAAGATTAGTGCCACTTCAAGAACGACAGAGCACACTAGAAAAGGGGCGTGGGGGGGTGGGGGGATGGGGGGTGGGAGGGGGCCAGACGGAGAGGAGGGGAATCCTACAGTTTAGTCAGGATTAGTTTCGCTCGGAGAGCACGGGGTCGCAGGACAGCGGGGGAAAGGAGGGCAGGGGAGACGGGCCATCTCGGAATGAAAGAGAGAGACTACGGGGGGGGGGGGGGGGGGGCACACATTTACACACCAGCGAGACGCGTGAAGGGCCCTGCAGCTTTCCTTGGAGAAGCAAAGAGTTTAAAAACACACTGATCTGCACCTGTAGGCAGACTGAGAAAGCGCATGTGAGAAACCGCAGAAGGGTTATAAAGGGTCATATTCGGAATGCTACTGCTCAGCGTCTCGGGCTAGCAGGAAACAGACCGATGTCTTCTGCGACGCTTAAAAACTTTCCCGGGGAAATACGCGTTCACATTTTCTCAGCATTACAGCCATTCCAGTCCTGCGGGTGCATTTTGTTGTAGGTCAGTAAACATGGCGCTCTATCAGAAACGATCTGCAGGTAACTTATATTTTAATTAAAACCCATGGGCCTGTAGAAATTAAGAGTAAAGCCAGGATTAAGCAAGATATCAAAGCTGGGGCCCAAACGTGTAATTGCGCTCCACGCACATTACTGCGCAAATCCTTCCATCAATTAATTTGGAATAAGTCTCTTATTAACTCGTTCACTTAGTATCTTTCACAAAGCGTGATTGATTTAGCCAGTAATATTTTTAAAATGGCTGAGTGGACCGAACAGGGTTCAGACGGGGGGTAGTGCGGGGCGCTAGCGTCGGGCATTCCTACGCTAGCCGAACGACCGACGTTCCCCATCAGAAATCCGCCCGTCCGACCAGAAGGTCAACGTTTCTCCGGGCCCCCTCGGTGTTAAGTCAACCCAGGGGAGACGCCATTGATTCACAAACAAAGGTTAGCGAGCACACGGCGTCGAGGAAGAAGGAAAAAAGAAAAAAATCTAAACGTGCGGCACTGTCTCGAATGAAAGGTGGGAAATCGCCGCCCCAGAACTGTGCGTCTGGTCCCCCTTCTGTGTAGTGCTGCTGAGATTACAGCTTTGGCCACCAACGTGTGCGTTACCGCGCCAATCAAGACCCTCCTGACTGTGACTGGAGAGCGAATCTGAGCCACAAGAGCAGAGAGGAGGAGGAGGACGAGGGAGAAATGAAGGGTTGCACTCGTTGCAAGCACAGTCACTCTGGAAGAATAAGGGCAGAGAGAGAGAGAGGGAAGAAAGGATGAAGCTGAGGAAAAGGGGCACCCTCCACATTTGCACAACCCCCCCCCCACCCGTCCTATCCCATATGCCACTGCAGAGTCAGAGCAGACAGAGTCAGAGTGAGCGGGACATGGATAAGGAGAGGCAGGTGGGGGGACATGAGAGCGCATCGCTGATAAACACGTGGAGAGAAAAAGGAGGAGACGGACGACAGGAACGGAGGGGTGGCTAGATGGAAAAAGAGGAGAGGAGGGGTGAATGGATGGAAAAGGAGGAGAGGAGGGGTGAATGGATGGAAAAGGAGGAGAGGAGGGGTGAATAGATGGATAGGGAGGAGAGGAGGGGTGAATGGACGGAAAGGGAGGAGAGGAGGGGTGAATAGATGGAAAGGGAGGAGAGGAGGGGTGAATAGATGGAAAGGGAGGAGAGGAGGGGTGAATAGATGGAAAGTGAGGACACTTTCGGAAAGTGAATCGTAAAGGGGGGGAGGAGGTAGTCAGGGACAGGAGAAAGGATGAAGGGATGAAAAAGAGGGGTGCACTCACCAGATTCGCAGCACACCGTGATTCGGAGTTTGAGACAGGTCAGGGGGGGCCCGTCCTCTATGGGCATCGCTGGGGAAGGGGGGGGGGGGGGGCAGGGGTAGAGACAGAGAGAGAGTCACTCAATAATCACCAAAGTCAGACCTGGAAATGGCAGCAGAAAGGCTAAGCGCTACCCAGGAGCAGAAAAGAGCACTTTAAAAATAATGAAAAAGTAATGGACTGATCACCCCTGCCTCACAGCCCTGGGCTGAGAAAATAATATAAAAAAATAAAAGCTTAATTTTATTTCCGGATTTAAACTGCATCAGGTAGCGCCGTTTGGGCCGCCGCACTGTTCCCTTATTCATGGCCCTCACGCTCTCACGGGGTGGACCCGCCCCCCGTCCTGCATCAGCTATCAGGTAGGCCGGTTATTACAAAACGTCCCCGCGCCCATCTGGACTTCCTACCCATGACTTTGAAGAACTTCAGCAGTGTACTTAAGAGGGAAGGGGAGTGAGAAAGAGATACAGAGGCTGGGGTAACACACACACACACACACACACACACGCGCGCACACACATAAACACACACACGCTCACACACACACTCACTCATACTCTCTCACACTCTTTCACACACGCACACAGACACAACTACTCACACACAGGTACACACACACACACATGCACAATCACACACACACACTCCCTCATACTCTTTGACACACACACACACACTCACACAATGATATACATCCAGGGTACCAACACTGTCACCTAGGAGGAAAAGAGGGAACAGGAGGGAGATGTCTGGACACTGAGATTCACTTGGTCAACATGGAGGAGATGGAGAAAGAAGAGGGGGAAGAGCGGGGAGAGGGAAAAGGAGAAGTAACACAGAGAAAACAAGCCGTCAGCCCTCGCCTTCCAAAAGTGGAATGAAAACCCACTCATTAAATCAAACGGCAGTTTTAATTAAACATTGGCAGTTCTGCTGCTCCCAAATAAATCTATAGGTCCGGGAGGCTTTTTCAGCATTTTCACACAGATAATCTGTAAGCAACACCAACAAGGGCAGAAATCCATTCACTCTCCACTGGTGCAGTGAGTCAGTAATTTAACACCAGCCTTCTGGAGAGTGAAAAAAGCTTGCCAACATAACCTAAACTCCCACAATGCAACACTAAACAAAACCGTTCTTGCTCTGTGCTACTGTATACGGTCAAAATAACAACTGGAAAATAACCTCAGAATATTCGGGTCACTTGGACAATAACTGATATGACAGGATGGTCAGAGGTTACCCATAATGCATCAGGGGAACAAAGGTCTTTCCTTTTTGCCGTCGCCGTTTGCTCTCTGACCAGCATTAAAACTAAACTACAGTGTATAATTACTGTAATTACACCTTTACGCAAAGTCTGGCATATTTTACAAATACCAAAAAAACCGACAGAAACGTTATGTACCATCTTTTCCGGTAACAAAGCACACAAAAATGTGAGCCCATATTGTACTCCCGCAATCTGGGGGAAGCCATTGTTAAGTTCACAAGAGCTGAAGTGACACAATGGGGTTTCCACTGTTGTGTGTAAACTGTCTCATGGCTCGACAATAGGCCATTGTCCAGAAAACCCGACCAGTAATTTATGCAAAGATGTTCTCTCCGTCTCTCCCCTTTTTTTCCCCCTCTTTCCCCCCCACCCTCTCTTTGTTGGTTTTTCATTCTCTTGTTCTGCCTTTCTCTCACAACCCCATGTTCCTTCATCCCCCCCGTCCATCTCCTGTCCTTTGTCCTCTCCGTCACTCCACGCTTCCCTTGCCCCATTTTCCCCTTCCCTTTCTTTCTCTTCGTCAGTCTCCCCGCGTTTGTCTCCCCGTCTCTGCTCAAGTGGCCCTCTCTCTCTCTCTACCAGTTTCAGCTTCTGTGTCTCCCCCCTCATTCTCTCTGGTGTTAGCCATCTTCTCTTTCAATTTTCCAGGAGGGTGAAAATGGTGAGAGGGAGAACAAGAACTTAGAAATGAAACAGAGGGTTGTAAAAAAAAAAAAAACACACACACACACAGGAAGCAATTGTCCATCTTCAAACACGGTTCCTATCTTTCCATCTAGTCTTGGTTTGAAATAAACGAAAGAGAGGTGAAGGAGAACAGAAATGAGACAAACTCGAGCTCTGTTTTCTCGCCCAATATTCTCTTCATCTGGGGCTCTGTAATACAGTTCTCACAAGTGCAGGCATTTATAGCTGTGTGACTGACAGAAGGAAATTGTACAACATTAAAAAGTTCTCCATTAACGACAAGTACACACTCAAACAAACAGGCACACAGAAATACACGTAACAGACACACACTCACAATCTCTGTGTCTCTCTGTCTCTGTCTGTCTCACACACACACGCACACGCACACGTACACGCACACGCACACACACACTCGCAATCTCTCTCTCTCTCTCTCTCTGTCTCTCACACACACACACACACCACTCACAGCTGTAATAGTAGTGATGCCCGGGCAGGAACTCGAAGCCCAGGGAGAAGGGAGTGAACCTCTGGATCTTCTCAGAGAAGCGCACGGGGCCGAAGGCAGCGCGGGGCTTGTTGCACTCCCACCGCTTAATTGCCCCCCGCGTCTCCACACAGCCCCGGAACCGCCCCTCCGCCACCAGGTAGAGCGCCAGGACCTCAGGGGGGGCAGAGGTGGGGGCCTCAGGCGGATAGTAGGGGCAGTAGATGTCCAGGTAGTCATTGAGGTCCACCTGGATGGAGAGGTCTCCTTGCACCAGCCTGGATGGAGAGAGAGAGAGAGAGCAGAAATGGGCACTGGAGCACTGGGAGGCCTTCACTTACGCACTGATTACAGCAGCCAGCCCGCGGCCGCCAGAACAGCACGCGGGGCCGCTGATGACCTAACCGTTGCCAAGGCAGCCTCTGGGCTGTTTCTGAGAGGCGAGTGGGAGGAAGCAGGAAGCTACGGGCACAGGCCCGGTCCCTCTGTGCGTAGGTTCTCAGCTCGCTCAAAAAAAAAGAAAAAAAACCGGAACAGGTCTCACAAACACTTTTTCAGCGTGCAGACGCGCACTCGCTGTACGGGGAAACGTTTCATTGTTCTAGCACACATTCGCCCTGCTTCCTCCCACAGATCCAGAGCCACTCCACAGCCACCTCAGCTCCACTTACACGACTGGGCCCCAGGGGTCTGGCCCTGGGTGGACTGTAAACTGAAAGCATAATTTTCAGTCATCAAAGTGAGGCTTTGACAAATACTTTACAACGTGTAATATACATTTTGAACTGAGCGGCCCCTTTAAAATCTCATGTCTTGAATCATTTCTAATGGTACGTGGAGCGGGTGGCAGTGTTTTTTTTTTCTTCTCTTCTTCGTTGCAAAGCGAACGCGCTATAGATTATGGCACTTCAGCGGATGTGTGCGCGCGGCATTTTCATCGGGCGAAAATATAAATCAGGGGAATCGATTCGATCGAGCGGCGCTTCGAAAGCAACAGCGGCGCTCGCATCGCAAACAAGGTCAAACGTCTCCCGCCGCTGGACGCCGGAGCGCGGAGGGGGCGAATCTGTAAACACGCGCGCCGCCCCTGCATAATCGAGCCACGGCAGGGCGTGCGAAAGGAAAGACTAATGGCTGCAAAAGCGCGCACGCACGTCCCCGAGCAAAGAGTCGGCCATCTTAGGGTGCAAACGCATGACTGGACAATATCGTTAGGGAGACGCCGGTGAATTCATAACCAGCCTCATTTCGACACTCATCTCCACACAGCCACCGCAGAAAGCCGCAGCCCATGTGCACTGTTTCACGGGGAGTATCACCCCCCCCCCCACACACACACTCCTAACCCTGACAGATACAGGGGCTGGGGGGCGGAGAAGGGAGAGAGGTGAAGATGGTGGTGGGGGGGGGGGGGGTGGAAGGGAGAGAGAGAGACAGAAAGAGAAAGAGGGGGTTCTGTTATAATTAGAGGCCCTGGAGAGCGCCTTGTAAGAGACAGCGAGAAGACAAGTTGTATTTTAATTGGTCTTGCTCCGTACAGAGGGAAGGAGAGAGGGATGAGGGGGGGGGGAAGAGAGGGAAAGAGAAGACAGGATGTGCAGCCAGGGCTGCAAGTTCAGGTCCGTCACTGGGGGTCTTTATAGGAGAGCGACAGAGCGGAGGAAGGAAGGAGAGACGAGTGCGAGAGTCAGTGAAGGAAGGAAAGGAGAGGGGAAAGGGCAAGGAGAGAGGGAGTTAAGACGGTGACTATTGAGAAGAATAAGTTTCTGGACGGAAAAGAAAAGAAGTGAAGGGGAAAAAAGAGGGGAGAAAAGAAACAGCAGAAAGCCAGAGCAATATTAAGCGAAGGAGGGAAAAAAAAGAAACACCTGAGAGAGGAGAAGAGAAATTGCGGAGAGGTGGACTTAAATGAACCGGAAAAACAAAACAAAAAAAACTGCGAGACCACCATTGTGAAGCAGCGCACAAGGGAGAGAGGGGGGGGAAGAATAAAACCGACGCGCTCGGAGGACTCCACACCATTCTGCATCATGACTACAGCCCCATTACACTAACCAGCGCCGCGGTCAATACCAGTCGCGCAATATCGGCAATCAATCAACCTGACGGGACGGAATCGATCCCGATTGCTCAAATGCGACTTAAACAAGCCAATGGGATCAATTCGCTGTCTGCGCGCAAAACACCCCAGAATAACAGCGTATCTCAATTAACAGCGCCTTGGAAACGCCGGGCGCGGCAGCACAGATGCGTATCAGGGACCTCGGCCGGTTCGAGGCTCCTGTCTGTCAAAAGCACAGCTCTAAGGCGCAAAGCTCTGCGATCTATTATATATCACATCTGGGTTCTTGCAGCAAGGAAATTCATTTTAAGATGAAAGGGGTTTATGCAGGTAACACTTCCACATTTGACCATATTTCACATTTTCAGGGACAACTGGCACAATGAAAGGACTACGGGGCTTGTACCTAAATCTCTAATTTGTGACAGGAGTGACGGTTACTACCTTCCCATTCCAGGGTCTCAAGATGTCTTAATTTGAATGTGTGGGATACAATCATGTGTCACAGACGTGTGCCATGGTATGGTAATCCAGATTCTTCAGTGCATTTCACAACAAATACAGATATGGGCAATATAAATTGGCCTGGACACTGGGTGGCTAGGTTAAAAAAAGATAAAATAAAACAAAAACAGAAGGGGTTGTGGGTAATGGCTACTTCAGTTCTGAAGGAAGCATTTGTTTACCGACTGATTAGAACACAGCTCTTCCCTCTCCACATAACAACCTTGCCTTTTATTTTCTCACTCTTTCTGCAGTTTTACTCTCTATTCTTTCACACTCCTCCATCACGGCTCCCTTCATTCACTCACCCCCATGCAACCCCCGGATGAAATGTTTGTTGGTAATTGCAGAGGGGTGCTCGCGTGCGCGCGTGTGTTTTGTGTTTGTGTGTGTGTGTGTGTGTGTGTGCGTGTGCGAGTGTGTATGTGTGTGCGTGTGCATGTGCGTATGTGTGTGTGTACGTATGTGTGTGAGCGTGTGTGTGTGTGTGAGTGTGTGTGCGCGTGTGTGTGTGTGTGTGTGCGTGTGTGTGTAAGCGTGTGTGTATGTATGTATGTGTGTGTGTGTGTGTGTGTGTGTGTATGTGTATGTGTATGTGTGTGTGTGTGTGTGTGTGTATGTGTGTGTGTGTGTGTATGTGTATGTGTGTGTGTGTGTGTATGTGTATGTGTGTGTGTGTGTGTGTGTGTGCGTGTGTGTGTAAGCGTGTGTGTATGTATGTATGTGTGTGTGTGTGTGTATGTGCGTGTGAGCATGTGTGTGTGTGTGTGTGTGTGTGTATGTGCGTGTGTGTGTGTGTGTGTGTGTGTGCGCGCGTGTGTGTGTGTGTATGTGCATGCATTGGCAGCGTTCAGCCTCTCCGTCACTCTCTCGCTCCCTGGCTCCCTGACTCTGAGACGGGCTCGCTCTAATTACAGGCAGCTCCTGAAAAGCGTCGGCGCGCGGCGCTCAGAGAGCAGGCCGTGCAGCATGCAGCTGATCCTGCGTCCGGGGCCCGCGACGTGACCGCAATACAGCACCAGCCCGCTCAGCTCCACTCCTAACGCTGCGTGCGGCTGCGCGGGAGAGCACGCAATTTATACACAGCTCATCACTTTCCCTGCGCTGCTGCTAAACTACTGCTGTGATTTAATGCAATGAGTACTGAAGGCTTTTACACACACACACACAAGCACGAATACGCACGCACACACACACACACACACATGCACACTCATGCATATACACAGACGTGCACACACACATGCACACACACACACACACACACATGCACACTCATGCATATACACAGACGTGCACACACACGCGCCCACACGCGTGCACACACACATGCACACACACGCATGCACACTCATGCATATACACAGACGTGCACACACACATGCACACACACACAGGAGGATAAGCCCTTGCATATTTTTTTGTTTTTACACAAAAGTCCTTATTCAGCTCAGTGTATCCAACTCACGTCTCACAACTCAATAACTGGATGTTGGTGATTAAACCATAATGCTGTGGGTTATATTGCTTTATTTATTTGTCATTTCTGTAAATTTCATTTCCTGGATGAAAGGCTTTTGTGTGACACTACCTATATGTAAATATGTTTATATATGATTTATGTAGAGGATGGCCACATAAGCATATATAAATATTCTCTATCTCTGTATATACACAGACACATACATTTACATATATATATATATATATATATATATATACATACATATATACATGTATAAATATTTTTATTATGTTTATATATGTGAGAGTGCTTATACGTATGGGCACTGTTATGCGTATAGGCACACAAACGGTCACAACACCTGACCCAGTAGAATGACATTATAATGTAAACAAGTGAATTTCCAGGATATCTATTCTGCGCAATGCTAATAATTCCCGAAGACGTATCAAAGTGCTCAGTGGAGTGTGCTCATCACTGCTGAAAGGAATAAATCACAGTCCCTAATTATTCATTCTGGGTACGTGGCTCAGCCATTTTTTTTGTACGTTGTCCAGGAACGTTTAGCGTCCAAGGAATATGACAAAAAAAGAGAGGGAGGGACAGAGAGGCAAGCAGGGAAGCATGGTAGTGTGTAAAATGGGGAGAGGAGGGGGGTGGGGGGGGGGGGGGAGGGACAAACAAAAAACAAAACAGAAAGTACATTCTTTCCCCCAAAGGATTCCATCGCTTCAGTGCCCTTTCACTCCACAGGCCATCCCTCCATCACAGAGCGAAAGAGGGGAACAGACAGCGCCGCCCGAGCCAATGGAGCGAGAGGGAGGGAGAGAGAGAGGGAGGGAGGGAGGGAGGGAGGGGGAGCGCAGATCAATGGCTCATTCCTCTTCTCCGTCGCTTTTCGCCCGTCTCGTCGCGGCGTTTTGCGTGACTTCCTCTCCGCGCCCGTGACCCCCGTCACCTTTCCGTTCCCCTCCGCTCTTCACCCACCGCCCCTCTCTCCCTCTTCTCCCTCGCTCCCTCTCCTCCTCGCTCCCTCAATCTCTCTCTCTCTCCCCCTCTTCCTCTCTCCCTCGCTCTCTCCCTCCCTCTCTCTCTCTCTCTCTCCCGGGCGGCCCGCGGGGTCAGCAGGAACGCCACGCCCGTGTCAGCACGCCGCGGCCTGCATAACGAAGAGACGGCGGCGGATTTCGAATTAACCTCCGCTCCGCTCTGCGTGCGTGTGCGTGCGTGCGGGCGTGCGTGCGTGCGTGCGTGCGGGCGTGTGTGCGTGCGGCGAACCTCCGCCCCGGACAGCAACACAAGGACGCCTCGCACATTAGAATATCACAACCCGCACCACAGACAGCCCGCTTCCCCAGCTCACAGACACAGACACAGACACAGCAGAAGAAGGGAAAAAAAAAAAGAAAGAAAGAAAAAAAACAGGATTGTGAGAAACGAGCGGCTCAGACTTCTCTGTTGTGTCTGGACAACCCGTCAGGCAGCCGCAGACGAACACGCACTCAGAGTTCGGCCATCTGTTCTCCCGCACAGACGAACGGAACAATCCTTCCCCGAGCTATTCTCCTCCCTCCTTCGTATTTATCCGTCTGTATCTCCGCACATTTTGTGAAGGACGGCAGGAAAGGGAGCCTTGGTCTTGACCTTTCACAGACCAAAACAACCGGCAGGCCTATTTTTTTTTATCTGCGGTCTGTTTGCGTTTCATTTGGCCTTTCCGGTCGTGCTGCGGTCATCGATTCCGCACGTGTCGGTATCCGGCTCGTTCGTGCTCCGTTCGTTCCCGGGTCGAAAGTACACATCCCGTCAGGGAAACGCGTTCTGAGGGGGCCTGCCGGTGTTCTCGTTTACTGTGCGATTGTTCCGGGGCGGGGGGGATTCATCGGCGGTCTGAGGAACGGAATTGATCCGTCCCGTTCCGCGGCCGGGAGCCCGGCGTTCCGGCGTTCCGGCTCGGAAAACCGAGCTCACGCGGCGCTCTGAAGGGAGAGCGCAGACTACTGGGGCTCACCTACGCTGTGAGCGGATCTGTGCGTGAGCACGTGTGTGTGCGCGCGTGTGTGTGTGTGTGTGTGTGTGTGTAGTGTGCGTGTACGCGTGTGTACATGTGCTAGTGAGAGAGGGGTCGTGTGTGGGTTTATTCTGAGCAAGTACAGCGGTACAGAGTGTACGCGAATGCACACATTTGTTTATGAGTGTGCATGTCTGCCAGAGTGTGTGAGCACATGGAAGAATAAGTGTACTTACAGCGTGCACACTGTGTGTGTGTGTGTGTGTGTGTGTTTGTGTGTGTGTGCATGCGTGTGTGTGTGTGTGTGTGTGTGTGTGTGTAGATGCATGTGTGTAGGCATGTGACCGCCTGCGCGCACGTTTGTCTGTGTGTATCCGTCGGTGTGTGTGTGTGTATCCGTCGGTGTGTGTGTGTGTATCCGTCGGTGTGTGTGTGTATCCTTCAGTGTGTGTGTGTGTGTGTGTGCGTGCGTGCGTGCGTGCGTGCGTGCGTGCGTGTGTGTGTGTGGGCCTGTGGGTTAGCCCGCTGTTAGCAGCCTGATAGTTCTGCGCTCCTGTCTCGGCGGGGGAAGATTTAAGCGAGCGCGCCCGGCTCGGCCCCGCAGGAGCCGCTGGCCACACATCCTGAAATATTCCACAGCGGCGTTATCTGGGGACTCTGCTGTCCATTTCCAGGGCGCGGTGGTCTGCGGGGCCTTCTGCTGAAACGCGCGCAGCATACAGCACAGAGCGCGGGGCCCGGCGTCCCCAGGATGGAGGCACCCCTGGCTCCTCTGCCTCCTCGCAGCTAATCTGGACCCCGCTCTGCGAGAGGGTGCCAGATGGGGGGGCGGGGGGGGGGGGGGGGGGGGGGGGGGGGGAGGGGGGCGGGGGATTTAATTTGGGGCACGATGCGGAAGGTGGCCAGGGCCTGGGGTCTCGGAAGCTGATTCACTGTGACGCTGATGTTGGGCCTACAGGTCCCTATCGCCGCATAGCCTTGGGAAAAAAAAAAATAAAAAAAGACAGACTGTTCCGAGCTCAAGCCATGCCAACTCTCACACCGCTTCCCATCGCCTCAGCGAGACTCCCGAACCCAAACACCTCACCCCCCCCGCCCACACCGGGAGGGAGTCAGAGCTGAAGAGCTGGAGGCCCAAGTGAAGCAAAGGGCTTTTCCCAAAGCCCGCAAACACGGGCGAAAACATCCCATTACTTGTGCACGCTTCACGAGGGCGTGGAGGGAGCAAACAGGGTTAGACACACAGCGGCCAGGGCAGCAGCCAACACCGCACTGGAGCTAAACCCGCTACCGCTCCCACCAACCGCAGCTTCACAAACCTGCAGCGCTGAGCTTCAACGCGCACGAGTCACAAGGGCTCCTATCCTCTACAGGTTTATAACCGCGTCATGGGGGCCTGCCTGCGCACGTGTGTGTGTGTGTGTGTGTGTGCACGTGCGTGTGTGTGTGTGTGTGTATGTGTGCACACGTGCGTGTGTGTCTGTTTCTAGCGGGCTGCTGAATGCTTTAGCAGATCCTTAACGCGTCGGTGTCACGCGGTCTCGCTGGCGCAGCGGCGTACAGCAGCGGCCCGGCCGGCGGACCCGTCGCCAGGGCGGGGTCAGACCTCCGGTGGAAAGGCGCTCCGCGGGCCTCATTGTTCTCGAGCGGAGCCGCTCGGATAAGAACGCCGGCGGTGTAAATGGGTTAGAGCGGGCGGGGAGGCGGTAAAACGCGCACGCCGGGCTGGAAAAGGGCGCCTGCTAAGCAGAGAGGTAATAACAATAAATCAGGCCCCAGTTTGGAATTCATCATTAGAAAGTGGGTCACAGTTTTGATGCTGTGGAAATCTCTCTCTCTTTTTTTCTCCCTCTCTCTCTCTTTCTCTCTCTCTCCCTCCCTCTGTCTCTCTCTCTTTCTCCCTCTCTCTTTCTCTCCCTCTCTGTCTCTCTCTCTCCTTCTTCTCTCTCTCTCTCTCTCTTTCTCCCTCCCTCTGTCTCTCTCTCTTTCTCTCCCTCTCTATCTCTCTCTCTCCTTCTTCTCTCTCTCTCTCTCTCTCTCTCTTTCTCTCCCTCTCTCTCCCTCTCTCTCTCTCCTGCGCCGTCGGGCCAGGTTTCGGGAGCCTCAGCCGCGCCGCCATTGGCCGCACCCTGCCCGGGCGCGCTCGCTCGCCGGCGCCCCCCGGGGGTGGTTGGCGTGCAGCGCGCGACCTGCAGCCCCGTGCGCTCGGCCCGCGGACCCTCGTTTAGAGATGTCAGGCAGACGGGACCCAGCGCACGGGGAAGGGGCTGAATTATTTAGCAGGGGCCTCCTGAAGGAGACAGCTGCTCCCGCCATCTCCGCTCTCTCGCCCCCGACGGGGAAGTCCACCTCTCCTTCGCGTTCTCTTCCTCTCCTTCTCCTCATCCCTCCGTCCGCTCCCTGTTTCTCTTCCTCTCCTTGCCACATTCTGCTCTGCTTCCACTCCCCCCCCCCCCATTGCCACCCATCCCCTCCATCCCCCATCCCTCCCTCCATCCCTCCCACCCCTCCTCTACTCTCTCACAGTGTTTACTTAAGCACTTTCACGGTCACTGCATTGTAATCTCATGGGACAAAACTGCCCTTTTTCTCTCTTCCTCTCTCTCCCTGTGCTATCCTTACCATCCCTCCCTCCCTCCCTCTCTAACCTTCTTCATCAGAAATTTTGAGATTCAAATTCAAATGCGCTTCAAAAAAATAAAAAATAAAATAAAAGGTGAGATGACACAGCAGAGCCCTCCTTTCAGTACGACATGAACGCACTCTCTCACCTGTCATTTACATAACCGACATTAGCGCTTACATTTAAACCAAAGACTGTGACCACGACGAGGACGGCAACAATGGTTTACCATCGTCACCATTTAACCTCCTTTTAATTCTGCGTGTTTTCCTCCTTTCCATCACGCGCTTGCTTCCCACGTCCCTCGCTACAGTCCTGTAGGGCTGGGGGAGGGAGGCGACGCCGGGAACACGCGCTCATTTCTAACGCGATGGGTCTTTTACGGCATCTCCCTCTGAGAAGCAGTCACGGGCAGCTTTTACAGCCAAGAGAAATTACACTTTGCGTGTGAAATCAAAATCAACTGAAGAAAACCGTCGATTCCAGCTTTTTCGCTCGCGAGGTGAACGCAGCCAATATACATGGAGTACGCGCTCCTGCATTATCACAGATATGTATATTAATCCAGTGTACGTGGTAAACAGTTAAAGGTGTGAGAGAACACCACCGCCGCTGTGAATGCTAATAGCCTTGACACTGCAGGGGGAGAGCCTAGCGACCCTATTTTATTTACACATCAGTGACCTTGCAACAGAGCCGGTGAACGCTTTTTTCAGAGGGGAACAGAGAGACAGGTTAAGAGCACCGATGACCTCACATAAGCAGAAGGAAAACATGTCTGCCAGACTGTGGATTCTTTTCCGACGGCTCCTCCATTTGTAAATTCGATTCAGAAAACGGAGAGAGAGAAACTGCCGGCTTAAATATATATTTCCCCTTAAACGAAGTTATGAGTCTGCGTTGCATAATTAGAGAAGTAATTACGCTCCGACACATGAGATTGATTGTGCTGTTAAAGAGCATTTTAATCGATGAACACACACGCTATCATCAGAATAAATAAACAAATATCCATCTACTGTACTGCCGCTTCAAATGGGACTAAACAAAAGGGCCAAGACATTTTGCTTTAACTGCCCGCTTCACTGAAAATATATTTCACAAAGTTTGACATAAATATTATTGCTCGGCTACACGGCTAGATGCTTCTTTTCTTTCTTTTTACATTTTACTTGAAGGCAATGGAATTTTCCTTATTGATGGCAGAAATCTGCTTAATTACTTGTGTGAAATTGTCCTGGAATGGAGAGCGCATCAAATTGCGCTGCACAAAATCATTTTTCATCGACGGGTGCCGTTCCTGTATTTTATGGCGGCTCACTTTAATCAGCGCTCAGACACCCGTCCCGCGCGCGGTATTGGCGGCTGTATGGAATCGGAGTCGAGCCAAAGGTCTGCACCTCTGAGCGATCCTCCAAGTCCACCCGACGCCAACATAAATTGGGTAAAAAGGCACCGTAAATACAACTGCCAAATCTGACACAAGTGTAAAATGTAAGAAAATTTAATTTAAAAAACGGAACCCTAATATGATACAGATGCTCGGTAGTGGGCAGGGCGGGGTCGGGGGGGCGAGGGGGGGGGATTGGGGAGGCAGTGCGGGGCAGCAGGACTGCAAGCTGCGGCAGAGAGATATTTCTGGGCGAGGAGGAGAATGTCAGCACGGCACGGCTAGCTAACGAATGCTATCAAATTCTCCAATCCCCTTTGACTCCATCAAGCAATAAACCCGACTCGTAGGGGTGTGGCCTGTAACTCTTTCGAGTTTTCTAATATGAGATTGACATTTGCGTTCGCAAGCGAACTGGCATTCGTAAAACTTTATTTAAAAAAAATAATAAAATAATTCCTGTACAACTGGTATGGCACCCTGAAGACAGAGACTCCAAAATGTAACGGGCCCTTTTCTGAGACAGCAAACACAATATGTCAAACCATTTCATACCGGGGAAGAATCGCCTACCACACATTTAAATATGAAACGCCTTGTGGTAGATTTCAAATAACGCAATAATGCAATATCATCGCAGAGCACAGCCTGAGAACACAGAGGAAGCTTTTATTTCATATTGTAATATTGGCAGCATTACTGAAATAAAAGACGCGTCTGTGTAGTGCATTTAAAAATAGAATACGAATAAAAAGCAACTCCGTATAATTGGATTCTGGTTGCAAACGTGATACAGATTCTGAGGACTCAACCTAATCACAGAACAAAAATACATTTATTTGTTAAACTGTAAACATTTTTTTTTTTCAATATACAAACCTAAAGTTGGTTCACTTTATTTACAAAACACATCACTGAACAATGGCAGCATGAAATGTGGTCTTTTGGCAGGGAGGGGGGGTTACTGAAAACCTTATTTTGGGAAAAGAAAAAAATAAAATGAATTTGCTAGTTGAAGCTTGACCCCATTTTAATAAGCTGTCTGGACTGACAGTGTGTGACAGAGATAGGGAAGGATCGGGACAGAGCAGGTAAAGTGGATTCCACAAACAACCTGAAATTTATGTGCTACCAGTTATTGCAAGAGCAGCTAAAACAACACATGCACATTCAACTGTGTGTGCAGGCACGCATACACACGCACGTGTGCACAGACACACACACACAAGCACGCACAAATACACACATGTATGCACACACATGCAGGCACACACACGCATACACACACACACACACAAATGCACACACACGAATGCACACACACACACACGTATACACACACACACGCAGGCACTCACACACACACGTATACACACACATGCACACACACGCATACACACACACGCACAAACACCCACACACGTACACATGCACACACAAACACACACACACGTACACATGCACACACAAACACACACACACACACGCACACACACAAATGCACACACACAAAGTGCATGCCTTTGTGAAGCCACCTCATTGGAGACCGCAGGACACATCTTATTTGGCATTCTATAAACATATTGTGCCAGAGTGACATTTTGCCAGTCACATTTTTCAGATTAAATGGTCAACAATAAAATGTGACATTTTCAAACAGGGGACATTCCTACCACGTCCTTCTCCTCAGACTTACAAGCATTGAGAGGGAATTTTCACAAAATGTGTCCTGACATTGATAGTAATACCTTCTGACACCTTCTCCCCCCCTCGATCTCTCCCCCCCCACCTCCTCTCTCTCCCTCTCTCTCTCTCTCACCTTCTCTCCCTTCCCTCAGGGGTTCCCTTGCTGTTTTGGGAGTTGAAATCTTTTGACTCCTTCCCCATCATCCTTTCATAATGCGTTTTCCATCCTTCTCTTTATCCGTTGCTGGAATAATGGGTTTTGCATTAAAGGTGAAGCTGCAGCCGGCAGCATCTCTCCCAGCACTCAGCAGCCAGGGCAGATTTTTGCAGAGAAAAGAAATGGTTTCAGAATTAATATGTAGTATGTAATGGGGAGAAATCAAATTACCTGATGAAGCTCTTTCCCATTAGAGGGCAGCCATAGAGGTTTGCTGTGCTTCTCACGTTCCCTCACCAGTGTCCCCATTTTCCCTCCGCCCCCCCGCCCCCGCCCCCCGCCCTCTCTGAGCATGTGTGCTCCGCCTCCATTTTGCACCCATTTCTAAATCACCAAGCAATATTGACACAGTGATAGGAAAGTGAACTTCAGACTGAGGGGCACACGATACACATGCACACACACTCACTCACACACACGCACACTCTCTCACACACACACACACACACACATACACACACGCGCACACACACACACACACACACACTCTCTCACACACACACACACCTCACACACACACATACACACACACGCACTCACTCACTCTCACACACACACACACTCACTCACACACACACACACACTCTCTCACACACACACATACACACGCACGCACTCACTCACTCACTCACGCACTCACTCACTCACTCACACACTCACACACTCACACACTCACACACTCACACACTCACTCACACACACACACACACACACACACACACACACACACACACACACACACACACACACACACACACACTGAATATGAGACTACGCTCAACTGGGCCACAGCCATTAGTGGACAAAGCCCTGTTGGACGGCACGGTGCAGATTAATGAGCATTGCTCCGTGTCGCGCGGAAGTGTGCCATCCTTTCCTAAGAGTCTGTGGGTCCCGCTGAACCGGAGTGGCCCCCCCCTGCCACAGACCGAAATCTCGCTCTGCTCCGCGCCGCGCATTAGTGTACCTCTCTGCTCCAAATCCACCGTTCGCCTCGCGCGGGGCTGTCAGGGAGAAAACTGCTGCTTCTCTTCATTTTTTCCCCTCATTGTTGTCCTGCAGGACCCAGGGGCTCCCCGACAAGGCGCGCAGGAGGAGCACAATAAGTGATGACACGGGCGAGCCCGAGTCAAGCAGACAGCTGGAGCGGCTAGCAGAGCCGCGGGGCCCCAGCCTGAGAGCGGAGGCCCTCCACGGAGAGGGACGGGCGAGATGGGGGGACGGGTGAGAGCTGGGGGGGGGGGGACGGACGGGTGAGAGCTGGGGGGGGGGGGGGGTCGGGCGAGAGCAGGGGCGCGAGCAGTGCGTAAGGAAACCACCGCACAGACACCAGGGGCCCGCACACGCGCCGGGCGAACCAGGAAGCCAGCCGCGCGCTTAAAAAGCTGGGCCGAAGCAGAGCGGGTCTAAATCGACCGGCCCGGTACCTGCGCGGTAACCCCCACGACTAACAGCCCGTCTACGAGCCGCTCTTCCCCGTTCGCAGCCCGCGCGTCTGCTTCCTGCTTCCTGCTTCCTGCGGCGCGCGCGCAGCCAAGGTGAACCCAGGTCTCGGCGCCGCGAGGACCGCTCTCCGAACACGCGGCGGAATTACTTCTCGCACCAGCGAGCATTTGTGAGTAAAAAATTAAATCAAAAAGATTGGTTCGTTCTTCAAGGTGTTAAAAATTCAACTGCAAATTTGATGCAGCCGATTCCGCATCCCTCCCCATCCCCCCCCCCGCCCTCCCCCACTGGCCCACCCCAAAACCATTTCTTCCCTGACTGCCCCACCACAAAATAAGATCGACTGATGCCTGGATCACCACTATGCTAAGGATGAAAAAATTTCAAGCATTTTCATCCATATTGGTCCTTATATTGTTTTCAGTTCATAAAATAGTGATTGAACACCATAACCACCTGGTACACATAAATCTAACCACCAAACAAATACCATTCAGTCCTGTAACAAAAACCATTTCTTTTTTTTTTTCGGTAATCCTTCTGAATTACAGAAAAACACACCACTGGTGGTATTCCTTTTAAACATACCCAGTGAGTAAAAATATATTCGAAGAGGAAATCTGGTCGTTCGGTTTAACAATTGTGGCTCTTTGTACAACACTGCATACCGATTTCTAGCAAATATAGCATTTTTAGCTGCCTACAAAAATGCTTTTCATTCCTTTCAGGAACCACATATTGGGACGGCGTGCCAGCATCATAAAAACCGTACACACAAGTACGTTTACGACTCAAAGGAGGAAGCGCTGCCGCGGCTGGATCATGTCTAAGGCCGGAGCGTGATTCATCTGCTACCGCAGGACTGCGCAATGCCAGGAACCATTTTGGCTGTGGGAGTTACCCAACGCACAGCACGTGCCTCAAATAGCTAACTGCAGGTACAACATTCATTTCAACACGATGAATACAGCAGAGAACAAATTCATGAATATTTTTTTTTTTTTTTAATCCAAGGCTGTAAATTTGAACAGTGTCGATGTGAAAGGTTAACCAAACAGGCATTTCTTTTTTATTCCAAGACTTACCGAGAAGGTCAGTGTTTACTGCCTAAATGGCTATATACGTATACAGTAGAGCACACCTCTAATGGTTATAAATCCACATGAGCCATATAAACTGGAACTACAACCATAACGGATAAACACTTTGTGGAATTTTTCTTGTTCAAATGTAACTGGTGAATTTGACTGACAAGTCACAGAAAATGACTTTTTATACTTTTAATTTTAATTAGATTCAGCTATACTACAGATAACGGCTAATTGGTCAATTGGGGTGAGAGCTTTCAACGATCACGTAAACGACGGTGCGCAAACTAGCACGCGTTCAGTCTCGAGCGCGTTCAGTGGGCTGCAGTCTGCATCGTACTTTCTCCTGACTGCATCATTGTTCCGGAGTAAGAGAACACAATGCCATTCAATAGAGAGAAACATTGATTACGCTCAAATCACTGAAACACATTGTTTCCAAAGAATGGGGAAATAATGTGGCAAACAAACTGATGGGGGTTTGTTTCAGAGTGCACACAGCACTGCACGTACTGCAACGGAAGAAACACCACTGGAAAAATAAAAAGGGTTTACCACTCCACAGAGGAGACAACAAAATGCGAGACAGAAAAATTTGAAGTGTGAGAGGGGAGAGAAAATGAAGCGGTGATTGTTTTATTTCTTTGTTTGCGGGAAAGCAAGAAACCAAACAACATAATTATCTTATGCTGGATTTCTTGATTACAGTTCACAGCTTTTCTAAGTTAATTATTTGTGGAGGAGACATGCAAGACTAGGAAAGACTTTGTACCAATTATGAAAGTCCAACTAGATGTGAAATGCATTTAGAGGTGCAATCACTGCTTCTCTGATGGCATAAAATTACAGATGTTTTAGCTGTCAATTTGAATATATGTATGTCTGGGAAAATTCATTTTGCTTCTGCTGTGTGTGTTTGGGGAATGGGTGTGTGTCTATGTTTTAACATGAGGTCATTATGTAAAAATAAAAAACAGCAATAAATGGTTACACACTTAAATGCAGGTCTCTCTGAGCTCATCCAGAGTTGATTTCAGGTTTATGCATACAGATAAAATACATGCATGGAACTGGAAACAGGCCTTTGCACTAGACACACCCAAATAACGCACTACTGAAGGAAAAGTACGGAGGAAGGACAGAAGGGGGTGGTTTGCCAAAGAAGGGAAGAAATGTAAAAGGAAGAATGACTAACCAAGGTAAAATGAATACTGTATATTGTCTGAACAAATGGCATTTGTCGTCCTTAAGAAATGTGTCCCAACTTGTTGAGGTGGTTTCACACAAATTTTAAAGAGGGGGAGAGAGGGAGAGGCACAGAGAGAGAGAGAGAGAGAGAGAGAGAGAGCAGGGGGCAGAGAGAAAGAGATGGAGGAAAAGCCAGAGAGAGACAGACAGACATAAATACATAAAGAGAGTTATTTGCAGTATGTAGGCGAATGTTATAGCCTATCTCCGGCGTTGTTTTTATATTAACCCTCTTCATCTTGTTCGAGCAGTTTGGCAGCAAAGTGTTTTTGCCGTCATCCTGAAACAACCTGGCCTGAATTAAAAATACAGCAACAGGCGTGGCTCACGCCTCAAGACTGGCCGCAGAGAAACCGCAGGACAGGAGAGACGTGCGCACGACAGGGAGAGGAGGGAGCGACAGACTGTCAACAGGAGGACAGAAAGATGCCGAGGGCACACGCTGTGGGAAAGACTGCTACAGTGAGGGGGAAAGGACACACCCATGTGTAATGGGCTGCTCAGCTGAACTTCGCCACAGTGCAGTGTGCAACGCTGTGCCACATGGCAGTGGACTCCGGTCCACAGAGACCAGAGCAGCCCCTTTTCTAATCTATTCAATGCTATTGATCGAAGCCCCTTTTGGAATTGGAAAGTCAAAATCTCCCGCGTTCCATGATACTAATTAACTGCTGCAGAAGGGGGACCGGAGTTCCCCGTTACTCAAGCAATGGGGGAAATGTTCCCCCAAACCCAGATACAGCACGGCTGCAGCTCAGAGGGGTTCACAGTGTCCCTTTTAGTAGCCTTTAAAAAAAAAAAAAAAAAAAGCCTGAGTTTAGCCCAGCGAGGGTAGCCCAGGGACTGATCAGAACAGCACAGGCCGAATAAAAGGCAGCAACCTCTGAGCCTAAGGGAACCTGAACTGAAGAGTGCTGTAAACAATGCCTTCAGGATTGTGTGTATATGAAAGGGGTAAGATACTACCCACAAGGTGCAAGTGAAACACCGATGTGGAACATTCTATCGGTATACCCAAAGGTACAGGGCTGCTTAACCCACAGGCTTTTGTTTTTTTTTGGGAAAGCCCACACCAACATCAACGGTGCTTGGGAATCATAACTTTCGGCTTAGCTAAAGAATGTGAAATCAAACCGTTGCAGGTAGGCTCCTGTTAGTCACCCTGGATGACATTTGAAGTTAACCGGTGTCAGGCCAAGACATGAATGCCAACGAAAACACGTGTGGTTACCGTGATGCTGTAGGCTACTACGCAAGAGGCAAAGATATAATTAAGGTTTGACCAGTACAAACAGCGCTTTCTCCTATCACAGTGACACACACGTATTCAACAGCACGGTGGGGGAACTTAAGGACGCTTCCCCAGCAGCCGCGTAAAAAACTTGGAAGTGTTGAAAAATAAATGGTCGTACGGTTTAGATTAAGCAGAAAGTGCAATGTTACGTCATAAACAAACGTCCAGTGAAATGCATCCCAACTGGAAGCCCTTTACCCTCGTATAGGTTTTAAAACGCTCTGGCCTGTGCCTACCTTGTGTTGGTACTGTTCCAGAAGACAACGTGTCTCTTCGCCAATGCTGCGGAGACTACATGTAGCATAAAAACGGTCGTCCTCCAAGCTTTGGAAGTTCCAGGACACCAAAGCCAACCCATGACGCCTGTCGGACACTGTTTGTGGATGAGGAGCAGTCTCCGGTGGTCGTTTTGGTCGAAGTAGGGGGTTGGGTGAGTTAGAGACAGGTAAAATATACGGCAGAACGCCTTGGGCAATAATTTTTTTTAAAAGGTAGTCTAGTCCATCCAGTCCAGATCAACGGTTAATTCATGCACGCCATCTATTTTCATCAGTAGATCCAATGTAGGTTGCGTGCGCTAAACACGGCTGCAGAGTGCGTGACACTGAAAATGTGTAAAGATCCAAATAAATCCAAAAAAAGTTCCAGTGGTGTGTTTGTTGCCTCCGTCAAAACCTCTTTCCCTACCGTTTGTTAAACTGGCTATAGGCTAGGCCTAATTACGTCGTCCGTAAAACGAAACACAATTTTGTATTTAAACAAAACTTAAATAATTTTATTTTTTAGTTTAAGTAGCCTGTATCGTGCACATTCTCAATTCATATTTCTTTCGGTTTTAAAATCAAATAATCTGAGCCACTGGTTGCACGCGACCTATAAATATGTAGATTTACAATATATAAATATACTATAGTTTATAGCCTACTATTTACGACGATCCATGCAAGTAGATAATGTACTGTAGAGCGAGTAACTTTGTAGGACTTGAGGGAAAGCTTTAGAAGAGGAGAAAAAAGAGAGGGAGGGACCATCGAACTTTAAACGAATCACAGACGAAGATGGGCGGTATTAACATTGTTTAGTTCTCAAAGGTGTGTAAATGCCTTCAAACGGCGTTTTACATTTAGGAAGGAAGTGCATTATACAGAGAACACACTGAATTCACTACTTTTAGTTGCTACTTGTGATTGTTTTCTTTTCTTTACATACGTCGACCATTGAAGTGTTTTCCAACTGTAAACCATTCAGTGCATTTTTTTCTGGCGACTTCTGTACCCGCAGTAAACGAATGATTGCTCAGTAGCCTATTCCTCAAATTGTTCATAATCAGGATATTATGTGTGTCTTACCATATAATGAACCATAGTTTTAAATTCAAAATGGGCGGTCCTTGCAAAGTGATTAGCGAGAATGCGAAGCGGCGACATTTAAAAATATTTTTTCTTGACTTCGTGGATAGTGGTACAGTTACGGTAAGGCCTAGATCTGAGGCTCTCTCCTGAGTAGCCTACGGCAGTTCTCAGGCCCAGACATTATTTTTTATGATGAAGTGGATGCTACTGGCCATAGTGTCAAAGGTAAAACAAATAATTAAATACCAGACTCTTCAATTTTCACATAATTTCCCAAAAGAATTTAACCACTGTCGAGGAAAACAAAATCCGAGTGCGCCTCGCTGTCATTATTCAATATTGTTCTTTATTCACGTGCAGACTACACCGCGCCGTTCCGGCTGTCACACTTAATTGTATCATTTTGCCTAGCCAGGAAAAAAACTTGAAACACCTATCCAGAAAAATTAACATTAAATACTTATTTGCATGCTGTGTGTTGCTCCCACGGCCCATTTGCAGTCCCATAGTTTAAAGCTAGAATTGCATTGTTTCTGAATGTCACCGTTTGTTTTTATTACCTCGCATCAACGAGCCATTGCTAAAGTGGGGAAAGCTTCTTCCTTATATTCTTTTATATTTGGTTTGTCAGTTATATTTTTTTCTCATCAATTTCCCCTTTGCATTTTGTCCTATTCAGCTGCCTCTCTGCTTATTACCAGGGCTGCACAGCCAATTATATGTTTCCTATGTTGTGTGTGTGTGTGTGTGTGTGTGTGAATTAATTTACCTTCTTGCAGACAGGGGTCTCGGGGGACTTTGTAGTGGCAGTAATCACTGTTGCCACCATGGGTGAGAGCAGTAGGCGGTCCTGTGTTATTATCTGCATATGTGTGTGTGTGTGTGTGTGTGTGTGTGTGAGAGAGAGAGAGATTACAGGAGTGTGATGTACAGAAAATGAGGCAACTCTCCAATACAAGGACACCATCGCTCATTTGAACGGCAGTACACCTTTAGGATTATTAGCCCTGGAAATGCGTTGTTTTGGGCCCTTTCCACGGGGTAAGTGCACCTCTCCCTGACAGCCCACCCCCATTAGTCCTTTCCTCTGCCATACGTGAATAATTTTGACATGATTTTTTTCTTGGATTTTTGCTGAGTTTAATTTGTCCCGCCAGAGCTTCCACAATTCAATGAAACCGTCCGCAGAGAATGTGTCTCCATTGGCACAGGATATAATCACTTTACAAGTCAAAATGCCTGTCCTCTTGTGGTTCTCATTATTAAATCTGAAACAAAACCCTGCGACTGAACTACAGCAAAGTAACCTGTAGCCATTCTGCGGGTTAATGCAATGACAGCAGCACAGTAACCAGGAGAGCCGTTCGATGGATTAATACAATGACTGCAGTTTAGCGGAATGTTATTAGAGATAACCGCAGTTCTCAAAAGCCTGAGGCTTCCTGTCAAAGTGGGCCTCCCGCTTCTCGCTGGCCAACAAATGAATTGAACTCACGCAGTCAGAAACAAAGGACTGCAATGAAGGACCACTGTATGAGAGTTTGTGATGAGTAGAAATGTGGCACCTTTTGTACGTGCCGTACATAATTTTCTGTTTTCCTTTTTTTGTTTTTAACATTTAAAAAAAAATCTTCAGTCATGTGTCTTTCTTTGTCATCACTATGCCTCCTGCATTAATTCAAGGAGTACTGCAGCCAATGTACATGCTCTCCTTTGATTCTTTCACCTGTGGGCAGGTGTCTATTTTACACCCTGTGGACCACACAGAACTACAGGAGAGCTTGCACCGACTGGAAGAGAGTATCTCTCACTGACAACAACCGCTACACTGTGTGTCTTTTGCCTTGTGAGTGGTTCAGAGGATCTAATCCAAGGAACCTTGGCTGACTTAAACCCAACCCCACTCCTGGTTGGATGAGAGCAATGCTCCCGGTCATAGTCATCGAATGACACATTTGAGCCCTAAGCATGCAGCTGTAGTGTCCAAACATGTTGTGAGTGTGTTTACTGACCGAGCCACTTTGGATTTCCCAATTTATTTGGTAATTTATATTTTTTATATGCTGTTAGCCATGTCGCTAAAGTAATATTAGGCTGAGTGAGTATTAGGGGGGCAAGCTTGACACACGGGCCTGTTCAGACAGACAGACGGACAGACAGACAGACAGACAAAGGCCTCTTGTAAACTACAACATGATTTAAGTGAATCCATCCAAAATCCAAGTTATTATCCCCCCTCCCTTTCCCACCTTTCTCTTCACAAATCCCTCAACCCTATCAGTGTCACTTATGACCCTCTCCCTCCCCATTTCTGCCTTGCTCTCCCTCTCCTTCGGTCCCTGTTGTACAGCGTATGTCAGGGGAACGTTAATCCTGTTATCTGTACAGACACAGGCCGACACCAAGCCACTCACTGCACCATAATCAACTACCCTGTACACAGGCACTCACATTCGCTCTGTCGCTCTCTGACTTTTATGCTTTCTCTCTTTCTTTTTCTCCCTCCTCCTTTCTTTCACCTTTTCCATCTCACTCCATGTCTCCCGCCCCTCACACTTATTTTCATTATTACTTCATTCTCTTTTCCCCTTTCTGTCACTCTTTTATCACTCACCTTGCCTGTCATTTTCTCTCACTCTGTTGCCTTGTTTGTACGCTGATGAACTCTGTTCATTCCTGTGCTGTTCGCTCTTTATCACTCTGAATCACTGCCTGCCATTTTGTCATTCTCATCCCCATCACCATTGCATCTGTTCCGCACAGTCCGTCTCTGCCTCACTTTTGAATTGAAATGCGTCAAATGCAAATGCAAATTCGAATCTAAATTCAATTTCACTTCACAGGCCTGACGAGTTCAAGTTAGCACACTCACTCTCCTTTCGCTGGAACTTACAGTGCATTAATGGCACATGGAAAGGGTGCATAATATGCACTTAAAATTAATAAAATGAACTAGCATGAACAATTACCTGTTGCGTCTGCACATGAAGCGTTATTAACTCCTCCACACACAGAAACCAGACTCCCCTCCCGTCTCTTTTTTTTTACAGTTTCAGTGTGTTTTTTTGTGTAAGTACCTCCCTCCCTCTCTGCCCCATAATTACAGTTCTGGAGTCAAGCAGCGACTGTAAACGCTTCTCTGTTTTGCTCCAAATTTCTCTCCCTCTCCCACCAAGCAAATTACCCATTGGTTACTATAGAGACATGTTTGTGAAATGCATTTGCCTTTTGTTATACCTCTCTCCCTCTGCCCTCTCTCACTCCTTCTTTTTCTTCCGTTTTGTGCCTCTCTTTGCCCTTGGTCTGAACAACACATTTTCTCTCTTTCGGTCTCTCATTTTCTCTCTCTCTCCCTGTTTTTTTTAACCTGCTGCTTTGTTGCTCTACTACTCCTCTCTATGCCCAATTTTTCCTAAAATCCCAACATATTTCAGGTTAAATTAAATTACAGTGTTTGCATAATGAAATAGTCAAATTCTGTTTGTTGTTCTCTTTGTTTATATGTTTACATATTACTTCCCAATAATATTCGTTTTGTGCGTTGTATTAAATGAGAGCAGGAGGAACGTGTGGCTTATTGTAATAAATGGTTGCTCAGCATCATTATATTTGTAAGAGCATTTTTGTGGGTTCCGAACAGAGATGAAGACAAAAGGCTCCATTGTTTCTTAACAACAGAAAAAGGGTACGATAATGCGCTTTTTGCAAACAACTGTGCCTTAATGTACAATAAGGACAGATGATACATCCTCATTATATTGGTGATTTATATCCAGATCTTCCAATGCAACCCTCAAATTACACCGTCCCTGTCCATCTTCTCTAATCTGGAGGTCATTTTTCCTGTCTCTGTCTTCATATTTTATCATATCCAATCCAAAGTTTTCCCATTTCCCTATTTTTTGCATCCTTCATTCTTTTTATCCCTCTCCCTCTCTCCCTCTCTTCTCTCTCAGTACGCTTTTAACGATTAGTGTTCCCTGATTGTTCTGCTGCTCGGAACAACAGAGTCAACATGAGGGCTGCTGTAAATATTCATATCTCCTTCTGTTGCCTTTCTGTGTCTCCATGTGTCTCTCGCCCTCAAATTCAAATTCAAACGGTCTTTATTGACATGACAGGAAGGCTCCACTGTTGCCAGGGCTGTTCAAGTGATACAATAGAGGGAGAATGGTATATAGCACCATGACAGCAATGACATCATGTATACTGTACCACTCTACTTCTGTCCTGCAGATCTCAGTGCATTTCTACCCTCTTAATTTCTACCCAAACCCTGTTGACAGCTTTTTGACTAAGCCCCACCCCCACTGAACCTCCCACTCTGACCATGTTCTGCCCTCTCTTTCACCATGATTATTTTTCCTGGAAAAGAAACGAAATATATCCAAGCCTATTGATTTAAGGGGAAAAGCAGACTTTAAGTGACAAGTGATAGAGAGAGAGTGAGAGAGAGAGAGATAAACAGAGTGACAGAGAGAGTGTGTGTGTGTGTTTGTATGTTGGGCGGTGGGGGTTGGACAGGAGGTGGAGGTTATGATGGCTAGGAACTAAAAGGTAAGTAATTGTTCCCTAGAGGGACATCAAACACTACTGGACCAGCAGGAAGATTATGGGATAGCGATGAAAATGCAGATTTTTTTGTCAATAATGTCTTTCCATCAACAATTTTTAAAATAAGTCATTACCATGGCATGAGATATCAGTATAGAGTTTCCCCCTGCTTACTCCCCAGACTATATCTGTAAAATTAAATAATAAATAAGTTTAATTAAAATGAAAATGTGCCATGTTTTCCGGTAATCCTTGTTTGTGTTCTTTAATTAGGCTTTTCTCCGCTTGCTTTATTAATTGGTTGCAAATATGTAAATAAAGTTGACATTGTGTTGAAACTGTAGTAGACTGCTAAGCATAATACATTCCAAACAGAAAGGTAGTCTGAGGTAAAATCATGGGTAATCAGTAAGCTTACTTAGGTACTGCTGAGGTACCCAGTAATATTTGTCTGTTCATTTTTCTCTTTCTCCATCAGCCCGTGACTGCCTAAAAGTCCATATATCTGTCTGTTCTCCCTCCCCACATCTCTCTCTAACCCTCATTAGCAACACAGGGGAAAAGCGATATCTTTCTAATGATTACCTTTTCTTCTCCTCCCCCACTCCTTTGCTCTCTTTTCAGTAAATGAGGAAAAGTGATATCTTTCTCTAATGACCGGCGTGAATAATTACAGTCTAAATAAAGGTTTCATTTAGTGTAGGAAAATCTCTCTATATGTCTGTCTTTCATCTACCCCACCACCCCCCCACCCCCCCCCCATCTCGTCTCAACCTCTTTTTTTTTTTTTTACCATGTCTCCTGTCTCCTCGGTTCAGATAGTCCTGCTTTTTTTTGTTTCTTCATCTTGGTTTTCTATTTGGCTCTTTGCCTTTCATGTTTCTTTTTTCTCATTGCCTTCCCTTTTCAAGAGGTGCTACCTGTTCGTTTTAATGGCACTGGTACTTTCAACAAGCTCTGCAGCCAAAAAATAGAAGAAATACCCTCTTATCATTTCAAGAGCCGAAAAAAGAAGAGAAGAGTAGAAGGGGAAATGTCAGTGGTTCAGGTTGAAGTCCATAGTCTGTTGGCCATTTGTTAATAATACATTGGAATGCTTTGTCACAAGCTGTCATTAAAAAAATAAATCAGAGTAATAAAAAGGAAATAAAGACATAAAAGCAGTATATGCACACGTAAAAACGACATGGGGTTGTACATCCTCCTTCAGATCTTCAAATGCAGATTGCATATTGATTGTTCCTTCAAAGCATAACACATGAAAATAAATACATTTTTCACATTAAAGTTCTAAAAAAATTCACTGTAATTGCATTTCAGTTCATTAGAACCGAAGCTCGTTTCATGTACATTACGTCGGTAATAAAATTAGGGAGCTCAAGTGAGCGGTGTTCATTTCTTCTTTCCGGTGTTATGTGCCGCACAGCAAGGGGGGAGATAACCTAAAACCCGGCCGACCGGGGTCTTGGGCGATCTTAAGGGCCATGCCGTGGCACATACTGTACCAGAATAAAAAACCTTCTGGTGATGAGAGGGGCTGTGAGGGAGAAAGAGACGGGAGTGAGAACACGCCTCTCCACGCGTGCTTTATTTTGTGCTTACGGACATTTTTTTTTTTCTTTTTCCGTGGTCCTTCGGTCTTCCTTTCTTGTTCTGAGGAGCAGGACTTGAGTTATTAAAACGCCAACCTTTCCAACAAGAAGCAATAAATCAAAGTGCGTTCTGTGGGGGAAAGGGGGGAGGGAAGCGGGCAAAGAGAGGGAGGGAGATATGGAGAACAGAAGGCGTGGGGAAGTGGGAGAGCGGAAGGGGAGTAGATAGAAACACAAAAGAAGAAGATGAATGTGAGCGAGAGGACTCCTCAGTTATAAGAACACGCCTCTCCACGGTTACCTTCACCTCCTCCTTTCTCTCTCTCTCTCTCTCTCTCTCTCTCTCTTTCTCAAACACACACACATGCACACTCCTTTTTTCTGTCCATCCCTCACACGCCCATATACTGTCTATGGCATGACAAGTGTGTTGTCAGACCTCAACATAGTACAATTTTGAGTCAGCGCTCCAGTGATTTGGGGAACAGAAGCAGTAAACCCCTGTACTCACTCTCTCTCTCTCTCTCTCTTTCTCTCTCTTTCTCAGAAGGATGTAACATGCGAGGGCCTAATTCCCTGCCTCCCACAGCACTGTCTGCTCTATAGATTTACGCTCACAATGTACAGATGCAGTGGTCCGTGCACACGCGCATACAGGCATGCAGTGACGGCGGCCACTGATCTGCGGGTGTGGGAAGGCCCACCAAGCCCGTGGAGGACGCCAGAGGAAGAGGGTCACAATCCTGGCCCAGGTTTCGCATTCATTGTCATTGATAGTTTGCCCGGAATACACAGCGGAGCATCGAATGAAGGCTGCAGAGGGCAAAGCGTGCACATTTGTACATAATGAGAGACTCCCTCACAATATGCCAGTGAGGGAGGTAGACAAGACAGACAGGCGGGCAGAAAGTTTTGAAGGATAGCATGTGTAAAGGAGAGATACAATATACGAGGGGAGACAATCAAGGATGGACATAGAACGTGTCAGAAAGGGAGAGGGAGACAGAGAGAGAAAGCAGTTAGGTTAAATGCTTAAATGGTTTAGTCCTCACCTAAGTGGCTGTCTCTGCTAATCTCTTTCTCCCACTTTCTCTTCCTGCCTCTCCCTCATTTGTCTTTTACTGCCAGACGCAGGGAGAAAGACATCAATCAAGACACGTGCACATGTGAGCAAATGGGAACGCACATGCACACACACATGCACACGCACCAGGGCATATTAATACAAGACCGCACACATGCCTATGCACATATTTAGCACCAAATACCTAAATGCATACACATGCATACACACTCACACACACACACACACACACACATAACAGAGAAACATGGAACACACCCAGTGCAAAAATAGGAAGGCATTGTTTTTGACACACAGGCACATTGTTTCTCTAATGACATGATAAGTGTGCAAAGCGTGCTGTTGTAGTGTATGTGTGTGTGTGTGTGTGTGCGCATGCGTGCATGTGTGTGTGTGTGTAAGTGTGCTTATGAATGTATGAATTATGTGTGTGAAATGTGTGTCTGTCTGTTATTAATGTGTAATGCAGTGTGTATTTTGTTTTCTCTCCCTCTATCCTAGTGGGAAATGAGGAGTCGTTTTGGGGAAATGGGGAGAATCGGAGAGCGTGAAAGAGAGATGGAGTGATAAAGGCCAACTCTCTTACCCTCTCCCCCTTGATGTTTCTCTCTCCCTCCCTTTCTCTCATTCGCTCAGTAACTCCCAGCATCTAAATTGCTATCAATTTAGTGTGAATTTCAATGTGTTGAATGTGTTAGTGCAGATGGTTAGAGGAATATCTCAAAAAGAGAGGCCAGGCAGTGCTTTGGCCTCAGACGTTTTGAAATTCCAAACGGAAAACTTAATCTTTGCCCTCGTACACAAAGCAAAGATGTGTTTTTCTAAATATCTGTCTCATTTTTAAAGAGCGCGACGTGCCAATTTCCGCAGCTTTGCAGGTTTGACGTGAAGTGGACACACCATCAACAGCGCTAACTGAGCACGCATGCATTATCTGCTGTGGGCTTGATCGAGGGGGGAATTTTCCGAGAGCTTTCTCTATGCACAAATCAATGGCGCTCACTTCTCACAAACAAGATGGCTTGTCCGTGTTAGAGGCGCTGGCGGGGCGCTCTACAGCAGGAACATATAGGACGGGAGGTTCGGTCTCATTAACCTGGGCAGTTTTTCCAGGTTTCACCGCAACACAAATTGCAGCTCCTCTTTGTGAGCTGTCAGCATCGGATCACGACGGTGTTGAAGAAATCTCTCACAGCGGGCGAGCTAATAGAGGGAGGCTCTGAAGTGTGGCTCACCAACAGCGCTCCTCAATCGGGCTCTTTTGAGAACGAGCCGGCTCGAATCCGCGGACGTTTACAGGGATTTATCACCTGTCTTTGATTTATACCGGAGACAACACAAACGCTACAGACATTGCACCGGTAACCACCGCGCCATAGCGAGAATATAGCACGTTTGCACTCACTTCCCTGTAGGAAAACAAATGATTGTCATTTCCAGATTCAACCGACAAGTGATTGTTCTGCTTTACTCCTTGCTCCGCCACCCCCAGGAGCTACAATGCATTTTCCGGTGATGTACAACAACTTCCACTGAATATTATTTGTGGTGAATTAGGTCAAGTAATAAATCAAACTGTAATGGAGGTCCTTTGAAAGCAATGCAAACTTATGTGTGTGCGTGGGAGAGGGAAAGGTTGAGCAAGAGAAACAGCAAAACTGGGGATCATTTTCTTACTGTCTTTACGTCATGTTTTTAATTTGCGTGTATATGTACCAAATGATTAATATTGTAGCAACAATAGCAACAGTTATTATATCATTATTTTATTATAAAGGTTTTCATTTTTTAATGTATACATTCATATACAACTTCTTGGCAAGAAATATAAATTTGTTGCATCAAAAAAAAAAAAAAAAAAAAAAAATCACAATGTGTCTTGAATTTATTTTTAAGCCACAAGAAATAATGAAATGGCCTTTTCTTCAGTATGGTCATTACACTTAAAAAGTAATACACATTTTTGGGTCATCATTCAGGTTCATTTCATTAGGAAAACTAGCCAAGTTTAGCAGATCTAGTGTATCAGTGGTTAAACTCTTAAAATGTTATTGACCCATATCCTGCTTGATTTTCTTACATGATGAATGATGACCAACAGGGGATGTTTTCAGCTTGATGGCACATGCCTGGGGCTTGTTTCACGAAAAAATATGATGTACAAGCGAAGTTTTCCATCTCTGTTCTTGGAGCACAAAAAAAAAAACTATTCAGTTTCACCAACACACCACACAAAACTCCATTGCTATTCTCCAGCCTCCCATTGTTTCAATGGCAACGTGTTCGCTCTTAACACGTGAACATTCTATTCACAAAGAATACAGTATGAACAGATTTTTGAACATTGCTAACCGATAGCTATAAACAAGACAGTCTATCGGTCAATAACCATGGCAATTCATAAACACATATTTCAAATTAAATGCCATGGTTGCTTTTGAGGTATGCTTTTTTGAGGTCTCGTCTGCAGATGTAACACCCAGTTCTAATCAGAGTTCTGGTGCTGAGATCTCCAGCATGTGTGTCCATCGATGGGCATCTCAGTCTCCAGACCTGAACTGATCAAAAAATATGTGTGGTTTGAATTGAAGAGATCAGTCCGTAAGCACAGCCTGGAGGGTCATGGAAGCTTCTCTGTGGAAGAATGGCCAAGGATCCCCACAATATTTTCACCAATCTCATGAAACGCTAACAATGAGGACTCATCCATGTAAATCTGACAGTGCACAAACCACCAAAAACACAAATGTAAGGGATGTCATATTGACCCTCGTCTTCTCAGTTATGCAAGGGCACCCATATCATTAGTTATTCTCAATCTACTACTATGAATCTAAAATTTTAATTGACCAACACCGCGGTCAGCAAATTACCAGCAGTACTGTATACTGCATGTGCATTTTTTGAATGTTGTTACATTCGTGTTTAACGGTTATTATTAAACTGAACAGTTTTTGCGAAGGTTGCATATTCTCAGCTTGGATTTTGGCAGTGTACTATGCAGGAAATGTCACATGGTTCTGATTCAAAACATGAGGACAAACAGCACTCATGAGAGGAAGTAAATTACTGGTTATTAGTGAGGCACTAACACAAAAAATATGAAGGTATTTAATGAGGCCTGAACTGTAAGCAAATAAAACTTTTTGGAGAGTTGGGGAAATTAGCAGTTTTTTTTGTGAGCAAATAAGATAATAAAAAACTATGCCATTCTAATACTGGCAGGTGGTAAATTCAGCCAATTTGAAAGAAAAGAAAGATGGAAAGAACAATACTCAGCAAAGCAGAAATGAAGAGATGAAGTGTTAACCTACTGGCAGACAATGATCTCTTGGGACACGAGAGACTGTATGAAGAAATGATGGATTGAAGATAAATGAAAAGTGACTACGGCACCATTATGCCTTTCGTTTGCTAGCAGATCCTTCCCCTGAAAATACAGTAAGAACGGTGAAAGAGGGATCGTTGTTTTTCTCTGCATTTGTAGTAATCCTATTTGCATCATTTCTGGTTACGTGGGACTTCTCCACATCCCCTTCAGCAAAACATCTGTGTACAGAGCGTGTGTGGCAGAGAGATCTGTGACGCAACCCACAAACCAATTTAAAAAGATAGAATTTGATGACTCCATTTACTTCATGACATCTTTCAAATGGCAGCCCCAATCAAAACAGTCTTCCTGGGTTTGTTTGGTTTGGAAGATGAGGGGTGGCCTCAGAGAGGAACGCATCGGGTAGATGCGGAAGTGCTACAGCCAGAGAAATGGGGGTGGGCGGGAGGGGGGGGTGAGACAGTTGTGTTGAGACAATAAAAATAATGCTGACACTGTATGAACAGACACACTGGGTCTTAATAAGGAGGAAGGGAGAAAGAGAGAGCAAGAAATGGAGGGGGGGGGGATAAAATCACCACCCACCACTCCCCGGAATAGGGGGAAACTAGTGGTCATGGAAGTGATAGCAGGAAAGATAGCTGAAAGATAAGGGATGAGAAAAAAGTGACAATTTTTCCAAGAAGGTAAGCTGGTCCTAAAAGTGTATCAGCCGAACGGATATGGCCATTATTCAGCAAGATTAAAATGGAGGGAAGGAGCAGAGGAGGTGTGAGGGATAGCAATGATGGGGCGAATGGCGAGACGGACGCGTCGGCCGAAATATATACACAGAGTATATATATAGAGACAGAGACGTTGAGAGAGGGAGGAAGAGGAAGACGACGAGGCACGAGCTGGGATGATGGATGCCACGATCCGGTTCTGTGCCCCTTAACGAAGACTCTAATTAGTGTTTGTGTAATTCCACACTGTCTCCGCTGCCTGCTCATCTTAATTAACTCCATTCATCTTCCCCTCCCTCCGTCCCTCCCTCTCCCTCTGCCCTCCTAAAATAACACGCTGACTGACTGCGCCCCACCTGGACTAGACCTGCTTTTATATATACCCCACCCTGCTAACCCCCCACTCCGCCCCCCCCCCCCCCCCCCCCCATGAGTGAGTGAGTTCATCAGCCTGCTTTTCACTGAATACCTCCTTACTCATTGGTGAAAAAAGGGCCACACATATATATTAACTGAAGGAACAGTTTACTACACGTGCATTGGTAAACCCAGATTGATAGTAACCATGAACTATGAATACTAACTATACTATCACATATTAAAACAGCATACAGGACAAAACCTTTAAGAGATGTATTAGCAAAGAGTGTAAAGGGTGCAATCCAGAGGTGTTTTACAATTTCAGGCCTCTTAATTTCCTGTTCTCCCCTGTAAAGCCACTTGAGAATGAAATTAAGTCCCCCATTTCCAGAGTGGTCTCTCTGGAATTGTCTGGATCACCGAGCTCGGTGAACTTAGCGTTAGAAGCAGAACGCTTGTATTTAGGAAATTACCTCCACGGAACGGAACGAAACAAACTCACCCACGGAAAATGGGCCTTTTCAGAACCTGCAGAGGAAGGTCGCTGTGTCATCTAATTCTGATCCAGCGTCCAACTTTATTTAATTTATTTATTTATTTATTTGTTCGTTTATTTATTTATTTATTTATTTATTTATTTATTTATCTATTTATTTATTCAATGTATTTGACAGGGACAATGTACAATTTGTAACATAAATTTCAGCAATAGAAATTTGATGCATGGTACCAGATATAGCTAAGAGCTCATTTTCATCTGCGGTCCCCGAACGATAGTTAAGTGGATGCATAACCTCGGGTTCGGGGGATTCTGTACCGCTTCTGGTCTGTGTGTCAAGCAGGCCTCTTTAACATCGTTGGCGGGGTGGACTTCCAGGTGTTCAACGGGCTTTGAAGAATAAAGCTCCATCCATAAATGTCTGCCGATGACCTTTCCCCCACGTGTGCCACTCTGACTTCATCACCCCATTGAAATGTCAGCGTTGATGGCTTCCCAAGAAACTCTGTCATCCAAGGATGGGCTCTCTCTCCCAAAGGGAAAACCACTGCTATTCCACTGCAGCTGGGACAGTCCATATATCTAGATACCTAATACCTAATAATACCTAATAATAATAATAATAATAATAATAATAATAATGTAAAAATATTAATTGGAACCCATGCTACACCGAGGTTGGGCGTCGGGAAAAAAAAATACTGAAGAAGACTCCAGTGGTAAATATACATGCTAATGCATACACAGAATGTGCATGATAATGATAGTACACATATGCAGTATGAGGACATTTGAAATGCAGAGGACACTGCAAATGTCACAACAGTGCAGATTCTAATAACACACGCAATCCCTGACCATGGTAGAGCGGTGTATGGAGACAGACATACGGACCACAGCAGAACGCCCTCAGCCTGGTACAGCACTGGTCAAGGACAGACACACAGACAGCAGCAAAATGGTTTCAGGCTGCTGGCGGTCCTACAGCCCACTTCAGAAAAATATTTAGTGAGCCTTTTTGCTCAGTTGTGTCTTTGATAGGGAAATTAGAATTAAATACCTGTTTAATTGCCTGTTCAGGGAGTTGGAAGCCAATGGTTGCTGCTCATCCACTGTGAGGTGCTTAATCAAAATTCGTAATTTAAAATTTTCACAAACATGGCTCCCTTTGGAAATTACTGCCAAGACTAAACTGAACAGTCTAGTTTGCAGCAATGATAATTTTGCACACTGACGTAAGCACAGTTCCCCCCGTTACCACCGAACGGGTGTATTAGAACACAGCCCACATGTACTCAGCAAAATATTACAGTTTTTAATATTCCCCTGAAGTAGTATACACATCTCAAAGGAGGACTGAAACGCCATCAGCAGATCGTGTCTGAGTCTGAGATTGTGAGATTGAGTCTGCTGAATAAAATGACAAGTAATCCTACTAACCCCTACCAACGAACTACAGATTTTAGATACAAGAGACTCTGTTTTTGTACGTTGCGAAAAACATGGGGAGTCTGGAATCGAAACTAAATATTTACCATCAGCATTCCTTGTTTACAAGTGCCTTGCTTGTTGAGCTGAGACTTGCTATAATTATAATTTTTTCTGCTCACAACTGATGGGTTGTTATGTTGTTCGCTAACCACAAATAGCCTAGGCATGGGGTTCTCTACTAAGTGAAAGAATTAAGATTTAAAAAATTAAATAATTGCGCAAGTACGCGAAGAAAAAGAGAAAACGGCTCGCGAGTTCTGAACGATCGGGGCAGCTGAACATGACTTCACAAAAAGAGAGGACAACCTGAGTGCAAGAGCGCTAGAATCCGCCGTTGCAGGGAAAGGATTGATTGGCTGAAGAACGGAAGAAAAAAAGGCCACCGTATCGTGTTGTTCTGTCCATCAGTCTTTCAGGTCCAGGCGTCGCCAATTAAACGAAATGACCAATCGGGTGGTAACTGCGGCCCGCCTGCCGAAACGCAGGGGAGCAGAATGCAGCGCAATCACACGCATTAAAAGTAAGACATTTCCTTTGTGGCCCAATTACAATCTGGTGACACAAAGAGGCTGGAGAAGCATTGGATTGCGGCCGGTCAGAGCTCACCTGGTGGCCATAACGACGGAATGTGTGGCAGTCTAGGGAAAACGTCTCATATGATAAAATTAGACTTTTGTAAGTTTAGGTAAAAAAAAAAAAGTTAGGGTAGAAACTACATATTTTCTCTACCAAAGAACTGTGTTTTTTTTAAACACAAGGAGCAGGCCTTCATCATCACCACTGCTTTTGTCATTTATATTCTCACCATTACATTGTTCACTGTCACTGAAAATGGGATATTATAATTGTTTACTAGCTCCTTGGCAACCCTTGTAATACAGAAAATCGAGTCTTGTTACCCGTTTAAAGCTCTTCTAACACACATGAGCAATTCTAGCAACAGCAGAGAGTAAATGATTGCATTTAAAGCAATCCTCTCTGCCAAGAAACAGGAATCCTGTACAGCAAAATGGTTAGTGTAAAATTGACTCTGGTAGAATAGATTTTTTAGTACACTGAACACCATTTATAAACTGAGTGCCCTTTACACAGCTGGGCTCATATATAAACAATTCAATGAGAACTGAATTATCCCTGAAGATTTCACTGTATGTTCATTGTTCATTCCTTCAATATATCGCATAGTTTTTAAAAAAATTATTAGAGCATCAGTTTACAGCACATGCAGTGGTAATTAACCTATACGACCTTCAAGGTCCTTGCATTAAATGAATGTTATGTCTGTATGTGCATGCAGGACAAAGTAGCACACGCTACCATAAGTAGGACCTTATTAAAGTCACGCTTTTGTGAATCAACATAAACATGAAATGAAGTGCTTCTATAAAAATGATGAAAGCTTTCCTCCCAAAATACAAAAAATAAAATAAAAAAACTATGGCTTTTATGACCAACAAGGTCAAAAATCTCCTTCTTGACCAGACTTTCAATTCATTTTTGCCTGGAGCCAGAAATTAGTCCCAGTTGCTTCCCGCGGGTTTTTGTAGACCGTCGCACTAATGCGTCACTGAGCAAATCCTGAGATGAAAGTGCCAGGTAGTCTCACAGTCCGCGAAACACATTATGGGATGTTTGCAGGGCTGTGTAGCATTCAGTCCTGGAGCTTTCTGTTCCTTCCAATCCTGACAAAAGCTCTTAATTATTTCATTTGGCCAATCTGTTGCTTGAAATGGAACCCAGAGCGATACGGAGACCTATAAACCCTGCGGTGCTGTGGCAAGGGGGATCAGCTCTTGGAACTGCCCCCTCCCTCTCAGGGTATTTTTTAAAAATATGAGATAACTTAATGGCCTTCTTCTCTTTTAAGCGGTGGCTAAACAGGCTAATGCCCCATGTGACGCATCGCTCTGATGCCTGTTGTGACATTTACGTTCTTCCCCGAGGCTCTAGAATCTCCACTCCTCCAAAAAAAATCCTCAGCTCTGCTGGAGCACAGCGGCCGCCCGCCTCATACCTCACACATACCACTTTATTACAGCGAACTTTTGACCCCAAGGCTTATGGAAGACATTTAAAAAGATCTATAATGTGGACGGTGGCGCGACGAGGGCCCCGGGTCTCCGGGCTTAACACTGTTTGGTGATGGAAACCCGACGCGAGAAACGCTCGATCCCGATTGGTTCAAATTCAAGTTCCGGAAGCCCGTCGGTTGAGAACGCGACAGGTTCCGTTTGATGAATTGCACTCGTTCGATGTTATTATATTTATTCTTTCCTAAAACCGCCGTGGTAAGGGTATTCCAGGAGCCCCTCGAACATGGCCCAGCTCTCTGTCTCGCTGATTTATGTCACGCTACCGGGGAAAAGGGTGGTGTAAGTGAACGGGGCCTCAGTCGATACAGACCGGGAATCCTCAATTGATCAGCGATCGCTGCTTTGTCAGTGAGATGAATAACTCAGCTGGTGTCATGCGCATTCCCGGCAGGAACCCTGATGAGGCAAACAAAATTCACCGGCATGTTGCTTCATCACCTCCGAAATCAAGGCTCGGAGTAATCAATGTAATCTCGTTTGGGGTGACGTCGCCGGCTAGCTGCGTCAGATGGGTACAGTGAGAGAAGAACGAGAACAAGACTGTCCGTTCGCTCGAGACTGCAAGACTGATCGATAGCCGACATCTCTGCGCACCAGATCGGTAGATATTGGTGATTTTGGTGAATCATTGACCACTGACAACTTTTTTTGTTGTCAAAAACAGCCCCATTGCACTGAAGAAGTCTGGTGGTGAAAACAATGCGGGACACTGTAAAACATTGTGCATTACCAGCTCCTGCCTCATGTTTGTACGGTTGTCTTTACAATGATCCCAGGTACAAGTACAGGAAATTCATGTAAAGAAACATAACACGCAGATTTTCAGTAAAATAAAACCTGTTAAAAGACTGTAGAATATGGGTGAGAGAGGATAGATTAAATGTCTTTTGAGAGGCTTCTGTCAAAACTACTTCATGGAGTAGTCCACAGACAATAATTATTTGAGCTTTCCCTGTATGCCGCCCCCCCCCCCCCCCCCCGACCTCACACATACCCCATACCCTAACACTAATCCCCTTCCCTTCAACTTTGTTTCCCTCCCCCCCTTGCCCCTCCTATGCAGTGCACACAAAAATAACGATTGTATTTATCTTTATCAGTCTTTCCATTTTCTCCTTCCCTCTCTTGTTTTCAGCTCCCCCGTTCAATATTTCATGCTGTTGAGAGCATGGCTATTCTAGGCTTGCTCTCCCCCCCATCTTTAAAAAAAAACCTTTTTTTCTCTCTCTGCATCACTCTTTCTGTCTCATCCTCTCCCTCCATCTCTATAAATCTGCCGCTTTCTTTCCCTCCCTCCCATTGCACTCTTAATGCCGTGTGCCCCATCATACTGTCTTCCGCTCTCTACTTCTTCAGTTCGCTCTCCTTTGTCTGTTGAGAGCACCGGTGTCCACTCGGCTGATGTGTCTTTCTTGGTTTTTGCCTCTGTTCCTCGCCTCAACGGTTGTTCCTTTTTTTCCCCCCTCTTCTTTTTCTGTCTCGTAAAAAAAAAAACCATATTTGCTGGCCCCTGATACGAATAGATATCTGTCCTTTTTCTTGTTTCTGGCTTATTCTCTCTCTCTCTCTCTCTCTCACCCATTCACTCTCTCCCCTCTTTCTTTACCCAAGCTGGTCTTTTTAAACCGTCAATTTACCCTGCTGTACGTCCCAATCTCTCGTCCTTCTCCCTCACTTTCCACTCTGTCTATCCCTCTGTCTTTCTAGCGGTCTCTCTCTCTCTCGCTCTCTGCCTGTGTTGGTTTAGGCACATCAGTGGAAGGTAAACAGAGAAATTGAAAATTCATGTCAATCATTGGGGTGAGAGAGAGAGGGAATGAGAGAGAGAGAAAGAGAAACAGAGAGGGAGAGAAAGGGAGGGGGTAGTGTCAGTACAGTTTACTAACACAACAGTGAGCACCAGGAGATCGAAAAAAGAGAGAAAGAGACTAATAAAACATTTTAATTCAGATCGCTTATCAAACCTTATCACGAAAGGTGAGTGGACAAGTATTTTTGTTGCCTTGACTGAAAATAGCAATGTTCCATAAAAATGCAGTCAGGCAACTGTGAAAAACATTTTCCACCCAGTGATTATTTTAAAGTGTCTGGTGTCCAAAGTAAATTTTATGAATGGGTAAACTAAAAACCCATTTCTGGTTAGCTTTGAATTATTATTTTTTTTTCAAAATGTAATTTGCTGATACACTTCATTTTTAGGGTCTCTTTATATATTTACTAAATTGAGAATAATAAATATGTTCCATTGTGTTCTGTAAACATGAACTCTTTCAAAAAAGTGGTTTGTAAGCAGATCATGAGAACATACTTAATAGGTATCTTCAAAAGGAACAGATTTCAATAATATATGGGTAGACTTAAATTAAAGATTTGTTGCTGTTAGTTGATAATGAGTTTCAACTTATTCGGAACAGAACAACAGAACAGGTAAGGAGACTGTGGTGCGTGGGAAAAAATAATACATGGTTTAATATTTCATTTGATAAACTGAGCTGGACCAGCACAAAGTCAAAGGTTTTCTTAACATTTCTTGAGGGAGTCTTTCCTGCAAATTGTAATGTATTTTTTATATCCGTCCTCTGCCTATTTTGTTTACTTCCCCGGTCTACTTTGATGAGACACATCGGGTTATTAGCACCACAGAAATTAAGTGATCATTACCCTTGAGCGACTGCTTACAGTACAGTTTAAGCATTCCTTGCGAATATAGTACAGAAGCAATAAGTGTAAAATAATTATTCATTTACCATTTTCTATTGTTATTGTACTAGAGCCAGGCCCTTGAAGTTTTGTGGCCATTGTTCTAAACATTTTTTTGTCAGCTCCTATTTTTAATTTTGCCAGCTCCCATTTTTAATTTGCCTTGTCTTTCATAGCACGGACAAAAACACTGATATTGTATAAAAGTGGATTATTTGCCTTGAATTACTTCCGAACATATGTTCCCTACTATTAAAGTCTCAAGTCTGTTAAGGTAATTTGAGAAACAGAATTTTCTTCTTGGATTTCATTTCAGTGAACTGCAGGTGGTGAAAACAAATAGATTCCAGAACTTTAGTGGGCCTCAGTGCAATTTGGACAGAATTTGTAAAGTGAGGCAAAACATTTTTCCCTTTTAAAATATAATCCGAAGAAAAGTAACAGCTGCAAAACTTGAAACAACTAAATTCTAGATTAACACAAATTGCACTCATGTGAAACTTTGCTCCAGATAGATACGCCCCAGACAGAGATGTATAAAATAAGTCATCTCTGTGGTTTGGTGACGATCCACACTTGCAGGGGAAGGAAACAGCAGACAGCGAGGTAGAGACAGAATGAGATGACAGATATGTCACGGGAGAAAGAGATAACAAAGGGATGGTGGAAGACAGACCCAGAAAATGAGAGTGAAGGTAGTTTGACATAATGCGTACAGGTTGAAAACAGGGACATGGAGAGAGAATATTAGGAAAAGTTTGAAGGGGGGCGGGAGCTGTGAGACTGTTGAAGTCAGGGCCGGAGAGAGAAGGAAACTGACACTTAACAAGACATTGCAGCAACAGAAAGAGAGAGAGAGAGAGATAGAGAGAGAGAGAGAGAGAGCAGGGTGATGCTTCCCTCGCTCTCTCGCTTTCTCCCTCTCAGTCTCTTTCCCTACCTCTCTCTTCCTCCCTCCCTCTCTCTCTCTTCCTCTCTCTCCTAATAAATCATTTTTGACTTCTCCTTAACCAACTCATTCCCAGCAGACGAGAAGAAACCGTAACAATCTCTCTTTCTCCCCATTTCCCTCTCGCCCCTTTCTTGATCACCACGGCAACACGCCTGGAGGGGACGCAAGTGAGGCGCCATCGCTGACAAAAAGAAAAAAAACAAAAAAACAATGGGGGATCTGTTTGTTTGTGCATGTGTGTGTGTGTCTAATGATACAATATTAACATTACACATGGCTGACTGAATAACATAACATACATGCACGATCATATACCATCCTCCAGAGATGGAATCAAAGCGAAAACAGCTAAAGTGCAATGTGCATACTAACTTGCTGAACAATGAGGGACACGGATACATTGACTTACAGAGAGAGAGAGAGAGAGAGAGAGAGAGAGAGAGAGAGAGAGAGAGAGAGAGAGGAGCACATCAATTTGTCCAGCTAAGAGGATTTTAGATAATAATACTGTATTAGTCAAGACTGACTGGCTTACAGTGTCTGGACTCTGAAAGGAGGAAGGAAGAGGGGATGCATACGATAGGTGCAAAAGGTAGACTAATCTGTTTGGTGGAAATCAGGGGGATGAAAAAAACAATGAATGACTACAGAAGGCGAGGGAAATTGTTAAGTCTGATTAGCATTCCATAAATATGTGGCCATCTGAGTTTTTCCAAAAGAGCTCGGCAAATTAAGGGTTAACGACACCCCACTCGCTTATCCCCCAAACACAAGTGGGGGTGACTTGAGCGCGCTGGGAAGAATGCGAGTTTACAGGATGCGCGCTTTTGTCACCAGTTGGGGGTGGAGTCAGCGATTGAATGCGCGCTGCCTACCAAATAGGAGAAAGAGGGAGAGAAAAACGACAGAGCGAGAGGGGGTGAGTGCGTGCGTGGATGCAAGGGCTGCTGGATGGAAAGGAAAAAGAAGAAAAAGACTTCAAAACTCGCGAATGGAATGTTTGTAACAGTTTTAGATGCTCAAACATTGAGTTGTAACGGATTTCTTATGCGTGGTAAGGAAATGACCACGCGAGGATAATTAAGCGTTTTATTTATTTTTATTTTTTTTAAATACCCGGAACATAATGATAATAATTTGAAGAATACATGAGAGGAAGTGGAGGAAGCTTGCCCCCTGTCCCTCTATTGTTACCCTCGTTTCATCTAGCGCTGCAAGGATTCTTGTAATAGCTTCACGTACTCAACTATAGCAAGCAAACAATTTTCTCTTTATTTTGGGGGCTTTTACCCCCAAACCATTCCCCTTCTCACAGTATCCATTTTTGTTTTTAAGAAGAAACTTGGGGACATACGAGGAACAGAAGCATATTATTTTAGCAGACAGTTACTAGTGTGGCATTAATATTCTGCAGCGTTCAAATAGGGTTTTGGTGGGGGTGAGAGGTGGCGGGCCTGGGGGGAGGGGGGTTTTCGCGATGGAACTGGAGTTTTACAACACTTAGCTAGCAAAATATTTTACCAGGACAATATCTGCAAACAGTACACGGCTATGTGTTTTAAAAACAATTTTCTTACTGGAATGTCTTCAACACACAACTGCGTGGGACACAGGAATAGAGACTAAGGAAGGGAGAGAGCAAGGGAAGGGGAAAGAGAGATATCGGAGGATTATGGCTCTCGTGGCGTTGTCTCTCTGTCTCATAACGCTCACCTGTACGAACTTCTACCTGGTGTATGCCAACCGACATGCAGTCCACTGGAACAGCTCAAATATACAGTAAGTCTGTGCATCACTACGTTCACTGTAACGTCTGACTACACTATATGCAGTTTAATTATTTTAATTGTGATATACTCAGTTCAGATCACTGGATAAACCCAGTCATCATGATAAGTAGGGACGCATTAGCTATCACCCCACACAGCAAGAGAAAATATCAGTTCTCATCTTCGTGTTTTCCAACGTACAGTAGGCTACTTTTCATTGCTAACTCTGTTACTGAACTTTTAACGAACACCATTTAACAAGTAAATATGTGTACTCGATTTTATGTCAAAAAAAATATACACGTGCAGACATGTAGCCTACACTCATTTAACCCATTCGCTGTAGATGGGAAACTCGAGATTGATTGTGTTGTTGCGTATGCATGTGTACGCGCCTACGTGCTTAGTGCCAGTAGCCTACTCAGAATCCATATAGCTAGTAGTCTACCATGCTTTCTCGTAGCTACTTATTTTTTTTTAGGAAAAATTATTTTTAATTAGCCTAATGTCAATAAACAAAACTTAAGTTCCATAAAAGGCGACGGAAAAACAACACGACCGTTTAAATATGCTGGCTAATGTTGTAGTTCTCGTTTTCTTTAGTGTGCTGTGTCATGCTTTTATGTGGATACCTTTAAGTCCGCTCGTTAACTGCACAAAAGCTTATTGCATATTCATTTTATATGCTTGCATGTGGTTCAGTTTTAAGACGTTTATTCGATGATAAATTAAAATTGGTTAAATTCACTTTAAGATTAACGCTATTGCAAAGTTAGCCTATTTGATGCATGAAACACCATGGAAGTGAGATCTGCATTCATGGTGGAAAAAAATCACTATTCAGTCCACCAGTTCAGTCAATATTACATTCATGTGGGTATGTGTATACGGCACTTGCACGAAATTCTGTTGGGCGCGTGCCTAAAATAGGAGCATTCACATTTATATGTACACGAGGCTAGCCTGAAAATATGAGGCCCCAGGATCATATGCATGACATTATTTACATAATTTCTGTATAATTAAATTAATTTCTCTGTTCGGCTCTTGAAATGCAGTAGGCTATATCCAGCACCGGCAAAACAACATGATGCGAATTTTATCTAATTTTTGCATTCGGTAATGCGGAAGCCGGTGAAACTAAAAACCAAATCTTACGCTAGTGAATGGAGTGGAGAGTTTTGTATAGTGGCACTTTACGGGAAACTTTTACAAATCAGCTATGTGTTGTCTATGTGCTACTACACATCAGACTGGTATTGTGAAACAATGGCCGCAAATTCCCTATCTCTCTCATACAATCAGTCTGTACGCCTATCTTATGGCAGCTACTTTTACTCATCTCTTCTCATATCGCCTTCCTCTTTCACCCACCCTCATCCCTTCTCTGTTTATCTGTGTCCTTCTTTATCTCTTCTCATAGCACCTATGATCATTCTCTTCCACAGCCTTTTATGTCCTTATTCTCTTCATCCTATTCTACTTATTTCCCTAGGGTCCTCTATTATCATATCAGTTACCTGCTGCTGGCTTTTATCAGTGTGTAGTGAGAACTGTTTTTGTTTCTGACCCACTGTGTATGTTGCATGTCAGTATTTAGTCACCCTTCTGCCCTTTTCTCTCTCCTTCCTCGCCGACTCTGTTTCAACCTCTTTATTGTTCTCATCCCTCTTTCATTTCTCATCTCAACCTTAACCCACGTCTCTCAGAGAATTACCTTATTTTTCTATGCCTGTCTTCTGCCTTCTCTTTTCCCCTCTGTGTCCATTTATCTCTGGTTCCCTCCGTCTCTCATCCCTCTCCCCTTTCTCAGTGTCTCCATCTCTCTCTGTCCCTGACCCCAATCTGTTCATCTCTCTCCTGTGCCTCAATTTACTCCAGACCAGGAGCTTTGATTAAAGTCATATTTAGCTTGTCATTTTTACAGGGGTGGATGTAATTGGTGCACACCTTAAACAAGCACACAAACACAGGCTCACACATACATGCACGAAAACACACGCTGTAAAAATAACACACTACAGTTATATGGCAGCAGTATAGGACTTCAGTGTATGCTTGTGGGCTTATAGGTGTGTCTATTGACTGCTGATTGGCTGTAGGAGCTAGTGTTTGTGCATTTAGGACCATTTTCATTTTTTGTGTGTTTGTATGCTTTAATGTTCATATTTTGTGCGTGTGTATAATCTCTCTCCGTCATAAATGGAATCTCAAATCTATGAAATGATACAGAGATTGACCTAGTTTGCACATTGCAGACTATCTCACACAGTCAATTCACAAGCCATGTCTTGAATACTGATAGCATTCAGTTTAAATGACAGTACAGCGAAACGTGCTACATCACACCACATACCACAGCGCGCTGCACCCATGCATTTCAGTTGAGCGTATTGTTGAACAGCATTCACAGGAGAGTGCTCATTGTTGTCCTCCAAGCAGAGTACAACAGTTTTCTCATGCTGTATTGCAGTTTTTTGTCTTACACAAACACACGGGAGCGTATGTTAGACCAGTCGACTCTCAGTCAGTCTTCGGCACATTCTGAACACAGCGTCATAAATCAAATGGCGGCGCCCTGTTTTAAAGTTGGGATATAAAACACAAACTGGAAAATTCTATGGAAATGTGCCTTCCAGTTGAGCTTTGCGGTGTACTTTCTTTAAAAGCTATTAATATAGTTTGAGTGACCCTTTTATCAATCCATGCCAATTTATGTAGGCTAATTCTGGAGCGGACCTTGACCAAAGAACAGATTGCCAGCCTGACCACAGTCTGGAGTCGATTTTGAACGCATGAGTATTGGGTGCATTTGCTTTTTTGTACACTGAATTTGATTATCACCATGCGCATTGTTATGTGCGTCATATCACGATGTGTCTCATGCTGTGATCCATGTATCATGATATGTATCCTGTCGTGACGTACGTGCTCATACACAGCTCTGCAATTGGATATTGTTTAAGCGTATATTACTGTTTAAACACTGGAAAGAGTATCGAGTGGTATTACAAAGGTTGTACTAATGAGAATTTTATCAAGACTGTGAATGGGAGTTTTATCAAGATTAAAAAAAAACCCAGTACTGGTTACACTCAAGTCAGAGCTTTCTCCATTTTTCGATTTCGTTTTTCTATAATGACAACAAAACTGTCAGTTTTGGTTTTCAGTCAATGCATGTTGCTGTAATGTGTTTTTTTGTTCCGCTGAACTGACTGTCTGAAATTGAAAATGCAATTGTTATGCAGATGAAAAATTCAGATGCTGTAACAGGAAGTGCTGATCAGAAAGGATTTCAGTGTTTGGTTTCTAAGGTTCAAAAATACATTTCAGACATCTCAATAAAGGCACCGCTGTCACAATTCTGACCCGGCTCTCACAAACCGTACAAACTCTGAAGTAATCCCTGTTAAATCACGGCTTTCAGGAATGAGAGACAGCCCGGCGAAACCCAGCCTGCCTCCCTTTGTTCAAATGGTGTCATTAATTAAAACAGCACGTCTCTCCCTGGACTTCATTTGCCTGTTCCTCACTTACAGTTTTAGAGCACTTTGAAGTCATCCTGGTACCTCGGACCGCTGGCCTAGTTTGCGAAGTGGAAGTGCGCCTGGAGAAAAAGTGCCTGTGCGTCGTTCGGCTGCACGCGGCAGCGGTCAAAAGAAGTTTTTTTTTTTTGGCGACCCTTCGGTCGCGTGGGCGAGCGGGACCGGGTTCGGGGTCCTCGCGGTCTTGTTTTTCGGTTTTGTTTCCCGTCCCCGCTCCGGTTTTCCTCGCCGTCGGCCGTTCCGTAGGCCGAACGTTCGCTTCTTCCCGGGCCTTGTGCTTTGGGTTCCGGCGCTGAGGCGGTGACCTTACTCGTCGAGTTCGCCCCCCCCGAAACACTTCAAACTTTGTTCATTGTTTCGTGACCGCTGTTGCTCAGGCACATTCAGCGCTAACAAAAAAAGCAAGGTATTCATTAGTCACCTGATCCATATAGGAGCACAATAGCCCAGGTATGGTGACTATAGCTGATGTTTTAACAAGGCATTGTGAGTTTTTTCCCCTCACTGCAAGCGCACGCGCTTTGTGTTGCAGTTTAGATGTAAACATGCTAAAAGCCCCGCAGGGGACAGGCGGAAAGGAACACAAAGCAATCAGTCTGCGGCACCACAATTTGTTTGAGACCATTTGACACACAGAGAGACTGTTTGCCGTGCGGATGCACGCTGAGGAAGGATGGAAATGTATGCAGATTCGGGAGGGAAAGCGCAGCTCCCCTATCCCGCTCAGGGCAGTAACCACAGTCTCTTTTAATTCAGATGTTCCTGCTCATTGATGGCTGACTGAAACAAAACAAAGCCATCGGCCCATTAAATCGCCACTTATCGGGAGCCACCTGACAATTAAGGGAGGCATTTGAATGCGTGCGGGCCTTTTTGTGCCTCAGGAAAAAAAAGTTTACAAGCAATTCAGACATTTTGAAAATTGTTTTTGCTGCTCGGCTGCTTGGCGGAGACGGCGCTCTCGGTTACGGCGACCGGGGGATGTTCTGGCACGCCTGATCCATCAATTTTTAAAGCGAGAGATTCTGAGCCCGTCAGACGCATAATTAAGAAAACCTGACTGAATAAATACATGCAGGGGTCTGGCGCCACAACACCCCAGCACAGCTGTTAACAAAACAAACGATCACGCTTGCTTAAAAAAAATTCCCCTTAAAATTACAAACATGGCTCGCCTGATCAATGCGGGGGGGCGGGGGGGGGGGGGGGGGGACGGGCGGGGGACATGTTTTATTCAACCAGCTCATTAGTCACATGCAGGCTGTGTGGATTGTGGACTGGGGGAAAAATATCATTTAGATGTAAAGAACCATATATGATACAGGGCTAGATGCTCACTGTGAGTAATAAATTAAGGGATGAGAGAGGGGAGAGACCAGTTGTGGAAATTAAAAGCTTTACATTTTTTGGAGGTATTCAGTTGGGGGCGGTGGGGGGTGGGGGGGGGTGGTCTCCAGCTGTTGTTGCTGTAATGGTAATATTCATGACCGGAGATCAATGGTGACTCAGAAAACAGCTTATTCACGTGGACCGGATCACAAAGCCGGTCATGCGGGTGCTTAAGACAACGAACAGATTTGGTGGCTGATTACACTCAACTTGTCGTCCGCTTCTGCTAGAGCACCATTAATGCAAATTCCTGTTGCTTTTATGAACACCTTAAAGCAGTCTCTCAGTGAATTTGCGTACATTTCGAATACAAAATGACTTGCATCAGGCAATATTGGATGCCAGAATTTCTTATTTGCATAGTTGTTTTTCACTGGCTTGGGAATACTAGAATTGATTACTGCATACTGGAAAACATGGCTTCATCTGATAAAGGACTTATTTTTTCATAATGAGATCTCTTATCAACAAAATGAGATTAACGTGTTTTAACATATGGTTATTTTCACAACATTGCGGCGATGAATTTCGAAATGATTATAATGAAAATAATTGAGTTTAGGGTCTGTTTTTGCATAAAGGGGCAGCTCTTACATTGGCACAAATTGAAGGGGTCAATATTTGCAGTTATGACTTAGATTGTTCTGTTGGCCCAATGTGAAAAATAATACATTGTATTGTATATATTGAAATGACAGTTTTTTGTGGGGAAAAAATTATTTATTTTAAGGTCTGTTCTGGGCTGATATATTTCGGATCAGATATGATTATTATATGGCCACATTGTCTAATAGACACAAGTTTATAGTAGTAAAAATAAGAGTTTAACATCAAGGGGATATTTTATGCATTTTGTATGTACTGGGGGCGTTTGTGGTATGTGTGCTGTGAGGTTATTCATGTTTGGCTATGCACCATTTAACATGTAGACAATGCTAAACAGCTCACTTGTTTATTTAAGGGTAACAGGCTTGTGCCTCCATAAAATATGTCCTTGCGCACATGAAATATTTCTAGAATTTCTAGTTGAATGTCTTTGGATCACCAATATATTAAGCTGCAAACAATGTTTTAATTAACGTTTTTAATTATAAAGAAAATAAAGATTCTGGTATGTGTTTCCCCCAAAAAACACACAAAAAAATCAAGCTTGGATTTGTCCATTTAAATGGGACTTTCTCAAGCCCTCTACAGTGAGATACTGCAATGTATTCAAGAGATGAAATAACTGCCAAAAATAGTGTTATTGCAGGCCAAAGGAAAGGGATTTGTTGGTTTTTGTGATCATCATCTATTGTTGCGAAAATAAGAAAATGAGCACATTTTGTAGTACTGCTGAGCCAAATGGAAGCCATTTTCTGTGCTTTTTTGCCTGTCAAATTTACTTCTCTGAAAAATGGACGTGAAAACAGATTCTTTGTTATTACCTGCAACCTGGCTGTTAAAAAAGTATATGTTATTTTCCTTAAAAAAAAGGAGGACACCTCAGGATTCCTTCTGCTCAAACAGACACAGCAGTTAAAGGAGAATTCTATTCATTTTTTTCACGTTGCGTACATTTTATTCAAATCCAGTACACACCAGGTGCAGTTACAACAGTTGCATCACCCTGCTGCCAAACCGTAGTCTGAAATATCTGGGAAGTTTTTCAGCCCATCCAGCATACTGTTCTGAAACATCTAGCTGAGCTCAAACTGCGTCATGTCAGTCAGCTGCACAGGAGATTTCACATTTCGTTCTTTCTGGCTTCCGTTGTTTTGTTTTGTTTTTTTTTTGCGCCACGAAAACTTGCTGTGCGAATTAAATGGCCTGTATTTCCGAACACCGCTCGGCAGTGAAGTAAAGAGGATGAAAAAAAGCCCTTTTATCGTTTTAACACCGACGCGTTGCGGCAACAGCCTCCATCAGGGTTTCATCAGACGAATGAAAGAGACAATACTTATAAATAAGTGAAGAATTTTAAATTAAGATTTTTTTCCCTCGCTTCTAGTGTCTTACATTTCGTGCACTTTGATAGTTCAGCAAAGTGGCATCAGAGTCCCTTATTTTCATTCATCGCTCCACTGTGGAAATGCAAAAACCATGGGAATTAGGAGCTAACAGGTTTTGTCTATTTAAAAAAAAAAAAAAAAACAGTTTTTTTTCTCCCCTCAGCGGGTGTAACTGCAACAAAGAATTGGTTCCTCAAGCTTCAGTCCTACAGCAAATGTCTGTTTATGAGCTGTTCACCAGTTAAGAAAACAACTTGATATTAATGAGAAAACAAGCAGATAAAGGTTTTGGACAATTTGTTCAAAGCCATTGCTATTCTGCCCACTGCATGGTTATTGCATTTGCACTTAACTTAAATGTAGAGCGCATTCTCCTGCACTTCTCTTTACCCAAGGCTTCCTGCAGACAGGTAGAACCAATTTTCAGACACAAAGATTGAAATGCAAATACCGAGCAGGAAAACAGGCCAACCGAAAAGATTTCCTCTTTATGTACACACAGAAACCTGGATAAGTAACGCACGCCATTTTTGCCCTGGGAAACAACGTGGTTGCCGCGAAACCAATGTGCTCAAAGCGACCAAGTCGCCGACGTGGGTTTTTCTCTTTATTTAAGAACCCGACCTTGGAGACATAATAGATCTTTATTTTAGACGTATAGCTTCAAGTTATAACCCAGGGGAACAGGAGAGCTATTGTACATTCACACTGAGTCAAATTCATACCTGCTTTCTACCTTTTTTTTGCCTGTTCACAAAAGAGAATAATGGTTGATTTGCATAGTACTTAGGCAAATTCTTCTGCTATGTTGTACTTTCACTTTGTATGTCATACACTTTAGGGCCATTTTGTAGAGATGGCAAGAAATTCCTCAGCCTGTTTTTATGCAGTTTTATTTTGTTTTAAGTTCTTTTGGTTTTTCCCCTCAGAAATGTTGCCCATCTAATTGAGCTGAGGGAACGTCTGAAGGTAGCTCCATATGGGTATGGACGTGTGCCCACATGAGTCCAGCTCACATTTCTTTTTCAGCACGCCAGGAAAGACGGTTTTCTTTGTGTTTTGCTCCCTTTTATTTGGGGGATTTTATGTTTTTGATTTAACGATCGGTTTCTCTTGCGACTCCTATTTGATTTTTCTTTTCGGAACGGTTTACGATGCGATTCTCTGTGAGTTTGATTTAAGGATCTGTTTAATGTTGCAATGGCGATTTTGATTTAGAGATCGGTTCATGTTGAGATTCTATCAGTGTTGCATACGTTGTCAGCGTCTGGAAAATTAGCCAAATGTTTGAATTGAGCGCATTGATGTCTGGAAGGAAACATTTGATATGCTCCTCTGCAATTCATCAGGGGTTTCTTGCCTTGAGTGACACCACCTGTTGTGTAGAAAGCAGATGGGACTATGGGAGCTTGCATTGGCTGTGAATATACAGTAGATATACTTGTAATATATTCCAGTGAACTACATATGAAAATGCCTGGTCACATCCATTTTTCTTGCTTTGAACAGGATCTTCAGTGCAAACATAGCAGACGGCATCATATCATATGACAAGAGACATTTTGAATTACCAAACATAAATGGGAACCAACATGCATTTATGAAGTCTACCTGTCCTTTGTGTAACCGCTGAACCATTTTACCGCGGTTTGACTAATGTCAGCTCTGATAATACAGACATTGAAAACGGTAAAACGTAATGAAATAGTGTGTTGTGACATTACAAACTCAACTGAGGTCTGGTACTTCACCCGAGAGAATGGCGTGAACACAAACAGAAGTGACTTCTTGCGTTTTTGCCGCCCCACCACTAATGACATTCACAGCAGAACTGTGTCAGTTCACCTTGAAAGGACCACATCTATCTATCTATTTATTTATTTATTTATTTATTTATTTATTTAATCACATTTATGCCCCCCATCTTTTCCTCTTACCTTCCAGTCTGGAAAGGTATAGTGTATTTGCTGGTCCACCTCATCGCTTCTCATACCGGAATTGTTCCCCCTGGGGCGACACAACAGCAGCAGCGGACACTGTCACAGTCAGGATTCCGTAGCACACCCATAGGTTGAGCCACTAAAATGGAACCATGCCTGGACGTATGAAAGTATACATTTCTACACTGCCTTCCTAGGGAGCGTGATGTGTTTGCTTGCATTCCCGCAGTGTAAACACTGTTCTTTCTCTGAGAATTTCCTGAAAGTCGCCATTTGAAAATCAAATCTGAGAGTCTTTAGCGGCAATCATCTCTGTAATTAGAAGATGAAAGGAAAACAGGGAAATTTGCATTCTCTGTGGTGCTTTGCCGTAACAAGCGTAGAACAACAGAATCAATTTGGGCCTTGTTTTCACTGCAGTTTTATCAGCTAACCACAGACTTGAACCAAAAATCTGCCTCTTTGCGTGTCAGTGATCCTGGTAATAAGCACTGGATTCATTGCTGCTCAATCCTCCCTTGCTTACATTACATTATTGAATTGAATAATCCCATTTCCCTCTCTGTGCATATATATATATATATATATATATATATAATCGCTGTCATTAATATATAATTCCTCTGTGTGTCTGTAATCCTCTCTGAGTGGTCTGGGCTGACCTGTGTCCACTGTGGGACCTGTGAGGCTCTGTCAATGTATCCGACCATCAATCAGTGTGTCTGGCTCTTCTTTCCATCTGCGTGCATGTCTTTTATCTCTCTCTCTCTCTCTCTCTCTCTCTCTCTCTGTCGCTCTCCCACTCTCTCTCTCTGTCTCTCTCTCTCTATCCCTGTCTATTTATGTCTGCTGCGTATTGATTCCTCATCCCCCATTCTCACCCTATCTGCCTCACCCTCCGTCCGTGATTCGGAGTCATTTTACATCTCAAACCGGCGAAAGTGTGTGTTTCCGATCTCGCTCTGCCGCCGGTGCGTGTTTCCCGCCGGGATTATTAAGGAAGGTGCGCACACGCGCGGCGCGATACGGTTTAGCGATTCGGCCCGTGAAACACAACATAAATAAACACACCTTTCCCAACCACGTAGATCCACGTGTATTTACCGTAGCTGCGTTGCCGAACGCTGTTTGTGAATGGCGGGGGTTTCCCGCCGCGTGCGTTTAGGGCGCGTTGCGAGCACGCGGCCTTCGCGCGCGCGCGTCTGCGGTCGGCGCGTTTGCGGCGGCGCGGCGTAACGTGTGACCGGGGGAAACATATGGAGGGCACCGCGCGCGGCTCCAACATTCTCACCAGTCTGCGCGTGGGTGTGCTGAATATCAATGCTCTGCCGCTTCTCCCGCCTCACTCTGCCCGCGTGCGTAGGCTGTGTGTGCGTGTGTGGGGTGCGCCTAATATCAATTTCCTCCGGTCCCTTCCTCCCCTACCTGCTAATGTGCAGCTTTTCGCTCTGTCACGAGGAGGAGATGAGTAAGGAGATGTAAGGATGATCCCGCTTTGAAGGGAACTTGCCCTTCTCTAAGCGGCGCTGCGTCTGATGCGTTTTTCCTCCCTTTCTTCCTCGTCTGTTTCCGCCCCTGCGCCGAGCCGACGGGAAGTCCCCGCGAAGACAGCCGGTGACGTGCCGAGTCGCTTCGCCGCGTGTGGGAGTGTGCGGGCCGGGGCTGCGCCCGCTGTCTCCGTTCCAGGCTCTCCGCGACGGCGTCTCCTGCGCTCGGCGCCGTTTTCGCTAGCGTGTGTGTGAGCACACCGTGTCTGTCCACGGGTGTGTGTGTGTGTGTGTGTGTGTCTGCTCTGCGTGTGTGTTTTTACGTTTACGCGCGCGCGCGTGTGTGTGTGTGTGGGGCGAGTGAGTGAGGCCGTGTTTGTGGGTGTGTATGTGTGTGTGTGTGTGTGCGTGTGTGTCTGCATGTGTGTGCATGCGTGTGCACTGCAGTCTGCGACTGTGAATGCGTGCTGCAGGGTTATGATAATAAATGTATTTTTACAGCAGTTTAAAGAATTCTGTGTCACTTCCCGAGAGAGGGGGAGAAAGAGGGAAGGCAAGCAAAAAGAAGGAGAGACTGAGAAAGACAGAGGGGGATATTAATAAAGCCAGAGATGGAAAAGAGGATATAGAAGTAGAGAGGAGGAGGGAGCGAGGGAGGGGAATATTAATGTTAAGTTGTGGAAAAGGCTTGCATTTACTCACATGGCAAGACCTCCCCTCCCCCTCTCTCAAACACACACACACATACAAACACAAACACAAACACGCTCACACAGACATGACAGGGCCTTTCTTCCCCTCACTCACACACACATACTCCTACGCAAACACACACACACACACACACACTTGCAAACACACAGAACAAACGGATAAAAAATGTGGGGTTTTTTTTGCAGTAGTTGCACCATTAAATCCTAAACAGCGGATTCTGGAATAATATCTCTGAGGAGAAAAGACCCGTGGCGTACACCCGCCCGTGCGCGGCGGCGTCGCACGAAGACGCGCTAAGACGCGCGCGCACCGTACGCGGCGGCCCGCGCAGGCACCGCAACATCACCGCTGGCGTGCTGCGCGGAGTAGCGCCTTGCCTCTGCTTTTGGAAAAACATTGCCAGCACCTGTCATGAATTAAATATAATTGAGCGAAAGTGGGAGAGACACGGGAGAGAGCTCGAGATTGTGTTCATTAGAAAAGGAGAGGGTGAAAGAAAAAAAAAAATATATATATAGAGAGAGAGAGGGATGGAGAGAAGAGAGAGAAGGAGAGAGAGACGGGGAGAGGAATGCTGTGCTGTTGACTGGAGTGCTGCTCCCAGATTGGGTCTTATCTGGGCCTAGTGACGACAGCCGAGTGACAACACTCCACACTGCTGTCACTGAAAGAGAGAATGGAAGAAAGAGAGAGGGGGAGAGAGAGAGAGAGAGAGAGAGAGAGAGGAGAGAGGAGAGGGAGAGAGAGAGAGAGGGGAGAGGAGAGAGAGGTGGGGGGGAGAAAGAAGGGAGGTAGACCTCATCTATTCCGCGCTGAAGCCTGTGTGGGGAGGGGGTGTGTTTGTATTGTACTTTAGTGCTCTGCATAATGTAGCTGAGTGCTGTAAAGCAGAGGGCTGACGGTGGAGTTCAGGGGCGCTGGATCGCGGTAATGCAGCGAGGCGGAGGCGCGGAGCCGCGCCGGGCCTGTGTTCGTGATTAATGGCAGCGCCGGTTTAGTTAGCGCCGGACGGGCCTGAGTGCTCCCGCTGAAAGCAAGACGCGCCCGCATTGCATTCTGGGCCTCTCCTCGCGGCGTCGCGTTTGTGTTCTTTACAGCGCCCGCTTCCCGTAACGCCGCCGCCGCGCGCCCGCGGTGCATTCTGGGGCCTCTCCGCGCCGCCTCTCTCTCTTTAAAACGCGGCTTCGAGCCGGCCTTTTCCCCGCGCGGTCCGGGGCTCTAATGGCGCCTTTAGCTTCGCGTCGCGTCGAGGAGCGGAGACGTATTCCGTGACCGGCGGCCCCTGGCCCGAACGCGACCTCCGGGCCGCAGCGTTTGACAGGCTCGCCCCGCCGCCTCCGAGACACCGGAGACAGCGCGGCCCGGCGAGCCAGGGCCTGGAGGCGCTCTCTCCTGTCAGCTCCACGGCGCTGCGTGGCGCAGGTCACCGGGCCAGAGATCTGCTCTTTATTTCACCGCAGTATTAACAAGCCCTTACCTCCGCAACGGGCATGCAAGTGCTTTTTGAAAAATTGAAATGCAAGTGTAGACATTTAACCAGACACCGTGTAAGCATGCACGCCAACTTTCCTTAATATCGAAACGGTTATCTGACTGAAAATGCCACGGTTCATTAGCTGCGTAGCAAGGTTGCACTATTTTTACATGAATACGTGAGCAGGCAAAAACGAGCAAAATGGTGGATGAGTCAGAGGGACCCTTTTCGATGGCTGACTTGGCGAGCTTATTCCAGGCTGGTTGATGGATAGCGCACGTTAGATGATTCATGAACGGATGCTTTCTTAAGATTTAGAATTAATGATAATCTATCATATCAAGTAAATTCAGTGTTTCAAGCCTTTCTCATCCTCTCATCGTGTTGCACAGGATGAGAGGATGAGAAAGGCTTGAAACATTGGGCACTGTGTGTAATCTTCAGTACTACACAATACAAACTCCAGCTCAAAATGCCCCCGATAGGCTGCTTTATAAAAGGCCTTCCCTGTGAAAATGTAGCATTTCGATGGAATAGCGTAATTGATGTAAACGACAAGCGTCACCAGGATGTGTCTGCTGTACAACTCAGCGAGACAGAACCTCTGCTTTTCCCCGTCATCTCGGAGGAATTACGGATGCAGAGGGGGATGTTTCGTGAATTTGCCCGCGTTTCGGTCGATTCTGCGGATAGTTTGATGCCGTATCTGCGGCGGTGGGAGGCAGGATAAGGCGTCTGTTGCTTTAAGTTTTCATCCTTCCTCGTCCAGCTTTCTCCTCCGCTGCTGAATTCGAGTCAGTCCGAAAAAGGAAATGCAGCTCCGCGTCCGATAAACAGAAATTCGCCGCTAATCAGTCAGGATTACAGCCAGGCACACGGCTCTGCGAGCGTCTGACAGCAAAACAGTATTAAGCTGTTTAGCGGCTTTTTAGACAGCTGTACACTTACAGATATGGGGTGGAGCCAAAACAAGATAATGATTTGGTAATGCACCGCTGGATGAATCAGCCGTTAGCGTATTTGCCAAATTAAATACAGTTAGCATCAGAGACAGGTAGCACTGACGAGCCGTATCTATTCCGCGGCTGGCAAGGCAGCCCTAATAGTAATGCAGGGGAGTAGTGGGTGTGCGGCGTGTGAAGTACAGGAATAGTGCTACGCCACAGTCGGGATCTCCCTGGCTGTCGGAGTGAAGGTGTTTTTTTTTTTGAACCGCTGTGCTACCCGTGCTGTAGGATCCAGAGGTTTAGGCGTTGCGAAATAGGGCCGCCGTTGTGTTTTCTACAAGCCGTGACAACACCGAGACTCCTCTGTCATGCCAATAAGGCCGATTTGAATTTGAATAGGAATTTAAAAAAGCAGGAGAATAAGGGAAAGAGAGGAAGGAAGGGAGGGAGGGAGAGAGAAGAAGAAAGAGGGGAGACATTCTGTCAATCATTTGTAATTAAGATTTTTGTCAATTGTAATTAAAATGGACTTCTGCGTTTGATTCTGAATTAAAATGGCTTGCGCACAGCTGTTGCGGAGACCTTCTTTCAGTTGTTGATTTGATAGCCCGGGACGACGCTCAGCTGCCTTAGAACACTCGAGGAATGCGCATGCGAAATGCCAAAGAGATTAGGTCCTTTTAGGTAATGAAAATCATTTTTGTTAAGTGCCGTGGAGGTTTGGGATCAGATTTAAATACATTTGCATTTAAATGCAGAGTATATACATAGGCATTTCTCATCTGCATTAACATTATATTCTTATTCAGAACCACTTCTGTTCAATAATTTACAAGGATTATTTTAGTCAGACTCAAGGTTACATATACTAATCGCACCTTGGCTCCGCTAATTACTCAGCTCTATCACATTCATGACTCCAGATGTCATAATAAAGGAGTGTGTTTTAATGACGACAGGCAGCCCTGTGAAATTCCAGCCACCCGTTTGCCTTTTTGTCAGGTTCTGAGAACCCTCTTGAGCTCATTCACTGAATTAAGGCGGTCTCGCGCTCGTTCTCTGGGGCTGCGCTCGTTTTTCGAGGCTCGGAATTTTGAAAATGATTAAACGGAAACGTCAGAGGCCCGGAAAAGGCCCTCGCTCTCGGTGCACGGTGTGCGGGGGACTGGACGTTCCCCAGGAAAGTTTAAAAATCCAAGCCTTGTGTCAGCTGGGCCATTCACGGTAAGGGGTCAAAGCTCAGGTTCGGTTCCGGCGGTGCTTTGCCAGAAGGCTGTTGGGAACGCTCTGGGAAGGCTGTGCTCCATTCATTTACATTTTCATTTAGTCTGGTCTATAGACCGAATATAAAATACATCTGTCCCTCATTTAATCGCAAATCATAGGCCTCGTGGTCTTGGCAGCATTGTCCTCCTGTGAGTGACACTCTTGATTAGCTGGAGGGTCAACATCTTGATTTAATTTGGTTTTCTGCTAGTGCACGGGGGCAGAAATGTTCCAATTGAGGGTTGGAATTAAATCAAAATTGCTAATCATACGTTACAAATCTGGCTTGGATTGGGGATATTTTTTATGTTTTAGAAAGCCAAAAGGAAAAAGAAAAAACCACTCACGCAAAGTGCTATATGAACGGCAGTGCATTGAACCTGTATTACAATGTACTTCATACAACTATTAAAAAAACCCCCGTGTCTTATAAATGAAGAGTAGGCCAAAGGCTCTAATTAAACATAGGGGTGGGTGGAGCTGTATATGCCTATATATACTGAAGATCTCCTTTTCATGCAGAGGTAAGAAACAGGCACATTAAGATTTGTGTGGAATTAGTTTTTTCCTGTCTTCAGTGCTGCATCTTTGTCTCTGGTTGCCAGGTTGTTTATCGGTGGTAAGCAATGAGACGCAAAGCATATTTGTATTTTATGGAATGGTGAACGGTAATAAAATTAATTGGCCATGGCTCTGTGTGCTGTGCTGCCGGGTGTTAAAGGGACAATGCAGTGCCTTTTCGCTCGCTCTGCTTCTTACGAGTAGCCATATAGCCAGGTTAATATTTCGTTTTATGGACCTTTAATGGCGTGTTTATTATTAATGGTTAGTTAATATTTATTACAGGCATTCGCAGTGCACTGGCATTCAAGGAAAAAGCTATATTTTCCAATTCACTGATGTTTGTTTCCATTATAATAATGCGTGAGACCTGTAAATGGCACTGGAAGGTCACCAAAATATTAGTATTCTAATTATATCCTTTGTCTGAAATCGTGCTATGTCTGTCAAGCTGGCAGTACAGAAGTTAGGTAAGACTTTCTCCTGAAAGGGAGATTGCTGGGGCCTTTAAAATGATAATATGGTCGATTTTGTGCACATCAACATCTTGAAACTTTTTTTTTGTACTTGTGGAGGGTCGGATTTCCATAAATAAAGGATCGCCCACCTTTCATTTCCAATCAGAAAGCCCGTGTCTCGTCTTGTGTGTAAAGAATGCATAACCCGAGTTAAAATTATACATATCCATGGTTATAAAGTTTCAGATGATGGTGGTAGGGAGATCATGTCTGCGAAATTGCTTTTTCTGTTGCCTGTGCTTTGCATCAGTGTGTACTGGAGACGCGGTGTCCTTTGATATTCTTGGAGGAAACACGGTCATGACTGATTGAGAGGATTTGCTTGGCTGTTGGTCGCACTATTTCCAGAACCTGTGGGGCAGTATTGGATTTTCAAACGATAACATGTTCAACCGCTCCGACGCGGAAATTGTAATAGCAGCCGAATCCGTGCACGCTGTGTGGCGGCGATTTAAAAGCCGGATGCTTTCTGGAGAGAAAGGAGAGAAAAAAAATAACACGTTTCTCGTCCTCGGTGCTTTGGTATTTATGTGACTCTGTTTGAAGGAGAATTGGTCGAATGTGCGAATTCATTTGTCGAGCCCTGGCGAGGGGCTCTCTTCATGTGCTTCCGCATCCGGAACATGGGGAAATTGTGTTCATTTGTATGTAAATGCGTCCGTCCGCTAGGCCGGGGGTTAAATTATAACTATTACCCACCCGCTAATCGCAAATTAGGAGCAGGGGTCTGTGTGGACCTTTGCACTTGGCAGGAGGCTCCTGCCGCCTCCACAGAGGGTGCCTGTCCGTTTAGGGCTCTGTGATTCGCCATCTGCGACCGGGCCAGGATTTTGGCTGCGGGGCTCCCCTGCACCTCTGGTGGCGATGGGCAGTTTGTTTGTCCGCTCCGATCGTGGCGGATCCGCACAGTTATCGCATTAGACGCGGTGTGCAAACCTGCTTAGGGACGGAGGGGATTCTCCGTGCCAGATGTAAAGGAACTCAGCAGGTCTGCATGCTCTCTGTTTAAAGGAACACGACACAGCGTAACTGCACGGTGAAGCATTTCTGCCCCCTGGCACTGGCCAATCAGAAGATATCATTTCTTTTTATGCCCTTTTCCTTTTGGATCCGTCATAAGATCTGACAAAGCCTTACTGTGGTGCATGGTGTATGCTTAGTTCTGTACATCCCTTGAAGAAATTCCTATTCTGTGCTTTGCCTACATAAAAGAAAACACATATCCATTTCCATTAAACGCCTGTATTACAAGCAATGGGAACGAACGTAAGATAAATTGCTCGCATATTCTCGGAAACAGAGGTGGGCTGGCTTAGTAAATTTTGACTTATGTGGAGCGGTGAGCAAACTGAACCGTGTAATGGGAGGGAAAAGCTTCCCGCGCGACTGTCTGTCACTGGGCATTAGGGGAGAGCGCGTTTCTCCTGGCGGAATGGATTCCCCTAAGTAAACTCCGTCCTGAGAGAGAAGGTGTTTGAGAGCGACGAGCGCCGGGGGACGGGAGCCGGGCTGCCGGATGAACGAGCAGCCGACTCCGTGGGAGAGAGAGGAGAGAGACTGCCCGGGCTGGGACTGGCTGGAAGGTGAAGCCTCGGCAAGCACACAGCGAGGAGCCCCTCAATGCGTGGGGTTTCAGTGACGCGAGCATTTAATGACCCCGTCCTGCGTCACTTTCACAGTTAAATCGGCTCTTAAGAGTCCAATAGGGACTGCATGCGCTATATTATAGTGCCATATCAGGGTTAATTTTACATTAAACATTTTGTTTGTTGGTCTTATGATCTTATGATTGTGGAACTGCAGTCAGGAAAATGCATTGGCAGTATTTTTATTTATTTTTTCTTTTTTTTCGTTTTTGGAAATTCACGATTTACAAAATTGTGTGTTTTGGCAGACGGGGTTCTTCGCCGTGTTCCGTGATTGCTTTGACTCCTTGTTCCAATTACCATTCGGAGCCCAACCGGGATGTAAAACTCAAACCGTTCATTTTAGCACGTTAACATACCGAACACAAAACTACAGTCACCTGCCTGAGCTTGCATTTATGCTTTTCTTCATTTCCATATTTCATATTTCAGTGCTGCTTCATTCTTTGATCGTCTGATAAGTCACTGTTCAGTGAATATTGCAGGAGGTGTCATCCATGTGAGAACTCATTAAGGCAGCTTAATTTGCAGTCCGTGCATTGCTACACGGAAGGAATTCTTGTGGAGATCAAGTGACTGGAATCAGTTGGTTGTGGCCATGGCCATAGTTACGGTGGTTCACGTAGGCGTGGCTATGGTCAGTGAGGAAGGCATAGACACTGAGGTTATTATTACCAGGGTGCCACACAATGTGCCGGGATATAACCAACTCAAAATGGCCGTGCCATTTAGTTCATTTAAAGGTTTTTTTTTTTTTTTTTTTTTTTTTTTCAAAAAAATCGCCTCGTGCTTCCCCATTTACTGGGACGGCTTCAACGTCATGCATTGATAGTATGGGAGCGCTTTCATTCTTAATCATGGTATCGCTGCCATCAGCTCCCTGTTTCTGAACCCAGTAGAGGAGGTATTTTCCACCCGGTGGTGAAAAGCCTGTGGCAGCCATCTTTACCAGCGAGACACACTTGATTGTGAAGCGCAGATACTAAAATGCAGTGGTACCAGGGGTGAGAGATTCTTCCCATAGTGCCCTGTCATTAAGGGCATAAGGTGTGATATAGTAAGTGTATGCATAAGTGCAAGTATATGTGGCCCAATACTGTGGAGTGACTTGATGACTGATTAAATGGTGCAGAATGCTAAAATGCATGTGGTATTTTATTTTGAATATTTAATAAATATTATTAGAAATAAATATAATAGGAAATACATAGTGCAACATTACATAAAGTTATTTCCCATTGTCATTCCTCAATCGCCTTCTCATCTGATTTAAGCAAAAGATGCCTATATATTTAATTGCTTCTGATTCTGTGTTAAATATTGTATTTGCAATACCATTATTTACACGATTACTTATATAAATATAAGCTTTGAGAAAAATATTAATAGCCACACTCTCTCTCTTGTGTCTCTGTCATATTTCGCACATACAACCTCTTTATTTGATTTAAGCTGCAGATGCCTGTATGTGCATAAGCTTTGTGAAAAGCATTACTATCCTCACACACTCGATTCCGATGCCACATGCCATTGTCTGCCTCTGACATACACACGCGCACACCCACACGCGTGTGCACACAATCACACATACAGGCCCACGCACATTTTATTATGCCTGAATTCGAAAGCTTTAACGCTGAGATTCATCCGTTAGGTTCGTAGCCTGAGATGTTCTCAGATGATAGGCCGGTAAGGAGCATGCATCCTGGGCACTGCAGTACAGGGGGTGTATCGAACAAAGATTAATACTTTCTTAGTCAACCTGCCTGTGTTCCCCTGACTATGATAGGTCACCAGCATGAGCTTGTGAGAACATATGGAGATGTAGTACACCTTGTAGGCCCTGTTAGCCGCTTTATCTTCTCTGTCTCTGCATTCTCAGATGAATTGGAATGTTGTTATTGAGACTACTGCCTTTGAAACAGAATACGGAATGTCTTTGTGAGCTGTTATAATTTAACACAAAATGTTCTATTCTTTATATTAAAATGTAAATGTGCTTAGATGTATTTATTTATTTATTTATTTATTTATGACCAAAAGTATCTGGACCCCCCTTGGTCTAGGGCTGTTTTTTTATGGTTTGGGCTAGGCCCCTTAGTTCCAGTCAGGCAAATCTTAATGCTACCGCATACAATCACATTCTAGACGATTCTAGACTAAATAAATAAATCTAAATCTAAATCTAAATCTAAATCTAAATAAATAAATCTTTAAAAATCTGTGCTTGCCCAGCAGTTTGGGGAAGGTCCTTTCCTGTTTCAGCATGACAGTGCCCCCGGGCACACAGAAATGTACATATACATATAGAAATGTTTTTGTCCAGAACAGCGTGGAAGAACTTGACTGGCCTGCACAGAGCCCTGACCTCAACCCCAACCGACGCCTTCGGAGTCAGTTGGAAAGCCAACTGCGAGCCAGGCCTAATCGCCCAATCAGCACCCAACCTCACTAATGCTCTTCTGGCTGAATGGAGACAAATCCCTGCAGCAACGCTCTAACATCTAGTGTAACGAATTTCCCAAAATAGTGGAGGTTATTACAGCAGCAGAGGGTCGGACCAACACGTATTAATTCCCATAATCCTGGATGTCAGGTGTCCACGTACATTTGGCTATGTAGCGTACAGTAATGCAGCTTCCATTGATTTTAAATATTTTTCTGTCGGCTGCGTTCCTATTGTGGAAAGAGCATCATGAATGATCATTTCGCGACAGTTCCAATGCATTTTCTGCTTTATATTTCTGCTGACCCCATCAGTGTGGATTCGCTTTCTATCTTATGTGTCGTCGGAGCACCATTATAACTTTATAGCCATTTCAGACCTGTCTGTCCGGCTATGCGGGTGCAATGCCGGGTAATGAAAAAATAAGACAAATAAATTGAATATATAAGGAAAGATTGCTTTTTAAACGATCTTAGCTTCGCAATTTAAAAGCACCAAAATGAAAGAAAACACAATTTCAGTTGATTAACTCTGGCCCGGATTCCTAGCTTCACAATATCCCAATAAGACTCCGCGGAGCAAATTCACAGCCAATTACATTAAAAGGTAATCAGCGGGGCGATATGAACACCGATATTGTAATTGTCACTGTCGTCCGCCGAGGCAAGTCCTCCGGCGGATTGCACACTCATCAGATTGCGAAATATTAAGCATGACATTAACAAGCAATATAGGCCCGTAATCAGCAGTATCAATTACATGTGACAGTGTCGTAATGGACCGCGGTCGTGGGGAGAGGGCGAGCGGGGGATGGAAAGGTGCGGGGGCCTTGGTCTTGTCTCGGCGTTCGTTCTTTTACCTCGTTTGTCGGCTCGGTAGCGGTCGAGCGGCCGGGGGCATTTCGAAAATCAAAAACGCTATTTTCCGAGCAACGTGGCGGGCGAAATCAAACTTCGGGTGGATGCGAAAATCGAAACCCTATTTTGCGAATAATCTCTTTCGTTGATTTAGTCACAAAGATGCTTTTTTTTTTTTCTTCCTTCCCCCGGCAACGGTGGCAAATTCTTTCGCGATGCCTGCACACCATCACTGTTCCGCGCCAGAGGGAATAATGGGGTGAGCGAGGATGCTAAAAAGGTGTAGAAGGGAAGAAATTAAGAGAAAGAGAGAGTGTAGGGGAAGAAGGGAGAGAGGTGTAATCGTGAGAGAAGTTGGGGTGTGGCAGGCTGAGAGAGAGAGAGAGAGAGAGAGAGAGAGAGAAAGAGTTATCATAGCTCAGCCATGTTGTCAATTCAGCAGTTGGTGTATCAGACAGAGTGCTGGCTGCCAGTCCTGGATGACGGCCATTTTTTTTTTCCCAGATCCACGGTGGAAATCCTCCCGCTGCCGCTGTACTCTGGCAGGCAAGGCCACTCTGCCTGGGTGGCTCTGGTCAACACCCAGATGTACAAAAGGGGGGTCACAGTAAGAATGATGTAAGGCATTACGGGCCAGCGATGTCACAGTCAGTCGAGCAAACAGACGATACGGATTCGGGCTGAAGAGGAATGGGCGATCTTGAGGGGGTGCTCGGTGTGGATGGGGGTGTCGGTTGACGGTCGAGAGGGCGGCGTGCGTGTGATTGAGGTGCACTTTATGTCCTCGCTGTGATTATATGCCTCGGTGCCTTTCTCTTCCAATTGCGGGCAGTGATTAGAACTGAATTGAATTATCACAGCTATGGTTTTTTTTTTGAAAAAGCTCAGGGAACCCGAGGGCACTCCTGTCATGCCAATAAAGCCCATTTGAAATGAGAATTTGATACAGCGCGGCGAGAGAGCTGGGATATCTGCATCCCCGCCATGGAGGGGGAGCGGGAGGGAGAGCGACGCTCCAACCGGCTCACTTTGTCAAAACGGTCGGAGACAACAAGCTCTAATAACACTCTCACAGGGAATAATGCTACTTCCCCCTCCCTTTCTCTCTCTCTCTCTCTCCTTCTCCCTCTTCCTTCTTTCCTTCTTCGGTTTCTCATCTCTATCTCTTCTTGTTCTCCTTGCCGTCTCTCAATCACTGACTCAATCACTCCCCCCCCCCTTTTTTTTTTTGACGTCTCCCCCCTGGCCTGTCCCACTGTTCCTCCACTCACTGATTCTTTCTCCTCTGTTCTGTGCCCTTTTTCCTCACCCCATCCCCCCGTCCCTCCTCTCTGGTTTCGGGGGCTCTCGGCTGCCACAATGGAGGGGGGGGGGGTTCAGGGGCCTCACAGACAATGAGATGGAATGCAACACCCAAGGAGTGGGAAAGAAAGAGAGTGAGAGAGAGAGAGAGAGAAAGGGAGAGGGGAACAGGAGAGAGGGAGAGAGATGGGGGGCTTTCCCACACTTGCATAACCGTTATCCTCGGTACCCCCTAAGCCGTATAATGAGAGGTGCACTCTTTTAACTCATCTACTCCTCTACAGGAATATTACAGATCCGCTCTCACTTCCTGACGTTATCCTGCCAGACGTTGTAAATCCCCGACTTGGGTCGAGAGAAAACTGTCAAGATAGCGCATGATTGAACCTTGGGGCTGGCTGACTTTAAATTTGCACGGAAATCAATACCCGTCCTGACGCTGTCCAGCCGGCTGGAATCGTTACAGTCTCCTCAAGGCCGCGGCTGTGCTCAGCGTGCTCTGCAGAGACATGATTGTTAATTGATCACAGCATTAGCTTTAACAGTATCACTCACCGGCACTAACCAGCCAATGGCGATGTTGCGTGATGTCACAGGATGTGCACACACTCCACTTCCTCTGTGTTAAAATGAAATTGGTGCATCTAACTCTCTCTCTCTCTCTCTCTCTCTCTCTCTCTCTTTCTCACTTGCTCTGTATCTGTTTCCCTCTCCCTACTTCCACCCCCTCAATGGTTCCTCTCTCCTCTCCTCTCCTCTCCTCTCCTCTCCTCTGCTGTCTATCGACTATAATGTCAGGCAGTGTTAAAACGCCATGGATCTATTAGTGTGCATTAGCCTTTTGAACCGCACCAATCTAACTAATAAACACATACTGATACTTTGATACAGAGCAGAGCTGAAAAACAACTTGCCTTTGTGGGTGGGTGTTTTGTGTGTGCGTGTGTGTATCTGTGTGTGTGTGCCTGTGTGCATGTGTTTGTGCATGTGTGTCTGTGTATGCACGTGTCTGTGTAGTACTGCATGTGTGTGTGCGTGTGTGTGTCTCCCTGTTTGTGCATGCGTGTGTGTGTCTCTGCATTTGTGCAGGTGTGTGTGTGTGTGTTTCTGTGTTTGTGCATGCATGTCTGTGTGTGTGTCTGTGTGTGCACGTGTGTGTACGTGCATGTGTGTCTCTGCATTTGTGCAGGCGTGTGTGTGTGTGCATCCGTGTGTGTGTGTGTGTGTGTGTGTGTGTGTGTGTGTGTGTGTGTCTGCGTGTGTGCATGTATTGCTGCAGCATGCTTGTGTGCCTGTTTGTGGTGTTTTGGGTCTGAGGCTGTGCAGTATTTCAGTTCTCGTGGGTGTATTTGTTTCTTTATTATTTCAAAACAACCGGAAAGCCAGTCAGTTGAGTGAGGAGACAATCAATGCTAATAACACAGCGCGGGCCAGCAGCTTGTGTATCTGCAGCCTTTCACCTCTACCTGTTATTCAGATACTCCTTCTTCTCATCCCTCCCTCTTCTCCTTCCCCATCTTCTGGTTATTTCTGTTCCTCTCTCTCTCTCTCTCTCTCTCTCTCTCTCTCTTCCTCTTTGGAAAGTGTGACATTTGTATGGCAGACATGGCAAATAATAGTGTGCAAAAGCTTGTTCAAATAAGATGCGACTCAAAGGGGAATCTAATGGATGATGTGCAATTAATTTATAAATTACATTTAGATCTCTTCCTTTCTTTCTCGTGTTCTGTTTCGGGCAGCCCCCCCCCCTGCCCCCCCCCCCCAACTCCTCTCTCTCGGTGTGTCAGTAATGTTCAGCGAAGTAACTCTAAAGAACATGACTCCCTGCTGGGCTGTGAATGGGGGGGTTAATGTGTGTCTGGAACAGAAACAGGGAGAGGAGAGAGGAGGAGTGCAGGGGGGTTGGCGGTGGGGGGTGGGGATGGATAGAGGAGGGAGAGAGAGAGGGGGGGATGGGGGGAGGGCATGCAGCGTGAGGTACTCTGAGTGGTGTTTCCTTCGCTAATACCGTCGGCACCGGTGTCCACGCGGCGGTTTCTCTCGTCCTTCTCCTCGTTTATTAAACGGCGAGGGCTCTATGGCCGCGTGGTCCTGGCGATCCGTGGCCCTAATGGACGCTCGTTCTGAGTCTGTTGAAATCCGGCGGCGGTGGCGGCGGCGATGGCGTGCGCTTCTGTCACGCCGGTAAAGGCTGTTTTCAGTTGGAATTTGAATTGGGGGGAGAGGGAGGCTTGGGAGAACCGGCCTGTTTCATTTCAAAGGTGCGATACTTTAGAAAGCTTTCGGCAGCCCCGAAGCAGTCGCGTCACGAATGAAATCTGAATTGGAAGAGGGGGGACAGGGAGAAGGCAAGGGGGGAATGCGCAAAAAGATCCGGAGATGGGAGATGAAAGAGGGATGGGCGGATGGATGGAGAGAAATGGGGGTGGGGGGGGGGGAAGAAGAGATGGATGGGGAGATGAGGTAAAGATAATTAAAGGAGGAGACTGGATGAGATGCATGTAGGGGATGGAGGGAGGGAAAGAGAAGACCAACCGTGAAGAATCCTGGAGAGAGAGGGAGGGAGGGAGGGAGGGAGGGAGGAAGAGAAAGAGAGAGAGAGAGAGACGAGGAGAGAGGAGCAGGAACAGGATCTGGGGAGAAGCAGAGAGGCAGAAGAAAGGTGGGAGAGACAGAGACGGAAAGGATGTTGTTGTTTTAGGATCAGTGCGAATGATTGCTCCAGCCCTCTCTGGGGAAGAGGCCCCTGCCTCTTCCTGTCTGTCATCCCTCCATTTTACTCGTTTATGCTTGGCTCCCGAGGGGGGGCAGCCGTGTGTTCGGGTGAGGGTTAATGCTTCTTCATCCTTGAATGACTCTCTCTCTCTCCCTCTCTCTCGCTCTCTCTCTCACTCTCTCTCTCTCCTCTCTCTTTCCCCCTTTGAAGGGCTTAAGAGAATCTGGGGTGTTGGGGATGCAATCTGTGTTGGTGATGAGGGGATACATGTGTTTGCTTTAAGGTACATGTGGTGTCTGAAGTGGTCCATTTTTCCTTATTTTTTTATTTTGTTTATCTTGTTTTTATTTAGCGTATGTATAGATCTTGCTGATGCTCTGATTGGTTGCAATGAAGGAGTGTCAAAGGTCTCTCTCTCTCTCTCTCTCTCTCTCACTCACTCTTCCAGCTTAAAATGTGCTTAGTCTATAAATACATACACGGACAGAGATATACATAGATAGATATATCCCAGGAGTTCCCTTCTCCGCCGCTGTATTTAAAATGGGTTTTTATTGGAACCTGACGTCCTGGCAGGAGCGGCACAGCGCTGGCGTGTAGAACGCAGGCTCGCGAGCGAGCGAGCGCGGGCGGAGGGAGGCAGAGCGCAGAGCGCGTACGCCCTCGCCGCCCCAAGTCAGCGGCGACCTCCGCCGCCAGAGCGCTACCCAGAGTGCCCCGCCCCGTGTCCAGCGTCTGGCTCCCTGCCCCGTCACCCCGCGGCGTCCCTCTCTCTCCCCCTCTCTCTCTGTCTCCCTCTCTCTCTCTCTCTCTCTCTCTCTCTCTCTCTGTCTCCCTCTCTCTCTGTCTCCCTCTCTCTCTCTCTCTCTCTCTCTCCCTCTCTCACTCTCTCTCTCTCTCTCTCTCTCTCTCTCTCTCTCTTTCTCCCTCTCTCTCTCCCTCTCTCTCTCTCTCTCTCTCTCTCTCTCTCTCTCTCTGTCTCCCTCTCTCCTCTCTCTCTCTCTCTCTCTCTCTCTCCATCTCTCTCTCTCTCTCTCTCTCTTTCTCCCTCTCTCTCTCTCTCTCTCTCTCTCCCTCTCTCTCTCTCCATCTCTCCCTCTCTCTCACTCTCCCTCTCTCTCTCTCCGCGCGCGTCTCCTCGCGGGACCAAACGAGCGCTGAGAGGCCCGCTCCTTTCATTACGCTGGCGAGAGGCCGCTCGCTCGCTCGCTCGCTCGCTAGGCGGGTCAGCGGAAGCCGAGCGGGCGGGTCGGTCGAGTCGATCTCTCCGTGTCTGAGTCCTTCCGAAAGGTGACCTTCACGGGGGGGGGGGGGGGGGGCTCCCTGTTCAAATTCGGCGGGAGATTAATGCTCAGGGCTTTTCAAGGACGCCGTTACAGCATCACGGCGTAGTTGTTAAGAGAGTAGAAGCTGGCGCTTCTGCAATCAGCTTCGCACATTCTGAAGTGTGTTGCAGGTGTCACGCACTTACGTTCTGCGTAATGGGCTTTTTTTCTGTGGGTGCGCGCGTGTGTGTGTGTGTGCGTGCGCCCGTCCGTGCGTGTGTGTGTGTGTGTGTGTGTGATTGTACAGCCTCCCTCTGCAAATGGCACATCCCAAGGCAGAGCACTATAACGTAATGGCTGTCAATGGGAAGCAGGTGTATGTATGTATATGTGTCCATTAACCCCCTGTCCTGTGCGCGTTCCCAGATGTCTCCAGTTTCCCCGGCTCACGGGGAGCCAGGGGAGCTCCACGTTAATATTTTATCTTGTGGTCGGCTCTCTCACCCAACAAACACGAGGAGTCTTTGTCAGAGCAGACAGCCAGTCAGTGGAACACTCTCTTCTCCACTTTCACCCGCTCCTTCTCTCTCCTCCCATCTCTCTCTCTCTCTCCTGATATCCGTCTCTCTCGCTCTCTGCCCTCGGTTTCCTCATCTTTCTCTCTTTCCTTATCTGTGTCCTTCCATCTGTCTCTGTTTCAGTTTTTCATTTCAAGTTCACTTTCTCCACTGACACATCTTTCTCCCTGTCTTCCACCCTCTGTCACTCTCTCTCCCTCGCTCTCTCTTTCCATCTCTCGCTCTCATGATTGCTGTTGCCATGCCAAGTCAATATGACTCCCTGGATGATGATGACAGCTGTCAATCACTGAGTTACTGTCGCTGCCTATGAGTGTGAACTTGTGTGCATGTTGGCGGGGATGAGGGGTTGGGGTTGGGGTGGGGGGGGCGGGGGGGTTAAATGGGGGAAAGGAATCTAGCTGTGAACAGTGAGCGTGTGCAGAGTTTGTTTGTGCGGTGAATCTGGTTTATTGCTCCTCTGAGAACAGATTTGTAAATAACGGAGTTTGTTCTCGTAATCACAGCTGTTGTGCAAAAATAAAATCTTTTCATTGAGTGTTGGGACGTAGGCTTCGCTCCGGATGAGCATGGAATGCATTGAACATTCATGAAGGGTACATGTCCTGCCCATAACTCTGCCACTGATCTCACATTAACTTTTCAGTGCCACGCACTGTGTCCAGTGACTGTTCTGTATGAGTGTGCATAACCACAAGCTCAGACAGCAGAGTAAGCACCTGAGGCTTCCTGTGCATTAAAATGCACAAATGCAGCCCTGCACAGATTTACAGTGTACTCAGCCTCCACTGCTGCCTGTCTACTGTCTGACTTCAAAAACCTCTGATACACACACACACACACACACACACAAACACACAAACGTGCACTCACACACACACACACACAAGCACACAAACTCACACACGCACACACACAAACAAACGCACACACACATACAAATGTGCACACCCATACACACTCACACACAGGCATACATACACACCTACAGACGCACACACACACACAGCTACTCACTATCCACGTTATGCACCACACACACTTCATTCATGCACCCCGCACACCGGCTCCCACCCTCCTCTTTCCCTCCCTCCCTCCCTCCCTCCCTCCCTCTCTCTCTCTCTCTGTTTATTTTCCCTACCTCCCTCTGTCAGCTGTCAGCCTTTTTCTCCCTGAGCTGCAGGGAATGAAAATTTAATATCAGGGAGAGAGAGCGAGAGAAACGGGAGCGAAAGAAGAAAAGAGGGGGAAAGAAGAGAGGAAGAGGGAAAGGCAAATGTCGATGAAGGGGAAATGGGCGAGAGGAATGGAGGAATAATCGGGGGATGAAAACGGAAGGAGTGCGGAAGGAGGGAAGCGAGCAGAAGGAAAGAGGAGGAGGTGGAGGATGGATTGCAGGGGGGAATGATAGAGAGATGGATGGAGGTGGGAGCAGATAAGTGGGGCGTGGAAGGATGGAGAGAGGCAAGGGAGGGGAGAAGAGATATGTCAGAAGGATGGAGGTGCAGTAATGAAGAGATTGAGGAGAGAGGGGGGGGGGAGGGGGAGGAAAGGAAGAGGGAAGGAACTGTGAAGGAAGTAAACGTAGTGCCGGCAGAGAGGAAGAGTGTCGAAGCGGTTTTCGTTGGGGCCGGTTGTGCAGGTGTGACGGGGACATTGTGCTAGCGAAGCTCAGGAATGGCAGGAGCAACCGTGGCTCTCAGGTTCAGGGCGCTGGTGCGGAGGCCCAGCTCTGCTCCCGCTGCCTCTCTGCCCTTCCCTCTCTCCGTCGCTCCGTCTCTTTCTCCGTTTCACACCGTCCTTTCTCACCCTCCTTCTCACTTTCTCTCCCTCTCTCGTTCCTCCTTTTCGCACTGCCAGTCTTCTCCCACTGTCCGCGCTCTTGCCACTCCTCCCTCCCCTCCCTCTCTCTCTCTCTCTCTCTCTGTGTTAATGTGCACGTGTCACTCCTCTTCTCTTCATCTCTGCCCATTGTCCCTTGCTCCCCTCCCCTCTCCCTCCCTCCATCCTTTCTTCCGAGTTATCTAACTCTATGCAAAATATCTTAATCTGCTCTTTCTCCCCCCTCTGTTTGAGAATTTCTCATTTCCTTCTCTCCTTATCTCTTTGGATCGATCCATTCATCTCTCCCTTCTTCCTCCCCCTTTCACCCTCTTCCTCTATCTCTCCCCTTCTCATCTTCTGCCTCCTCCCGCTTCCTTCATTATATCTCTCCCTCCCTCCCACCTCTCCCGTCCCAATTGAAATTCTAAATAAGCCGTCTTGGTGTGGCGTGTCCTAAACTCCTGCCAACACCTAGCCTTATGGGCTACGAAACAGAAAATAATGCACCCATGTGTAAAAACAAGATAAAATACATCGAGCTGGAAGTCATCAGATACGGATCTGCATTTAGAACTTTTTTATCTTCGCACGTAATTGCATTTTTACGGGCGTTTGGAGTCAGACCCCCCCCCCTCCCCCCCGGTCCCTGTCTCCTTCCCTCTGATATCCGTTAAAGGGGAGCGACAGTCAGGACACAGTCTGACAGCGAGGCGAGCGTCTGCAGTAATTAACACTAATTAAAATGGCTCCCTTAACGAGATTTTTCTCTTTGGGCGTGTGTGTGCGGGGGACTGGAGAGCGGGGCGCACAGCTGTGGGGGTGTGATGATTTAGACGCAGGGGTCACGCAACATTCTGATGGCTGCCCCTATCTCCTTTCTCTCTCTCTCTCTCTCTGTCTCTCTCTCTCTTTCTGCCACCCCCCACCCTGTCCCTTTCTCCCTCCCTGATCATTCTCTCCCTCCCTTCTCTCTCTCCCCAGCTCCGTCCTCTACCCCTCATCTCTCGCTCGCCGTCTACATCTCTCTCTCTCTCTCTCTCTGTCTCTCTCTCTCTCTCTCTCTCTCTCTCTGTCTCTCTCTCTGTCTCTCTCTCTCTTTGAGTCGGCTGTTGGCTCCACTGCACCCGGCAGCACAGTTGGTTTAGTTATCTCTCCCGTCCTCCCTGGCCGGTCTTTTCCCCTCCCCGGGTTGGCTCCGAGCCTCCCGAATCGACTCCGCGTGCGTCTTCATTGGCTTTCCACAGGTCTGCCCCGACTGTGGACCCGCTCCAGCAGTGTCACGGGTGGACTTCCCCCCCCCCCTCAGTGCCCTCCTGCATGCCAGCTGTTTATACAGCGCGTCCAGGTCCCTGCAGGCTATTTCTAAAGACAAGTGTTTTAGCCTATCTCGTGACCCTCACTGCGCTGCTTTGCCTACTCTTCGTCCGCCCTTTCGACTTTATCGATCACCGCAGCCGCCGTCTAATTCTAGGTACGTTGGCGGCAATGAAACCGCGTATTAGGAGCCGGAGTGCAGTTAAAGAATAATGAGCTCATTTTGAACGTGCTTAAATCTCCTCATTTTAGGAAATGAGGGGTCTGAGCGTTTTGGTAATTAACTGCATTAATACTTTAATGAATGAGCTTTTCCCTGACTGTGTCAGAATGCAACGCTTGCACCCCCCCCCCCCCCCCCCCCCCCCCCCCGCTCAGCTTTCCTCCGCACCATCTGTGTCTACGGCAGCACTCCGCCCGCGGACCCCGCAGCGCCACGCCCGTAAAATAGTTGCTTCAGTTGGCACCTGCGCCGCCATATTTTACGTTTTAGCCTTACATCCTTTTTTTTTTTATTTTATTTTTTTTTACACGCAATCTGTCGGGGCAGCTGGGTGTTTAACGACGCGGTGCGGGTTAAGCAGCGCGCTCCAGGGTACGGCGGCGGCGCCCCACCTGTGAGCGACGCCCCCGCGGCTCCGGCGCTGCGGGCCCCGCCCCCTGACCTGTACGCCGCGACGGCGGCCCTCACCGGCGCGGCCTGGTCATTAAGGTGTCCGAATGCTCGCGCGGTTTGGCCACGTGCCAGCCGTTACAAAAAACGGCTTTGGAACGAAACCAGGAGCGGTCATCAAAATTTTTGTCATCATTTTCGGTGCCTTTTACCCCCCCCCCCACCCTCCCCCCATTCTATAATGGCGCTCTCATTTCCAGTCATGAAATATTGCCAAAGGTTAATTAAAAAAAAAAAGAAAGAAAGAAACTGGATTGGCTGCTGTGCGTGTTCGCCCGGAGTCACGTGCCTCGCAGACAGCGGGCGTTTCGGCGGCTTGCTCCGGGAGCGCACGTACGTCCTCTCGGCCCGCGTCTGACCTTGCGGAATGTCGCGCGGGCGAAGCGCGCAGCCGGCGTCGGCCCGGGCGACGGAGGTACGCCGGGAGCTCGCGCGCGGGGTGGGGGAAAAAAAAAGAGAAAAAAATGGCGGCGGCCATCTTGAGGAGAAGTGCTAAGGCAGCATTCCCCTCTCCCTTTCGGTGCAGTCAAACGGCAAGACTGGCCACCGTAGGCCAAACGCAGCCGCTGTGTAATTAAGCGCTTTATTGTGCCGTAATCCAGATCGTTCGGCCTGGTATTTACTCTCGACTGCGGCGCATAAAAGCTGTCCCCGATGATGGAGGTCAAGAAAAAAAACGATAGTCCCCGTCCCATGTGAACCAACCCATGTCCGCTCTCCGTTATAGCGCGCTTATTATTTTTAGTGCTTGACGGCGGAGGGCGCGCGGGGGGGGTGGGGGTCAGAGGTCGGGTGGGAAACGGTACCGTACCTCCGGTTTCCGTGGCGCTACGCTAGCACTGCCCCTCTTTAGCGGTGATGACTGTGCAGTAGCGTAGCTGCGTCGTGTTCTGCTGGCGTGTGCACTTCTGCGAAAGGGCTCTGTGCAGCAGTTTAGTCCCGATGTGGATCGGTGTTCTGCGCATCGCCTGCTGTCTTCGCCGCCCCGGGGCACGGGACCCGGCTTCGTGGACCCGGCTGCTTGTTTTTTTCGCGTCGCTCGGTACGGATCGTTTCACGTGAATACAGGAAGCAGAACTGCGTACGATGGTTGTAGTTTCTTTTTTTTCTTTTTTTGTAGTCCTAATAATGTGTTCCGTTGGGTAGTGCTTCTTGGCTTGAGATGGAGAGAGTTCTTTCAAGTTGCTTTCGTTAATTTAATAGAAAAGTGTTGACAGAATGATATGATCAATACTATGCTGATAGAATGGTAAAAGTTATCACTGTTATAATGATTTCCTCTGTTTTTTATAAAGATTCTCAAGTGTGCTTGATCCACGATTAAGTTTAAGGACGTGAGCGGTAGTTTAATAATAATACACTGTTGCATAATATTGGATGAAATGAAAGTAGAATGCTGAGTTTGGCAACATCACAGTGTTGCTCCAGAGAAAAGTGTGGGCTTTGTTCAAGTCCTGAAAATGCCCGTCAGTGAAAAGTCCCTGTGAAGTGGAAACCAGGGTGCAATGGGCTCTCATGGGGTGTGTGTGGATGGGGGGTATGAGTGTGAGTGTGCGTGTGGGTATGAGGGTGTGTGCGTGGGTATGAATGTGTGTGTGTATGTGTGTGTATGTGTGTGTATGAGTGTGAGTGTGTGTGTGTATGAGTGTGTATGTGTGTATGTGTGTATGAGTGTGTGTGTGTGTGGGTATGAGTGTGTGTGTGTATTACATTACATTACAGGCATTTAGCAGACGCTCTTATCCAGAGCAACTTACACAACTTTTTACATAGCATTTTACATTGTATCCATTTATACAGCTGGATATATATACTGAAGCAATGCAGGTTAAGTACCTTGCTCAAGGGTACAGTGTCCTACCCGGGAATCGAACCTACGACCTTTTGGTTACAAGCCCAGTTCCTTACCCACTGTGCTACACTCCGTCTACATTCGTACACTCCGTGCATGTGTGTGTATGAGTGTGAGCGTGAGTGTGTGTGTGTGTGTGTGTGTGTGTGTGTGTGTGTGTGTGGGTATGAGTGTGTGTGTGTGTATGAGTGTGTGTGTGTGTGTGTGTGGGTATGAGTGTGTGTGTGTGTGAGTGTGTGTGGGTATGAGTGTGTGTGGGTGTGTGTGTGGGTATGAGTGTGTGTGTGTGTGTATGAGTGTGAGTGTGTGTGTGTGTGTGTGGGTATGAGTGTGTGTGTGTGTGTATGAGTGTGAGTGTGTGTGTGTGTGTGTGGGTATGAGTGTGTGTGTGGGTATGAGTGTGTATGTGTGTATGCGTGTGAGTGTGTGTGTGTGTGGGTGTGTGTGTCTCCAGACCTTCTTCATGCCTTTTGCCCCTCACTTTCTCCGTCTCTCTTCCGTTCTGTCAGTGGAATCGGGTTTCTCTCCGGCTCTCGTTTCTCCCGTTCTCCTCTTTCCCGTCATGTCAGTGTGAAAGCGTGCGCCACGTCTCCGTGTGGCATTGGCTGTGGGAAGCGCGTGTGCCTTTGTGTTGCCGCTGTACTGTACAGATGGGGTCGAGCGGGCTTTACAGCTCCACATAAAATCCCCTTTATTTACCGCTTCGCCACCGTGTTAAATCTGATCTCCGGGCAGCTGAAGTCCTGACAGTGTGGTCTCCGGGCGAGGCAGTGTTCAGCCTCCTCCAGGCCAGGCTAATGGATGCGCCGTGTTCACAGTAAACGGGAACAGATTACTTACTGTCCTGTCCATTGTAAATACCTTGCTGCCCTCAAGGTATACATCATCCCAGAAACACAAAAAAACTCCTGGTGGTCTGGTGCAGCTGTGAGCCGGTGGAGTCTGCTCGGATACAGGTTGAGGCGAATCCCCCGGGTGTGTTTGAAGCGCTGCAGTCGATGCAGTGGTCACTTGTGTTAACCTCCACACACACGCACACACACACACACACACACACGGTAATGCTTTTCAACGCCCACGTTGCTCTGACTGCCGGACCCCCCACCCCCGCCCCCCCGGGGAGAGCTCCGCCCCCATCCGGCCTGATACTCCGCCCACGGAGCGACCGTCGTCAAGGCGGCCTCGCTGGCCCGTCACCTCGTCACGCCGTCCCGGTTTTCTCTCTCTCTCTCTCTCTCTCTCTCTCTCTCTCTCTCACTCCCTCTCTCTCTCTCTCTCTCTCTCTCTCCCTTTCTCTCTCTCCCTCTCTCTCTCTCTCTCTCTCTCTCTCTCTCTCTCTCTCTCCGACGGGCGGTGTCACCAGGGTACATCCTGACCTCGGACACTCAGAGGCACAAAGGGAGACTAAAAGCCGCGGCTTTCAGCAGGCGGGAAAAGGAGGCGGATCGGTGATCGTACGTACAGAGAGAGAGGATTCCGGAGCGCGGAACACGCTCTACCCTTAGCCGAGACCCCTCCGCCCTTCTGCCACGCACAAAAAAAACCTGAGGTCGACAAGGCCGAGGTTTCTGTTCTGCCTCCCTTTATGCGGCACTCATTTCAGAAACATTATTTATGAAATTAGCAGGTTTGCGATATTCAGCCAGCCAAGTGAAATGTCCTTGCTATTCAACGAAGCAGTGTGGGGCGAGATCAGTAAATTATTTAAGTGGAAACACATGGCGGCTCTGACTGAGCGCGAACGAGCGGAACGTTTTTTTAAAGTTTTTTTTGATTCGATCATTTTCCAGTCTTGAACAAGTTGTTTTCATTGGGTGTCATTCTATCTGTGCAATTATAGCGCACATTAGCCCATCTGTACACCCTCTCCCTTTCTTCTGCAGAATGCAAACGATATCATTATGTCATTTCATCTGATAGCGTAGTCCCCGCACCGCTCGAGTTCAGAGGGAAGGGACGTGCATTTTGAGATCAGATCGAATATTCGCGCTGGTAAAATACATGATTTGAAGTTTGCGGTCCATGTTTATGGTTAATATTTTCAGTGTCGCCACCGTGCTGAGTAATCATGTATGAGGGTGGCTTCGCATTCACAGGGCTGTGTTTCCTCCTGCCAGGTATCAGTCACCATGCCAGGCCACTGAAAATGCTCTCCGTGACCTAAGCACTAAACATAAGTGTCTTTACAAACAGGGGGATTAGCTAAAGGTGTGTGATATTTCACGCCGGATAAGATTTATGCCAGTGCAGGGTGTGTGCGTGTGTGAGTGTGTGAATGTGCACACGTGAGTGAATGTGCACGTACTCTTTAAGTGACGGTACATAAATTACTATAGTCGGTGATGGTGGGTCTTCAGCTTTTTGTTGCGTTCAGTGTGTCACTGTATAGTTTTTGGAGCTTTGTCGGTGTGTGTGTCTGTGTGTGTGTGTGCTTGTGCGCGCGTGTGCTTGCATGTTTGCGAGTGTGTGTGTGTGTGTGTTTGTGTATGCGTGCATTTGTGTGTGTGTGTGTGCATGCGTGCGTGTTTGCCTGTGTGTGTCTGTGCATGCGTGCGTGTGTGCGCGCGTGCGTGTGTGTTTTCCTGTGTGTGTCTGTGCATGCGTGCGTGTGTGCGCACGTGCGTGTGTGTTTGCCTGTGTGTGTCTGTGCATGCGTGCGTGTGTGTGCGCGCGGGTGTTTGTGTGTGTGTGTGCGCGCGTGTCGTGTTTTCCTGTGTGTTGTCTGTGCATGCGTGCATGTGTGTGCGCGCGCGTGTTTGTGTGTGTGTGTGCGGCTGCGTGCGTGTTTTCCCTGTGTGTGTCTGTACATGCGTGCGTGCGTGTGTGCGCGCTGCAGCGTTTGTGAGTACATGTGTATGCGCGTGTGCGTGTTTGTGAGTACATGTGTGTGCGCGCGTGCGTGTTTGTGAGTACATGTGTGTGCGCGCGTGCGTGTTTGTGAGTGTGTGTGCGCGTGTGTGTTTGTGAGTGTGTGTGCGCGTGCGTGTTTGTGAGTACATGTGTGCGCGTGCGCGTGTTTGTGAGCACATGTGTGTGCGCGCGCGTGTGTTTGTGAGTACATGTGTGTGCGCGCGCGTGTGTTTGTGAGTACATGTGTGTGCGCGCGCGTGTTTGTGAGTACATGTGTGTGCGCGCGTGCGTGTTTGTGAGTACATGTGTGTGCGCGTGCGTGTTTGTGAGTACATGTGTGTGCGCGTGCGTGTTTGTGAGTACATGTGTGTGCGCGTGCGTGTTTGTGAGTACATGTGTGTGCGCGCGCGTGTGTTTGTGAGTACATGTGTGTGCGCGTGCGTGTTTGTGAGTACATGTGTGTGCGCGTGCGTGTTTGTGAGTACATGTGTGCGCGTGCGTGTTTGTGAGTACATGTGTGTGCGCGCGCGTGTTTGTGAGTACATGTTGAGTCAGTGTAAAAGCCCGGGGCCGAGCGATGTTTCTGAATTTAATAACCTTTCAATAATTCACCACCGTCTCTGCCGAGGGATGGAGGGAGAGAGAGGAGGAGGAGGAGGAGGGAGAGTGGGAGTGGGAGAGGAAGAGTGAGCGGCGGAGGGTGAGGGCTGCGGAGATCAGCGGGAGCTCAGGGGAGTTAAGGGGTGTTTGCGGCTCCTCGAGCGGGAGGCCCGGGCATTCCGGCAGCGTCTACAGGATAAAGGACACGCTTCCTATTCATCGCAGAGCGTGCTGTAGTTTCAGCCGAGAATATAAAGGGGGGAAAACAGCAGATGGAAATGATCATTTTGTTTTATATGAGGTTTAGGTGTCAGACCTTCCCAGTAATGTTTTCTAAAAAGCTATTTGGTGACACCATTCCTTTTCCGTGCCAAGGAAGCCTATTTTCTTGTTAAAGAGCAAGAGAGAGAGAGAGAGAGAGAGAAATAGTGGAGGTGAGCAGGAAGGAGCGTTTGCCCTTTTTCATGTAAAACTGCCTGGAATTGCAGTTGAATGTTATCGGAGTTGGTGTAAAAGCTCGGTTCCGTTGGCGCGCTCGCGCCGGGTAAGATATCCGCGCTGATTGCGAGCGCCGGGTCTCCTGGAGTCCCGCAGAATGAATTTCGGCGGCGCGGTTTCCCGGGGCTTTTGGCCGGTTTCCTCTAACAAACCTGGGGAACGGGCGTCTGACAGGAGGGGCTTCCGTTCGGCTCCGTGGACGTGATTGAGCCGCTTCCTTGGCTCTGTTTCCTCTGTAATTGAGGAGATTGTGTTAACCGGTGACACCGTGATCCCGAACCCCCCCCCCCCCCCCACCCCCCGGTTGATCCCGCCCCCCTCCTCCTCCCTCTCGTCCTGAATCAGCACCTCTGTGGGAGAGGCATCACCGGGCTCCGTGCGCGTCGTCCTCCATTACGGTCTAAACGATGTCCTCGCCGCCACGGTACGCACACGCGTACGCGGGACTGCGCTCACATTCACAGACGAACAACGAGCCGCGACAACAAAGACGGGCAGGAAAGACAAAGAAAAGAAAATAGGAAAGGGACAAAGGAGAATAAAAGTGAATGAGGAGCAGGGTGTAGCTCGTGCTAATGGCAGTCTTTGTACTGTCTCCGTTCAGCGCCTCTGATACTCGGGAGTTTGATGTCAGTTTTCGTACAGTATTGTGATGTTCTGTATTTATAGAAGCCTCCGTCGTGGACAGTCATACTGCACCACCCTTTCTCTGTCTTCCACGTTCTATCTCCCTCCCCTCTTCCCTCTTTCATCAGATCCTGCTGTCTTTACTAACTAGCTCAGCATCCTTCACTAAAAAGGAAATTGGTGATGAGACAACAAAAGAGAGAGAGAGAGAGAGAGGGAGGGAGGGAGAGAGGAAGAGGGAGAGTGCAACACATCACTTCATTTATTTTCCACTTCATTACACCCTCGGGAAGACTGCTCTGCTCTCTCTCTCTCTTTCTCTTCCTTTCTTTCTCTTTCTCAGTGTGCCTCTCTCTCTTTTTCTTTATCACTGTGCCTCTCTCTCTCTCTCTCTCCCTCTCCCTCTCTCTCTCCCTTGTCGGGGTTTAAAAATAGTCCTGCTCACTCTCTTGTTCTGTCATTTTTTTCCACCTCCTTTTTTTCTCTGTATACATATCCTTTCCTCTCATCCTTTATCCCCATCTCCCCTCTTGCGCTCTTTGATTTGTTAAAATCTCACTCCCTCTCTCTGCCTCCTCCCCGTTTTCCCTTCCAAACCCAGCACCCTTTCCACGCTTCTGAAAATATTAAATACATATTTCTATTTTCCCTGCAGCCCCCCCCCCCCCCCCATTTTAATTCACAACCGGTCGCATCTCCGCGATAAAAGTCCTCTAGTAATGTCAAAGCTTTTAATACAATTAATAAAATATGTAAATGCTAATTCCATGAAAGGAACGCACTGTGGTAGTGAGTGAGGACGGATGCAGCGGCACATACGGAGCTCTCTCTTTCTTCCGTGATAATCACGCCGGTTTTGCCCACACCTTCCTGCTTCTCTCATCCCTCTTCCCCAAGTCCGTTTTCCTCTCTCTCTCTAAGAGGCCCCCAAACCCTGTGCTATCCACTCTCTCTCTACATCCTCCCCCCATTTGCATCTGTCACTCTCCTGACATTTGTCTCTTCTCTCTCTCTCTGTGTAACTATATTTTTCTTGAAGCATTCATCTAGTTTTCTCTTCACAATGCTACTGGGGGGGGGGGGGGGGGGGGGGGCTTCCGTCTGATTTCTGATGGGCGGGGTTCATGAGGAAAGGGGGTTGGGGGGTGATGGATGGAGCGACAAATGCTGGGAGAGAAATGCTGTGTGCATCCATCACATCTTCCATGTGTGGGCAACAGAAAAGAAGGGGCAGGATTTAAAGGGAGATACAAACTAGAGGGAGAGAACAAGAGAGAGACAGAGAGATTTACAGGGGGAGAGAGAGAGAGAGGGAATGGGGGAAAGAGAAGCAGGTAGGGAGAAGGATGTAGCAGCATTTTCGATTTTCATTAATAATTGAATAATAATCTCCCTGGAGAAGTGACCTAGAACTGAGCGAGAGAGAGAGTGAGTGGCGCGGATTACTGGAGTATCGCACTACTGACACCTACTGCATCCTGCATGTCACTACAACCGGTGAAGCGTTTCACGTGCCGTTGTGAATATGCTGCGCTGTATTTTCTTACAGTTCCGATACCATTTTTGGGCTAGATATACAAAAAAGTTATCGACTGTGGGAAAACTCAATCTCTCTGTCAGAAGCAGCTTTTTTGGAGCGACGGTGATCTGTGAGCGATGGGAAGAGGGGACGATGGTGTGTGATTTGTTTTGACGCTCTCGGTAGATGTGTAAAGCTCCAGGGCGCACGCTTCTGTTTCCCCTGCGCCGTCTTGGGCTCTGTTCACAGCTGAGCCTTTCAAGTTGCCCGGGAATGCGCCGCCGCTAAATCAAACCGAAACTGGCGACTCGTGTCCTCGCGCCTATGCACCTGCTGTCTCGCTAGCCCTCTCTGCAAACGCAAATGTGTGAACACGGAGCCTTGTGCTATCGTAGCGGGATGCGCTGTAGTAGAATCACTTCACAACAGGGAACAAACTAATCCTGGAGCCTTGTGCTACAATGCCTGGATGCGATGTAGTATAATCACTTCAAAGCACGGCACGAACTGATAACAAACTTCCCCTCATCCTCTCCTTCGCCTCACCGCGGTAGCCCGGTACGACAACCTAGGGTCACCAACGACGATATCGGAGCGGGTTCCGATAGACAGGTCTGTCTTTATTTTAAGATGGCATTACGTGTTCTGCCTTGATCATGTTGTGTGAAGGGCGACCGGGCGGGGAGGATCGGATGGCAAAAAACAGAGATTTTATCAGGGCCTTGCATTCTCCCACTCCTATGTGCGTAATACTGAAGAAAAAAAGACTCCTATGTGCGTTAAAAAAAAAACGAAAAAACAGCACACACACGCGCGCACACGCACAAAACACAAGTTTTTTTCCGCTATACCAGAGTAGCTTGGCGCTTTTACCCGCGGTACTAATCACAGCCGACTAATGGTGGCCCTGCTTGAGGTTTTCAGAGGAAGTCAGAAGTTACACAAAGGCTGCAGGTGCCACGTTTGTCCCTGCTCCTCAGGGGATGTGCTGTTGTTGACAAGAGTCTGCTCCCTGTCTCTCAGACTGGGGCCGCTGTCTGTTCCTGCTCTCTCTGTAGAGCAGGCAGCTAACTGACAACAGAACGGTGACTGTATTCAGCCCACGCGCAGAAGCCACTGAATGTCTGGAGATTCATGTAGACACGCGCACTCACGGGTCATGCGGGATAACGGGAAGCATCATTCATCTTCAGACTCCCAGATTGTTTATGTTTTTTAACGGAACACGTAACTGTTTTCATTTTTATTTATGATTTTGTGCGTTATTTATTGATTGCTCTGTCAGATGAAATTCCTTTGTGATATTTTTCTTTTTCACGTTTTCACACCTGTTTCCTGGTTTGAGTCATTCTTGTATTAAATGTGGATAATAATGATGTTTCCTGACATGCTTTATCGGTCTGTCTTCGGGATGTGGCGGTTTGACTGACAGGCCTGTGGTATTTCTCCCTCGCAGTCTCCGTAGAGAAGGCTACACGGTGCAGGTGAACGTGAACGACTACCTGGACATCTACTGCCCGCACTACAACGACAGCCAGCGGGGCGTCGGGGAGCAGTATGTCCTCTACATGGTCAGTTACCGGGGATACCGCACGTGCGACCCCCAGCTGGGCTTCAAGCGGTGGGAGTGCAACCGACCGCACGCCCCGCACGCGCCCATCAAGTTCTCCGAGAAGTTCCAGCGATACAGCGCCTTCTCCCTGGGCTATGAGTTCCACGTGGGCCAGGAGTACTACTACATCTGTGAGTTACACTGAGCTCTTACTCCTACACTACTACATCTGTGAGTTACACTGAGCGCTTACTCCTACACTACTACATCTGTGAGTTACACTGAGCTCTTACTCTCCTACACTACTACATCTGTGAGTTACACTGAGCACTTACTCTCCTACACTACTACATCTGTGAGTTACACTGAGCGCTTACTCTCCTACACTACTATATCTGTGAGTTACACTGAGCGCTTACTCTCCTACACTACTACATCTGTGAGTTACACTGAGCGCTTACTCCTACACTACTACATCTGTGAGTTACACTGAGCGCTTACTCCTACACTACTACATCTGTGAGTTACACTGAGCACTTACTCTCCTACTCTACTACATCTGTGAGTTACACTGAGCACTTACTCTCCTACACTACTACATCTGTGAGTTACACTGAGCGCTTACTCTACTACATCTGTGAGTTGCAGTGAGCACTTACTCTCCTACACTACTATATCTGTGAGTTACAGTGAGCGCTTACTCTCCTACACTACTACATCTGTGAGTTACAGTGAACACTTACTCTCCTACACTACTATATCTGTGAGTTACACTGAGCGCTTACTCTAATACTACATCTGTGAGTTACACTGAGCTCTTACAGTACTCTCTACACTACTACATCTGTGAGTTACACTGAGCACTTACTCTCCTACACTACTACATCTGGGAGTTACACTGAGTGCTTACTCTCCTACAATACTATATCTCTTCTGATGTACCGATCACATCTGTGGGTTTTACTGTGCTTGTATCTAGGGAACTGCGTTATCTACATTTGACTTTTTCCTCTGTATTAAGTATTAAACGTGTGGTTTTCACTTGACTGTACTACATCCCTACATTTTATTTTGTTTACATATCTTAGTCAATATGAATATTAATTTGGCTACATAATAAAATATTGCTTTATTCTTTTACCTGTGTGAATGAAATTAGATGACCTTTACCCTAGTGCAGACATGTGACGGTTACATTAGGGGAGTGGCCTGTTCATGTCATGCAGTATGTTTGTGTGGGTTGGACATGCAGCTGATGTGTTTGTGTGTCTCTGCAGCCACGCCCACCCACCACCACGGCCGCAGCTGCCTGAGACTGAGGGTGTACGTCTGCTGCTCCACCAGTGAGTCTCTCCCTCTCTCTCCCACTCCCTCTCTCTCTTTCTCCTTCTCCTCTTCTCCTTCTGCTGATCATTTTATTTCCTCCCTTTCATCACTCTCCTTCATCAGTTGTCCTTCTTACACTTATTACACTGTATATCTGACCCACGTCTTTTTTACACTGCCCACACACACACGCAGTCACACACACACACACACACACACACACACACACACACACACAGAGACACACGCATGCACACACTACACACACACACACATACCCACACAAACACACACACACACACACATGCACACACACACACCCACACTCACTCACACACACATACAAACACACACAACACACACACACACCCACACACAAACACACACACACACCCACACACACTCACACAAACACACACACACACACACACACACACCCCGGCTCGGCTCCCTTGTCCGTCACGGTGCCCTGTTGTCACCGTTGTTTTTCGTCTCTCTCCCTCCGGGGTCTCGATTCGTGACCCCCCTCCCCCCCGCCACCCCCCTCCCGACTGCGGTGGGCACGGAGCTCTCTGTCTGTGCCAGTCCGGGCGGCGCTGGAGAGCGCGGGGTCGGCCTGTGGAGGTTAGCGTGGCGCTGACACGGGGCCCGGCCCTGCATCTGTGGCCCTACCGCGGCGCCGCTAACGCACCGGGCTATTTTTACTGCAGCGCCGGCCCTCCCGCCCACAGCGCTTCTTATCCGGCCCAGAGATGAAAGCCCCCGCCCCCCCACCCCCGCGTCCACCCCCCCCCCCCCCTCCGCCTCTCCCTCTGTCACTTTTAATCTATTCCGGTGTCCACTCGGTCCGTTGCTGCGTATATATGTTGTGTTAACCCCCAACCCCCCCCCCCCCACCCCCCCATCTCTCTGTGTCAGTTTTAATCTACTGTAGAGGCCGCTGGCGTACAGTGCGCTGTGCTGTGTTATGCTAACCCCCTCACTCTCTGTCAGTGTAAATATACTGTAGTGTCCTCTCAGGCTTTTTGCAAGGACAGTACGAGTTATTTTAACCTGCACTCGCTTCCTGTACTGCTCAGTGTCGTTTGTAATTGACTGAAGGGTCCAGTCAGTCTGTCAGTGTGTGCGTACGCATAACTCAAATAAATGTGTTTAATGAACTCTGTCCTGCGGGGTAGTGCAGTGCTTCTGTTTATGTTAGTAGTGTAGTGTTCAGTGGGGATGCAGTGCTACTGTTTGTGTTAGCAGTGTAGTGTTCAGTTGGGATGCAGTGCTTCTATTTGTGTTAGCAGTGTAGTGTTCAGTGGGGATGCAGTGCTTCTGTTTGTGTTAGCAGTGTAGTGTTCAGTGGGGATGCAGTGCTTCTGTTTGTGTTAGCAGTATAGCGTTCAGTGGGGATGCAGTGCTTCTGTTTGTGTTAGCAGCGTAGTGTTCAGTGGGGATGCAGTGCTTCTGTTTGTGTTAGCAGTGTAGTGTTCAGTGGGGATGCAGTGCTTCTGTTTATGTTAGTAGTGTAGTGTTCAGTGGGGATGCAGTGCTTCTGTTTGTGTTAGCAGTGTAGTGTTCAGTGGGGATGCAGTGCTTCTGTTTGTGTTAGCAGTGTAGCGTTCAGTGGGGATGCAGTGCTTCTGTTTGTGTTAGCAGCGTAGTGTTCAGTGGGGATGCAGTGCTTCTGTTTGTGTTAGCAGTGTAGTGTTCAGGGGGATGCAGTGCTTCTGTTGTGTTAGCAGCGTAGTGTTCAGTGGGGATGCAGTGCTTCTGTTTTGTTAGCAGTGTAGTGTTCAGTGGGGATGCAGTGCTTCTGTTTGTGTTAGCAGTGTAGTGTTCAGTGGGGATGCAGTGCTTCTGTTTGTGTTAGCAGTGTAGCGTTCAGTGGGGATGCAGTGCTTCTGTTTGTGTTAGCAGTGTAGTGTTCAGTGGGGATGCAGTGCTACCTGTCTGTGCGCTAGCAGCATTAACGTAGCGGGATGTGTGCGTCTCTTTCCGTCTCTCTCTGTCTGCTTCCAGCCTCTGACGTGGACGAGGAGTCCCAGCCGACCCAGCCAGACTACACGCTCAGACCCAACATTAAAATCCACGACATCGGTGAGTGCGGGCGGGGCGCGTCCCGCTTCCCGCTCGACCCGGCCCGCGCGACCCGCGTGGCCCGCCTGCGGCGGCGCGTAGGTCGCGAGGCCCCCTGTGCCGCAGCTTGGCGGGCGAAAGCGGCCCGCGGCGTTTCCATGGCCGCTGCGCGCTGGCGCCCGGGCGACCGGGCTTTCCGAATCGACAGACACGCAGACGTGCCAAATCGCGGGAGAGCACGTAAGCGGGGATGAGGAGTTGTTTGAGAAGGCCCACGGGTTTGCGTGCTCTGGAACGTTCCGGAGGCTCCGCGCGGTGCCAGCTGCGTTCGTCCCTCCCGAGCCGCGGCGCTGCCGTATCCCCGCGCGTCGCTCTGCGCGATTCGGACGCGGGTTTTTTTTCTTTATTGTCCTTCCGGCCTCGGGTCGGTGGCGCGGACGATGAGCTCGTGCGCGGGTGCGCGTGCGTTTCCACCGCCGCCTCTGCCGCCGGATGGGGCTCTTACCGACGCGCCCGCTAAGCGATAAGTGCTGATCGCTCTCCCGAATCGCGGGGCACGTCGTCTCCTCGTCCAGTCCCGGGCGTCGCCGGCGAAGCCCATCTGTCACCGCGCCCCGTCTCTATCTGCGAGGGGCCGCCAGGCCCCATAAATCAGCCCATCACCGGCCTCTTCACCTGCCTGGGTGGCTCTCTCTCTCTCTCTCTCTCTCTCTCTCTCTCTGTCTCTCTCCCCCTCTCTTTGTCTTCTCTCCTCTCCTGAGGGACACCCCCCCCACCCCCCCCCGCAGCATGAGTGCCCCCCCCCCCCCAGTGTGAGTGTCTGAGGCCATTAACCGCCTGGCACAGGGGAGGTGCTTTCCATTACGCACAGCACATCGGTAATAAGGAACATTATCATAATGATTTTTTTAACACAGGCCAGTGGAGCCCTCCATCCCTCTCTTAGCTCCATTCAGGTCTGTTTGATTAGCATGACACGGGTTCAGCAAGGCATGACGCGGTACAAGCCCCCCCCTCTCTCTCCCCCCCTCTCTCTATCTCCCTCCTGCTCTCCCTCTCTCCTTTTCTCTCTCTCTGGCGATGGAACATCAGGGTGCTGCTGCGTGGAAACACGGCGTCTGCGTCGAATCGCGCGCCCCTCCCCAGCTTCCCCGCTCCCTCAAATTCAAATTCGATTCCGCCCAGCTTATTGGCGTGGCGGGGGGGCGGCGGTGCTGACGGAGCTTTCTCAGCAGAGCGGAGGAGCCCATTAGAGAGAGAGAGAGAGAGAGAGCGCAGCGCGCATTAGCGAGGAAGCGCAAATGAGTCATCACGCGCTCTTACGCGTGCGTACAGGTGCTTATTCACGTACAAACACAAGCACCCGCACATACGATGCACAAAAACGCAGACGTACAAACACGCACACGCAAACACAAACACGGGTACATGAAAGTAAAGACTGACAGACACACACATACACAACTGCATGCACACGTGTTTATTTTATTTGTTCATGGTTTAATTGATAGGGACAAGTGCAAGTACACACTGACAAACACACAATGTTCGGATGTGTTGCACCACAGTGTTTGTACTTTAAGCTAATTTCCAACACCTGTCCCTAGAAGGACTTTTAGTATAAAATGACGCACACACACACACTCGTACATGTGTACGCAAATGCCTGCACGCGCATACACATTTATTTGTACACCCACGAACCCTCACATGCGTCTTGGTGCACACACACACCCCCCCCCCACACGCACGTGTGTTAGTGGGAGTGCAGTCTCTTAGGCTGTGCTGATCATTCTGTTCCTCGGGCGCCTTACGGTCCGCTAACAGACGGGTTAGTCGTCCGCGGCGACGGAGCTAAGAGCTCTAATGGAACCTGAAATTCATTCTTCGCTCCCCGCGCAGCGAATAAAAGGTGACAGAGCTTTTCTGCATTCTGTCACGCCCCCCCCCCCCCCCCACCTTCCCACGAGTGACTTACTGCCGCCATCGCCCCGTTTTGGGGAACGGGGTAATGGACAGGAACCGAGGAGGATGAAAGAACCCCGGTGCGTTCCGAGCGCGGCCCGCCGCGGCACGTCGCTCACGGCAACCGCGAACGCCACGTTAGCGCGACTCGGCGTGCGTGCGCGCATGGGTGCCGCGTGATTACAGAGTCGGTTAAAACAGAGCGAGCGTCCCGCTCGACGCCGCTCGGCCTGGTGTTCCTCCCGGTGTTCTGCCCGGTGTTCCTCCCGGTGTTCCGCCCGGTGTTCCTCCCGGTGTTCCGCCCGGTGTTCCTCCCGGTGTTCCTCCCGGTGTTCCGCCCGGTGTTCCGCCCGGTGTTCCTCCCGGTGTTCCTCCCGGTGTTCCTCCCGGTGTTCCTCCCGGTGTTCCTCCCGGTGTTCGGCCCGGTGTTCCGCCCGGTGTTCCTCCCGGTGTTCCGCCCGGTGTTCCTCCCGGTGTTCCTCCCGGTGTTCCTCCCGGTGTTCCTCCCGGTGTTCCTCCCGGTGTTCCGCCCGGTGTTCCTCCCGGTGTTCCGCCCGGTGTTCCGCCCGGTGTTCCTCCCGGTGTTCCGCCCGGTGTTCTGCCGGTGTTCTGCCCGGTGTTCTGCCCGGTGTTCCTCCCAAAAAAAAAAAATAGAGAAAACTGTGGAGCGGTGTCTCAGTCAGCGGCGATGGTGTAGCCTCCGTGCGTGCCTTCACATCGCGTTCCCGGGAGAAATTTCGGTTTGGGACCTGCGTGACCCCAAACGCGGGCCAGCTATAGCGTTACACTCTGACTGTAATCACGGTGTCATCGTAAAAACAAGACGTCTTGGCAATTCACGTTATGTGTGAATCCTTTTGTTGTTTTTTGTCGTGGGCGCGAGTACAACTGTCAGACTGACGTGACACAATATCATTACCCAACAAAAAGCCGCTGGAACACAATATAGCGCGTGTTGTGCTTGGAAAAGACCTGTTTTTGTTTTTGAATACCTGACACGTCTGGATTAGGAGACTCCTGGCTGACCTGAGATAGCAGGCGCAGCGATGCAGAAACTCGATACCGATGACACGACGGCCGCGGGTCATAATTAACTTTAAGCGTTCTGCGCTCCAAAAAAAAAAAAAAAACAGGCGTGACGGGTGATTGACGAGTGCGTGCGAACGTCGGCGCGCTCGTCCCGCCGAGGCCGACGCGCTCGCGAGCGCAGGAAGGGGCGACGCCGTCCGGCCTCTGCCGCCCATCGGGGGTGTCGGTCACGCCGTCCGGCCGGTTCGGCTGGATTTTTCTGTCTGACGCGGAGACAAAACAAAATTCCTGAGATGCCGCGAGCAGACGCCGTGCCGTCCTCCTGTCGGAGGATCTGTTTGCGTGTCCGTCCAGGTCCGACTCGTGACGGGTTTAACCCCCGCCTGGCCGCGGGGGGGGGGCTCTGTTTGCCCTGTCAGAGCCGTGTGAACGCGCCGCAGAGAGCAGTGTTGAGTTCCGCTTCACTTCTGTGTCAGGGCCATGCTGGTGCACCGCGGCGGCCAGCCAATCAGCCTGTGTTTAATTTACACACTACAGTCCCCATCCTTCTATGACACAACATCCAGTTAATCAGCTGTTTTGTTTCCTGGAGTTTATTGAACTCCTCTTCCTCTTATTCAGGAGTATTAATGTGATGTCTCTCTCTCTCTCTCTCTCTCTCTCTCTCTCTCTCTCTCTCTCAGATGAGTTTAACCCTGAAATCCCCAAGCTGGAGAAGAGCATCAGTGGCAGCAGCCCCTCCCGCGATCGCCTGCTGCTCACCGTGGCAACGCTCTTCCTCGTCGCCCTCTCCGTCTCCTAGCACCCGTCTCCACAGCCGCGTCGCACCAGCCAGCCCTGGCAGAGCAGCGGGGCGAACCAGGGGCACGGGCGCAGAGAGAGGCGGGGCGGGGCGGGGGGCCCGGGGGGGTGGGGGTGGGACACAGGCCACGCGCTGGACCAATCAGAAGAGAGGACGGGAAACGGTGAAAAGCCGGGGCGAGGAGGGGGTTGCGTGGTGAGGCGGGGCAGTGCGCTGGGGGGAACTGCTCAGAACGGGCGGGGTCGCACGGACAACCGAACCTGCGCCTCTCCGCTTGCGCGAGTGCCATGATCCGCACACGACGCACATGTTGAGATGCATGTGCAACATGTGACACGCACGTGTGGATGTACATACGGAGGGGTGTGCAGGTGTCATTCATGTTATTCATGTTGAATCATGTATACCGCACCTGATATGTATGTGGGGAAAGGTGGATATTATGCTGCGTCATGAACAGGGGGGGATTGCTGCCATGACCCGATAGTGACACACAATCAACCCTGAGGCTTCTTACAAAGATAGGACTGGACACACGAGGCTCCTCCAGGAATCTGATTGGCTGCCTCCCTCAGTGACATCATCGCCCAGTGCTGCCTGGAAGACTGGACCATTGCCTTCTGTTTTCTCTCATCCGGATCAAATTGGAGCTGATTGTGAATGTGAAAATCTACGTGGTGTTCGTTCTGTCTGTAGCGGGTCCTACCAGTCCTGACTGGACTGTCCTGGCAGATTTACAGGACCTCTGATGTGAGTCAGACTGACAGGAGGAAGCAACTTGGGTGGAAATGCAAATGACTCAATAGTGCTGTCACTGAGGTGGAGGTCTGTGTGTGTGTGCGTGTGTGAGTGAGTGTGTGTCTGTGTGTCTGTGTGTGTGTGCGTGTGTGAGTGAGTGTGTGTCTGTGTGTCTGTGCGTCTGTGTCTGTGCGTGTGTGTGTGCGCGTGTGTGTCTGTGTGTGTGTGTGTGTGTGTGTGTCTGTATGCGTGTGTGTGCGTGTGTGTGTAGCGTGACACAGAACCGCGGAGGGGATGGTGGGGCGAGATGTGACAGGACAGGCGGCGTTGCCTGTAGGTCTGTGCGCAGAGCGTGCTTCGCTTACGTTTCCCTGAGTTTCACGTGGTTTACTGTACTGTACTTTCTGTGCCATGGTGTGCGCTCTGTTCAACTCATACAATTAGCGCTGAGTGGCCATGGCCTACGTCTAGCACAGTTGCCATGGCAATCTGTCAGCTTTAGTACCAAGTCAACAGCTGTAGTCTGTTGTATGTTACGGGGACCGGATTTCATTCCTGTAATATACTGTGGTCCTTTCTATAGCCTATCTGTTCATACAGGTGCTGTACTCCGTACATTTGGGGGTTTGTTTCCTTGGCCCAGAATACTTTTTTTAAGCACCACCAGGGGGGTGACTGGCCAGTTTTGCCCAGCAGGCAAACGCAGGTGTAGGTGAGCGAGTGAGTGGTGTCCGTCCCGTCCGAGTGCCGTCCCGGCCCCGTCAGCCAGCCGCACCCCTGCTTTCGCTGTACCAAATCTGCGCTCCGCTGCCGTCGAGAGGGTCGCATCCATCACAAGTAGTTTAGCAATACCGATACGGGCGGCTGGGCGTTGCCTTCACTTTTCAAAAGGGGTGTTTTCCAAACGCAAGTGTGTACATAGGAGCATCGCATCAAACCCCAGACCCCACTCTGTACTTCTACAGCCGGGCCCAGGCAGAGTGTTGAGTGGAGCCTCTGGAATCCACCAGAAGGAAGCTCCCTGACTTTGAGGAGATGTATTTAAATATAAATATTACTGTGTATATATATATACATGTTGGATTGTTCTCCGAGGGGTTCGTTCTTCTCTGTTGGATTAAACTTGGGTGAGGGAATGAGGACACCTGGGATTCCAATGCCAAACTTTTTTTTTTTTTGTTTGTCCGTTTGTTTGTTTGCTGGTTTACTTTTCTCATGAACTTCAGAACGTGTGTCATATGTGTACGTGTGCCATCAGGTCCAGTTCACGGTACAAACAAGAGGAGAGGCCTATTTGCGTATGATGAAAAAAAGAAGCTCAATTTCATACTTTTACATGATTGCAAAAAGTGTATGTAAATATATACACATACAATAGTGAAATAAAGCATTGTTATACGTAGTGAATGCAAAAAAAAGTGCTTTTTGATTTGGAGAACTAAGAAATTATTTCGATTGGGGATTGGACAAGGTGTGAAAGTACTAACATCTTACCATGGTTCTTCAATTACTGTCTCATAGCAACTAGCACCTTATTGAGCACGGTAATATCACCTTCCCGTGAGATGTAAAGGTATACAATGTGGATGAATCTACGCATTAACAGTGCTTTCCTATAGCATATAGTGTATGATGGTAGTGGTTTGAGTAAAATGGTATATATTTCTCCGTGCTATAACTGACCCTTCTATATGGAACCACAGTAGCTGTATATTGCAGTATGTCATGGCTGTTGTAGAACTTTTACATTGAGACAAAGAAAGGAGTTCTTAAGACTTGAATGCTCCAGAATGAAAAGTGATCTAAGCATTTTTACAAACTTGAATATGAATTTAGTTGTTGTTTTTTGTATTATTTTATGGTTCTGTATTTTGGGTGGGGTGATGGGCATGTGAAACGAATGGGGGGGGGGAGGGGGTGGGGGATGGGGGGGGATGGGTGGTGCCTATTTGGGGAACTGTAGAAGAGTTGATCAGGAAAAAGGAAAAAAAGAATCACTCTTCAAATGTTGCACTTAAAAACTTAGACACGAGAGTAAGAGAGTGTGTGTATGTTTTAGAGTTGATATGTGTATGCTTATATACATTTATCAAGGTCTTGACTGTGTGTGTATGTGTGTGAGTGGGTGCGAGCAGTGTGATGTTTTTTGCATGTTTGAGTGTGTGTGTGTGTGCATATGTGTGTGTGTGTGTGTGTGTGTGTGTGTTTGTGTATGTGTGTGCTTGGATATTCAGCTCATCTGTTTGCCCATATTATTTGTGTCTGCATTCATGTATGAGTGTGTGTGTGTGTGTGTGTGTTTGCATGTGTGGTGTCAAGGTGCATGAGGTGTGGGTGTGTATTGAATGTGCGTGAGTATTGTTTGGATGTGCTTGTGTGTGTTTCCAAAGGCTTGTTTGTGCATGTGCGTATGTACCAGGAAGAGTGAGTGTATTGAATGGGAAAACAACTAAAGCATTTATTAGTGTTGGAAACAACAATTACAATCATGTTTACCTTCGACTGGAATGAATAAAAAAAGAACTTGAAAAATAAACTGTAAAATGAACCAACAATGACAAAGGTTATAATAATAATAATGATAACTAAATACTATTAATGATAACAATAATAAGCTTAAGAATCATACTTTTAACAAAAGTGGTGTGTGTATTTTTTGTGTCAGATTTTATCGGAACAAAAGCTACTGATACTGAACCATTCATTACAGTTGCAACGTTTGTGGATCAGAAAAAAAAAGGGACCCAAAACGCACACGTCAGTTCGGCCAGCCCGTCCTCTGTTGCATTTCTCTCAGATTCTCTTTTGTCTCTTTTGCTCAACTCCAGACTAAATTCAGTGCTTTTGTCCAGTCACACATTGTCATATCTCTTGTGTCTGTTCTTTCCATTACAACAGGCCACCACTGACAGTTGCTGCTTTGTTTGTACAGGGTGAACACAGTGAATACTGTCACACACACACACACACACACACAGCAAACAGATTGTAAATTGCCTGTACTTCATGACGACTTTATATCTGTTGTATTTAAGACTAGCCACATTAAAGTAAAAGCATAACACCCCAGGCACCCCCCCCCCCCCTCCACCTCTCTTTCTGCAGCAAACACCTGCAAGCGATTCATGTCTCCTCACGTCTCCTGCTCTCTCTCACCTTGTCAGTCTATCTTTCTGTGCCTGAACTCTCCCTCTGTCGCTTTTGGCTTCTTTATCTACCTTTCGATAATCTCTCAGGCCAACACTCAAGACACAAAGCAAAAGAATAGAGGTGGGAAAGAACCTCATATCAGATGTTGTCAGGTTCACATCGGATGAATGATGGGGGTTTGATTTTTCTTGGTTGTTTTTCATGAAATCTTTTGATGAAACGACATGGGTGAAGTTCAGTAACTGGTTTGACAAGGTCATCTTGTTACTGAAAAGTTTCATATTTTCTTCAGATTTCTTCAGCAGTATGCTAATGACAATGCTTGACCAGGAATAACCATTGATTGAGCTGATATTTTTCATTGCTTTTTATAAACGTTTTAATGATATCACTGGGTAAATAGCTACGATTCTGCTCAAATACTGATATCTGATTGAATATAGTCTGTCACTGGAATTTATTTGAATGATTACAGAAAATTGTACAGTGGAGTTCCGGGTACATGTCATAAACCATACGACGAACCAGCGCATTAATGTCAGTCATTACGACGAACTGTCAAACTGAAAGGTTGCGCCGTGTATTATTAGCGTGATTGCATCACAGGGGGGAAAAGTTGCGAGTTGTGAGCAGTTCTATTCACAACAGCGAAAGAATAATTTGTGCAGCAACACTGAAACATTTGAAACGGCAGCGTACACGCAGGGAAAAAAGATGACATAATTGTGCGTTAATTACTCCTGCGGCACATTTATCATTTTCTGTGTCATTAGCCGTGACTAAGCGGTCTGTGATCAGACACGAACAATCGCTGCGATGGATCTCCCCAGACACTCCGCCGTCTGGTGTAGGCACTATAGCAGACGCTGACTTCACCCGCTCAAATACAGACAGGTCGTTACAATAGACAATATCATTAATGACTTTCCTGGGTGAGAGTCTGGGAATAGAAGGGACGAACCTGACCAGTCGTCGAAGAAATTGCACTTTAATTGTTAGGTTATATGTATTTCCATTCGGTCTCGACGA